>NC_090939.1:582178637-582803137 GCF_040938575.1 Ambystoma mexicanum | reverse complement strand
CCGATAGGTTGTGAGCGAGATGGGTGGGGGGGGGCGCCCAGTATTCTTGATCCCATAATTCCTTTGGTTTAGTGGAGGGGGGCCCCAAAGATATCCGTGCCCAGGGCCCCAAAAGTGCTTAAGATGGCCCTGAGTGGCGTGCCTTACTGAATATCTATTTGGACCTGGAAGAGGGGATCATAACACTGCCAGCTGCAGTGCCTCCATCTTCCACTCATGTTGGCTCATTAAAAAAAGAGGGTTGTGCCGATATTGGCAATGGTAGAACTGTGGAGGCAGCAGGAGTGAGCGAACAATCACAAGGATCAAGTACAACAAGACAGCAACAATTCAACACATGGCTGCGGCAGCAACAATAAGTAGAGTTTCAAAGAGCACTGGAGAGAGATGGTTCACGGTGGATGATGTATTAGAACAAGAAGTACACGGGATGGGAGTTATGGCCCTTGAGTTTCTGTAGAACTAGTCATCATTCTCTTCATCAGAGTCCACACCAGTTTGGGCACTTATCTAAAGAATGTCAATGCATTTATGGAATGTCACCTTCAAAACATGAGAGCAAACTGAATGCTAGTTCAGCAAATGTTCCTGCGTCATTGCCTTCTTGACACTAAAGCTACATGTTTTCAAGAGAGTTCATGAACAGTATTTCACAAAGGTCATGATCTGTTTACTATTTAGGTTGGCTTCTGGAATGGCAGTAAAGTATTGCACCTGGGTCAATTAGCTGCCATTGACCTGCTGGCCCATTGCAGCTTTCGCATGGCAACATGACACAGTGCACTCATTGTATAATCCACTGTGCAGGGAGATTGCTTTACGTGTTCACATTTACCTGCTGCTTGGGCAGATTGTGTTTTTGCTATAATGAGCATTCTGATCAAAGTAGGAGGAGTGTGTGGAGAAGTTGAAACCATTTTGAGCATCTCTCGCTTTGATGTGTGCGCCTTGATTCAGGAAGCCTTCCCTCACAAGCTTAAGTGCATGCGTGAAACAAGGAATGCAGGGCACGTTTCTTGTGCTCATGGCAACTATGATGGTAGAGAGATTGTCCACAATCAAACATCATGATGGTGATGAATAAAAACGGAAGATGAGGAAAACCAAAAAAGGATGTTCTTTATGTGACTAGTGTGGACTTCTTTACATTGTCACCAGGGTTTCATCAAAGAGCACTGAGCACTGACATCACAAGATGACATTGGTGCAATACACAGGTGAAGAAATGTAAGATGGCTGAGTGAACTAAAGCATGGAACACTGGGGTACAGCCCTTCCATCCTCAGAGGTTCAGAAAGTGAATACTATTGTGGAATTGGGTCAAAATAATCCTGTCTGGAGACTCGTAAAGCTCTAAATACAGAGCAATGCGTGTTGGTGAATGGGTTCACTTGTTGATGGTTGAACACTGTGCTAGCTGGTCTCTAGCTGATCTCAATGAAACCTGTTGTGGCTTGTAGAATGTGGAATGAAGAGAGAATAGAACTAGAATGAGTATGCCAGGAAAAGGATTGAAGAGCAGTCAGTTAAGAAATGGAATAAAAGGAGTTGAGACATGAAGGTTGTCTCCTGGCATTATTTAATAGAAACATGGTGACTGTAATGATATAATCAGATACATAACATTTGGCGACGAGGTAGTGACTGACTCATACTGTAAAACATAAAAAAATAAACGATCAAGACACAGATGGTCTGTGGAGGTGACTGGAAGAAAATGACTGGTGAGGAGCCAAATAGCATAAAGACAAGATAAACCGAAAAATGGAAGCAGTATTGGTCTCTAAAATCAAAGGGCACACTGTCAACACTTTATTTGTCCGTTAAAAGCAAAGCAAACTCGGCGAAGACACTGAACATTAAGTTCCAAGACAATATTTGAAGCCCTAAAGTGATATAATGATGCCTATACCTTCATTGCAGTGTGCACAGCAGCATAGTGCGTAGTGCATGAATGAAAAATTAAAATAACACGGACAAATACGCTGTGGATTAACAACATACATTACAAGGGCCGTCACAGCAACACAGTCATGTAGGTGTGACAATGCATGACACATCAGTGTCGGAGTTGCAGCAATTAACAGGGTAATTCATAGAATTTCGCAGAAAAGTGTCGCAAGCGGCTGGCGCAGAGTGTCCGCGTGCGATTGTCTGCGCCAGGCGCGTGCGCCAAAACCGATTTCCGCGCACAGCGTATTCATGGATTTCAGGCTCCCAAACCAGCCGTGGCGCAGAGTATCGCAGCGACCCTGCAGCAGCGCCAGTAACGCCCCCAAGAACGCCCTCGCGCAAGGAAAAGCCATCAAAATCGTTAAATCATCGCAAAGGGCTGCGCTAACCCTGGACCAGTTTACAGGGCTGCCAAACAAGGAACGCAAAGCGGGTAACGTTCATATCAGGGTTACGCGGGAAGTTTTACATGCGATTAGCCAGGGTACGTGTATGACAGGGGTACGCATGAAGTTAAACACGCGATTAGCCAGGGTACGTGTATTACAGGGGTACACGGGAATTTTCACACGCGATTTGGCTGGGTACGTGTATGACAGGGGTACGCGTGAAGTTTTACATGCGATTAGCCAGGGTACGTGTATTACAGGGTTGCGCAGGAATAATCACACGCGATTTGGCTGGGTACGTGTATTACAGGGGTGCGCGGGAATTATCACCCGTGATTTGGCTGGGTACGTGTATTACAGGGGTGTGCGGGAATAATCACACGCGATTAGGCTGGGTGGGTCCTCACAGGTGTTCCCTGTACACCCTCCACGGCCCCTGCAGGTAGCCCACAAAACAGGGGACTACCCTGCACACCTGCTCATGTCTCCCACCACCACCCCCCCCAGCAGTGTGGGGCACCCTCCACCAGGCCCCCACCCATGTCTCCCACCACCCCCACCCCCCAGCCACCATGGGCAGCCCCCACCAGGCCCCCACTCATGTCTCCCACCCACCCCCACCCCCCAGCCACCATGGGCAGCCCCCACCAGGCCCCCACTCATGTCCCCTATCACCCCCACCCCCCAGCAGTGCAGCGGCAGCCTCCACCAGGCCCCCACTCATGTCTCCCACCCCCAAGCCACCATGGGCAGCCTCCACCAGGCCCCCACTCATGTCCCCTATCACCCCCACCCCCCAGCCACCATGGGCAGCCTCCACCAGGCCCCCACTCATGTCTCCCACCACCCCCACCCCCCAGCAGTGTGGGGCACCCTCCACCAGGCCTCCACCCATGTCTCCCACCACCCCCACCCCCCAGCCACCATGGGCATCCCCCACCAGGCCCCCACTCATGCTCCCACCCACCCCCACCCCCCAGCCACCATGGGCAGCCCCCACCAGGCCCCCACTCATGTCTCCCACCCACCCCCCCCAGCCACCATGCGCAGCCCCCGCCAGGCTCCCACCCATGTCTACCAGTCCCCCCCCAACCCCAGCCACCATGGGCAGCCCCCACCAGGCCCCCACTCATGTCTCCCACCCACCCCCACCCCCCAGCCACCATGGGCAGCCTCGACCAGGCCCCCACTCATGTCTCCCACCACCCCCACCCGCCAGCCACCATGGGCAGCCCCCACCAGGCCCCCACTCATGTCCCCTATCACCCCCACCCCCAGCCACCATGAGCAGCCCACACCAGGCCCCCACTCATGTCCCCTATCACCCCCAGCCCCCATGGGCAGCCTCCACCAGGCCCCCTCTCATGTCTCCCACCACCCCTCCAGCAGTGTGGGGCACCCTTCACCAGGCCCCCACCCATGTCTCCCACCACCCCCACCCCCCAGCCACCATGGGCAGCCCCCACAAGGCCCCACTCATGTCTCCCACCCACTGCCACCCCCCAGCCACCATGGGCAGCCCCCACCAGGCCCCCACTCATGTCTCCCACCCACCCCCACCCCCCAGTCACCATGGGCAGCCCCCACCAGGCCCCCACTCATGGCCCCTATCACCCCCAGCCACCATGGGCAGCCCCCACCAGGCCCCCACTCATATCTCCCACCCACCCCCCAGCCACCATGGGCAGCCTCCACCAGGCCCCCACTCATGTCTCCCACCACCCCCACCCCCCAGCAGTGTGGGGCACCCTCCACCAGGCTCCCACCCATGTCTCCCACCACCCCCACCCCCCAGCCACCATGGGCATCCCCCACCAGGCCCCCACTCATGTCCCCTATCACCCCCACCCCCCAGCAGTGCAGGGGCAGCTTCCACCAGGCCCCCACTCATGTCTCCCACCACCCCCACCCCCCAGCCACCATGGGCAGCCTCCACCAGGCCCCCACTCATGTCCCCTATCACCCCCACCCCCCAGCCACCATGGGCAGCCTCCACCAGGCCCCCACTCATGTCTCCCACCACCCCCACCCCCCGAGCAGTGTGGGGCACCCTCCACCAGGCCCCCACCCATGTCTCCCACCACCCCCACCCCCCAGCCACCATGGGCAGCCCCCACCAGGCCCCCACTCATGTCTCCCACCCACCCCCAGCCACCATGGGCAGCCCCCACCAGGCCCCCACTCATGTCTCCCACCCACCCCCCCAGCCACCATGCTCAGCCCCCACCAGGCTCCCACCAATGTCTACCACCCCCCCACCCCCCAGCCACCGTGGGCAGCCCCCACCTGGCCCCCACTCATGTCTCCCACCCACCCCCACCCCCCAGCCACCATGGGCAGCCTCCACCAGGCCCCCACTCATGTCAAAAACCACCCCCACCCACCAGCCACCATGGGCAGCCCCCACCAGGCCCCCACTCATGTCCCCTATCACCCCTACCCCCCAGCCACCATGGGCAGCCCCCACCAGGCCCCCACTCATGTCCCCTATCACCCCACCCCCCAGCCACCATGGGCAGCCTCCACCAGGCCCCCACTCATGTCTCCCACCACCCCCACCCCCCCCCAGCAGTGTGGGGCACCCTCCACCAGGCTCCCACCCATGTCTCCCACCACCCCCTGCCACCATGGGCAGCCCCCACCAGGCCCCCACCCATGTCTCCCACCCACTCCCACCCCCCAGCCACCATGGGCAGCCCCCACCAGGCCCCCACTCATGTCCCCTATCACCCCCACCCCCCAGCCACCATGGGCAGCCCCCACCAGGCCCCCACTCATGTCTCCCACCCACCCCCACCCCCAGCCACCATGGGCAGCCTCCACCAGGCCCCCACTCATGTCTCCCACCGCCCCCACCCCCCCAGCAGTGTGGGGCACCCTCCACCAGGCCCCCACCCATGTCTCCCACCACCCCCACCCCCAGCCACCATGGGCATCCCCCAGCAGGCCCCCACTCATGTCTCCCTATCACCCCCACCCCCCAGCAGTGCAGGGGCAGCCTCCACCAGGCCCCCACTCATGTCCCCCTGCCCACAGGCCCTGACAATCCTCAAGCATGGGCCTCATGGCCAGCCACCACAGCCCAAAGACACAACCAAGTATTGCATGCACCCATGATACTACTCCAATGGAAACAATGTAAATCAACACATGTGTCTCACACACACACAATGGTTGCAAGTGAACCTGAAAACCCATATCATGACATGCATGAAAACAATGAGATGAAACCACACATTGAAGAATGAAAAAATCCAAATAATGTATTAATAACAACAGTAATGGCAAACAAAATTAAACAAAATACACAAGTAAAAAAAAAAAAAAAAAGCTGGCTGTCCCTTTTCAAATTAAAATCAATAAATGATAATCCAAAAAAATTTCTTCAAAAGTTCAACTCCATAAAAAGGAAATGAAGGGAAAAAAGAAATAGAAAACCATTGCTCCATGGGAAAAAATATTCATAGTAAAAGAAATGTCCAAATCCAAAGTCCAACTATGTACAAAGTATTCAGGGTCCATCATCCCAACAGAAGAAATGAAACCTACCAAAAAACCTATCTAAAATGGGACTATATACAAAAGGTGGAGCAGTGTCCGTCGACTCCAAATAAAAATAAACTATAAAGGAAACCTATTACTAAATAACTATATACAATGGCGGCGGGCCAGTCCAGCGGCTCACTTAGTGGTGTTCCGGGCTGGCATCATCGAACTCCTCGTCTATGTCCCGGAGGCGGTCCTGTTCCATGGCCCCGAGGGTCCGCAGGGACGCCGACATGTTCACCTCCAACTCCCTGCGGATTGCCTCGAGGCACTCGGCCCGCCTCAAGGCCCTCCGCATGGAGTTCTCTGCCCTGACCATCGTGAGCCGCGCCTCTTCCGCCCGCCGCCGCTCCGCATCTATGGCGTGGCCCAACCGCTGCCACACGGAAGACACTTCCCGTCCAGGGTCCTCCTGCCCTCCGGCCGATGCCTGCCCCTCCGATGTTGAAGGCCCCGAGCTATTGTGGCTCCCACCTACAGCCTCCTGCTGCTGCAGCTGCTGCTGTCCATGTGCCCTGTCCGATGGTGTCTGCACATCCTCCTCCAGCTGGGGTGCAGTCGTTGATGTGGCCACCCCTGCTGGACGTCCGACTCCCGACTGTGGCAGGGATCTGTTGCCACCCGCCTGGCCGCACGGTCGGAGGCAGCTCCACAGGGCACCCAGGTGACACATGGGTGGGAAGATGGCATGGAGGACGACTGGGGCATAGGGGGTTCCGTGGAGGAGGGGGTCGGAACAAGGTCCAGGAAACGGAGGAATCCAGCCCTGGTGAGCTGTCCCAGTAGGTCAACGCAGTCAACGAGCCATGCGAGAAGACGTGCAGACTCATCATGAAAAGACTGCAGGTCAGCTCGCATGGCCCGTTGACGCAACGCCACCCCACCCTGGACAGGCTCAACCTGGTGCAGGATAGCCACATCCGCAGGGAGAGGAAGGCCAGGTGTTGTAAGCCAATCCCCTCCCTGAGAACGGGTCTGAAGGTAAGCATCCCGCTGGTGCAAGATGATGCAGTGACAGGAGCAGGGACAGGATTGCACACAGGCACCTCCGCGGCGGCCTGTGCTGCCTCCTGTCCCAGATCCTGCACTGCACCACTAGCACCAGTGGAATCCCCACCTCCAGACCCCGCCTCTGTCGCTTGCACGGCCTCCTCCTCCTCCAAACCCCCCACCAACCTGGATGACTCCGTGCCATCTTCCTCCGTTGGGCCCTGTGGGGTCCCAGCTGCCCCTTCTGCTGCAGAGGAGTCCAACTCCAACCTCCGCCTCTTGGACCTCCCCTCGGCAGCTGCGGCCTGGGACACGGCACCGGACTCCTCACTCCCCGACGAGATCAGAACCTGGGAGGGGATCCGGGCCTTGCGTCTCCGGCTGGTGGTGCGACCCCTGCCGCTGTGCTCCACAGCCCCTTCTCCGCCCTCTTCATCAGTTGACGCTGCAGACAGGGAGAAAGAAAACACAGGCATCAGGGCACTGTCCAATGGACTCATACACACATGACAGTCATACATGAGTGGCATTGGTAAAACTCAGACATGGCATCACAATCCCCAACACACATGTCATTTCAACTTGCACACATGAGCCATACCACAGCCATATTGCAACAGCCAGCACCATCCATTCACATACAACAGCATGAGCAGCCAAAGGTCATCCACACATCACATGCAACATAGGGAGTACACTACACATGCACACACACCACCAAACTTGCATGCATGTGTACACCTCCGCCAACTGTCGCAGTGTTCCGATCGACATCCATGTCACACCTGACAATCATTCCTCCACATCCTGTGCCATGCAAGCCCACACACACAAGCACCATCCATGTGTCACACATCATGAGACCCCTCGCATGTGTCACCCTCACGGCCCTGTACACCCCTCCCTACTTGCCCACATAAAAATACATGTTCAACCTGCACACTCCTGGCACACCACACGCACAGCTTACAATCAGTATGCATGTACACTTACCGCTCGACTCCAGACGGGTCTGCCTCTCAAGGACCTGAACGTGGAGCGCTGGGGATATGCGTTCCAGGACCCTCATCTGATCTTCCGACAAGTGGCCCAGCGCCCCTTAGCATCCGCTGCCTTCAGGAGGCGCCGGGCCTTGTTGAGGGTCCTGGACCTGAAGTCCTCCCAGCGCTTCCTGACACGTTCGTAGTCGCGGACTGCCACCTCCTCCGCGTTGATGGCAGTCACGATGTCCATCCAGATCCGAGTCCGTCCTTCCTTGTCGGCGCGCAACCTTCCGAAGAGGGCATCATACTGCCCCAGGACATGCTCCACCAGGACACCAACTTCGGTGGCAGTGAAGCTGGTGCCCCTCTGCCTTCTTGGCCGGGGGTTGCCACTGGTGCCAGATGTTGCAGTGCCCGACATGGCAACCCCAGAGGCAGGAGTGGGTGGGCAACTGGGTCCTGGGGCTGGGCTGTGGGGCGATGGAAAATCAGTCGGGAGTCTTCGGTTCCAGCAGGGGTGGTCACAGCAACAGCACCCCTGGCTGATGTGCAGGCAGCAAATGGCAGGGCACGTGGGCAGCAGGCAGTCAGGCAGCAGCAGATGGCAGGTGGGAGCGTGCTCAGGGCTCTGGGGGGCAGTAATTCGGCCTTCTGGGCAGGAGCGTGGTCTTCCGTATGTGAACGCGTGGCCAGCTTGATACGGAGTGATTTTGCACGTGAAAATCCAGCACGTCTGCGTGTAATTCGAGGAAAGGCCCTTAGCGCGTAAGCGCGTCAGCACACGTCTGTAAATTCATTGGCCCAAAGGCCACCAGCGTATGCGCGTCTATGAAGTCACGTGCACGTTGAATATGGCACACTTTTGAAATGTTGCGTGTTAAAAAAATGAGACACGTCCGACTGTCAAAGCGTGTAATTGGTGGAAATGGCCTTAGCGCGTACACGCGGAAGTGACAAAGTGTGTAATTGGTGGAAATGGCCCTAGCGCGTACACGCGGAAGTGACAAAGCGTGTAATTGGTGGAAATGGCCCTAGCGCGTACACGCGGAAGTGATGCTGGACGTGTGGGCCTGCATAAAAGGTACGTGTAGAACACCATTTCCTTGTACGTGCTTTTCGTGAAGAGGGAGTGGGTGAAATCCGTACTTCTTGTCATTTCACACGCGATTTACTTCACGGCGTTTCAAGTTCGTACTCCCTGTTACCTCTGACAGCTTTTTCTCTTTTTTCTCTTTTTCTGGTTTTCCTGGGCCTGTTCCCTCAAACAGCATTCCCTTCTACTGTTGTCCTGTCTCCTCAGACAGAGTACAATTATTCTTTTGGCGGGGGTGTTGCCAACGCGCACACGCGCTTCTTTTTCACGCTCTTTTTCCTGGCAGACGGTGAGTCACGCACGTATCTAACATCTGTGCTTGCCCCGTGTGTAGCCTACCCCTTCAGAGGTCAATCTAGGCTGCGTGTGACACGCATACGTTCATTCTTGTGTTACTGGGTGCCACAGCGTAGTGCAGGTTTTTTTTTCCACACACGTGGTCTAGGAGGGGTTGCGTGCACGTCATCTCCCTTTTTTGGGCTTCCTGTGCGTTGCGTGACCCGTCATCTTTCCCCAGGGGTCACATTCAGCCTTGCTAGAGCACTAGGGTACAATTACCATCTGGTACCCAACCCCTTTGACCCCCAATTGCCCAGGACAATAGTTTACAGCCACTCCCATACGCACATTAACATCAGTGCCATGGTTGGGAGGCGAGGAATCCGTAAGGGTGGCAAAGGTGGACGAGCCACAAGTGGTGGCCGTGGTGGATCCGGTAGGAGACATGGTCGTTACTTGCAGGGTGACCCTGTCCCCCCATGTGTGGAGGACCAGTCAAGGACACCCATAATCCCCCCCCGCCCCCTCTGGTTGAGGCTGATGTGGCTGACACCATCCATGCTCAGCCCTTGTTGGACCAGCCCATTGTGGCACCAGACCTGGCTGACTCCATGGCTGACTTCCAGGTCAGCAGGCCTATGACACGTGCGCTGGTGCACGTTGATGTCATCAGGCCACGTGGATCAGGGGCAGCAAGGTCATCTGCTGCCCCAAGTAGGCAGGGTGGAGAGGCTGCAGGGGCAGCTGCGGCTCCATCCACCCCAGCTCTCACACACCCAGCCAGGACAGTGTCGTTCCTAGTCCATCCTGCTGACATTCCCCCTGACACCATTACACTTGAGCCAATGCCTGCACCAACTCCCATGCTGAGTGTGCAATCCCACACTCCTGATACAGAGTCCACCAGGGCTCCTGCCCCTAGTGTCCAGAGTGGCGTAGGACACTCAGGATCACCACCACCTTCCAAGCGGAATAGGAAGAGTGCTCGTCCGGCACAGGCTGATGCCCCAGTCACGGCTACACAGTCTGGTCCGTCGAGGAAGCCCAGCTTCACGGATGCCGAACTGAATGCACTTGTCGAGTATGTGTCCGCACATGATAACGGAATGGTCATTGTTGCAGGATCCAAGACCACACCTGCACAACGCCAGGCACACTGGCAGACCGTTGCGGACATCGTAAGTGCCCTTGGAATCGTGAGGCGCACAGCCAATGATTGCTATGAGCACTGGAATGACCTAAAGCGCAGGGCAAAGAATAAGCTGGCCTCAAGTCATGCCGCAACTCTAGTGACTGGAGGTGGGTCTCCAGTAGAAGACATGGAACTCACTCCACATGAGTCAGTCGCTGGGACCTACGTCACGGAGGAACAGATCCAAGGCGTGGGAGATCTGCCTGATTATGAGGCATTGTCCGGTGAGTGCACATGCATGTGTGTGTCATCCATGTGCATGGTGTGTGTGTGAGGGCTTCTGTTTGTGTGCCAGGTGAGGGTGTGTGCGCCTGAGTCATTTGGGTCACCCATGTGCTTCATGCAATACATTCTGCGCAGCAGCATTTGGCCATAGCAGTATCCCTTCTGCCAACAGTAGACATCTAGCCCAACAGCACGCCAGTTGCCCTTGAAGTGTCACCTTGCCACAACATTGTTGCTTATTTTTCTCTGTTCATTCAGGCAGATTGTTTGCATTCCACCACTTTTACTAGGCATTTCTCAGTCCTCTAGTCACATGTCTGACATGGCTATGGTAAAGTGGAGTGACTTTGTTACCTGGATATCATTTGTTTAGACATGTCCCTGTGCAATCGGACCATTTTGGACTGGCAGCTCCAGGTGAAAAATCAGACCTGTTTGAATTAGAAAAGCTATTACATGAGGGAACTGGACTGAATGAATAAGTGCTGCCCTCCTCTCCACCTTCACTCAATAGCAATGGTACATGCCATCTGTGTGATGGCATGTGTATTTCACCTGGCAATCACAGGCCATTGTGTGATGCCACTGCCAGGCAGCATGCAGAAAATGTGTTCATCTTCCATCTTGGTGTCATCAGTGTGTTCCATTTGCCTACCCTTCATACGCAGTGAGGGTGCATGCATGGGAGGGTTTTAGCCATGTGGGACATGTGTCAATCAAGTACTGGTTCTGTTGCCTCTCAGCCCTCATTGTGTGCCATGGTGCTAATGCCTGTTTCCATTTGTTTGCTTTTATGTCTTTGCAGGGGAAGACACACCTGATACTGCTGGGGTTGTGGAGATGGTGCAGACCCAGGAGGGGTCTGAGGGCCGACCGACCACCAGTGAGGGACGTGGTGTGGTGGTGGGTGATAACCCACAACTGCTGCAGGTCGTTCTCTCAAGGGGTGTCTCTGGCTGCACCTCCCCCGAGCTGTACTCAGGTGTTGATTCGGATGATGAGACCTACGTGCCGTCGCAGGTGAGTGTTCCTGGGAGGGATTCTGTTCTGTCCCACCCACCTGCACCAGGGTCAGAACCCTCAATGGGGATGTCAGTGTTGGCAGCTACGCCTTTGGTGGTTACGGATGCAGGGTCACACTCCGCGACATCTGATCCTGTTCCTGGGCCAGCAGATCAGAGGGGGAATGCAGTCCTGCAGCCTCAGGCAGTGCCGGCACAGCAAGGCGCAGTTCGCCTTGCCCCAGACAGGTGTGGTGCCCGCCGACGTGGTGGCCGTACGCCACCTGGCAATACCGCATGGGAGCAATCCATTTACGGTATGGCAACCCAACAGGCAGCATCATCAGAGATGATGGCTCAGGCCATGGATAGGGTAGCCACTTCCATTGTCCCCCCCAAAAGGCTGATGGAGCGACTACAGCAGGCAACCGACTCCATCTGCCAGTCACATAGGGAGGACATGTTGGCGTCCAACAGGGACAGGCGGGCGGCACTGGCGACTCTGCAGGAAGCCATCTCCATAGAGTCCCAGGGCCACAGGGAAGCCCTGAGGCTGGAACTCCTTCACCTCAGGACGACTCTTGTTGAGCTTGAGGCTTCAACAAACCGAAGGACAGAACAGCAGCTGGAGCGTCTCACCCGTACGCTCTCAGCTGAGATGCAGGCAACTAGGGCAGAGGTCCGGGAATCCCGTGAGTTGTTGCATGGGGACCTCCGCACACTCATCCTCCAGAACGAGACCTACCACACCCGCATGCTTGCAGCCATGGAGGAACAGACTAGGGCCTTGCGTGGGCTGCCTCCCATAGTGCCACCACCTCCGGATGCAGCTGCACAGGGTGATAATAGCGACAGCAGTGATACTTCCACAGTAGGGTAGCCGTGTGGGCCATGAGCCCCATGGAGGTGTTTTTTTTTTCGCAAGATCCACACAGGTGGGTTTTGGTGTGCACCCTGTCCTCGGACCTCCTGGGTGGCCTCCCCAAACCCCCCTCCCCCGGGCCCATTAATGGCCATTTTTGATTTTTTTTTTATTTGTCTTTTTTTTTAAAAAAAAAATTCTTTTCTTTTTTTTTTGGGACAGTGTGTTGCCTTGTGTGGCTCCCGTGGGCATACGCTGCATTGTGGCTGGGCACATGCAGGCTTGTCATGTATTTGGTTCAGATGCTTGGGTTTTTGTCACACACACCCCTCCTGCTTCCCGTTTCCTTGGGCTTGCAAAGGGTGTGCCCAAGTGACATTGACGTACATGGTGACATTGGACTCCCACTACATGTGTGGGTAGTCTAGTCAATATTGTGTATACAGTCCTAGTGCATATTGCTGTTGTGTTGTACACTGCATGTTGCATTGATGTGTAACTCATCATCCATGTCTACCTCCTAATTTGCAGGTCCTTTCCTCATGTCTACACAAGGCCCTCTACTTTGGAGATGGGGTCCATGTTGGCAGCAGTGCACCAACAACTCTACATGGCGGCAACACTGTACAGTTGGAAGTGGTGGGAGTGCAGGCATTTCCAGGTGGTGAGACTACTGATTCCTTACATTCGTAATGTCATGTTAATGGTAGTTTTGAGGGTCAGTAGCTGATAAGTGTTATTGCTAAATACCTGCTCAAGTGTGTTGTTGGTCCTGCATTACTGTGAGCATTTCAGGTGTAGCGAGTTTCAATTAGGGACACTGTACTTTGTGACACTTGTGTAATGTTGTGGGGATTACTTTGTTTACCTGCACATAGCATGACTTGGCACGGTGTGTCGTGTGGCGGTGCTGGGGATGGGTTGGGTGACATGGCACTGTCCTCATGTTGCATTTTGCAAGTGGGTATTCATTTTAGCTGCATGAATGTGTTTTTTCACGAAACTGCATTGGTGGTGTCTGTGTAGGTAGGGATGCACACATTGTAACACTTCCAGGTGAACAATCTCAGGACGATATGGTTTTGACGGTTGATTCTCCAGACATTCAGGATCAGTGTCAGGTTGAGTCATCATTGATTGTCAGATGGTATGTGCCAGGGCAGTGTGCACTCCAGAGGGGTGTGATTTCTATGTGAAGTAATTAGCCACTAGCTGTGTACGGGCTGCCTCCCCCGTGCCCTCTCCCCTCCCATGCGCAGCGGGCATGCATGTGGTTGGGGATGTGGGGGCACCACCATGTCCATGGCCAGGCCCCGGCGTGTTGCAACGTTGTGCAGGACACATGCTGCCACTATGATCCTGCACACTACTGGGGGAGCGTATATCAGCTGCCCGCCAGAACGGTCAAGGGAGCGAAAGCGTGACTTAAGCACTCCGAATGTGCGCTCCACTATGCCCCGGGTTGCAATGTGGGCTGTGTCATATCTTACCTCGGGTGGCGTGGTGGGGTTCCGAATTGGCGTCATCATGTGGGGGCTGAGAGGGTAGGCACTGTCCCCTGTGGAGGTGGTGATGGGTATCATTGGTGGGGTTGTGACCTTGCTCAGTATCTGACATGCATGCATGTGCAGTGGCATTCATACTCACCAAGCAGCCATGTATCACCATGCCGCCCAGCTTCTAGGTCCCGGCTTAGGGTGGACATTCGGTAAATGAAGCTGTCGTGGGTGGACCCGGGATAGTTGGCATATACTGAGGTGATGAATCCCTTGGCATTACATACTACCTGCACGTTGATGGAATGCCAGTGCTTGCGGTTCCTATAGATGTGCTCAGATGCCCTGGGGGGACGTAGAGCCACATGGGTGCAGTCGATGGCACCTAGCACTGTTGAGGAATCGTGCCACACCGTAAAAATCCAGGGCGGCAGCATGCCATTCTGCAGGTGTTCTGGGCAGGTATATGTGCCTGCGGACTGATGGGCGTGCAGTGATGATGTTCAAGACCTGGTGTAGGCAGCGTTACTGCGTGGCCTGTGACACCCCACCAACAATGGCACTTGTCCGCTGAAATGATCCAGTGGCTAAGAAGTGCAGTACATTGAGGACCTTCTCCAGGGGGCTGAGTGCTTGGGAGCACAGGGTGGGTGATGTGAGGTCATCCTCCCACTCACTCACCAGGTCCAGTATTATGTGTGGTGGAAACCTGTACCTCCCATACACCTGGTCATCAGGCATCCTGAAAAGGCTGGTTCTGGGTGTGAAAATTCTGGCCCTGACTATCCTCCTCCTCCTTTGGTAGCCCACGGCCACTGCTGCTAGGAACGGTATATTCATCCTGGCGTCTGAGCTTGTTAGTTTTTTGCGCGCAAATTTATGCGTCGCGGGTCGACGTATGCCTGCTTCCTACTGGCGTACGTGTTTCTTTGCGTGTGTTGTAGGCGAGCATGTGAAACTTCCCGCGCACCCCTGAAATCCAGTACCCAGGCCAATAGCATGTGGAAAATTTCCGCGCACCCCGGAATACACGTGCGCTGATGTACTCACGTGTGTTAGTGCCCGTGCACCCCTGAAATACACGTACATAGGCCAATCGCGTGTACGCACACTTTTGTCCAATTACACGCGATGACACTCTGACGTGCAGTCTTTCCACGTGTGCTCCGTCATCACGTGCTATGAGGGAAACACCCGTGCGGGTCACGTCACAGACGCGCTTACGCGCTGAGGGCCTTTGGTCCAATAGAATCGCGTATGCGTGCTGACGCGCTTACGCGCTAAGGGCCTTTCCTCGAATTTTCACGCTGAATTGCAGGATTTTCACGTGCCAAATCACTCCGTATCAAGCTGGCCACGCGAAAACACACGGAAGACCACGCTTCTGCCCAGAAGGCCGAATTACTGCCCCCCAGTGCCCCGAGCAGCCTCCCACGTGCCATCTGCTGCTGCCTGCCTGCCTGCCTGCCTGCCTGCTGCCACCGTGCCCTGCCATTTGGTGCCTGCACATCAGCCATCTGCAGGGGTCCAGTTGCTGTGTCCACCCCTGCTGGAACAGAAGACTCCCGACTGGGATAACATCGCTCCACAGCCCAGCCCCAGGACCCAGTTGCCCACCCACTCCTGCCTCTGGGGTTGCCATGTCGGGCACTTCGACATCTGGCACCAGTGGCAACCCCAGGCCAGAGGGGCAGAGGGGCACCAGCTTCACTGCCACCGAAGTTGGTGTCCTGGTGGAGCATGTCCTGGGGCAGTATGATGCCCTCTTTGGATCGTCCCGCGCCAGCAAGGAAGGACGGGAGAGGATCTGGGCCGACTGTGTGGTTGCCATCAACGCGGAGGGGGTGGCAACCCGCGACGTCCAGAAGATCAAGAAGCGCTGGGAGGACTTGAGGTCCAGGACCCTCGTGAAGGCCCGGAGCCTCGTGGAGGGGGGCCGGGGCCGCATGAGTTCCATCCAGATGAGGGTCCTGGAACGCGTACGCCCAGCGCTCCACGGCCAGATCCTTGAGAGGGAGACCCGTCTGGAGTTGAGCGGTAAGTGGCCAAGCATTGCTTTGTGAGACAGGGCATGTTGCGGTGTGCTGGTTGTCTGATACTTGCCTGTATGTGTGACATAGGCCATGTATGCATGTATGTGTGCAGGGACATCATGGTAATGCATGTGCGACCAGTGATGTGTGAACCACATGGTTGTTGCATGTGTTTAAATGCGACATGGGGAGCCCTATGCAGATTTTACACATGAGAGCATGCCAGTCTCTGTTCCTGGACATGGGTGGGGGTGAGGGATGGGTGCTGATGCCAGGTACATATATGGTAGCCATGTCTGTGTGCCTGACCTGCGTGTCTGTGACTTGTGAATGCCATGGATGCATGACACATGTGTGTGACAATGCACAGATTCACTGATGCAGCCTAGTTATCCTTGTATCTGCTGTGTTTGGGGTTTATGAGGCCAGATGGATGTGACTGAGATGAAGTGTGTGCATGTGATAGGCATGACCCATGATGCATGTGAGTTCCATATCATTGTATGTTTCAAGAGTCCATTGGACATGTATGGAAATGTCCATGGCATGCACCATGCCTGTTACTGTGTGTGTTTTGCCTGGACTGACCCATGTATTGTGGAGGGACATTATGGAAGTGTACTTTGACAGTGGTACTCATCTGCTATTGCTTCCTGTCTAGGGGACCATTGTACAGTACCCTGATGCTTGTGTTCTATGTCTCCCTCTACGCAGCGGCTAGTGAAGAAGAGTGCGGAGACGGCGCTGTGGAGCAAGGCGGCGGGGATGCCCCCACGGCTGCAGCGGAAGGGGTGGGTGAGCCCCCACAGGGGCCTGCTACGGCGGGAGACGGTGAGGAGCCATCCAGGTTGGTGGTTTCCACAGAGGAGGAGGAGGCTGCCACTGAGGCATACATGGGGCCTGGTGGGGGCATCCCTGCTGGTGCAAGTGGTGTAGTCCAGGGGCAGGGACAGGAGGCAGCACAGGTCACCGTGGAGGGGCCTGTGCATGTCGCTGTCCCTGACCCTGTGAGTGCACCACCATGCACCAGCAGGGATGCCCCGTCCCAGGCCCGTCCGCAGGTAGAGGGGATGTCCATGTCACCTGACTCCCCTCCACCTGTGGACGAGGGGACCCGTGGCCGTATGGAGAAGATCCTGATTGGGGTCGCGATGCGAGCGGGTGCAATTCGTGATGACGTGCGTGCTTCCCGGGAGGAGCACGCACGTCATCAAGAAGAGCACCGTGCCGACGTGGCCCAATTGGGATCTTCCATGTTCGGGGGTTTCCTGCATGTGTCGGCCAATCTGGCGGCCCTCTCCTCCTCTGTGGAGGCTATACGCCGGTCGTTCTCCTTGCCGTCTTCCGGCCCAGATGCCACCAGGGCCCCCTGTGGACCTGCCCTGACCAATGCAGCCAGCTCGGTGGGGATCCCACAGTTGGGAGTCGGAGGTCCAGCAGGGGTGGACACCACAGCAACTGTACCCCAGCAGATGGAGGATGTGCCGGCATCATCAGGCAGGGCATGTGCACGACGGCGTCAGTGGATTACATCAGCCTGGATGCCGTCGTGCTGGCAGAGGCAGTTGAGTCGGAGGCAGCAGCAGAGTCAACGTGGGAGGCATCATGGCTCAGGGCCATCAACATCGGAGGGGCAGGCATCGGCCGGAGGGCAGGAGGACCCAGGACAGGAAGTGTCTTCCGTGTGGCTGCGGTTGGGCCAGCAGATAGGTGCGGAGCGGCAGCGGGCGGAAGAGGCGCGGCTCACGATGGTCAGGGCGGAGAACTCCATGCGGAGGGCCCTGAGGCGGGCCGAGTGCCTCGAGGCAATCCGCAGGGGGTTGGAGGAGCAGATGGCGTCGTCCCTGCGGACCCTCTGGGCCATGGAACAGGACCGCCTCCGAGACATAGACGAGGAGTTTGATGATGCCCTGGCCCGGAACACCACGAAGTGAGCCGCTGGACTTGCCCGCCGCCTTTGTATATAGTTCTTTAGTTTTAGGTTTCCTTTGTTTCTTCTTATGATTTGGAGTCGACGGACACTGCTCCACTTTTTGTATATAGTTGCATTTTAGTTAGGGTTTTTTGTAGGTTTCCTTTGTTCAGTTGGGCTCATGGACCCTTGGATGTTTTGTACATAGTTCTTCATTGGATTGTTTTATTATTTTTTTTTTATTTATTCACCATGGAGCAATGGTCTTTGCATTTATGTTTCGCTCTCGGATTGATTTTATTTTTAATGTGACTTTGGACAACATTTTTTTGGATTTGGATTTGTAGTTTTGATTTTTTTGGACGGACATGCAGCTTATCTTTTTTTCATTGCCATTGTAGTTTGTTTCATTTCATTTGCATTCAATTTTTTTTAATACAATTTTGTTTTCATACTTCACTGTGTGGTATCATCTCATTGGTTTCATGCATGTCATGTTGGGTGTTTTCACATTCAATTGCAACCATTGTGTGTGACGGACATGGGTTCATTTGCTTTATGAACATTGGGGGTGTAGCATGTAATTTCCATTTCCATGTGGGTGAATGGGTTACTTGGTAGGGCCTTTTGGCTGTGGAGGCTGACCATAACGCACATGATTGGGGATTGTGAGGACCTGGGTGCAGGGGGACATGAGTGGGGGCCTGGTGGAGGGTGCCCTGCACTGCTGGGGGGTGCGGGTGCAGGGGGACATGAGTGGGGGCCTGGTGGAGGGTGCCCCTGGATGCTGGGGGGTGGGGGTGCAGGGGGACATGAGTTGGACATGAGTGGGGGCCTGGTGGAGGGTGCCCCTGGATGCTGGGGGGTGGGGGTGATAGGGGACATGAGTGGGGGCCTGGTGGAGGGTGCCCTGCACTGCTGGAGGTGGGGGTTCAGGGGGACATGAGTGGGGGCCTGGTGGAGGGTGCCCTGCACTGCTGGGGGGTGGGGGGTGCAGGGGGACATGAGTGGGGGCCTGGTGGGGGCTGCCCTGGATGCTGGGTGGTGGGGGTGCAGGGGTACATGAGTTGGACATGAGTGGGGGCCTGGTGGAGGATGCCCTGGAAGCTGGGGGGTGGGGGTGATAGGGGACATGAGTGGGGGCCTGGTGGAGGGTGCCCTGGATGCTGGGGGGTGGGGGTGGTGGGAGACATGAGTGGGGGCCTGGTGGAGGGTGCCCTGGATGCTGGGGGGTGGGGGTGCAGGGGGACATGAGTGGGGGCCTGGTGGAGGGTGCCCCTGCACTGCTGGGGGTGGGGGTGGTGGGAGACATGAGTGGGGGCCTGGTGGAGGGTGCCCCTGGATGGCTGGGTGGTGGGGTGAAGGCGGACATGAGTTGGACATGAGTGGGGGCCTGGTGGAGGGTGCCCCTGGATGCTGGGGGTGGGGGTGCAGGGGGACATGAGTGGGGGCTGGTGGGGGCTGCCCATGGTGGCTGGGGGGTGGGGGTGGTGGGAGACATGAGTGGGGCCTGGTGGAGGGTGCCCCTGGATGCTGGGTGGTGCGGGTGCAGGAGGACATAAGTTGGACATGAGTGGGGGCCTGGTGGAGGGTGCCCCTGGATGCTGGGGGGTGGGGGTGATAGGGACATGAGTGGGGGCCTGGTGGAGGGTGCCCTGGATGCTGGGGGGTGGGGTGCAGGGGGACATGAGTTGGACATGAGTGGGGGCCTGGTGGAGGGTGCCCTGCACTGCTGGGGGGTGGGGTGGTGGGAGACATGAGTGGGGGCCTGGTGGAGGGTGCCCCTGGATGCTGGGGGGTGGGGGTGCAGGGGGACATGAGTGGGGGCCTGGTGGGAGGGTGCCCCTGCACTGCTGGGGGGTGGGGGTGGTGGGAGACATGGAGTGGGGCCTGGTGGAGGGTGCCCCTGGATGCTGGGTGGTGGGGTGCAGGGGGACATGAGTTTGGACATGAGTGGGGGCCTGGTGGAGGGGTGCCCCTGGATGCTGGGGGGTGGGGGTGCAGGGGACATGGTTGGGGGCCTGGTGGAGGGTGCCCTGCACTGCTGGGGGTGGGGGTGCAGGGGGACATGAGTGGGGGCCTGGGGGTGCAGGGGGACATGAGTGGGGGCCTGGTGGAGGGTGCCCCTGGATGCTGGGGGGTGGGGGTGATAGGGGACATGAGTGGGGGCCTGGTGGAGGGTGCCCCTGCCACTGCTGAGGGGTGGGGGTGGTGGGAGACATGAGTTGGACATGAGTGGGGGCCTGGTGGAGGGTGCCCTGCACTGCTGGGGGGTGGGGGTGGGTGGGAGACATGAGTGGGGGCCTGGTGGAGGGTGCCCCTGGATGCTGGGGGGTGGGGTGATGGGGGACATGAGTGGGGAGCCTGGTGGAGGGTGCCCCCTGGATGCTGGGGGGTGGGGGTGCAGGGGGACATGAGTTGGATATGAGTGGGGGCCTGGTGGAGGGTGCCCCTGGATGCTGGGGGGTGGGGGTGGATAGGGGACATGAGTGGGGGCCTGGTGGAGGGTGCCCTGCACTGCTGGGGGGTGGGGGTGCAGGGGGAACATGAGTTGGGACATGAGTGGGGGCCTGGTGGGAGGGTGCCCTGCACTGCTGGGGGGTGGGGGTGCAGGGGGACATGAGTGGGGGCCTGGTGGGGGCTGCCCATGGTGGCTGGGGGGTGGGGGTGGTGGGAGACATGAGTGGGGCCTGGTGGAGGCTGCCCTGCACTGCTGGGAGGTGGGGGTGATAGGGGACATGAGTGGGGGGCCTGGTGGGTGATGCCCATGGTGGCTGGGGGTTGGGGGTGCAGGGGGACATGAGTGGGGGCCTGGTGGAGGGTCCCCCTGGATGCTGGGGGGTGGGGGTGATAGGGGACATGAGTGGGGGCCTGGTGGAGGGTGCCCTGGATGCCGGGGGGTGGGGGTGCAGGGGGGACATGAGTTGGACATGAGTGGGGGCCTGGTGGAGGGTGCCCCTGCACTGCTGAGGGGTGGGGTTGGTGGGAGGACATGAGTTGGACTTGAGTGGGGGCCTGGTGGAGGGTGCCCTGCACTGCTGGGGGGTGGGGGTGCAGGGGGACATGAGTGGGGGCCTGGTGGGGGGTGCCCCTGGATGCTGGGGGGTGGGGGTGCAGGGGGACATGAGTGGGGGCCTGGTGGAGGGTGCCCCTGGATGCTGGGGGGTGGGGGTGCAGGGGGACATGAGTGGGGGCCTGGTGGAGGGTGCCCCTGCACTGCTGGGGGGTGGGGGTGGTGGGAGACATGAGTGGGGGCCTGGTGGAGGGTGCCCCTGGATGCTGGGTGGTGGGGGTGCAGGGGGACATGAGTTGGACATGAGTGGGGGACTGGTGGAGGATGCCCCTGGATGCTGGGGGGTGGGGGTGATAGGGGACATGAGTGGGGGCCTGGTGGAGGGTGCCCTGGATGCTGGGGGGTGGGGGTGGTGGGAGACATGAGTGGGGGCCTGGTGGAGGGGTGCCCTGGATGCTGGGGGGTGGGGGTGCAGGGGGACATGAGTGGGGGCCTGGTGGAGGGTGCCCCTGCACTGCTGGGGGGTGGGGGTGGTGGGAGACATGAGTGGGGGCCTGGTGGAGGGTGCCCCTGGATGCTGGGGTGGTGGGGGTGCAGGCGGACATGAGTTTGGACATGAGTGGCGGCCTGGTGGAGGGTGCCCTGGATGCTGGGGGGTGGGGGTGCAGGGGGACATGAGTGGGGGCCTAGTGGGGGCTGCCCATGGTGGCTGGGGGGTGGGGGTGGTGGGAGACATGAGTGGGGCCTGGTGGAGGGTGCCCCTGGATGCTGGGTGGTGGGGGTGCAGGGGGACATAAGTTGGACATGAGTGGGGGCCTGGTGGAGGGTGCCCCTGGATGCTGGGGGGTGGGGGTGATAGGGGACATGAGTGGGGGCCTGGTGGAGGGTGCCCTGGATGCTGGGGGGTGGGGTTGCAGGGGGACATGAGTTGGACATGAGTGGGGGCCTGGTGGAGGGTGCCCTGCACTGCTGGGGGGTGGGGGTGGTGGGAGACATGAGTGGGGGCCTGGTGGAGGGTGCCCCTGGATGCTGGGGGGTGGGGGTGCAGGGGGACATGAGTGGGGGCCTGGTGGAGGGTGCCCCTGCACTGCTGGGGGGTGGGGGTGGTGGGAGACATGAGTGGGGGCCTGGTGGAGGGTGCCCCTGGATGCTGGGTGGTGGGGGTGCAGGGGGACATGAGTTGGACATGAGTGGGGGCCTGGTGGAGGGTGCCCCTGGATGCTGGGGGGTGGGGGTGCAGGGGGACATGGTTGGGGGCCTGGTGGAGGGTGCCCCTGCACTGCTGGGGGTGGGGGTGCAGGGGGACATGAGTGGGGGCCTGGGGGTGCAGGGGGACATGAGTGGGGGCCTGGTGGAGGGTGCCCCTGGATGCTGGGGGGTGGGGGTGATGGGGGACATGAGTGGGAGCCTGGTGGAGGGTGCCCCTGGATGCTGGGGGGTGGGGGTGCAGGGGGACATGAGTTGGATATGAGTGGGGGCCTGGTGGAGGGTGCCCCTGGATGCTGGGGGGTGGGGGTGATAGGGGACATGAGTGGGGGCCTGGTGGAGGGTGCCCTGCACTGCTGGGGGGTGGGGGTGCAGGGGGACATGAGTTGGACATGAGTGGGGGCCTGGTGGAGGGTGCCCTGCACTGCTGGGGGGTGGGGGTGCAGGGGGACATGAGTGGGGGCCTGGTGGGGGCTGCCCATGGTGGCTGGGGGGTGGGGGTGGTGGGAGACATGAGTGGGGGCCTGGTGGAGGCTGCCCCTGCACTGCTGGGAGGTGGGGGTGATAGGGGACATGAGTGGGGGCCTGGTGGGTGATGCCCATGGTGGCTGGGGGTTGGGGGTGCAGGGGGACATGAGTGGGGGCCTGGTGGAGGGTGCCCCTGGATGCTGGGGGGTGGGGGTGATAGGGGACATGAGTGGGGGCCTGGTGGAGGGTGCCCTGGATGCCGGGGGGTGGGGGTGCAGGGGGACATGAGTTGGACATGAGTGGGGGCCTGGTGGAGGGTGCCCCTGCACTGCTGAGGGGTGGGGGTGGTGGGAGACATGAGTTGGACTTGAGTGGGGGCCTGGTGGAGGGTGCCCTGCACTGCTGGGGGGTGGGGGTGCAGGGGGACATGAGTGGGGGCCTGGTGGGGGCTGCCCATGGTGGCTGGGGGGTGGGGGTGGTGGGAGACATGCGTGGGGCCTGGTGGAGGGTGCCCCTGGATGCTGGGTGGTGGGGGTGCAGGGGGACATGAGTTGGACATGAGTGGGGGCCTGGTGGAGGATGCCCCTGGATGCTGGGGGGTGGGGGTGATAGGGGACATGAGTGGGGGCCTGGTGGAGGGTGCCCTGGATGCTGGGGGGTGGGGGTGGTGGGAGACATGAGTGGGGGCCTGGTGGAGGGTGCCCCTGGATGCTGGGGGGTGGGGGTGCAGGGGGACATGAGTGGGGGCCTGGTGGAGGGTGCCCCTGCACTGCTGGGGGGTGGGGGTGGTGGGAGACATGAGTGGGGGCCTGGTGGAGGGTGCCCCTGGATGCTGGGTGGTGGGGGTGAAGGCGGACATGAGTTGGACATGAGTGGGGGCCTGGTGGAGGGTGCCCCTGGATGCTGGGGGGTGGGGGTGCAGGGGGACATGAGTGGGGGCTGCCCATGGTGGCTGGGGGGTGGGGGTGGTGGGAGACATGAGTGGGGCCTGGTGGAGGGTGCCCCTGGATGCTGGGTGGTGCGGGTGCAGGGGGACATAAGTTGGACATGAGTGGGGGCCTGGTGGAGGGTGCCCCTGGATGCTGGGGGGTGGGGGCGATAGGGGACATGAGTGGGGGCCTGGTGGAGGGTGCCCTGGATGCTGGGGGGTGGGGGTGCAGGGGGACATGAGTTGGACATGAGTGGGGGCCTGGTGGAGGGTGCCCTGCACTGCCTGGGGGGTGGGGGTGGTGGGAGACATGAGTGGGGGCCTGGTGGAGGGTGCCCCTGGATGCTGGGGGGTGGGGGTGCAGGGGGACATGAGTGGGGGCCTGGTGGAGGGTGCCCCTGCACTGCTGGGGGGTGGGGGTGGTGGGAGACATGAGTGGGGGCCTGGTGGAGGGTGCCCCTGGATGCTGGGTGGTGGGGGTGCAGGGGGACATGAGTTGGACATGAGTGGGGGCCTGGTGGAGGGTGCCCCTGGATGCTGAGGGGTGGGGGTGCAGGGGGACATGGTTGGGGGCCTGGTGGAGGGTGCCCCTGCACTGCTGGGGGTGGGGGTGCAGGGGGACATGAGTGGGGGCCTGGGGGTGCAGGGGGACATGAGTGGGGGCCTGGTGGAGGGTGCCCCTGGATGCTGGGGGGTGATAGGGGACATGAGTGGGGGCCTGGTGGAGGGTGCCCCTGCACTGCTGAGGGGTGGGGGTGGTGGGAGACATGAGTTGGACATGAGTGGGGGCCTGGTGGAGGGTGCCCTGCACTGCTGGGGGGTGGGGGTGGTGGGAGACATGAGTGGGAGCCTGGTGGAGGGTGCCCCTGGATGCTGGGGGGTGGGGGTGCAGGGGGACATGAGTTGGATATGAGTGGGGGCCTGGTGGAGGGTGCCCCTGGATGCTGGGGGGTGGGGGTGATAGGGGACATGAGTGGGGGCCTGGTGGAGGGTGCCCTGCACTGCTGGGGGGTGGGGGTGCAGGGGGACATGAGTTGGACATGAGTGGGGGCCTGGTGGAGGGTGCCCTGCACTGCTGGGGGGTGGGGGTGCAGGGGGACATGAGTGGGGGCCTGGTGGGGGCTGCCCATGGTGGCTGGGGGGTGGGGGTGGTGGGAGACATGAGTGGGGGCCTGGTGGAGGCTGCCCCTGCACTGCTGGGAGGTGGGGGTGATAGGGGACATGAGTGGGGGCCTGGTGGGTGATGCCCATGGTGGCTGGGGGTTGGGGGTGCAGGGGGACATGAGTGGGGGCCTGGTGGAGGGTGCCCCTGGATGCTGGGGGGTGGGGGTGATAGGGGACATGAGTGGGGGCCTGGTGGAGGGTGCCCTGGATGCCGGGGGGTGGGGGTGCAGGGGGACATGAGTTGGACATGAGTGGGGGCCTGGTGGAGGGTGCCCCTGCACTGCTGAGGGGTGGGGTTGGTGGGAGATATGAGTTGGACTTGAGTGGGGGCCTGGTGGAGGGTGCCCTGCACTGCTGGGGGGTGGGGGTGCAGGGGGACATGAGTGGGGGCCTGGTGGGGGGTGCCCCTGGATGCTGGGGGGTGGGGGTGCAGGGGGACATGAGTGGGGGCCTGGTGGAGGGTGCCCCTGGATGCTGGGGGGTGGGGGTGCAGGGGGACATGAGTGGGGGCCTGGTGGAGGGTGCCCCTGCACTGCTGGGGGGTGGGGGTGGTGGGAGACATGAGTGGGGGCCTGGTGGAGGGTGCCCCTGGATGCTGGGTGGTGGGGGTGCAGGGGGACATGAGTTGGACATGAGTGGGGGCCTGGTGGAGGATGCCCCTGGATGCTGGGGGGTGGGGGTGATAGGGGACATGAGTGGGGGCCTGGTGGATGGTGCCCTGGATGCTGGGGGGTGGGGGTGGTGGGAGACATGAGTGGGGGCCTGGTGGAGGGTGCCCCTGGATGCTGGGGGGTGGGGGTGCAGGGGGACATGAGTGGGGGCCTGGTGGAGGGTGCCCCTGCACTGCTGGGGGGTGGGGGTGGTGGGAGACATGAGTGGGGGCCTGGTGGAGGGTGCCCCTGGATGCTGGGTGGTGGGGGTGCAGGCGGACATGAGTTGGACATGAGTGGGGGCCTGGTGGAGGGTGCCCCTGGATGCTGGGGGTTGGGGGTGCAGGGGGACATGAGTTGGACATGAGTGGGGGCCTGGTGGAGGGTGCCCCTGGATGCTGGGGGGTGGGGGTGCAGGGGGACATGAGTGGGGGCCTGGTGGGGGCTGCCCATGGTGGCTGGGGGGTGGGGGTGGTGGGAGACATGAGTGGGGCCTGGTGGAGGGTGCCCCTGGATGCTGGGTGGTGGGGGTGCAGGGGGACATAAGTTGGACATGAGTGGGGGCCTGGTGGGGGGTGCCCCTGGATGCTGGGGGGTGGGGGTGATAGGGGACATGAGTGGGGGCCTGGTGGAGGGTGCCCTGGATGCTGGGGGGTGGGGGTGCAGGGGGACATGAGTTGGACATGAGTGGGGGCCTGGTGGAGGGTGCCCTGCACTGCTGGGGGGTGGGGGTGGTGGGAGACATGAGTGGGGGCCTGGTGGAGGGTGCCCCTGGATGCTGGGGGGTGGGGGTGCAGGGGGACATGAGTGGGGGCCTGGTGGAGGGTGCCCCTGCACTGCTGGGGGGTGGGGGTGGTGGGAGACATGAGTGGGGGCCTGGTGGAGGGTGCCCCTGGGTGGTGGGGGTGCAGGGGGACATGAGTTGGACATGAGTGGGGGCCTGGTGGAGGGTGCCCCTGGATGCTGGGGGGTGGGGGTGCAGGGGGACATGGTTAGGGGCCTGGTGGAGGGTGCCCCTGCACTGCTGGGGGTGGGGGTGCAGGGGGACATGAGTGGGGGCCTGGGGGTGCAGGGGGACATGAGTGGGGGCCTGGTGGAGGGTGCCCCTGGATGCTGGGGGGTGGGGGTGATAGGGGACATGAGTGGGGGCCTGGTGGAGGGTGCCCCTGCACTGCTGAGGGGTGGGGGTGGTGGGAGACATGAGTTGGACATGAGTGGGGGCCTGGTGGAGGGTGCCCTGCACTGCTGGGGGGTGGGGGTGGTGGGAGACATGAGTGGGGGCCTGGTGGAGGGTGCCCCTGGATGCTGGGGGGTGGGGGTGATGGGGGACATGAGTGGGAGCCTGGTGGAGGGTGCCCCTGGATGCTGGGGGGTGGGGGTGCAGGGGGACATGAGTTGGATATGAGTGGGGGCCTGGTGGAGGGTGCCCCTGGATGCTGGGGGGTGGGGGTGATAGGGGACATGAGTGGGGGCCTGGTGGAGGGTGCCCTGCACTGCTGGGGGGTGGGGGTGCAGGGGGACATGAGTTGGACATGAGTGGGGGCCTGGTGGAGGGTGCCCTGCACTGCTGGGGGGTGGGGGTGCAGGGGGACATGAGTGGGGGCCTGGTGGGGGCTGCCCATGGTGGCTGGGGGGTGGGGGTGGTGGGAGACATGAGTGGGGGCCTGGTGGAGGCTGCCCCTGCACTGCTGGGAGGTGGGGGTGATAGGGGACATGAGTGGGGGCCTGGTGGGTGATGCCCATGGTGGCTGGGGGTTGGGGGTGCAGGGGGACATGAGTGGGGGCCTGGTGGAGGGTGCCCCTGGATGCTGGGGGGTGGGGGTGATAGGGGACATGAGTGGGGGCCTGGTGGAGGGTGCCCTGGATGCCGGGGAGTGGGGGTGCAGGGGGACATGAGTTGGACATGAGTGGGGGCCTGGTGGAGGGTGCCCCTGCACTGCTGAGGGGTGGGGTTGGTGGGAGACATGAGTTGGACTTGAGTGGGGGCCTGGTGGAGGGTGCCCTGCACTGCTGGGGGGTGGGGGTGCAGAGGGACATGAGTGGGGGCCTGGTGGGGGGTGCCCCTGGATGCTGGGGGGTGGGGGTGCAGGGGGACATGAGTGGGGGCCTGGTGGAGGGTGCCCCTGGATGCTCGGGGGTGGGGGTTCAGGGGGACATGAGTGGGGGCCTGGTGGAGGGTGCCCCTGCACTGCTGGGGGGTGGGGGTGGTGGGAGACATGAGTGGGGGCCTGGTGGAGGGTGCCCCTGGATGCTGGGTGGTGGGGGTGCAGGGGGACATGAGTTGGACATGAGTGGGGGCCTGGTGGAGGATGCCCCTGGATGCTGGGGGGTGGGGGTGATAGGGGACATGAGTGGGGGCCTGGTGGAGGGTGCCCTGGATTCTGGGGGGTGGGGGTGGTGGGAGACATGAGTGGGGGCCTGGTGGAGGGTGCCCCTGGATGCTGGGGGGTGGGGGTGCAGGGGGACATGAGTGGGGGCCTGGTGGAGGGTGCCCCTGCACTGCTGGGGCTTGGGGGTGGTGGGAGACATGAGTGGGGGCCTGGTGGAGGGTGCCCCTGGATGCTGGGTGGTGGGGGTGCAGGCGGACATGAGTTGGACATGAGTGGGGGCCTGGTGGAGGGTGCCCCTGGATGCTGGGGGGTGGGGGTGCAGGGGGACATGAGTGGGGGCCTGGTGGGGGCTGCCCATGGTGGCTGGGGGGTGGGGGTGGTGGGAGACATGAGTGGGGCCTGGTGGAGGGTGCCCCTGGATGCTGGGTGGTGGGGGTGCAGGGGGACATAAGTTGGACATGAGTGGGGGCCTGGTGGAGGGTGCCCCTGGATGCTGGGGGGTGGGGGTGATAGGGGACATGAGTGGGGGCCTGGTGGAGGGTGCCCTGGATGCTGGGGGGTGGGGGTGCAGGGGGACATGAGTTGGACATGAGTGGGGGCCTGGTGGAGGGTGCCCTGCACTGCTGGGGGGTGGGGGTGGTGGGAGACATGAGTGGGGGCCTGGTGGAGGGTGCCCCTGGATGCTGGGGGGTGGGGGTGCAGGGGGACATGAGTGGGGGCCTGGTGGAGGGTGCCCCTGCACTGCTGGGGGGTGGGGGTGGTGGGAGACATGAGTGGGGGCCTGGTGGAGGGTGCCCCTGGATGCTGGGTGGTGGGGGTGCAGGGGGACATGAGTTGGACATGAGTGGGGGCCTGGTGGAGGGTGCCCCTGGATGCTGGGGGGTGGGGGTGCAGGGGGACATGGTTGGGGGCCTGGTGGAGGGTGCCCCTGCACTGCTGGGGGTGGGGGTGCAGGGGGACATGAGTGGGGGCCTGGGGGTGCAGGGGGACATGAGTGGGGGCCTGGTGGAGGGTGCCCCTGGATGCTGGGGGGTGGGGGTGATAGGGGGACATGAGTGGGGGCCTGGTGGGGGCTGCCCATGGTGGCTGGGGGGTGGGGGTGCAGGGGGACATGAGTGGGGGCCTGGTGGGGGCTGCCCATGGTGGCTGGGGGGTGGGGGTGGTGGGAGACATGAGTGGGGCCAGGTGGAGGGTGCCCCTGGATGCTGGGTGGTGGGGGTGCAGGGGGACATAAGTTGGACATGAGTGGGGGCCTGGTGGAGGGTGCCCCTGGATGCTGGGGGGTGGGGGTGATAGGGGACATGAGTGGGGGCCTGGTGGAGGGTGCCCTGGATGCTGGGGGGTGGGGGTGCAGGGGGACATGAGTTGGACATGAGTGGGGGCCTGGTGGAGGGTGCCCTGCACTGCTGGGGGGTGGGGGTGGTGGGAGACATGAGTGGGGGCCTGGTGGAGGGTGCCCCTGGATGCTGGGGGGTGGGGGTGCAGGGGGACATGAGTGGGGGCCTGGTGGAGGGTGCCCCTGCACTGCTGGGGGGTGGGGGTGGTGGGAGACATGAGTGGGGGCCTGGTGGAGGGTGCCCCTGGATGCTGGGTGGTGGGGGTGCAGGGGGACATGAGTTGGACATGAGTGGGGGCCTGGTGGAGGGTGCCCCTGGATGCTGGGGGGTGGGGGTGCAGGGGGACATGGTTGGGGGCCTGGTGGAGGGTGCCCCTGCACTGCTGGGGGTGGGGGTGCAGGGGGACATGAGTGGGGGCCTGGGGGTGCAGGGGGACATGAGTGGGGGCCTGGTGGAGGGTGCCCCTGGATGCTGGGGGGTGGGGGTGATAGGGGACATGAGTGGGGGCCTGGTGGAGGGTGCCCCTGCACTGCTGAGGGGTGGGGTGGTGGGAGACATGAGTTGGACATGAGTGGGGGCCTCGTGGAGGGTGCCCTGCACTGCTGGGGGGTGGGGGTGGTGGGAGACATGAGTGGGGGCCTGGTGGAGGGTGCCCCTGGATGCTGGGGGGTGGGGGTGATGGGGGACATGAGTGGGAGCCTGGTGGAGGGTGCCCCTGGATGCTGGGGGGTGGGGGTGCAGGGGGACATGAGTTGGATATGAGTGGGGGCCTGGTGGAGGGTGCCCCTGGATGCTGGGGGGTGGGGGTGATAGGGGACATGAGTGGGGGCCTGGTGGAGGGTGCCCTGCACTGCTGGGGGGTGGGGGTGCAGGGGGACATGAGTTGGACATGAGTGGGGGCCTGGTGGAGGGTGCCCTGCACTGCTGGGGGGTGGGGGTGCAGGGGGACATGAGTGGGGGCCTGGTGGGGGCTGCCCATGGTGGCTGGGGGGTGGGGGTGGTGGGAGACATGAGTGGGGGCCTGGTGGAGGCTGCCCCTGCACTGCTGGGAGGTGGGGGTGATAGGGGACATGAGTGGGGGCCTGGTGGGTGATGCCCATGGTGGCTGGGGGTTGGGGGTGCAGGGGGACATGAGTGGGGGCCTGGTGGAGGGTGCCCCTGGATGCTGGGGGGTGGGGGTGATAGGGGACATGAGTGGGGGCCTGGTGGAGGGTGCCCTGGATGCCGGGGGGTGGGGGTGCAGGGGGACATGAGTTGGACATGAGTGGGGGCCTGGTGGAGGGTGCCCCTGCACTGCTGAGGGGCGGGGGTGGTGGGAGACATGAGTTGGACTTGAGTGGGGGCCTGGTGGAGGGTGCCCTGCACTGCTGGGGGGTGGGGGTGCAGGGGGACATGAGTGGGGGCCTGGTGGGGGCTGCCCATGGTGGCTGGGGGTGGGGGTGGTGGGAGACATGCGTGGGGCCTGGTGGAGGGTGCCCCTGGATGCTGGGTGGTGGGGGTGCAGGGGGACATGAGTTGGACATGAGTGGGGGCCTGGTGGAGGATGCCCCTGGATGCTGGGGGGTGGGGGTGATAGGGGACATGAGTGGGGGCCTGGTGGAGGGTGCCCTGGATGCTGGGGGGTGGGGGTGGTGGGAGACATGAGTGGGGGCCTGGTGGAGGGTGCCCCTGGATGCTGGGGGTGGGGGTGCAGGGGGACATGAGTGGGGGCCTGGTGGAGGGTGCCCCTGCACTGCTGGGGGGTGGGGGTGGTGGGAGACATGAGTGGGGGCCTGGTGGAGGGTGCCCCTGGATGCTGGGTGGTGGGGGTGCAGGCGGACATGAGTGGGGGCCTGGTGGAGGGTGCCCCTGGATGCTGGGGGGTGGGGGTGCAGGGGGACATGAGTGGGGGCCTGGTGGGGGCTGCCCATGGTGGCTGGGGGGTGGGGGTGGTGGGAGACATGAGTGGGCCTGGTGGAGGGTGCCCCTGGATGCTGGGTGGTGGGGGTGCAGGGGGACATAAGTTGGACATGAGTGGGGGCCTGGTGGAGGGTGCCCCTGGATGCTGGGGGGTGGGGGTGATAGGGGACATGAGTGGGGGCCTGGTGGAGGGTGCCCTGGATGCTGGGGGGTGGGGGTGCAGGGGGACATGAGTTGGACATGAGTGGGGGCCTGGTGGAGGGTGCCCTGCACTGCTGGGGGGTGGGGGTGGTGGGAGACATGAGTGGGGGCCTGGTGGAGGGTGCCCCTGGATGCTGGGGGGTGGGGGTGCAGGGGGACATGAGTGGGGGCCTGGTGGAGGGTGCCCCTGCACTGCTGGGGGGTGGGGGTGGTGGGAGACATGAGTGGGGGCCTGGTGGAGGGTGCCCCTGGATGCTGGGTGGTGGGGGTGCAGGGGGACATGAGTTGGACATGAGTGGGGGCCTGGTGGAGGGTGCCCCTGGATGCTGGGGGGTGGGGGTGCAGGGGGACATGGTTGGGGGCCTGGTGGAGGGTGCCCCTGCACTGCTGGGGGTGGGGGTGCAGGGGGACATGAGTGGGGGACTGGGGGTGCAGGGGGACATGAGTGGGGGCCTGGTGGAGGGTGCCCCTGGATGCTGGGGGGTGGGGGTGATAGGGGACATGAGTGGGGGCCTGGTGGAGGGTGCCCCTGCACTGCTGAGGGGTGGGGGTGGTGGGAGACATGAGTTGGACATGAGTGGGGGCCTGGTGGAGGGTGCCCTGCACTGCTGGGGGGTGGGGGTGGTGGGAGACATGAGTGGGGGCCTGGTGGAGGGTGCCCCTGGATGCTGGGGGGTGGGGGTGATGGGGGACATGAGTGGGAGCCTGGTGGAGGGTGCCCCTGGATGCTGGGGGGTGGGGGTGCAGGGGGACATGAGTTGGATATGAGTGGGGGCCTGGTGGAGGGTGCCCCTGGATGCTGGGGGGTGGGGGTGATAGGGGACATGAGTGGGGGCCTGGTGGAGGGTGCCCTGCACTGCTGGGGGGTGGGGGTGCAGGGGGACATGAGTTGGACATGAGTGGGGGCCTGGTGGAGGGTGCCCTGCACTGCTGGGGGGTGGGGGTGCAGGGGGACATGAGTGGGGGCCTGGTGGGGGCTGCCCATGGTGGCTGGGGGGTGGGGGTGGTGGGAGACATGAGTGGGGGCCTGGTGGAGGCTGCCCCTGCACTGCTGGGAGGTGGGGGTGATAGGGGACATGAGTGGGGGCCTGGTGGGTGATGCCCATGGTGGCTGGGGGTTGGGGGTGCAGGGGGACATGAGTGGGGGCCTGGTGGAGGGTGCCCCTGGATGCTGGGGGGTGGGGGTGATAGGGGACATGAGTGGGGGCCTGGTGGAGGGTGCCCTGGATGCCGGGGGGTGGGGGTGCAGGGGGACATGAGTTGGACATGAGTGGGGGCCTGGTGGAGGGTGCCCCTGCACTGCTGAGGGGTGGGGGTGGTGGGAGACATGAGTTGGACTTGAGCGGGGGCCTGTTGGAGGGTGCCCTGCACTGCTGGGGGGTGGGGGTGCAGGGGGACATGAGTGGGGGCCTGGTGGGGGGTGCCCCTGGATGCTGGGGGGTGGGGGTGCAGGGGGACATGAGTGGGGGCCTGGTGGAGGGTGCCCCTGGATGCTGGGGGTGGGGGTGCAGGGGGACATGAGTGGGGGCCTGGTGGAGGGTGCCCCTGCACTGCTGGGGGGTGGGGGTGGTGGGAGACATGAGTGGGGGCCTGGTGGAGGGTGCCCCTGGATGCTGGGTGGTGGGGGTGCAGGGGGACATGAGTTGGACATGAGTGGGGGCCTGGTGGAGGATGCCCCTGGATGCTGGGGGGTGCGGGTGATAGGGGACATGAGTGGGGGCCTGGTGGAGGGTGCCCTGGATGCTGGGGGGTGGGGGTGGTGGGAGACATGAGTGGGGGCCTGGTGGAGGGTGCCCCTGGATGCTGGGGGGTGGGGGTGCAGGGGGACATGAGTGGGGGCCTGGTGGAGGGTGCCCCTGCACTGCTGGGGGGTGGGGGTGGTGGGAGACATGAGTGGGGGCCTGGTGGAGGGTGCCCCTGGATGCTGGGTGGTGGGGGTGCAGGCGGACATGAGTTGGACATGAGTGGGGGCCTGGTGGAGGGTGCCCCTGGATGCTGGGGGGTGAGGGTGCAGGGGGACATGAGTGGGGGCCTGGTGGGGGCTGCCCATGGTGGCTGGGGGGTGGGGGTGGTGGGAGACATGAGTGGGGCCTGGTGGAGGGTGCCCTGGATGCTGGGGGGTGGGGGTGGTGGGAGACATGAGTGGGGGCCTGGTGGAGGGTGCCCCTGGATGCTGGGGGGTGGGGGTGCAGGGGGACATGAGTGGGGGCCTGGTGGAGGGTGCCCCTGCACTGCTGGGGGGTGGGGGTGGTGGGAGACATGAGTGGGGGCCTGGTGGAGGGTGCCCCTGGATGCTGGGTGGTGGGGGTGCAGGGGGACATGAGTGGGGGCCTGGTGGGGGCTGCCCATGGTGGCTGGGGGGTGGGGGTGGTGGGAGACATGGGTGGGGCCTGGTGGAGGGTGCCCCTGGATGCTGGGTGGTGGGGGTGCAGGGGGACATAAGTTGGACATGAGTGGGGGCCTGGTGGAGGGTGCCCCTGGATGCTGGGGGGTGAGGGTGCAGGGGGACATGAGTGGGGGCCTGGTGGGGGCTGCCCATGGTGGCTGGGGGGTGGGGGTGGTGGGAGACATGGGTGGGGCCTGGTGGAGGGTGCCCCTGGATGCTGGGTGGTGGGGGTGCAGGGGGACATAAGTTGGACATGAGTGGGGGCCTGGTGGAGGGTGCCCCTGGATGCTGGGGGGTGGGGGTGATAGGGGACATGAGTGGGGGCCTGGTGGAGGGTGCCCTGGATGCTGGGGGGTGGGGGTGCAGGGGGACATGAGTTGGACATGAGTGGGGGCCTGGTGGAGGGTGCCCTGCACTGCTGGGGGGTGGGGGTGGTGGGAGACATGAGTGGGGGCCTGGTGGAGGGTGCCCCTGGATGCTGGGGGGTGGGGGTGCAGGGGGACATGAGTGGGGGCCTGGTGGAGGGTGCCCCTGCACTGCTGGGGGGTGGGGGTGGTGGGAGACATGAGTGGGGGCCTGGTGGAGGGTGCCCCTGGATGCTGGGTGGTGGGGGTGCAGGGGGACATGAGTTGGACATGAGTGGGGGCCTGGTGGAGGGTGCCCCTGGATGCTGGGGGGTGGGGGTGCAGGGGGACATGGTTGGGGGCCTGGTGGAGGGTGCCCCTGCACTGCTGGGGGTGGGGTTGCAGGGGGACATGAGTGGGGGCCTGGGGGTGCAGGGGGACATGAGTGGGGGCCTGGTGGAGGGTTCCCCTGGATGCTGGGGGGTGGGGGTGATAGGGGACATGAGTGGGGGCCTGGTGGAGGGTGCCCCTGCACTGCTGAGGGGTGGGGGTGGTGGGAGACATGAGTTAGACATGAGTGGGGGCCTGGTGGAGGGTGCCCTGCACTGCTGGGGGGTGGGGGTGGTGGGAGACATGAGTGGGGGCCTGGTGGAGGGTGCCCCTGGATGCTGGGGGGTGGGGGTGATGGGGGACATGAGTGGGAGCCTGGTGGAGGGTGCCCCTGGATGCTGGGGGGTGGGGGTGCAGGGGGACATGAGTTGAATATGAGTGGGGGCCTGGTGGAGGGTGCCCCTGGATGCTGGGGGGTGGGGGTGATAGGGGACATGAGTGGGGGCCTGGTGGAGGGTGCCCTGCACTGCTGGGGGGTGGGGGTGCAGGGGGACATGAGTTGGACATGAGTGGGGGCCTGGTGGAGGGTGCCCTGCACTGCTGGGGGGTGGGGGTGCAGGGGGACATGAGTGGGGGCCTGGTGGGGGCTGCCCATGGTGGCTGGGGGGTGGGGGTGGTGGGAGACATGAGTGGGGGCCTGGTGGAGGCTGCCCCTGCACTGCTGGGAGGTGGGGGTGATAGGGGACATGAGTGGGGGCCTGGTGGGTGATGCCCATGGTGGCTGGGGGTTGGGGGTGCAGGGGGACATGAGTGGGGGCCTGGTGGAGGGTGCCCCTGGATGCTGGGGGGTGGGAGTGATAGGGGACATGAGTGGGGGCCTGGTGGAGGGTGCCCTGGATGCCGGGGGGTGGGGGTGCAGGGGGACATGAGTTGGACATGAGTGGGGGCCTGGTGGAGGGTGCCCCTGCACTGCTGAGGGGTGGGGGTGGTGGGAGACATGAGTTGGACTTGAGCGGGGGCCTGTTGGAGGGTGCCCTGCACTGCTGGGGGGTGGGGGTGCAGGGGGACATGAGTGGGGGCCTGGTGGGGGGTGCCCCTGGATGCTGGGGGGTGGGGGTGCAGGGGGACATGAGTGGGGGCCTGGTGGAGGGTGCCCCTGGATGCTGGGGGTGGGGGTGCAGGGGGACATGAGTGGGGGCCTGGTGGAGGGTGCCCCTGCACTGCTGGGGGGTGGGGGTGGTGGGAGACATGAGTGGGGGCCTGGTGGAGGGTGCCCCTGGATGCTGGGTGGTGGGGGTGCAGGGGGACATGAGTTGGACATGAGTGGCGGCCTGGTGGAGGATGCCCCTGGATGCTGGGGGGTGGGGGTGATAGGTGACATTAGTGGGGGCCTGGTGGATGGTGCCCTGGATGCTGGGGGGTGGGGGTGGTGGGAGACATGAGTGGGGGCCTGGTGGAGGGTGCTCCTGGATGCTGGGGGGTGGGGGTGCAGGGGGACATGAGTGGGGGCCTGGTGGAGGGTGCCCCTGCACTGCTGGGGGGTGGGCCGGTGGGAGACATGAGTGGGGGCCTGGTGGAGGGTGCCCCTGGATGCTGGGTGGTGGGGGTGCAGGCGGACATGAGTTGGACATGAGTGGGGGCCTGGTGGAGGGTGCCCCTGGATGCTGGGGGGTGAGGGTGCAGGGGGACATGAGTGGGGGCCTGGTGGGGGCTGCCCATGGTGGCTGGGGGGTGGGGGTGGTGGGAGACATGAGTGGGGCCTGGTGGAGGGTGCCCCTGGATGCTGGGTGGTGGGGGTGCAGGGGGACATAAGTTGGACATGAGTGGGGGCCTGGTGGAGGGTGCCCCTGGATGCTGGGGGGTGGGGGTGATAGGGGACATGAGTGGGGGCCTGGTGGAGGGTGCCCTGGATGCTGGGGGGTGGGGGTGCAGGGGGACATGAGTTGGACATGAGTGGGGGGCCTGGTGGAGGGTGCCCTGCACTGCTGGGGGGTGGGGGTGGTGGGAGACATGAGTGGGGGCCTGGTGGAGGGTGCCCCTGGATGCTGGGGGGTGGGGGTGCAGGGGGACATGAGTGGGGGCCTGGTGGAGGGTGCCCCTGCACTGCTGGGGGGTGGGGGTGGTGGGAGACATGAGTGGGGGCCTGGTGGAGGGTGCCCCTGGATGCTGGGTGGTGGGGGTGCAGGGGGACATGAGTTGGACATGAGTGGGGGCCTGGTGGAGGGTGCCCCTGGATGCTGGGGGGTGGGGGTGCAGGGGGACATGGTTGGGGGCCTGGTGGAGGGTGCCCCTGCACTGCTGGGGGTGGGGATGCAGGGGGACATGAGTGGGGGCCTGGGGTTGCAGGGGGACATGAGTGGGGGCCTGGTGGAGGGTGTCCCTGGATGCTGTGGGGTGGGGGTGATAGGGGACATGAGTGGGGGCCTGGTGGAGGGTGCCCCTGCACTGCTGAGGGGTGGGGGTGGTGGGAGACATGAGTTGGACATGAGTGGGGGCCTGGTGGAGGGTGCCCTGCACTGCTGGGGGGTGGGGGTGGTGGGAGACATGAGTGGGGGCCTGGTGGAGGGTGCCCCTGGATGCTGGGGGGTGGGGGTGATGGGGGACATGAGTGGGAGCCTGGTGGAGGGTGCCCCTGGATGCTGGGGGGTGGGGGTGCAGGGGGACATGAGTGGGGGCCTGGTGGAGGGTGCCCCTGGATGCTGGGGGTGGGGGTGATAGGGGACATGAGTGGGGGCCTGGTGGAGGGTGCCCTGCACTGCTGGGGGGTGGGGGTGCAGGGGGACATGAGTTGGACATGAGTGGGGGCCTGGTGGAGGGTGCCCTGAACTGCTGGGGGGTGGGGGTGCAGGGGGACATGAGTGGGGGCCTGGTGGGGGCTGCCCATGGTGGCTGGGGGGTGGGGGTGGTGGGAGACATGAGTGGGGGCCTGGTGGAGGCTGCCCCTGCACTGCTGGGAGGTGGGGGTGATAGGGGACATGAGTGGGGGCCTGGTGGGTGATGCCCATGGTGGCTGGGGGTTGGGGGTGCAGGGGGACATGAGTGGGGGCCTGGTGGAGGGTGCCCCTGGATGCTGGGGGGTGGGGGTGATAGGGGACATGAGTGGGGGCCTGGTGGAGGGTGCCCTGGATGCCGGGGGGTGGGGGTGCAGGGGGACATGAGTTGGACATGAGTGGGGGCCTGGTGGAGGGTGCCCCTGCACTGCTGAGGAGTGGGGGTGGTGGGAGACATGAGTTGGACTTGAGTGGGGGCCTGGTGGAGGGTGCCCTGCACTGCTGGGGGGTGGGGGTGCAGGGGGACATGAGTGGGGGCCTGGTGGGGGGTGCCCCTGGATGCTGGGGGGTGGGGGTGCAGGGGGACATGAGTGGGGGCCTGGTGGAGGGTGCCCTGGATGCTGGGGGGTGGGGGTGCAGGGGGACATGAGTTGGACATGAGTGGGGGCCTGGTGGAGGGTGCCCCTGGATGCTGGGGAGTGGGGGTGCAGGGGGACATGAGTGGGGGCCTGGTGGAGGGTGCCCCTGCACTGCTGAGGGGTGGGAGTGGTGGGAGACATAAGTTGGACATGAGTGGGGGCCTGGTGGAGAGTGCCCTGCACTGCTGGGGGGTGGGGGTGGTGGGAGACATGAGTGGGGGCCTGGTGGAGGGTGCCCCTGGATGCTGGGGGGTGAGGGTGCAGGGGGACATGAGTGGGGGCCTGGTGGAGGTGCCCCTGCACTGCTGGGGGGTGGGGGTGGTGGGAGACATGAGTGGGGGCCTGGTGGAGGGTGCCCCTGGATGCTGGGGGGTGGGGGTGCAGGGGGACATGAGTGGGGGCCTGGTGGAGGGTGCCCCTGCACTGCTGGGGGGTGGGGGTGGTTGGCGACATGAGTGGGGGCCTGGTGGAGGGTGCCCCTGCACTGCTGAGGGGTGGGGGTGGTGGGAGACATGAGTTGGACATGAGTGGGGGCCTGGTGGAGGGTGCCCTGCACTGCTGGGAGGTGGGGGTGCAGGGGGACATGAGTGGGGGCCTGGTGGAGGGTGCCCCTGGATGCTGGGGGGTGGGGGTGCAGGGGGACATGAGTGGGGGCCTGGTGGAGGGTGCCCCTGGATGCTGGGGGGTGGGGGTGATAGGGGACATGAGTGGGGGCCTGGTGGAGGGTGCCCCTGGATGCTGGGGGGTGGGGGTGCAGGGGGACATGAGTTGGACATGAGTGGGGGCCTGGTGGAGGGTGCCCTGGATGCTGGGGGGTGGGGGTGCAGGGGGACATGAGTTGGACATGAGTGGGGGCCTGGTGGAGGGTGCCCCTGGATGCTGGGGGGTGGGGGTACAGGGGGACATGAGTGGGGGCCTGGTGGAGGGTGCCCTGGATGCTGGGGGGTGAGGGTGCAGGGGGACATGAGTTGGACATGAGTGGGGGCCTGGTGGAGGGTGCCCCACACTGCTGGGGGGGTGGGGGTGCTGGGTGACATGAGCAGGTGTGCAGGGTAGTCCCCTGTGGTGTCGGCTGCCTGCAGGGGCCGTGGAGGGTGTACAGGGAATACCTGGGAGCACACAGCCAAATCGCGCGTAGAATTTCCCACGTACCCCTGAAATACACGTACCCAGCCAAATCGCGTGTGGAAATTCCCGCGCACGTACCCGGCCAAATCGCGTGTGGGACTTCCCGCGCACCCCTGAGATCCACGTACCCAGCCAAGTCGCGTGTGGAAATTCCCGCGCACGTACCCGGCCAAATCGCGTATGGAACTTCCCGCGCACCCCTGAAATCCACGTACCCTTCCAAATCGCGTGAGAGACTTCCCGCGCACCCCTGAGATCCACGTACCCAGCCAAATCGCGTGTGGAAATTCCTGCGCACGTACCCGGCCAAATCGCGTGTGGAACTTCCCGCGCACCCCTGAAATCCACGTACCCTGCCAAATCGCGTGTGGGACTTCCCGCGCACCCCTGAGATCCACGTACCCAGCCAAATCACGTGTGGAAATTCCCGCGCACGTACCCGGCCAAATCGCGTGTGGAACTTCCCGTGCACCCCTGAAATCCACGTACCCTGCCAAATCGCGTGTGAGACTTCCTGCGCACCCCTGAGATCCACGTACCCAGCCAAGTCACGTGTGGAAATTCCCGCGCACGTACCCGGCCAAATCGCGTGTGGAACTTCCCGCGCACCCCTGAAATCCATGTACCCTGCCAAAGCGCGTGTGAGACTTCCCGCGCACCCCTGAGATCCACGTACCCAGCCAAGTCGCGTGTGGAAATTCCCGCGCACGTACCCGGCCAAATCGCGTGTGGAACTTCCTGCGCACCCCTGAAATCCACGTACCCTGCCAAATCGCGTGTGAAAGTTCCTGCGCACCCCGCAATACACGCACACGTTATTTTTCAGTCAGCGGGTGTCCGTGTTTGTGGGTACCCCTTTGCACGTCATTTGTCCTAGAGGGCCACAGTATAGGACATTCATCATAGCTGTATATAGGTGCTATTTGTTGGCGCACCTTTTGGCGCACATTTATTACAGGCGCAGAGACGCTACCGCCTGCTTTCTTGTGGCGGTGGTGTTTGTGCCTGTGCGCTGGTTTGACCGTGCGCTTTTTTGCCCTATTCGATTCCATGAATACGTGTTGTAGGCGAGCGTGTGGGCCTTCCGCGCACTTGCACCCTGTACTTCCCCCGTGACGCCCACATTTTGGCAAGTTGTTCCCCATTCCGAGTGTTACGCCCCGTGTTCCGCCTACTTTTGTTGTGTGCGCCGCGCTATGTGCGATTTTGGCTGTGGCCTGTGCGATTTTCGCTGTGACCTGGCGCACGCCGTTAGATGGCCTGTGCGCCAACGTGCGCCGTGCACTTTTTTAGCACACATACAATGGTTTTCTCGCGCACGGCCTTCCATGAATCGATGTGCGCTGCTTTTCGTGCGATTTTCGCACTTGCACTGCGATTTTCGCTATTCCACTGCGAATCGCACGTTTTTGGCCACTTGCGCCGCGCTAATTATTCCATGAATCGGCCTAATGTCAGATAACAAATCAAAGAAATGACACCTACACTTGTACAGCAATGTCAATAGAACAGCAAAATCAATAACGCTGCGCTATATCAAAACAAGACAGGGACAGACTGTCAATTCAAAACCAGCAATAACAGTTGAGGGGATCTTGAGGATTAAACATGCAGAATGGCTGAGGTGCATGGATAGAAAACTGAAAGTTTAATCCTATTTCAGCGCAGATCCGGTATTGTTATCACAGTAGTCTACAGAAAAAGAAATCTGCATATCTGATGTAAAACTACCAGCTCAAAATGTCATCTGAGGGTATGAGTGGGGATTTAAATCTAGCTCAGGACATATGTGAAAAAGCCATATCCTCGAGGTTAATTAATTACCTACACCGTCCAGAATCATTCAATCCTGAGCCATATGATGATCAAGGGCGGCGGTGGCAAGAGTGGGTGATTGAATTTGAGGGCTTCATGAGAGCACTAGGAAATGAGAATGCTCCAAATAAATTAGACATATTTATGAATTTGGTGGGAGGAGAAATGAGGCGTATCATAAGAACATTGACAACAACTGAGGAGAGAACATCGTATCAGCTTCTTTGTGCTGCTCTAGAGGAACGCTTGACAATTCCTCCTAACAAAGATTATGAGAGATATCTGTTTAACCAATGCAAACAGAGACCACAGGAGACAATTGCACAGTTTGTATTACAATTGCAAGAGAAACAACCTATTGTGAGTTTGCAAAGTTTGATGATGAAGAAGCTATTAGGTTAAGAATAATTGAAAGCTGCACATCGTCAGAGTTGCGGAGACATCTTCTGAGAGCGCCCCTCTCATTGAAAGATATTCTGGAATTGGCGAGAATGTATGAAAGACTTGAGAAACAAGCAGAAGATATGGAAAGCGATGGGAAGTTGGAGACACTGGCTGGCTTCAGATGCAATGTGCAAAAACAGTCCCAATACTCGAGCAGGATATTATCTCAAAGCACATGGAATGGTATCAACGGAAGTGGTCAAGGAAAGCTGTGTTCTAGATGTGGATTTAGGTTTCCACACAAAGGTCGATGCCCGGCCATTGGTTGAAGATGTGTGGGATGTGGTCAGAGAAATCACTTTTTGGTCGTGTGTAAAGGGAGAACATCTCTATTGTCGACCTGTGGAACTGATGCCCAGCCAATATTGAATGGGAAACAATGCCTAATGATGGAGCGTTCCGAGAATGATGTGGCCACCCCAGATCGAGGACTAATGGTTGGAAGAAAGTGGCTATCTCAGGAAGAGACCCTAAGAAGTCACCGGAGGAGTTCCCATAAAGCGACAGGATGTGCTCTCAGTGAAAGAATGGTCAGCTACCAACGAAAAGACTGCTTCCCAGGGTGTGAAAATTATAATTGTGTAAATGGAGAGGAGGATGGTGACATTGAAAGGGAAGTAGTAAAGTGGGACAGAGTTTGGACAACTGGTAAGAGGAAAGTTGAGGAACATGAGGAACATTTGATGGATGGGGATGAGAGCATGCGATGGGGTCAAAGGCAGCGAAGGAAGATGGTCAAGAAGATAGACCTTAATGATGAGTCAGAGCCTCTCTTTGTGACCGAGTGTAAAGGGCCCGTGATCATTGCAAGGAGAGATGAAGTGTCTGGGGATCCGTTCTTTCATGCATTGTTTCAAGATGATTCAGGTGGGGAAGAAGCATATGAGGAGAGAAGAAATGAAGAGGTGCATGCGGAACGGGGAAATGAAGAACCTGTTGATGTCATGTCACTTAAAGACTGTGGACATTCTCCACCATGTGTAGCTGGTGAGGGAAGTCAGTGGCCAGTCAATATTCGGCCCCAAAGAAATACTCGTAAGTGTGCACGTCTGATTGAGCAGATGTAGAGGTGATCTTGCTGGACAGATGGGTAATTAACCTATATGATAAGCAAGGGGGGGATGTTGTGGCTTGTAGAATGTGGAATGAAGAGAGAATAGAACTAGAATGGGTATGCCAGGAAAAGGATTGAAGAGCAGTCAGTTAAGAAATGGAATAAAAGGAGTTGAGACATGAAGGTTGTCTCCTGCCATTATTTAATAGAAACATAGTGACCGTAATGATATAATCAGATACATAACAACACCTATGAGCGGAAGCAGTCATTGCAGTCTGTGGTTTCACCTTTTTGCCCAGATATACCGTCAGGTGTATGCTTTGCATCGCTAAATGGTCTAGTGTTGTGTATCACTTTTACCCCTGGCACTGCTCTATAAGGGAAAGATGTCAATTTGTACTTCATAAATCGACATGGAGGCAGATCCAGAGTCAGCATCTGGGCAAGTACATGATTAATCTGGCAATGGCAGTTTATCTGTTTGATAGTTCTTGTGTGTCTTGATTGCTCTATGGTGCCTTTCTCGTGCAACCAAATACATGGCAAGTGGCTGCTGCAGATGCTGCCATGCAGAGTCTGTGTCTTACCACTACTGGTAACAACAAGGCATTAAGAATTAGCGCAGCAGGAAGTAGTTGAGGTAATGCTCACTGACAGTGTCATGTCTGGCTGAATGTTCACCGGCTACCAATGGCCCCACTGAAAGTGCTGCTGCTGCCATGTGTGCCTATATCCTGAGTGGCATTGCTCTTTGGGCCTCTTTGTTGGTTCTTCTTGTTGGCAATCAGGACTAATAGGCCAAAGAACACTCTAGGCTTTCCTGACATTTTGCTAACCTTGCAGATCCATATTTGCTTTGATAGCCTATAACATTCCAGTATGTGGAGCTCGACTGAGCGGAGGAATATCTTGTTTCTGGCCACATTTCTATGGTTCTGGCAAAATCAAGTGGCTTAGCCGCAGCTGTATATGCACATGTGTTTGTGGTGATGTATATAAGGCTGGTTGTCAAAAGCACAATGAATACACAGTACCTAAAGGTCTTCTGACATAGTATAGGAAATGAGAAGGTACGAGTTAAGTAACTTTCAAAACCACTGCTCTTGGTGGACCCCATGACCATGTACTATTTAATACACAAGTCTTTGGGCCTCATTACGACCCTGGCGTTAAGGGGTTAACGGCGCCGTAAAAGGTGTCGGCGCCGTTAAACCCTTAACGCCTGATTACGAGGTCCCCTTGCGGGTTGCACTTTAACGCCTGCTTTAAGCAGGCGTTAAAAAACCAACCCGCAAAGGGACCTAGGAGCTAATTACGGCACCATAATTTACGGTGCCGTAATTAGCACCTTCCCCATTCCCATTGAGCCCTATGGGCCAAAAATGGGAATGGTGAATGGGGAATTACCGCCTGCCAACCTTGGAATGGGGCGGTAATTCCGCCATTCACCATGGCGGACTCCGGCATGGACCATGGTGCTAATAGCACCATGGTTTAGCACCGGAGTCGTAATGAGGCCCAATGGCCCTCAGTACAACTCAGGCGTTAAGGGTTTAATAATAATAGCACCATGGTCCTCCGCCAAGGTTGTAATGAGGGCCAATGACAGTTGTGCGGCCCAGAAATTATCTTCCACATTTTCATGATATTGGGCCTCATTATGACCCAGGCGCTAATGGGTTAACGGTGACGTAAACGGCTGCGGCGCCGTTAATCTATTAGCGCCTAATTACGAGGTCCCTTTGCGGGACCCGACCTTAACGGCTGGTGTAGACCAGCCGTTAAAGTAGGGACCCGCAAAGGGACCTTGGTGCTAATTATGGTGCCGCAATTTGCAGCACCTTACTTAGCGCCTTCCCCATTCCCATTGAGCCCTATGGGGCAACAATGGGAATGGAGAAGGGCCATGGTGGATGGCGGATTTATCGCCCCATTCCAAGGTTGGCGGGGCGGTAAATCCCCATTCACCATGGCCCCTTCCCCATTCCCATTTTTGGCCCATAGGGCTCAATGGGAATGGGGAATGCGCTAATTACGGCACTGTAAATTACGGTGCCGTAATTAGCACCAAGGTCCCTTAGCGGGTTGGACTTTAATGCCTGCAAAAAGCAGGCGTTAAAGTGTGAATCCGGCGTTAAGGGTTTAACGGCGCCGCAGCCTTTTATGGCGCCGTTAACCCCTTAACGCCAGGGTTGTAATGAGGCCCAATAACTCTTCAGGACTTTCTTCAACCTGGCTTTGTGCTGGATTATCCCAGTGCAGATGGATAAAGGGTATCCAGTAGTAAAAGTGAAGGAAAAACAGAGAAAGAATTAATAACGAAATAATTTACAGCAAATAAAAAATCTAATCACATAAATTTAATCACATGGAACCGGATAAAGCAGTCTTCAATCATACGGGTATGACTGAACATAATGTACCTGCACTATAAGTTTGACCCACTAAGGACATGTAGAGAGTAAGAGCATAAGAGGATCCCAGCGGTGGCAGTGGATTATATAAGAAATTGTGTTCTTTAAGAAGTAGCCCGTACCATAAAATGGTTGATGGATAATGCAAAGCATCTCAAATGCAATCTATTTTACTACCGACTGCTAATTCAGGGAGCCCAATGAAGGGAAGACATGGTGTGTCATTACGAGTCAGGTGTTCAGGGGTTTACGGCGCCTTAGCGCCTGATTACAAGGTCCCTTAGCGCCATGGTGAGTTTAACGCCTGCTTTTTGCAGGCGTTAAAATCCATGGCGCTAAGGGACCTTAGAGATAATTACGGCACCGTAATTTACGGTGGCGTAATTATCTCCTTCCCCACTCCCATTATGCCCTATGGGGCAAAAATGGGAATGGGAAAGGGTAAATGGGAAATGGGGATTTACCGCCCCACTCACCTTGGAATGGGGCGGTAAATCCGCCAACTACCATGGCGTAAACGTAGTTTATGCCATGGCAGTAAAGGTACGACCCAGGCGGTAATTTACCGCCTGGGTCGTAATGAGGCACATGATCTGTCTGCGTGATAGTAGACAGGCGACAGCACTCTGCAGTTTCTATGGGCCTCATTCCGAGTCATGCCGGTAAGTAACTGTATTTTCCGGCATGGCGTAAAGTACGACACCGTGCTGGTTGAAGTCCGAAAATGACGGCCCATTCCGAGCTCACGGACACGCGCTTTCCGCCATGCCGGAAAAGGACCGTGCGGCCTGCCGCAAAATCCCCCGAAAAACCCCTACCAGCATACAACCGACACGTAAAGTACTACACCGCCCTGTAAGCATTAGCGACAGTGCATAACGGTGACCGTAAATTACGGTGACCGTAATTTACAGAAACCGTAAATTACGGTCTCCGCCGAAAAACGGATCCGGAAATTACGACATCGCACAGGAACGGGAAGGAGAGGGGCGGCCATCTTTAAAAACACAATCCATTGCCATCCGCAGCTGCCAGCAGCCCTGTGAGGAAAGTAAAGTCGTGAACCGGACCAGGCACCACAGGACATGCCGAAAGCACCAAAAAGGGCGGCAGATCGCGTCCGCAAGGTGAAATTCTCCACCGATGAACTGCAGGTCATGGTAGACCACCTTGCAGAGCATGCTGATGTAGTTTTCAGCGGCGACATGCGCAGGGAATCAACCCTCTGCAAGAAGACCATCTGGGCGGAACTGGCACAGAGGGTGAGCGCTGTTGGAAGCAACCCCCGCACCCCAAGGGACTGCCGCAAGCGGTGGGACAACCTGCGGGTGCGGGGCCTCCTCTCCACCAACCGCAGCCAGGCCCTGCAGACGGGAGGTGGGCCAAGTACACAGGTCCAACTAGAGCCGTGGGGGGAGACCTGCGCGCAGCTTATTGGCACGGAATCCATAGAGGGCGTGGGGACCATGGAGTGCGGCGGAACGACTTCTGCAGAAGGAGGTGAGTGTTGACAGTGCACACTGGCAATGTCCATTGCATCATGTAAACTGACCCAGGGGCCATCGAAGGCACCCTCTCGTGTTGCCCTCCCCCCATCTAACGCATCCCCCCATCCAACAAATGCTAAGGCAAGTGCCACCTAATGCTGGCCCAAGTGCGAGTACATAACGCACATCAACCATACTGGACTGACTTGCACAGCCCATCATGCACACCGTCCAGCGTGGTAGGCATAGTACCTGCCGAAATGTACATGAACAGGGCACAACAAATCACTCCCAAACATGTGTATATGTCTTCACCATGCACATGTACCACTGCCATAGCTACCCCCCAAACTGAACAACCCGTGAATGACTGAAATGTCCATGCAACCATGTATGCAAATAGGACATAGCACATACACTAATGTTGTCCCTCTCTCCTACCCCCACAGGCACAGACCATGACAGCACAGAGCCCCAAGGAAGCCGGCCAAGCACCTCCGCGGGTACTGGCAGGGCCAGGCCGAAGCCAGCAGCCAAGAAAACCACGCCTCAGCCTACGGAAAGGCCACTTGAAGCTGGCAGACCAGCAAGCCACACAACATCCGTGGCAGCAGCCGAGCAGACCCCTACCTCAGCACAATCGAGCATTTCAGGGGAGGCTGCTGCTACCGCACCAGATGAGTGGGAGCCCAGCCCGCCACCAATCCAGGAGCCCATGTCGGAGGACGACCAGGAGAGCATGCAAATGCTGGAACCATGCCCCGTGACACTGGCGTCATGCAGTGACTCCGGGGATGCACCATCACCAGTGCACAGCCTTGAACTTGACCCGCTGGGGTGTGACGTCGTTCCCCCCGGTCCACCCATATAACCCCCTGCACAGCATGCTGGTGCAAGTAGATCATCCGATGGCCCCCCTTCACCCGACCAGTTCAGAGTTCAGCAATTGAGCGATCTCATAGGGAACTATATTGAGGATAATCGCCAGACCAGGGCTGGACTGCATGAGGAACTCGATCAAATGCGCCAGTCCCTCAACGACTGCACCACCAGACTGTGCGACTCCCTGACGGACAATACAACCCGGCTATGCCATGTCCTGAACCACATTGCTAATGCCCTTGAGGCAGGGAGTCAAAATACGGAGCCCCAGCAGGAGGTCACGTCCGAGACAAGTGAGGCCACGCAAGGCAGCCCGGAGAGACGCCTCCGGCGTTCCTTGCGCAAACGGGATTTGCCACCCCCAGACAAGGGCTCCAAGGGACATTAGCCAATCCTGCCACATGTGGTCCCAAGATCCTACATGGGACGACTGCTCGGGAGTTGGGGGGAGGGGGAAGGGGGGTGGCGTTGTGTTCTGGAGTTGGGGGGAGGGGGGTGATGTTGTGTTCTGGAGTTGGGGGGAGGGGGGTGATGTGTTCTGGAGTTGGGGGGAGGGGGGTGATGTTGTGTTCTGGAGTTGGGGGAGGGGGGAGGGGGGATGGGCATTTGCTGAAGTAAGCACTGTTTTTTCATTTTTTGTTATCTCAATACACAATTGGTGTTGCAAAGTTGAACCCTTGTGGACATTCTTCATTGCACATTTTGTCCATCTGCACATATGGCATGGGCCCATTTGACACCAGATATCAGTGGAGGGGTCAGCCACCAGTCCTGGTTCGCGGGCACATATGTGCATCACGCAAACCTGGTGACTGCTGCATCTACACGCATGCACGGGTATGGCCATGGTCTGGTTGCCCCATGGGCCTGTTCAGGGGGTTCATGACAGGGGTCATGTGGCTTGCTGTTAGGGTACATCCACCAACAGCTGCATGTGTCGCAAAATGAGGTGGGTGTGTGGACTGTCATGGTGGTGAACAGCACTTGGCTGTCATGGCAGGCTTTCGATGATGGCCATATGTACATGTACATAGATATATTCGGCACGATCAGGGACACAAATATGTGTCCCATGCAATGTAATGCTGTGGGGTGTCGTGTCTACATGATGGTCCGTGAACGGTGGTGTGGACATCTTGGGGTACATGTTCCTTTGTCGCATGCTGCTGTTCTGATGTCGGATCATTCTGGTGCTGTGTACTGTGTACATTCTCATTTGGCTGTGGATCATGTCCATCATCCAGCTCTGATCCATTCTATGGTGATTCCCAACACTCCTATGGGGGTGCCATGCCGGTGACGTGATATCGTACCCCTGCTGTCCTCCGTGAATTCCACTTCCAGGGGTGGCTCTCCAATGTGGTGCCAGGCTGGGGATGCCGCAATGTGAATGTGCAGTGTGCCCTCGGATATGCACTTGCGGTTGTGGTGTCCGCCAATGAGTGGTGCTGGTGTAGTGTGCCTATCCCTTGTCAGTTGGTGTAGATGTGGTGTGATGTGGGTGCCTTATTCTGGCAAAGTGAAAATATGTTCATATGTGCCGTTGCCCTGGTTCTTTGGCAGGTTTGTTGTCAGGGTGAACAACGTACAATGGCTCCATCTTTTCTACGCAGTTGGTTCATGCAGGCACCCACCCTGTGGCACCAGTGCACTTGCATGACACAGTCAGACGACTCAACAGCCAGCCAGACAGGTCATCCTGCAAGTTGGGAGATGTGGCGCGGTAGCGTGCTGACCTCTTTCCTTTTCAATCGACCCTCCCAGGTCCAACTTGGGGCCCTCCTCTCTGACATCTTTTCCTCCACCTGTGGTGTTCCCCTGGGATCTAATCTCCCTCCCTGGCTGTTCAACCAGTATTTGGCACTCCTTGGCCACCGCATCGCCACCCTCTGCCCAAACTTTCAGCGCTATGCGGACGATACCCGGCAAATTTTCAGCCTACCCTCGGCGTCCTTCTCTCCTTCCCTCATCTCTGACTGTCTGTCTGATATCCAGGAATGGTGTGCAGCCAATGAACACTGCCTTAATGCTAGTAAGACTGAGATTCTCCTCATCGGCACACCCACTCCCTCCTTCCCTTAAGTTCAAAACACTATGCATTGTCCACAAGGCCTTCTGGGGCCTGGGGCATGAATTCCTTCTACTCTCTCTTCCTGAATGTCTTCCTTCCAAAGACCTTTGCTCATCCGTCTCCGACTCACTCAGGGTCAGCCGCTTTTCAGAGCAACGAGCTGGGGGTAGATCTCTCCCCGCGGCAGGGGCCTCCCTCTGGAACAGCCTTCCTGCATCCCTGATATTTGAGGAGAACCATCTCTGGTTCCGGAAGCACCTCATGACCTTCCTCTTTGCTTCTGCTTTCTCTCTCCCTCTCCCCTGCTGAATTCTTCACTGAAACTGCACAGGATCTGGATCTGGGCCACTCTCGCCGACCTCGGTCCTGGGCCCAGCCACTCTCCACTTGCACTGCCTCCCTGGCAACCCCTGCACTGCGGGACTGTCTCTCTATCCCTACAGCCCCCCCTTCCCAGCACTTGTCTGCACTTACCTTGCACTTGCCACCCGCTGGCCCTATTAATTTATTTTTTGATATTCGACCTACTTTGTACTGCACTTCCCCCGTCCACTTGCACTTGCACTTTTTCCATTCTCACTACCCCTGCACTTGCGCGGTCTGTGTCACACCTGGCCTGGTGGGATCGTTGTCTGTTTTCCCCTTGTTCCCCCCTCCCTGCCTCGCCGCGCCTTGAGACACTTGTGTATGGGCGCGTTCCAAATGCCATATCATATCATATCATATGTCATTTCAGCAGGACCTTTGAGTCATGTGTAGTTGTTTGGTGTCAGGCCCACCCATGTGTGCGGTTCTTGGTAGTGTTGCATTCCATCTGCACGTAGGGGGAGTGGTATTGTTTGCAGTTGATGTCCGCAACGTGCATGCCAAGCTGGTCCACATACGACCGGTGGGTGCTGTCAGGGGCAACATTGTCATTTGCCATGCCTCCATTTGCTTTTGGTCCAGCTTTACTGTTGTGTGTCTTATGGGTGGTCCATGTTGGGGATCGGTAGACCCTTGTGTGTTTGGGGATGTGTTTGGGGGGGTGTAAGGGCACTTGGATATGTGGCCGCATAATGAACGGTTGTGACATGCCACTGTGTGCTGGTGGGTGCCTTTGGCATGGGTGTGGGGCACAGGCAACACCATCACTTGTGCCGGGTTGGCACTGTACATTTGTATGGTGCTCGCTTGTCTTGTGTCTGTGCCGCAATATGGTGGTGACGGTGTCACAGTCTAGGTGGTCAGGGGTGTCTGTCTGGTAGGCCTTCTCCTAGAGCGTCAAGTCATGCTACGTGTGCATGGGGGCTGCAGGGGTGGTGACGGAGGATGCACTGGTGCTGCATGCAGGGCCTGTCTCCCCCCTCCTTCTACCCCTGTGTCTCCTCAGTGGGGGGGCCTGGTGTTGTTGCAGGGGTTTGTGTGGTTGTGGACTTGATTGTTCAATTGGTGTCATCTTGGTGTGGGAGGGTGGTGGTGTGTGGGTGTGTTCCTTTTCTACTATGCCAGACTCCTGGCCTCCGTCTGTGTTGCATGTGTGCACCTGTGGCTCTGGGTCCCACTGCTCAGGGTTCTTTACTCCTTCTCTGAGATGCCTGTATGTACTCCATGCCGGTAAGGTACTTTACGGCCTTGAGGAGGACGTAATTTACGTGTGGTCCTTACTTGGAATCAGCACCGGTTTACGCCATGGCGTTAATTTCGCCATGGTGGTGCGCGCGCGCGACCCAAGACCGTAAATTACGGCATTGTAGCTTACAGTGCCGTAATTTACGGTCTGAGGGGTCGGAATGGCATGGAGCAGAAAACCATGCCGGTAAATCAATACCGGCATGGTTTGTACCTTACCTCCAGACTCGGAATGACCCCTATGTCTGCACAATGGTACTGAGTCGGCACCCAACAAAGTGGCATTTTAAACTGCCCACCAAAAATAGAGACTCATTTCATGAAGCACGACATGTGCATCTGTTCAACATGTGCTTCTGGTCAAATAATTGGCAAGATTGGTTGGGCGCTTGCTTTTAACAAACACTGTTGGTTTGAGAGTAAAGAGAAGTTGAGGATGTAGGTGGGTGGCATGAGGTTGAGGGTGTGGAATCAGGTGATACTGGGCAGGGACATAACTTTAGGCAATCAGCAGCAGATGGTAGGTGGAAAGAGGGTGATGGGCAAGCAATAGAGGTTCAAGGTGTGGCCCAATGAAGAGAGCAATTCAATTAGGAAGGTGGGTTGGAGGAGTTGCACGGGTGGGAATCTTGGTGTTGCCCTCTGAGAGGTGTATTTATGTATACAAGCAATTTACACTGTTCAACGCATGTTCAAGCTATTGGCACTGTTGACATCAGGTGGCGACCAGTAAGTGCAAGTAATTGTAAGCAAGTCAAATTAAATTCTTGCCTCTATGGGCAGTCAATGCAGACTTTTCCTGGCATCAGAGACATGATCAAATTTCTTCAGACCAAGGATGGCCCTAACGGTGCTATTCTGAATCATTTGGAGTCTTGATATTTCTTTCTTCCCAATGCCTACCAGGAGACTGCCACAATAGTCAATATTAGAGCCAATAATGGCGCTTGCTACAGTTTCACAGGATCTTTGAGAGAGATATGGTCTAATGTGGCACAGTTGTCTTATATAGTATGCTGCGACAAAGACGAGGCTACTGACCTGGACGTTCATTCAGAGACATTGATCATAATAAAGCACTCAGGAATGGATAATTAAGATGGAACAAAAGTGTACAATTGGTGTCACTAGCACATTTCACTGTTTGGAAATAGACAATGGGCCTCATTACACGGTAAGCGGTAGGGGTTTACCAGTACCGGTAAGCGCACCGGTACCGGTAAACCCCTACCGCCTTACTACGAGTTCCCTTTGCGGGACCTGACTTTAACGGCTGGTTTTACCAGCCGTTAAAGTTGGGTGCCGCAAAGGGACCTTGCAGCTAATTACGGTACCGCAATTTGCGGTACTGTAATTAGCACCTTCCCCATTCCCATTATGCCCTATGGGGGCAAAAATGGGAATGGGGAAGAGCCTTGGTGAATGGGGAATTACCGCCCCCGCTCACCTTGGAGTAGGGCGGTAATTCCGCCATCCACCAAGGCGGACACGGTAAGATACCGGCAGCAACCATGGCGCTAATAGCGCCATGGTTACCGCCTACCGTGTAATGAGGCCCATTATGTAATAAACTCAGAGATAGGCGATCATCGGGGTCTCAACAGTAGTTGCAATTAAGTGGGATCTCCCATTTAACTCTTGTCATTTACTAATTATGTACAGAATTACCCAAGAGATAGTCATGATATGCACGTTAAACAATAATTTGAGGATAGGCTTGTTAACATGGCCAATTCTATGATTTTGGTAAGATGAAGATTGGATGAAAACCAGCCGCATAAGAGGGCTCAAAATATGTGATTTGGAAAAGTGACACAATTAGCACTTTTGTTCGGTCCAGGGGCACAATACCACATATGAAAGAAGAATTAATAAATGTCAAAAGTGGTCTCGCAACTTGGAGAAAGCTGCCATGTTCTTTGAAGACTGTCATTGCACAAATGATTGCATTAAAAAAGCTCTCAGAGGGTGTGGCTGAATGGGAAGCCATGAGGATCTGAAGCTGTCTCCTGGGAACCCAAAGCTAAGCTCTCAGCACTCCTGGGAATCTTGAAATGCCCAAAGTGACCAGAAGTCATTGCTGGTGCCTCTTGAGACCCCCCTTCTAGCAGTGGTGTTCAGTGGCCTAGCCGATTTACGTGGCACTGTGCCCCATTGGCCTGAATCTCGCTTGCAGCTACAGACCTCAAACTGCTGGCCACCAGTTGTTTTGCATGTGGTGGTTTGTGCGAGAGCCCTTGTGCATTGTAAACGTATGGGTATGATTCAGTGCCTCAGGTGTGTGGTAGTGTTTTGTGTTGGTGTGAGTGTGTTGTGTGGGTTATGGTGGGTTGGTCGTGCACGCTGGTTAGATAGTGTCCATAAGGGATCCAGGATTACGGGTGACCGTAGCTGTAGGATAATCCGGTTTCTTGGAGTGTAGTTGCGTTGTTGATAGTTTTAAGGACTATGTGGGTGGTTCACTCTAGGTGTGCTGCAGCATCTAGGGATGCTGGCTGTGAATGTAGTACTGATTCTCTGTTTGTTTATGTGTAGTTGGCTAGTCCAATGTCTGGTGTAGTGGCTTCAGTTATTTTGGAAGAGCAGGAGGGGGAATGGGTTAGTAAGTCGATTAGTTTGTTGGAGTCTGTGGCGCGGCTCTTTGGTTGCCGCTTGACGTATCAAGCCAGGTTACCATTTGCGGTTCTTTGGCCAATCTTGTCTCCTCTCTAGTTGTTTGTGTGTGGCGGTGTTGTTGCCGGTGTCCCTTCGAGGTTGTCATTGTCTGCTGAATAGCAAGGTTTGGAGCAGTTTCCTGAAGGTGATGTGATCTTCTGTGGCTCTAATATCTTTGGGCATGTTGTTCCAGATGTTAGCAATTAGACACGAGAATGCTGTTCCACTGAATTTCCTTTTTTCGTAGTGTTTTACCTCTATTTGTAGGTTTTCGCTGGATCTCAGTTCCCTTCCTGGGCGATACTGGCTAATCTTGTCTTGGAGGAATTCTGCTCCTTGCCTGTACAAGGCTTTGTGAGCGATGCAAAGTGCTTTGAATTTGGTGCGCTTTTTTACTGGTAACCAGTGTAGACTTTTCAGAGCTGGAGTGAAGTGGTCTCTTTGGTTTTGTTTTAATAGGATCCTGGCTGCAGTATTTTGCACCCTTTGGCGTTTCTTGTTAAGACTTTCTGGCATTCCTATGTAGAGGCTGTTTGAGTAGACCGTCTTCAAGGCTCGCCCTAACTTTGCTGGCAGTGGGGTTGCCCTGATTTTCCCTGAGTGAGTCCCTTCTTTCCTCATACCCTCTCAGCCATGCTCCTTCTTTGAGAGCCTGGTCTGCAAACTGGTCATCTCTCCCGCTTCCTCCCTGACCATTGCCACTATTTACAGGCTACCTGGCTCCATCACCTTGTTCCTCTCTGAATGGGCAGATTTCGCCTTCTCTCACCTTACATCTACCTCTAAACTCCTTCTCATGGGTGACTTCAACATCCACATTAACTCCTCAATCAAGGCATCCACTCTCTTCTGTGACCTCTGCACCTCGCGCTCCCTCTCCATTCTTCCCTCTGGTCCTACCCATTCGGTTGGGCACACTTTTGATGACTTGATCCACTCTGATGTTCTGCTTTCTGCCCCACTAACCACGCCACTCTCCTAGTTAGACCACTCCCTCCCCCTCCCACCTTGGTCCTCTCTGACATCTGAACCCACCTCCCTCAGCTCTGCCAACCTCATTCACAGACATCCGACCAATGAAACGAGTGTCGGCTCCTGCCTTCGTATTCCACCTCCATTCCTCCATCCCCTCCCCACTGCAGACTCTACCTCTGACTCCATTCTCAGCAACCTCCATCTTGCCATCACTAACACTCTCGATATTCTTGCACAAGTCATGAGGATCCACCTGAAACATGCCTCCAAGGGTAACACCTGGTATGACTCTGAAATTGCTGCCCTGAAACGCAAGTGCACAGCTGCTGAACAGAAGCGGCAGACCTTAGGCTCACCCTCTGACAAACAGGCCTGTCGCCTTCTCCAAAGGCATTATTAACTCTCTATTTGCTCCAGGTTAAGGGCCCACATCCAGGATTGTGTTTCTGGGGCATCCACCAAGATGGCGGAAATCTTCAAAATCTGCAAAGAACTAGCCAACCCTTTCACAGTCTCCACCTCACCTCTTCCCTCTCAGGCTTTCTGCAACACACTGGGCACACATTTCACTGCCAGAACTCATGATATCCTGAGCACTCTCTCTTCCCTTTCCCCGTCTGCTTCCTCATCCTCCTGCCACCTATGGCCACCCATCTCCCTCTGCCTTTCTCTCCTTCTCTCCTAACATATCCGACGAGGTAACTAGAGTTTTCCGCTCTATAAAGGTCTCCTCCAAACAGGTCTACCCCTGTTCTTGCGAACAATTAAGGACAATATTGCCCCTGCACTTGCTGATTTCTGCAATCACTCCTTTTTTATCGGGTCTTTCTCCTCTCCCCTCAAGCACTCTTGTGCGCCCCCTCCTGAGAAAAACCTCCACCAACCCCTGTTGTCCGGCTAATTACCACCCCATCTCTATCACTCCCTTCCTTGGGAAACTCTTGGAGAAGCTGGTCTTCCCCCAACTGACCCAGCACACTGAGCTTGTCGGGTGCCTAAACAACCATCAATCTGGATTCTGAGCATCCAGAAGCAAGGAAACGGTTCTCCTGAACAACCGTGAAGAACTGCTCGCATCTCTTGATTCTAACTATCCAGCTTTTCTCATTCTACTTGATCTCTCCTCTGCATTTGACACAGTCAACAAGGCCATCCTCATAAAACAGCTCCATGATACCCTTGGTATCTAAGCGGGCACTGAATTGGCTGATCTCCTTCCTCAATGACCGTCCCTCACAGGTTATTCTGGGCTTGTTCTCCTCTCCCACCTCTATCTCCACCTGTGGCATTCCATAGGGTCCCAAAATGTTTCCCTAGCTCTTTAATATCTATCTTGCTCCGCATGTACATCTAATTTCCACTTTTGCCCCTCATTTCCAGTTTTATGCAGACCACACGCAATTCTTCTTCAAACTACCATCTGATCCTCTCCTACCTCTGCCTATCTGCCACCCAGCCCCGGTGTGCCTCCAAGGATCTCTGCCTCAACGCCAGCAAGACTGAGATCCTACCCTTTGGGACTCCTGCTCCCTCTTTCTTCCCCTCACTCTGGCCACCCACTATGGGCTCCCACCTTCTCCTTCATCTGTAGCCAGATACCTTGGAGTCATCTTCAACTCCTCTCTGTCCTTCCTCCCCCACATCCAGGAGCTTGCCAAGTAAGCCCACTTTCAACTCTACCTACTCAAAGGAATCCTTCCTTTCCTCACTTTCCTGCAGAAGCTCAATGTTGCTTGAGCTCTGGTACTCTCTAGGCTGGACTACTGCAACAGCCTCTTCCTCAATTTACCCTCTTCCTCACTACGACCCCTCCAGATTATCCAGAATATGGCTGCAAGACTTATCCTTGGCATCAAGACCACGGACTGCATCTCTCCAGCACTAAAATCTCTCCACTGGCTCCCGGTTGCTGCAAGGATCTAATTCAAATCCGTCTGCATCATTCAGAAGGCTGTCCAGTGCCAGGGACCACGCTATCTACAACTGGCTCTCACCAAATACTCTCCCTCTGGCGCCAACTTTCTGTGTGTCAAGTGCTTCTTTAAACAGCAAGCTAGTGGTCGATCTCTTTCCTCGGGAGGCTCCCTCCTCTGGAACAGCCTCCCCCTTCCTCTCCGTTTTGAGCTGGATCTCCTCAAATTCAAGAAGCTCTTCAAGATTTCCAGTTTCACCTCCTTCTTCCTTCTCTCCCGCTCTTGCTCATCCCACAGTCGCTGATACTACTGACCAGGGCCATTATGTGTCCTTCTGGGCCCTGTACTCCCCAATTGCCTTCAGTTTACGCCCACTCCCAGTACTTGCCGTTTTGCCACCACTGGTTTGTGCCATCTCACAGTCCTGCACTTATTATTTTTGTCAGTTGACCGCTCTTACCAAGTGATCGCTGCCTGCTACTTAACAGTTGCTTGCAACGTATTACCTAGCACTTCCCTTCGTGGCACTCCTAGCACTTACCCTCCTCACCCCCTTTATCCCCACCTCTCTCTCTGCACTTGCACGTTCTTAATGCTCACAAGGTCTAGTAGGACTGCCTCTTTCTTTCTTCATTGTTATTATAATTGCCTTTCACTCCCATGTTCCTTTCCCATCGCCCTGTGAGTGCTTTGAAACACTATTTACTTGATGTATAAGCGCCTTACAAATGTGCAATGAAATAAAACAATAAATAAATGCATTCTTGTGAGTATCAGGGATATGAGTTTGAAGGTTCTGTGGGAGAAGGAGAGGTCGGGAGTATTTTCTTTTGTAAACATAAATTTATAACTGCGGCTACCGTAGCATCCAGCGAGATGGCAAGCTTTGGAGGCGTGGTTAATCACAACGACTGGAGGATGTATCCACAGTACGATATCACCAGTCACAGCACAGCACAACCGAACACGGCTATCTTCAGGCAGCACGTTTAATAGCAGCTATATTCAGGCCAATGATATGGCGTGCATTGTAAGGAAATGGTGAATAAATATGTATTATGAAACATGTTGTATTAGATGGTGATGTTTATTTTGTATTGCACTGAGAGTGACCTGTGTCACTAGCAGTTCTGAGCAAATAACTTGAGACTGCACGCTTAATCGCAGCTACATTCAGGCCAATGATATGGCATGTATTGTAAGGTAATCGTGAATAAATATATATTATGAAACATGTTGTTGTATTAAATGGTGATGTTTACTTTGTATTGTACTGAGAGTTCAGAGCAGATAACTTGAGAAAGGAACTGTGCAAATGAATGTGCTGGCAAAGTAAAAAAGGTGCTCACCTTTTACACCCAACAATCTGTAGTGAAATATTCCCTGGAAAACAAAATTCTAATACAAGACAAGTGTTTGTGGTCTTCTGGGTAAGCGTCTGCACTAGGAACATGACAACCAGAGTAAAATCCTGGTAGTCAAATACTGGAGAAAGCTTGCCAACATAAAAAAAACAAGGGTTTACATCTGCCTCTGAATTCTTTTTACGGTATCTACCCTCATTTGTCTTTTACTTGTGCCCTGAAAAACAGCCAGAATCAGGGCAAAATAACTGCACTTGAGAGAGGAAATGTTGCAAAAGATATGCTGGCAAAGTATAAAAGGTGCTCACCTTCTAAACCCAACCATCTGTAGTGAAATATTCACTGGAAAACAAAATCCCAGTACGAGAAAAGTGCTTGTGGTCTTGTGGGTAAGTGTCTGCACTGGGAACCTATTCGCCTGATCAACCCTACTTGCTGATGTCACCTCCTTCCACTTCCTCGGGGTTACTTCGAATGCTCACTACTGCAACTAGTCTTTTGTAATAAGGACCCTCTATGCATATTATGTATAATACTGTCTAATGTCTGAACCCTGTACCCACTGTTACTACGTTTTCCTACAAGTAACAGCGCCACAATGCCCCTGGGCTGTCTGTGCGCTATACAAATGTAATAAATAAATAAATAAATAAATAACCTGGCATGAACTGCTCTCCATAAATCATACATCCTGCTAATCTTCCCATATTGCCATCATCCATTTGGGAACTTAGTACCAGGAGTATAGATATAATAGAAGAGAATAGATTTCGATTGGAAATCACATAGGAAATGTCATTATGGGGATACAGCATTGGTAATGCACCGAGTTAAGATTAAGGTATTGACATTTACTGTATGTGTGTCTAGTGACTCTACCCCCAGCCTCTCTATCCCAACTAAACAAACATACAATCTTTATCCCTACCCTTTCGACTCCCATCCTCTCTACCTTCTCTCACCTGCCATACCACATGCTCTGTTCACTCACTCTCCTTCACCCTTTCCCCTGGACCTTTGCCCATGAATCGTACACCAACCCTTTGTACCCCTGTCCACCATACCCCTATGTTCTATATCCAATCCATCCTGCCTCCCTCCCTTTTACTGTCACCCACACTATCCTACTCTCAGTTCATTTATGAACCGTATTTCCAGTCTCTGTACTCTCAACCAATCTACTCCATCCTTTGTACCGTACCCACTCACTGTAACCCCACCCTCACTCCTCCCACCTATTTACCCTACCCCATCCTCTCTATCCCTATCCACCCTAACCCCACCATCTCTAACCCACTCACCCTATTTTTCCCTCTCTACCCCCAGCCACCCTACTCACTCTATCCTCTCCTGCTCTACCTGCAGCCACACTACTCCATCTTGTCCACCCCATCCGTCTACCTCCACTCACCTACCTTACCCTGCCCTCTGTTCACCATCTCACTGTGCCTCACCCCACCCTCTGTCCTTGCCCACATATCCTACACCCACCTTCTCTTTACTCTCAGTTTCCACACCCACCAAACTGCCAGCCTCTGTACTCTCACCCACCCTACTCCAGCCTGTGTATCTGCACCCACTCATCCTACCCCACCACCTCTACTCCCACCCATCCACCCTAACCCCATCCTCTTTACCTCCACGCACCATACCCTCACCCTCTCTAACCGCATGCACCTTACTCCCACCATTTTGATCCCCTGCCACCCTACCAGCATCCTCTCTACCCCCACACACTTACCCTAACCTCACTCTTCATGAACTCAAACTGCATAAAATAGATCACAGAAGATGTAGTGTTCTATTATCATTTCTGTTTTATTTCATCTATTTTTATAACTTAGAGGGTGGCTCTGAAAAGTTTATTTTTATTTTTAATTTTTAATGAAATGGGGGGAATTGCCACTTTAACAAAATTATATAGTTCCAGTGGCAGTGGGTCTGGTGTTTTGAAATGGCCTGTGTCCAGCCATTTAGGGTGACATCTCCCACTGTGACCCAACTGTGACATTGACAGCACAAAACTTTGCACTCATTCAGATTCGGTGTGGGCAGAAGAAGTGGAGGTTGGTTCCTGCAGGAGGTCGTGGTAGGTACAGTGGTGGAGGGGGATGGTGTGGAGGTTGATGTCACGGCAGCTGTTCAATGACGAACAGAGTTGGGATTATGTGCATGTATTTTGTGTTTCACATCGGCCTTTCAGTAGTCCTAATCAACGTCATCCCAGTGGACTCAGACTAAGTGTTGTATGTTTCAAATGACACCACTGATGTAAGATATAGCTTCAACCATAGAGAAACAGCTATGTGTGGAACTTTTCATTCTTAAAGCATCTGTATATGAAAGAGCACACAACACACATTTGGTATGTCAATTCAAACTATAGTAGCTGTTCCAAGTGGAAGGGAAATTGTACCTCAAAATATACAGGAAGATAGTAAAGAATTTTTAATCACTATTTTCGAGGAGCTAGTGCAGGAAACAGTTAGTGTAGATATACACGTAGGAATGTCTTACAAGTGGAAGCATGAGTGTCCACAATTTTACAAGAAGAAAATTACTTGAGATGTTACAGAAAGGATTTTATACCTTCCTGTTCCTGATCAGAAAAGTGTGATTTTATTTCTGTTCTCGTAACTAAAGTTTTTCATGATATGCAATGCAGTGACTGTGGTTGTAATTTACAGTCAACACTGCAAATTCTAGAAAATCTGTTTTTTAATAAGTACCCTATAATAATTATTCAGAGATATAGTATAAATAGTAGGAAACTTACCACGTTGGTTGTGAATGTTGTAACTAGTCAGGTTTCTATTTGAGACAAAACATTTAAAACATGCGCAAATATTTTTCATGAGGGAGCATCCACTCAGTGTGGACATTTCACAACATGGGTGTGTACAGAAGTAGATTGGCTGGTCTGCAATGACTCTATAGTCGCACTCCAGGTTACATTGACAAACAGTTTAAAGAATGATAACGTAATATTGCTAGAACCAAAGTTTTAGAATATGTTGTATAATGAAATGGAAGAAAAGCTAACAAGTGTGTTATGTAAACTAACAGATATATATTTACTAGGTTGCAATATACAATCACCACGAAATAAATTTATATATAAAATTGTCAAGATTATAGCAATTACAAAAAAACAGCATTCTGCAATCTTCTAATTCTGTTTAATTGTGTAAAACACTGTATTTGTTTGTTTGTTTGTTTTATTAGTATTTATATAGCGCACAACAGCCCGAGGACATTGTGGCACTTGTTACAGTACAAAGCTTAGTTCCTTAGTTACATGGTCATTGGCAGTATATATACAGGTTACAATATAGTTATATTAGATTTGTGTTATAATACAATATACATGGCAGAAGTGGAGGAGGCAGTCCTCCACTTGCTAGTTGAGGAGAGTGGCCCTGAGGTTGTTGCGGAAGACAGAGATGGAAGTTTCAGCTCTAAGGGTGGCAGGGAGTGAGTTCCAGAGTTTCGGTGCAATGCAGGAGAAGCCTAGACCTCCCGCTGTGACCCTATTTATGCGTGGTATGTGTAGCTGGTTGGTGTACTGAGCTCTGGTGGAGTGAGTGAATGTGGACCTTGATATTGCTTCAAATAGGTATGCTGGAGCGGTTTTGTTGATGCATCTGTGAGTGATGGTGTATATTATAATATGTTCAAGTGTTCCCTATACGTACTGGGTTATATAGGTGATTCCATGGACATTGCTTTGAGTGCTAGGCAGTGTAGATGTTGATAACTGTTTACATTTGAAACAAGTAAACAGTAGGATGTAGATAAAAAAAGAAAAGGTCAGAGTTGTAATCTGTCATATATGATGTAATTAGTGTTGCCACCAGTGACGGCATCAGTTATGTGTTATGTGATGTCATCAGCGATGTAAAAGATAATGGGCCTCATTACACGGATGGCGGTAGGGATTTACCGGTACCGGTAAAATACCGGTACCGGTAAATCCCTACCGCCTTACTACGAGGTCCCTTTGCGGGTTGGGGGATTTAACGCCTGCTTTTAGCAAGCGTTAAAATCAAACCCGCTTAGGGACCTCGGAGCTAATTACGGCACCGCAAAATTGCGGTGCCGTAATTAGCGCCTTCCCCATTCCCATAGAGCCCTATGGGGCAGAAATGGGAATGGGGAAGGGCAAAGGCGGAAAGGGGATTTACCGCCCCTCCAACCTTGGAATGGGGCGGTAAATCCCCTTTCCGCCACGGCGGTGCCGTTATTTTACCGGCATGAGCCATGGCGCTAATAGCACCATGGCTCACCGCCTACTTGGTAATGAGGCCAATGTAATTAGGGATGTCACCAGTAATGTAATCTGTGATGTCATCATTGTGGTCATAGGCTGTGCAACAGGGGGCACAAAGTTAAGGTTGCATTAGCTGAATTGCAAGTGTTTTGTTGTGTTAAGTTCTCACCTTAATGTCCCTGCAACTAAAGTATTTTCCTTGAATATATCTACATATATATATTTATATAGAATAAACAGAGTTAGACACGCAGACTATGAAATCTGGCCACCGGCAGCTGAGATAAGAAAATGCAGCTTGTGGCTGACTGTTTATTTCAAGTCTTATAAAAATAAGCATTGTCTAAAAACAGAGAGAGTATATATTTCTCATCCAAAACATGGCAAATGATTAACTTATCACCCGTCTGGTAGATTGCCATGCATTCCTTCCGTGACTTGGACTTTTTCAGCCAGGGTTCTAGTCTCCATTACACACAGCTCCTCTAAATAAAGCTTTGCATGAGGTGCATTTCCGGTTCACACCAAGGTCATGTGACTAGCCATAACACCATAGTCATCTATGTTGATCAGTACCACCATATTGTACTAGTGTCTATAACACCTCATCACATGTGATCTAATTCAGATATCGCCAATATAAATTCATCAATGTGTTCTCAATATTTTGTGTGGTGTGGCTTTTCGAGCAATTCATTCATTGTCATCTAGTGACACAGACTCAAACTCTATATTAAGCCAAAACTGGGGTTATATTTGAGCGCAAAGCCCAGCGCAGCTGCTTCAGTTGTATTCCAAGGCTATTAATTCATAGTCTAGAACTAGTGTATTCATGGGCTAGTGCCCATTAATCAAATTAAGGACCACTGAACATAGAACATGATACATTTTTACAACACATTTTTACAGTCCACGTTCACATTATATTACCATTATATATTGGCACTCGTAAAAAGTTTAACAAAGTGCAAGTGCCTAACCTGGTTCTCCCCATACCCATTACTAGTAATATGTCTGAGAAATTCAATTGTGTTAGCATGTTGTTATATAATTATGTATACACAGCAATCAATACTCATAAATCCAAACTACATTTTAATCAAATTTGGATAAATGTAGCCAACATGCAATACGAGTCATGCAGATATGACATAGGCTAGTGTAAACTCAGCAAGTTCTAAAATGCAATAAAATGTAAACCAACAAAATACAGTACTAGATATATGTATATTCAACTGTCCGCCCTCTGTACAGACATTGAGCTGTGCAAAATTCACCAGTGCAACAATCGCACATTGGTGCAAAAAATGCAATATTCATTACTGCAAAAATTGCAGTTAAAGTACATGGTGCCAGAATTTCAAGTGCAAAATTCGCAAATAAATAACCTTTGCATCCAGTTGTCATCATCAAGACTCTCATAAGCATGGTCTTGGGTAGTACTCCAGTTGCATTAAAAACAAGTAATAAAATTACAGAAAAGAAATGCATATATGATTAATCAATATAACAATCTATAAACAAATTAATTATTTCTCATAGCATGGCTCTCATCTAAATTGTACATTCTTAAAGATCACCTTAAAAAAACATATTTTTCCATCTCCACTGAGACCCTTTAGTTTTAGGGACTCAAACCGTATACTCATTTTGGCCTCTAATTGTCTCAATTTCAATTGTCTATTGCCTTGCCTTGGATGTTCTGGAATATGTTCAAGGCAAACACATCTCATGTATTTGACATCTCTATTATGTTATTCCATAAATGCCTAACCATAGGGTGACTGATGTCTGCATTCTTAATAGCACGATAATGTTGCAAAATTCTCTGTTTCGATTGTGGAACCAATGTATCTGAGCCCACATGGGCATTCGATCATATACACAACATATTTCGTAAGACAAGTGATCTTATGCTTAAAAGTCCATGTTTTAAAATCAGGGATCATAATCTTAGAGTTTGTTAAGACAAAATCACACATTTTTACAATTGATATTGACATTTTCTTTCTATGGCGCTCGTAAACAAGTGTTTTAGAGCGCGACAAGGCAAGGGAGGGGAACAGGGGAGAACAAAACAGGGATCTTACTAGGCCCAGTGACATTGAGAACGTGCAAGTGCATGGGAGAGGGGGAGGGGAAAAGTGCATGGAAGGGGGGAGAAGTGGAAAGTGCGAAGCAGAGGAGAAACAGATAAATAATAATAAATAAATAATAAAGGCAACAAACAGTGGAAGTGCAGCCAGCAATTTGCAAGTGCTAGGTTTAAGGCAGCAGACAGGGTAGGTCTGATAAGTGCAGGAAAAAAAGGGGGGGTGTATGTGTACAGATACAGACCCCAGTGCATGGGGTGGCCTGGAGGCAGTGCGGGAGGGTGGCAGGGTGAGCGGGTACCTGGGCCCGGAGGACAGAGGGTGGCCAGGTGCACAGTGCCAAGAGAGAACAGATCAGCAGGGGAGAGGGGGAGCCAAGGCAGAAGAAAAGAGCAAGGTCTTGAGGTGCTTCCAGAACCAGAGATGGTTCTCCTCAAGTTTTAGAGTGGCAGGGAGGCTGTTCCAGAGGGAGGCCCCAGCCGAAGACAGAGATCTACCCCCAGCTCGTTTCTTTGAAAAACGACTGACCCTGAGGGAGTTAGAGGTAGAGGAGCGAAGAGCTCGAGAGTGGAGGTATTTGCGGAGGGAGAGCTGAAGGTATTTTGGACCCAGGCCCCAGAAAGCCTTGTGGACAATGCAGAGGGTTTTGAATTTAATCCTTGCATCCACTGAGAGCCAATGGAGTGATAATGTTGCAAAATTCTCTGATTCGATTGTGAAACCAATGTATCTGAGCCCACATGTGCATTCGATCATATACAATAATTGCACTTGAAGAAACCCATGATTGCATTTTCTTTCATAAGCCAATTGCCAATGCTGGAGTAGTTAAAATAGGATCAGGGTCCAATAATGTTTTCAAAGAAGGTGCTTTAAAGAAAGACATTTGGGGGAATGAGCTCAACACTTGTTTAAGGTCCTGCTCAGTTAATAGAATGGACCAGTGTTTAGAAAAAATAGATTTAACACTCTTAGCCTGATGAGTAAAAGCTGTTATAAATCTCACTCCTTCCTTCTCTGGCTTTCGTTTAGTTGTTTTCAAAAGTGCATTCCGATTCTTATGGTTGGCTTTCTCAAATGCAATCATTTTTAACCAAGTAGCCACGTTTCAGGAAACGTTCTCTTATACACTGGGCTTCTCTCACAAAATTATTCTCAGTAGATCAATTGCGCCTTCCCCTTAAAAATTCTCCATAAGGAATTGATTTCACTTGGGAGCAGGGTGATGACTAGATGCATGAAGCACAACATTAGCACTTGTAGGCTTCCTAAACAAAGTTGAGGTGAGCGTATTATTCAACACTGCAAATTTCACATCTAGAAAGGTAGGTTCTGTGGTGCTACTTTCCATGGTGAGTTTAAGGTTCATCTCATTATTATTCAAACAAGTGATATATTCTGCCAATTTCTCTTGTGACCCATCCCAAATAAGGAATAGGTCATTGATGAAGCTATACCACACTATCACATGTTTGCTGTATTCATTATAGTTCTCTGCCCATGCAGTCGTTTGCTCCCGCCACTCCATATATAAATTGGCATATGTGGATGCCGTACAAGATCCCGTGGCTGTTCCCCAAGTTTGTTAAACTGTCTATCAAAAATAAAGCCATTGGCCCTCATTACAACCTTGGCGGAGGACCATGGTGCTATTAGCACCATGGTCCATGCCGCTTTGGTTACGATTCCGCCATGGTGGATGGCGGAATTACCGCCCCATTCCAAGGTGAGTGGGGCGGTAATTCCCCATTCACCATTTGCCCTTCCCCATTCCCATTTTTGCCCCCATAGGGCATAATGGGAATGGGGAAGGCGCTAATTACGGCACCGTAAATTACGGTGCCGTAATTAGCTCCAAAGTCCCTTTGCGGGTTGGATTTTTAACGCCTGCTAAAAGCAGGCGTTAAACACCAACCCGCAAAGGGACACTTGTAATCAGGCGTTAAGGGTTAACGGCGCCGACGGCGCCGTTAAACCCTTAACGCCTGAGTTGTAATGAGGACCATTGTGTTCTAAACAAAACTGTAACATGACTAAAAGGATTTAATTCTGTTGTTCAAAACGTATAGAACGTGTATTTAAAAAATATTGGTAAGCTTTAAGACCGAAGCAGTGTTCTATAGATGTATGTAAAGACACCACATCCAAGGAAACTAAAACATAAGTAGGTTCCCAATTAATATCACACAATCTGTTAAGTAGATAAGATGTGTCTCTTATATACAAGATCAGACTCTGCCCTTTGGCTGACAAAATGTGTCAAGAATCTTGAAAGTGGTTTCGAGGAGGCTCTTCATTGACAAGACTATTGGTCTCCCCAGTGGTCGCATCATGTCTTTGTGTATTTTAGGAAGTAAATATAGTATAAGAGTTACTGAATGGTCTGTTTTGAGATGAAAAATATTCATTTGAATCTAGAATTTCCTTCTCATGCCAAACTTTCAATAACGAGTAGTATTCACTTTTGATCTCTTGAAGTATATCTTCATTTACTGGACGGTAACAGTTAAGATCTTTCAACTATGCCAACATCATTGTCCTCTAGATCCGCTAGACATGTCAGACTAGTTAGATCCTTGATAGTTAGCGGATGAATATCTCGGTTGTCGGAACCAACATCAAGTCGACCACCTGATACTTGAGTGGCAAAAAATGTAATTAATGGAAGCTTACGCACAAACTTAAACATATCAATCCTGACACTTGTGAAGTCAAAGCTGTTCATGGGACAAAAGGATAAGCTCAGTTTCAGGACCGATTCCTTCATCTGTGTTATTATCCTGGGAGAGATATTGTAGATTTTCATTTCTTACTCCTGGTCCCCTGTCCCTGGCCTCTCGACCTCTGGCCTCTCCGTGAATGGGTCGTGCAAAGTGTTGTTGCTCTGAGATTGGTGTCCCATCCTTGTCTTAACATATCGTTCCTTCCTCATCTTGCTCCCCACCTTGTAGGTAGTCTGGCCTCTGCCCTTCCTTTCCGTTCTGCTGTCTCGATGGAGCAGTTTGAATTCTTCAAAAAAATGACGCCTGGTAGGTTTAATTTCCAAGTCTGTTGCCTCGGCATCAGAGTTGCTAGCCTCTACAATGATGGATTTATCAGTTATACCGATGGTATTGGGTAAATGCATCTGGTCTTTAATCTGTTCATCAAGCGTGTGGCGAATGTGTAAATCCTTCCTTGTTGATGATTCAATGTATCTCTTTTGAAATTGATTTGTTTATGTACTCAGATTTCGCCCTCGAATCTCTCAAGATTTTCTTTCAGGCGTACCATTCCCCTCTTGCACTCATCACCATCATTCGAGGAAAATAGCTGCTCTTACATTTCCTCAATGTCCTTAATGATCTTGAATCTATGCATTTTGGCAAATTTAATTCAACTCTCCATCATTTTGAAAGAACAGTTATTCATGTGTTCAGTCCATTCCTTTATTAATAGGGGGTCCATCTCTTCAAACATTGGAATTGTCAAAATTCTCAACCCCCTGGGTATCCTCTGTTTTTCCAAATATGTCTGAGGGACATTGCTTCCCATCATTTTGAGGTTTCACCCTTTTTAGCTTGTCCATGTTTTGTTGAATGGTTGAATGGTTAAGCTGGCTGAGCATACCAGCTCGTTTTGTTCAGTGCCAGCACTGATGTCAACTTTAAATAGTAACTTAGCTGCCGCTCTGCGCTTTGCTTCTAAATCATCACCATGTTAAAAGCAGCGTGAGTTACGCAACTTTTCCAAAGAACAAGTAATTCAATTTGTTGCATAAATTATACCTCAACCCCAACCAGCTTCGCTCCACGACAGCAGTCGCAAGCGGTATACTTTAATTTAGCAGTATATGGCTAGCGTGGACAATACAGGGCAAATAAAGCAGAGAATCCTGCCTGCCACTATATACAAGCATTTCACCGCTGTACGCGTTAAAGAGTGGAAGCGCCAAACGCGTGGTCATTCGCATCGCTTCCAAAAATCACTTCAATGTTATATATATATATATATAGAGAGAGAGAGAGAGAGAGAGAGAGAGAGAGAGAGGGAGAGAGGGTGAGGGAAATCAAAAGGTTTTCTGCCATCATGAGAAAGACAAACCCTATACATCCTTCTAACCCTCCAAACCCTCTCTCCTGCTCGCCTAGCCAGAAATGTTCTTCTTGCTTCACTCTATTTTAGTTTTCTATTTTTATGGAATATTCAGGTTGGGTCACTTTTGTTTTCTGCACTTTTAGTTTAGTTATTTTCAATAAACATTATTTTTATCTCAGAATGTTCAGCATTCTTCATTTATGAGAACTGATATTCGAAGCCGTGAATGCTGCACAACCCTGATAAAAACACGCATTTGAAAAGCAAGTGAATTGCAAGATCAAGCGCAGGTTGCTTGCTAGGGCCTTGTGCCGCTAATAGGCAAGATGACACTTACCTGAACCATGGGAAGCACAGCTCATTTGAAGTTAATGGCACTATTTATATATCTATGTGTTTGCGAAAATTGATGTTGCATAGCCGCGTCAGATTCTCCCAAAAATCGATTTAAATAAAGATAGTTTGGTGAAGAACCCCGGCACACACCTTTTTTTGTTTATGGTTACTTTGTTTATTTTTTATATTCATTTTTTTATTTATTGCTTTTAATTTATTTACATTTTTTTGCAAAAAGAAAAGCATTCCTTCCAGCTTCAGTAAAATACAAAGAATACAAAATGCATAAAGCCACAATGGAGTGTTACATGGGGACAGGCAGCTATCCCTGCCTTTTTTCTATAGGTTTACTTTATTTTGTAAAGAAAACACTCAAACTGGCTCTTCGTAAAGACTCAGCCACAAAGTTGCCGCAAAGTTCTGGGTGCATGGTGATGAATGGTGGGAGATAGTACATGGGCAGTCAGACTCAATCACCAGGTGACAAATGGTGAATCCTGCCAAGCTGAAAGGATTTCCAGGTTACAAATGTTGCCTCAGTACAAGAGGGAGCATGTCAAATATGTGGTCTTCCAACAGTGCTTGGGGAAGGGGAAGCAGGAGCGTTGGCACAGGAAGTGTAAGAGAGGTAGGGTAAGGGTGGTTGGAATAAGGGGGTGCAAAGTGCAAACAAGACACAACCATCCTGTTAGGGCTGCACACCAATAAATTCCAAATTGATAGCAAACCATGTATATCCATTAACAAACCTGAAGCTTGTTGTTTAAAAATAAAAAAACACAAATTCGTGGAAAACAAACAGACAACAGAAGATCATATATACTACATTTATGAGGGAAATACATATTTTGTAAGGCTTTTATGCAATACATAAGGAAGAGCAGCTTGATTGTAAACTAGGCTTTAAAAAGTGTGTTCTGTGAACACAGAAGGGAAGTGGCAATTTGTCCTGTATTAAGCATCCACGAATGAAAAACATGTTGGACGCCTGGAACTGAACACTGATATAACTGAACTCTTGCTCTATTTGTTATGTTTTTTGTAAAGGGGCAGCACCACTGTCTGGTCAGGCAATGGCCCTATGGGAATATTAAAGGATGCAAGAGGGAAAAGTGGAAAGCAAGGAGTTCAGAGAGCTGTCGGGTAGATGAACACATGTGTTTCCACAGCTCGCCTGCAACGTCTTTGATACAAATCCAGGCCGCCTTGATCTGTGCTTTTAAGGTCTGTGCTGCCGAAAATCATTACAACTCCTGCTTCCTAATTGAAGAAAACCCTTTTAAAATGACTGCAGGGCCGCGCGCTGTAATTCCATCCGCTCTGTAATTGCAGCCTGGTGGCGTGCGGCGGCGGGCTGTGCGGGTAAGGGCTGCATTGTGCTTGCCTTGCTTCTCGCCTGATTGATAAACAAATTAATCCAGGGTTAAGAACTCTATTGAATTCGGATACTTGTAGGTCAGTTTTGATTTTCTGAAATGCTGCCGCGCAGACATCCCTAACCTCAAAAATGCAGAATGAACAGGGCAGTGCTTCCTAAGTAGAAAAGGACATTAAACAGATTGCACTGCCGGATTAAAGCCAGCGGTCGCTACTAGGTTAGGGTCCAATTCAAAGAAAAAGCACCAAGTCTGTGCACACTTCTTTGCGCCATAAAGAACATTGCACCTACTTTCATGTGCGAAAAGTTTTGCACTGTTTGCTGATCCATGAATTCTAAAGCGCAAAATAACTTGCAGCGCAAACCACAATGATTTGCGCCTGGAATGCCCAAAAAACACCCCCCACACAAGCAAACACCAGCAAAAAAAACCAACATTTGCACCTACCTTTGAGCCACCACCAGCACCCTGACAAAACTGTGGCCCGTTCCCCCGTAACTGAAAAAAGCACCTCTGCGAAACTGCAGACCGTAAAATGTAACGCAAGGTAATACCTCACAAAACTGATAACCGTCCCCGTAGCAGAAAACAGCACCCCAGCAAAACTGCAAACCGTTCCCGTAACTCAAGCTAGTACCCCGCCAAAACTACAAACCGTCCCTCGCAACTGAATCCAGCACCCCAGTGAAACTGCGGACCGTCAGACGTAACACAAAGCAGCACCCCACAAAACTGCAAACCGTCCCCCGTAACTGAAAGCAGCACCCCAGCGAAACTGCAGACCATCAGACGTAATGCAAGGCAGCACCCCGGGAAAACTGAAAACTGCCCTGTATATCAGGTCAGCAACCCAGCGAAACTGTGTACCGTCCCACGCAACTCAAGCCAGCACCCTGGCAAAACTGCAGACCATCCTCTGCAACTGAAGCCAGCACCCCAGCAAAACTGCGGACTGTCCCCCGCAATGCAAACCAGCACCCAGATGAAACTGCAAACCATCCACCTTTACCCAAGTCAGCACCCCAGCGAAACTGCAGACCATCACCCTAAGTTCAAGGCACCAAAACTGCGGGCCAACACCCCTAAGTCATAGCAGCCCCCTTAAGTCCCGACACCACACACCACCCAACTGACCTCAGCCTAGTACCCCAGGCGGCCCTTCAAGTCCTCACACGTCTCGGCATTCCCACTGACCCCTGCGCACTACCCCAGGCTGCCCCACCAGGTCCTCAAACCTCCCAACACTGCTCCCAACACTGCTGCTCAACTCTGCCCACTACCCCAGGCTACCCCTTCGAGTCATCACACCTCCCACCACCCCCATTCACGTCAGTATCCATCCTCAATGAGGGACTCCAAATACCATCATGATACATCTCACACATCACCACAATCATCCCTGTATGCACACCATTACACACACAACAGAAAATATCACTCCACCAACACAAACACAGCGACACCAAACACGCAGTACCCCTGCACAAGGAATGGGGTCAGATAAACAGCCAATGCCACCTCAAGCTGTCTGATGGCCCCACTCCTACATGTGAAACACATGTGCACATGTCCAAATCAATCCAAAGAATGCCACCATGGCAAGCAGGTATACGACAGAACATCACCAATCACACATGAACACATGCAGCAATGGTGCAAATACTCAATGACAGCATACAAGCCTCACACACACATCCACACCATGAACACAATTCAACAACATGCCTATAATGGTGGTGGTGGGCCTGGTGTACAGGGGTTGTGGTGGTATGCTGCACGGAAAGCTCACTGGAGGACGGCTGGAGGACAGAGGAGGAAGTGGAGGAGGGGCATTTGCACTGTTCAGCCCAGAGAGAGCAACCAAGAGCAGAGCAGTTGCCAGCTGGGCCAGGAAGCAGCACATCTCATTGTGATGCTGTACAAGCTCCTGATGAGAAGATTGAACAGCATCACAAATAGATGCGCTATACCTCGTGACACCAGCCAGCAGGGGAAGCAGCCTATCTCAGATGGGCACATCAGCTGGAAGCAGCGCATCGGTCTGGGTGGATGCATCCAGGAAGGTGGTCGCTGCTGCAGCAGATGGCCCAGGGACAGGAGGTTGAGCAGAACCTTCCATGCCGGAATGCACATCCTCATGTCACTGGGCCAGGGTTGCGGCCTGAACACCCTCCTCTATGCCCCCACCTGACCCTGTGGGCTGGCCTGCAATGACCTCTTCATTCTTCTCAATCAACCCTGATGACTCTAGAGAGTCATCCTCCCTTGATGGCCCCTGTGTGGCAGCACCCTGTCCCACAGCTGCTGTGGAGCCCCCACCACAATCCCCTCCTGGGACAAACCCTCAGCAGCCTTGCTTGATAGTTATGGCGCTCCCCCAGCCACTTTGCTGTAACAAGATGAGGTGTCAACATTGAGTGGCTGGGGTCTGCGCCTGGATCTGGAGGCCCTGTCCCTGCATCTCGGACCCACCCACCTCACCAGCTGTAGCAACTGTGGAAAAGAGGACAGAGAACATAGGCATCGCTCAACTGTGACAATGCATGTGTGGCATAAACAACATTAATAGTACCATGAAGTCAGCACGTGTCAACCAGAAACAGCAACACAGACACACCCATGCAAATGGCATGAATACAGACACACAAGTGTAGCGACAACGATGAGTCACAGTCATGACACACACACGTGTTAACCCAGCACATTGAGGTGTGATCACAAACACATTGTAAGAAATTATGACATGGCACAATACCAATGCCAAAGTTACCCAACTGTAACCCACAGCCAGAGCCATGGGATGTGCACCTGGGCTCATGTCCCACTAATACCACTGCATGTCTCGCATCATCACCATCTATGCTTGCATAGACATGCAGCATGGGAAAGGTTACAAACAGGATGGCCACAAGGAGTCACGCATGGGACAGGGAAACTTGCCAGCCATGCTATGCACAGTGGCACACAAGTGTGTCGCCATAATGTGCACAATTGGAGTGATGCCATTGATGCACTAGAGCACTACAATCCTGAGAGGCCTGGGTACCCCAAATGCCTTATGGTGCCCCACTAGCACTTCCCTATGACATCTACTGTGGCCAGTGTTCAGCCTGGACCTTCAACTGCTGGCCTTGCTCAGCCACTCCCACAGCATCCAGGCCTATAGTCATACACCTGCTCTGGTACCCCAGTAGCTGCACAGACGAGCCCCTCAAGCTCTCATACCACATGTCCGTCACACAGGCAAACACTTACCGCATACTACAATTCATGCACAGAGTGGTGTACAAGAAGCCCAAAATGGGGGCAAGCTGTGATTCAGGCCATCTGGAGTGCCTGGCCCAGCCACACGGGCAGTTGGGCCTGGCCAAAGAAACTAAACAAAGGAATAGATGGATGTGTGGCCATGAAGCAATGCCTGGCATAGCACCACCATTCAAGGTATGGCCTTCAGTCACCAAAAATGTTCGGTGGACTGCTAGTGGCATAACACCGTCTGGGGTCTGAGCTGGGAAGATGGCCACTTAATGCAACATGCTGTGTGTCTGCTGTCGGATGAGAAAATGGCACTGTACAAGTCAGCACTCCAGCGAAACTGCAGACCATCACCCTAAATTCAATGCACCAAAACTGCGGGCCAACACCCCTGAGTCATGGAAGCACCCTTAAGTCCTCACACCACACACCAATCCACTGACTTCAGCCCACTACCCCAGGCTGCTCCTTCAAGTCCTCACACCTCTCGACACTCCCACTGACCTCTGCCCACTACCCCAGGCTACCCCCTCAGGTCATCACATCTGTCACCACCCCCACTCACCTCTGCCCACTACCTTAGGCTGCACCCTCAAGTCCTCACACCTCCCACCACCCCCACTCACCTTGACCCACTGCCCCAGGCAACCCCCTCAAGTCCTCACAACTCCCACTGCCCCCATTCGCCTCCGCCCACTACCCCAGACAACCCCCTCACGTCCTCCCACCACCCCCACAGACCTTGGCCCACAACCACAGACAGCTCCTGCTTGTTTACCCTCCACCCACCACCCCCACTGACCTCGGACCACTATCCCAGGCATTCCCCACAAATCCACACACCTGCCACCACCCCGCTCACCTCTGCCCATTCCCCCAGGGTGCCTCCTCAAGTCCTCAGACCTCCCACCACCCCCACTCACCTCCGCCCACTACCCCAGGTTGCCCCCTCAAGTCCACAGACCTCCCACCACCCACACTCAACTACACCCATACCCCAGGCAGACCCCTCAAGTCCTCACACCTCCCACCACCCCAACTTACTTCCGCCTACTACCCCAGGCTGCCCCCTCAAGTCCTCACACCTCCATCCACTACCCTAGGATGATCCCTCAAGTCCTCCCACCACCACCCCTACTCAACTGTGCCCACTACCCCAGGCTGCCCCCTCAAGTCCTCACACCTCCCACAGACCCCACTCACCCTGCCCACTATCCTAGGCTGCCCGTGCGAGTTTGCTCTCCTCTCACCCACCCCACTGACCTGCACCCCACCTCAACTGCTCTGGCCTGCCTCCACCATGAAGTAAACATGCCACATATCCTCCTCCAAGATTAACAACTAGGAGCACTGCTGTAGAATCCAGGTCCGTAGTTCCTTCCATGACTGCCTGGTACATCACACTCAGTTGCACATAAACAGGACAGCATATTGTTGCACCAGCGACACTTTGACCTCTGTGTATTTGTGACATAGGGGGTCATTACGACCCAGGCGGTAAGTACGCCAACTTTACCACCATGGTGTAAACTATGTTTACACCATGGTGAATGGCGGATTTACCGCCCCATTCCAAGGTGAGTGAGGCGGTAAATCCCCATTTCCCATTTTACCCTTCCCCATTCCCATTTTTGCCCCATAGGGCATAATGGGAGTGGGGAAGGCGCTAATTACGCCACCGTAAATTACGGTGGCGTAATTAGCACCAAGGCGGTTTAGCGCCATGGATTTTAACGGCTGCTAAAAGCAGCCGTTAAAATTGGAATCAGGCGTTAAGGGTTAACGACGGCGTTAACCCTTAACGCCTGAGTTGTAATGAGGCCCATAGTAATACAATGGAATGCAATGTTGCGTATCATTGTGCCTTTGTACCATTGCAATGACCTCAAAGTGCTGTAGGTGAATGCCCTTGGAGGACCCAAGTTTGAGCAATCACAGATTGTTCTAAGTCATTTGGAATGCATGTGTTCATTGTAGCTTGTACAAAGGAAGGTAGGAAGGCAGGGGTGGAAATGTCCCTGTGAGTGACCAATAGAAAAGGTTTCTGGTTGGGTGATGTGAAGGTTGTCAAAGAGTGTGCGATTCAAGGAGACAGATGATGTGTCCAGCTAGACAGATTAATCAATCATGTGAATCGGCAGCATTCGAGTGGCAGATGTGAAGCACGATATGAGAGCAGGCAGTGGGTGATGGCTAATATATGCGGGTGGGTGGCTATGCTTTGGAAGGGATACAGCTACTAAATACTGAGTGTAGCCCATACATCCACAGCGAGGCTACATCCCTCCTCAACACCCACAATGCTAAATACCCATACCAGTGAATCAAGGGTGGCCACATCCACTAGCAATACACATGAACAAGTCAGTCAATATCCATCCTCAATGAGGGACTCCAAACACCATCATGATACATCTCACACATCACCACAATCATCCCTGTATGCACACCATTACACACACAACAGAAAATATAATTCCACCAACACAAACACACTGACGCCAAACATGCTGTATGCCTGCACAAGGAATGGAGTCAGATAAACAGTCAATGCCACCTCCAGCTGTCTGATAGCCCAACTCCTAACATAGGAAACACATGTGCACATGTCCAAATCAATCCAAAGAAGGCTACCATGGCAAGCAGGTATAAGACACAACATCACTAAACACAAATGAACACATGCAGCAATGGAGTACATACTCAACGACAGCATACAAGCCTCACACACACATCCCCACCATGTACACAATTCAACAACATGCCTGTAATGGAGGTAGTGGGCCTGGTGTACAGGGGTTGTGGCGGTCTGTGGCATGGAAGGCTCACTGGAAGACAGCTGGGGCACAGAGGAGGAAGTGGAGGAGGGGCATTTGCACTGCTCAGCCCAGAGAGACCAACCGAGAGGAGTGCAGTTGCCAGCTGGGCCAGGAAGCGGCACATCTCATTGTGATGTGTAATGGATTTTATGACACGGCACACTCCAGCCAGGGACTTCTTCCACTGACACTGAAGGTGGCGCACAATAAAAAAAAGCCTTTCTATTTTAACAAAAAGCCTGTGTCGCAATGGACCATGAACCAGGCCGGTGTGTAACAATGAAATATTTATTTATTTGTAGAATTCAAATGAAAAGTCAGAGCAAAACAAAATGTAGGGCAGCAGCCACCACGGTGTGGCAATACAAATGCAAAACCTTATAACACAGTTAATCCAACATCTAACACAATATACATATACCTTGAAGAGAGATGGAAACAAAATCACCTTCACAATCACAAATGGCACATAGGTTAAGCACTCCCCCTGCAACACTTCCCCCAAACCCCTGCTGACTAAATTATGTGTGGATGGAAAGCAGTGGCAAAGAGTCAGAAAGAGGAGGGAAAAATCGGTTTATAAATTCAACCCACCACCCCAGATTAGGAGGCCAAAAACGAAATGAAAACCCTCAAAATGAGCAAGATGGCATACTTGGATTTCACTGATTACTTATAGATCAGTTTACACTTGTGGTAGGATAGCTAGTACAGAAATGTGTGTGTCTGCACTAAAGATACAAGGAAGACTGAGCAGGCTACTGAGCAGGGCACTAAAGCAATGTGAACACAGGTGAGATTTTGGGAAGGAAAACAATGCAGCAGAAATCACACACGGCAGAAATGCAATTCTTTATTTTACACAGGCTTTAAACAGGCAAACGGCTAAGAAATTGGGTTTAGCAGTCAAAATCGGAAATCGGTTTTTGGGATGAGGAGCAAAGATGCAGAAGAGATAGGATACTGAGGGGAAGGGATGACTCTTAATAAGATGATAACATGGGTTTTTGTATGAGAAATGAAAATCTGATTTTTGTTAAAGAAAAGAAAAATACACGGGCAAATTCGGTTTTGGTTGCACAATGACAGGTTCTAATGATGCTATATTTTAATGACTATATTCCTAATGAGAGACACTGCGTGCAAGGGGGTTAATTTCGAATTTCAACCAGCTTCCACTCCGCACCTCCTTATAGGGGAATTCATTAATTTATCTCAAAATGGTACTAAGGACTTACATAGATAAATGAAATAATTATAAAAGAAATATGCTATCAGATATGGACTAACACCGATTCTTCCAAGGAAAGGGTAAACAGATGGATGCTGGCAATTTGGGAAATTCATAGGGTTTTTATGGGATTTTCATAGGATTTGAACAAGATGTAAGGTAAAAGAGCAAGATATGCAGGTTTTGGGTACTGGGTGATGTGATACTTATAAGGTACACTTGAGTTTGTAATTTGGACAGCCAGCAAGGTCTCTTCACAGCGGGGCCATGGATCTGGTCACTGGGCCACGGGGTCAAGAGATCTAGTTACTACGAAAGCTAGCTCTCCGGAATGGGAACAGCTGGGCAAGGTCTGGTCACTGTAGACAGCATGATGGGTCAGCTGGGCAAAGGGTCTGGTTACTGGCTCTCCTAAATGGGAACAGCTGGGCAAGGTCTAGTCACTGTGGACAGCGGGATAGGTCAGCTGCCTTTCCCCTTTTATTCCTGGATTATTGGGTATGGCGGAATCTGGAGGGGTGGTTCTGCCTGGATATGGATCGGCTGCCTCTGGATCTAGTCTTTAGTTGCTTGTACGTAATGTTTCCCTGTCTCCCGCTTATATAGACAAAGTGACATCAGAGAATTTTACAATCTGGGCGGATGTACTATGGACTTGCCCCTCTATCGGGATAGGCCAGGCTACTGATGCCCCCACCTCCCTCCGGGCTGATTGGTTCAGAGGAACTGACAACATTTTGTGTGTGTGATTTTATGACTTCCTTTGTCTCCCAAGAGTTATTTTTTACAAATATGAGCTATGGAACAGAAACTTCAAATCTATACTAGTCACCAACATAAAAAGCAGATGTGCAGATCCCATATTTCACAAGGAATTGGACAGTCCGATCGCCAACTCTATGCGAGGTAGCATCGCTTTTGGGCACTATTTCGCCATTTTTAGAAGAACCATAGTATTTAAAATTCTGCAAATGGCTATACATATGCCCTTTACTATTTTGCATATTTTCACCAAGTTTCATGCCTGTGTCATTTATACTCCATTCCAGTTCCCCGGGTGCTAGGGACATACACTGGGTCTCAATTTGCTTGTTAAAAAACCCAAGAAATACTGTCATAACATAACATTACTGCTTATTCAGAGTATTGGGAGAAATGTCTTCATGTAAAAAGTTATTTAAAGTCCATGGGGTGAATTTGCCACAGATGTGGGCGGTCCTCAAAACCACCACAGCAACTGTCTCTGCCAAGCTTGGCTGGCAACAAAGAGCTTTTATGATGTCCTTTGAAGTTTTTGACAGTTTTCCCTTCAGAGGGGTGCTGGAGCAAATCGCACCTCACTGTTATGCCCAGCCCAACTGGCCTCCTTTGTTCATTCTTGCAGGGCTGCCGGTCAGCCTGACGAGGCTGCAAACTTCCACACTTTGGCCGTTTCATATCCCCATGGGGGATTGTCCAATTGTGGACGTAATTATTTTCCCCTGGGGCAGAGCACCTTTAAAGTGAATGCTTAGGCCAAACCTGTTCTGCTGGTTTCAAAGGTTTTTTTTCTTTCTTTTAACAGAAACCAAGTCTTTTTGGGAATAAATATAATATACATTTTAGAGCCAAACCCCTCGTCCCCAAATAGACAAGACTGTTTCTGTGTGAGCAATGCTGCCATTTGTCATTGCATTTTTAAACTGCATTTTCCTGATTTTCAAAATAGCAAATTCACATGGGCGGTTTCTACATCACACAGTTTCTTGTCCATTAACCTTCTGCAGTGCTTTTACAGATATGGTCAGTTTCTGGACACAGAGAGATATACTGCCAAGCATTTCTTTGAAATTGACATGAAAAAAAAGAAACACCACGTTATTTCTTTCATTTACAGCAGTTTGTGTACGATGGTTTATAGAAAAAGAAAACACAGCCGTGTTAACATGGAAAACCATATTCTTTGCCTGCCAAGTGATTTCCCAGTACATCAGCTGTTCTGGAAATGTATTGCCTCACATCTTGTTACTCAGCAGAAGTAAAGAATGCCAGGGTGGTTTTCCATGAAGGGCATCACTTTGTGATGTTTAAAAATGAACTCAAAAGCAAATGGCAAAGTCGTCTTGGATGTCATGTGTGCAGTTTTAGTATTCAGAAAATAAAACAGCAAACATGGTGCCGTTCTGCATGCAGGTTATTTTCAAATGATTTCAAATGGAGGTTAAATAATACAGAGCGGCATTCTTGTGTTTTTAGTGCTCACCACATATATGCGCCATGGAAAGAAAAGCGCTGCCATTTTGTGGTATTATTTCTGATGCAGTTTTTGTTGTAGGGGGTTCTGCCTTAGGCCTTGAATGGACCCCACAGGTCCCCCCACCCTGGTCTGCTTTGACTTTTTGTTCAGGGAGAGTAGGGGAGAGTGGGGTTCATTTGGCGAAATCCTCCTTCATCAGGGCATGGCACTCCAGTATTCCCCCGTCTTTATGTTGGAGGGTATGGAACAGCACCCTCTTTCCTTCCTTTTCTTCTCGGTCCCCGGGGGTGGTCCACATAAAGCTAGGAGGTAATTGTCATCCCTCGCTGAATTGGGGGGTCCCTCCCGTGACCCCTCCTCACCTCTATCCTCTGAAGAGTGCTTGAGGGTCTCGGAAGTTTCTCTTCTTCAGCTCTTCCTGTCTGCTTTATCCTTTCTGTTCTTACCCTTCTTTTTGTGTAGGCAAGAACGGGCTCCTCCGGAGGCCACCTTGTCAGGATGCAATTTCCTGACCAAAGGGACCCCAGAGAGGTCTTGGCACAAAAAACCCTGCAGGTAGGTTGTCCCTGATGGTATCCGAGTAGAACAATAATCCGTGAGGCTGGGGTATGATGCTGGGCTTGTATACCACACGAGTGATGAAGTACTTAGACTGCAGTAGGCAGTGTTTCACTCAGATGCAGGAGTCGGGAAGATGAAAGGAAACTCCAACAGAAAAGGAAATAGCTTCCGATGTCTGGGAAGGGAAATGTAGCCAAAGCCAGGGAAAGGAAGTAAACAGTGGGAAGGCCAGAGAGGCGACAGGACGTGCAGGGGCACAGAAAAGAAGAAGGAAGTGCGGACAAGAAGCGAGATTCTGTCCGGTCAGCTAGGAAAGGGATAAACAAGGTAAGCGGCAAGCCGGTGAAGACAGACAAGACGTATTTTTACAATAACAATAAAGAAAAATACTCCCTGTTATATAGATATATCGACCTACACACTTCCTTCTGCTTTTTCTTTTTTCTTTCTTCTCATTCTTGCAATGGTTCCACTGTTTGATTTTCCTTTGGCTCATCAATCAGATGCAAAGTGTGTCGGGGTGACAACTTTTTAACTGATTGATGTGGACCCATTTCTCTTCTGACAGCTCTCCTTTGGGCATGCAGATCCTGTAGGCGACAGGTGAAATTTTGTCTACAATTTTAAAAGGACCGCGCCAGGAGGGGAGGAATTTTCTCTCCTTAGTCTGGTTCCTCTGAAAATAGTACAAGTAGACCCTGTCTCCTACTTGGTATTCTTTTTTAGTTGTTTTTAAGTCGTAGTGGGTTTCCATCCCCTCTGCCGATTTCTCCAGATTCCGCTGAGTGTACGCAAAAGCATGCTGAAGGTGTTTTCTTAGATTCTCAACATATTCAAGGTTGTGGAGGCATTTATCAGTGTCTGCTCTTGTGTTCTATAGAACAGATGCTGAGGCAGCACCATTTTTCATCCAGCCATTAGCTCAAATAGAGACATTTTGGTCGCAGAAGATGGTGTAGATCTGATGGCCATCAGCACAAGCGGTAATCTAATGTCCCAACGAGGCCCAGAATCTGCCACAAACATCTTAAGAATGCTCACAATGGTTTTATTGTAAATCTCAACTCACCCACTAGAGGATGGCAGTATGCAATATGAAGTTTTCTTTTTACCTCAAGTATCTCCCACATCTTTGTCATCACTTCTCTGGTGAAGTGACTTCATCGGTCTGACTCAATTCTTTGGGGAAGGCCAAAACACGAGAAGATGTGGTTGATCATCAGGGCAGCTGCTGTTTCTGCAATTTGGGGCCAGGAGACAGTCCACCCATTGGTGAACAAGCATGTTACTGTTAACATGTACTTCTTCCCCATAGAGGAGCGAATCACGGGTCCGATGAAATGTACTTGTAAATCTGACCAAGGCACTGTCATCCCCCTCTTCTGGAGGGGAGCTCGGTATGTGAGTGAACTTGGCTGAAATTGGGCACACACAAGACACCCCTTCAAATATTGGTCAAGGTCCTGCCCCATGTGTGGCTAGTATGCAACCTCCCATAAGATTTCTAGAGTAGTATGAAACGCCCAATGTCCGGCTATGGCCGCGTCGTGGACGTGACTTAGCATCAGGCTTCAGAATGAGGTAGGTACCACCCACTCGTCACATCCAGAGATGGATCTCCTTACCAACAAACCATCTTGGATTCAGAACATTTTGGAAAACTTCATCAACACCCAGAGATCCTCTTTCCAATGTAATCGGTTTCTGTCAGAGGAAAGTTCATGGTGTCCTCAATGTGTTGGTAAAATCTTCCAATAATCAGATCCCCTTTTTGTGCCGTAATTAAATCAGCAACTGGGGTCTCCTTACTCCACTGGTCAGTTGAGAGTTCATTGTGAGCAAGTGTTTGGAACCCGGTGACAGCAGTGACATGGATTTAACCAAACAGGGACTCGATCTCAAGGAGATCCCCTTGAATGGCTCTGGTTTTGGGCAACTGATCAGCCAGGTCGTTTCCAGTTGTGTCTGGTCCCTCTATTCTGGAATGATCCATAATCTTTTTCCAATAGATGGTCATCCCATGAGAAGTGACCAGATCATCAATATTTTGTATGAGTTTGCCATGCTTGAGCGGTTTATAATTTGCACACAGCATGCCTCTGGTTTTCTAATTGATCAGGTGCTCCATGAACCCGTTCCAGACATAATCTGAATAAGTGATTATGACCAGTTTGTGGAGTCGGTGTTACAAGGGATTGAGGATGGCCTGGTGAACTGCCATCTGATTATTGCGGGGACCGATCTTGTATCCAGCAGAGGGTTCCGGGGGATCATCCACCCAGGCATTCCCAGTGCCGGCTACCAGTTCATTTTCCCCATTGCTGTCAACATGGTAGGAGCACCCGTCCACATAAACTGTGGGCATCCCCTGGCACGTGTCTTCTTCATAGACTTTGTTCAGGAAATTCAGGTACACCTCCATGTTGTCTTGGGTTTTGAGACTTTCGCCCTTGAGACAATTTTCTCTAGCACAATCATGGAAGTCAGCCAAACCTTACACAAGAGGACTCTTCTTGTTTTGGCCACATCTGACCTCCACAGGAAAGCCTTGCGTGGACAGAATCCAGGAAGTAATTCTGGAATTACTTTCATTTCCTGCCCGGATTCTGTCACTTTGGAGGTATTGCAAAGGTTGGTGCAGAGTCTCCACAATGATGTGCTCCCCCTGGATGAACGAGCGGTAATATTTCAATGCCCACACCGTTGCCAGGAGTGCCTTCTCACAATCGTAACATTTTTTTCTCCACAAAGGATAAAGTCTTACTTGCATAGGAGATGACTTTATTGACCTTGTCATGCTTTTGATATAATACTGCTGTCAAGCATGTATTCAAGAACCCTGTCTACAAGAAGAACTCCTTGTTTTTGACATGGTAAGCTAAACAAGGTGCTTGTTAAAGGCTTATTTTGAGTTGTTTCACTTACTTGGCTTGTTCAGGACCCCACTCTCACTTGACCCCCCCTTTAACAGATGGACCAGGGGTCACGTGACCTCTGCGTAATCCTCAATGAACTTCCTACTGTAATTAGTCAGTCCAAGAAGGCTTCTTATTTCACTCAGAGTTGTGGGGTCATTTAGTTTTAGTAGTGCTTCCACTTTCTTTGCCTGGGGACAGAGACCCTCAGGGGTGTATTCATGTCCCAAGAAGTTAACAAGGGTCCTACACCACTGTGCCTTCTGGAAGGACAGTTTTTGCTCCGGAAACTTTCAACTGAGTAAGAACATTTCCGCTATGGGTTCCGCCACAGTTGAGCTTTTAACCAGGACATCGTCCACATAGGCCAGGTTACCCCTTTCACCCAAGTCGGGCATGGCCTTATGCAGAAAGATGTTGAATTCATTGCTGGAGTTTACGTATCCGAAGGGAGTTTGGGGTCATGTGTACCGCTGCCTCCAAATGTAAAGGCCAGCTTGTACTGGTCCTCCCTACTGACGGGTACTGTCCAGTATCCATTGGTCAGATCACTGGTGGTGTACACCTTTGACCCCTGGATCTGGGCCAGTCCCTGGTCAATGTAGGGAAGAGGCCATTGGGACATGTGGACCCATTTGTTCAGCTCCCTAAGGTCTGTGCAAAGTCTCCATTGGCCATTTGGTTTTAAAATCCCCAGTACCAGATTATTAAAGGTGTTGTGTTTACTGGACGAATTATCCCACGGGACTCTAGGTTTTTGATGATTTCTGTAAGGGACTCCATAGACACGAGTGGCAAGCGGTATTGCCTCACGAATACAGGAGTCATTCCAGGGTCTGTGGGAATTGAGGTAGAATGTATCTTGTGCGACCGCAGTCATACGGGTCCACAGCAAAGATATCTTGAAAATCCAAAAACACCTGTTTCAACTTTTGCTTTTTTTTCTCCATCTCACAAGCATCAGCGAGGTTGACCCGTTCTTCAACCATCTGTCTGAAACCTGGGAAGACCTCGGGTTTCACGATCTCAGCAGCCTCCTCCAGCTGTGTGGAGAGATCTCTGGTGACGGTGTTGACCTGGACAGAGGGTTTCAGGTAGGAGAGGCAGTCATTGTGGACCTGGAATATCACTGTAAGGACAGGAAGAGTGCACCAGGAAATTCCCCCCTTGCCGGGTGAAGATGCTTTCTGGCAGTATGTCATTGTCATAGTCGTAGCAGTCATTGGGGATTGGTCCTATGATTTAATTTCCTAAGTCCATGGAAAAATGCAGGTCATCCACACCCATTCCAATAACAGTGTCTTCACCCAGACTGATACTCCTAGGGTCGCTGTTATCCACCAATATTGGAATGGTGTTGCGTTCTAAGTCAACTAATGGTGCTGAGTTTAACCCCAACCCCTGCTGTTGGAGATGGGAATTGAGGTGTACATAAGCATCAGGACTTTGGAGTTTCTGTCCTCTCTTAATTTTTAAGCAAAGTGGGAATTATCGTCGCCGTCCTGGGATAGTGACCTCCTCTCCAATTTGAATTTCAACTGCATACGGTAGCAATTGAGCTGACCGAAATTCCTTTTCAGAATTATCAGAGCCCATAGGGTTGCCCGCCAGTCGGGACCAGGCCTTGTAATTTATGAGGTCCAAATTAATTGCGAACCGATTGAGAATGTCACTGCCTAAATAGAATGCAGAAGGGACATTTCGCACGACCCAACAATTATGCTCTATGCTTTTATCACCTATGGACATTTTTAGCATACAACTGCTAGGCAGGAGATGTTTCGAATTGGGAGTTACCAGGCCCATTTCCCACTTATCAATCAATTTAAATGTGGGAGTGGTCACTGATGAAGCTTTTTTCATTATTCAGGCCCACTCGGGCGAGAACAGGCCCCCTTCCCTCATTTAACTGAATAGGGAGGAACAGCTGTTCACCCATTTTCTGAATATCAGCCAGGCTTTGTGTTGGTTTTTCATCACTTTTAACTACAGGACTTAGATTTTCAGATTGGGGATCGGTATAACATTTCAAGGTATTTCCTTCGAGTGTGGAATGCCATTTGAAACTTGAAGGGAGGTTGATTTTCAGGAGAGGAGAGGAGTTCCCATCACCAGTGTGTTGTCCTACAGCAATTACTGTAATGTCAGGTATTTGATTGTTTTGGAAATGGAACTCAATTTGGTCAGATTTTTGTTCAACCATGTGGCATGTGCCATTTAAACTGACATAGTTAATGCTTTATTTTAATTTTATTGGCCGGTTAGTCTGAGTCCAGAGGACCTTGTTCACAAAGTCTATCAGGGGAGACAACCTCCGAAAGAGGTCATTTCCTAATAGACAGGGGCTTCCCTCTGGAGTCACAAATATAACCGGGTGCTTCACATTGTGTCACCCAATTTTAATTTCCAGATCCGCAGTCCCCTCGATGGGAATTTCATTCCAGTCAAAGTTCTGTTGTTGTCCAGGAAGAGGGGTGATAGGGATCTGGTGTCTCTCCCCCCTTCCTGAATTTAGCTGCTCAAAGGCCCTTTTGGACAGAAGAGTGGCTTGGGATCCAGTGTCCACCAGTGCTAAAAATGCACATTTCCCTTGCACTCGGATGGGGGCATAGAACCTACTTTCTTTCTCCTCTAAGGGGCAAAGGAAATGGGCATTTCGGGCAAGCTGGGCAGTCAGTTTCTTTATTTTGGACTCTGACACTGTGGGGTTTTGGACAGTATTCTGTGTCGGAGTTCAAGAATCTGTAAAGAAAATTTGGCATCCAGAAATAGGTGGGATTTTGGAATTCCCTATTTCCTTTAGCTCTATGCTGTCCCCCTTTCCCTGGAGACAGTCACTAGAACTGGTTTGTGGGGAGGATCCCTCAGTGATCTTTATGTTCTCTGGATGACAATTCTGGGGTTCAGGGATGGGCGACTCTGAATCAGTGCCCACACCAACCCAGTCTGGGCTATGGTCTATTGGGACCCATTTTTCTTTGCGAGGAATTGCCCCGTACTTGAAGTAGAAGACTTTTTCCCCAGAATCCTTCAAGGATTCTTCCCCTTCAAACTGAAGGACACTGACTTCCTCCACAAAATAAGTCTTTTTGGTCTCTTTGTTTCTCCTACGCACCCTCTGTTCCCTGGGTTGCAGATTTTCGGGGGCAGGAGATTTAAGTTCTGGTTCCGGGGTGTCTAGGGGCTTTTCACGGGTGAGGAAGGAAGCTTCTTCTAGGGCTTTACATCCCCCTTCCTCCTGTGCCTCCTCCTCTAGAACCAGTGGGTTATCAGGGTTCTCTCCCCGTCATTGTTCTGGGTCGCCAGACCCTTGGTTTGAGTTATTCTGAGCTGCCATGTTCATCTGAGGGTTCTGCTGAGCCCTCAACATGTGACTCAGATCTTGAGTCAGGTTCTGGACCTGGCGTTCCAGTTGGGACACCCACTCCAGCTGGTACGGGGGTCTTAAATCAACTCTGGGTTGCTCTTGGGAAGGGTAACTATCCCTTCTCCCGGAGTATCATGGGTACTGGGGATTTCTCTGGTAGCCCTCCACCCTTGGCGTCCCATCTCCCGTATTTGGTGGTCTGGACTCCTGAAAGCGGGGAGAGTAAGGAGGGTTGTCCTGAATGTTGGGGATTTGAAGATACTTAGAGAAAAAACTTTAACCAGAATTTGGGAGATTACTGCCGTCCTAAGGGAAGTTAGGAGGGAAGTTCCTTGGGGCCGTACTCACCTGATTAGACCCCCACCTTGGGCTGAGGGAGTCCACACATACCACAAGATGGGTCTGTTGCCCTTATACCTAGGGCAGATGTAATTGGTAGAGTTGGGGGCACATTTGTGGAGTACCCTACCTGACTACCACCTGCTTGTGATTGATCAGAGGGTCTTCTTTGCCTCTGATTTGGTTGGTTTTGGGAAGGTGAATTTTTAGGCCCCCCCATTTCTAGGTCCAAAATGGGGGCAACCTTCACCTCCGCCACCTTGGCAGCAGCGGGGGTGTTGGTTGGTTTGGGGTTTTGGTTCGATTTTTGTTTTCTACAGGTTTTTGGACCTCGTAGATCTGGGTAGCTTGCTCTATTACCCAGTCCAGGGTCCTGCATAATGGAAATCCATTACTAACTGTGTCATGATATATTTTGGGAGTGCATGAAAATAGGTATTTATAAATTCCCTACTATTCGTGCACAACAGCCTAGTAGTTTGCGCAAATGCCTGCTTTAGCTCCTGAACAAATTCTCTTGGGGCCTGATCCGCTCCACACTGCAGATTGTAGGCCGCCTTGCAGGCCTCCTAGGGGTTTCTGTGTGTGGAGAAGTGTTTCAAGATGGCCGCCTTGTAGGTGGACCATCTTGAATGGTTCTGGTCTTCCAGCCCAGCAAAGAAGCTGGAGTACTCTAGAGAGAACGTCCATTTTGCTAATTCTATGAAATTCTGGTTATTTTGAATGTTAAAAGAGGTCATCATCTGTTCCTATAGCATCAGATGCTATAGGATATTTGGCATTCCTGTGGTACAAGGTCATGAAACGTTTAATATCTTTAATCTGTTTAATGGGGTCTTTCACCAGAGTCCTCTTTTGTTTATTAACCTTCTTCTGCCGCTGCACCTGAGTCCATTCACCCTCAGACTCAGAGCTGCTGCTATTTGAGTTCCCCTCATTATCCTCTAGGCGCTCCCTAATTCTTTGAGCTTGTGAGTTTCTCCCAGAATGATGGGGTCTAGTCTCATCTCCGCTGTTGTGCTTTGGGCTCTCTGGGCCTACTCCCCTTGGACTCCCTCTTTCGTACAGGAGAGTAGTCTTCTGACCCTCGCTGTTCCAGGGTTGGTGGAGAACCCCCCCCCCACTTCCCTGATTAGGTGGAGGTTTACAGAATACCCTTTTGGGGCCTCAATTCCGACTCCCTTTTCTCTGCAAAGTAAATTAAGTGGTTCTTTGTAGGTGATGTCCCTGAAGGTCTCTGAATGTCTCCTCATAGGAGCTTTCCTGGTCAGATCCATCAGCCATTACATTTTTTTATCTGAACATGGACGCCCATCCATCAGTGTCTGATGGACGCTGACCTGCCAGCTCAATCATGCTAGGCCTATTTAAGTCTAGCTGCCTCATGGTTTCCGGTTCATGTGAACCTGTAGACATGAAGTCAGCAGTGCCTTGTGCATACGAGGTGGTAAATGAATATGAGGCCCTTGGTGCAGAGTGCATCACACTGTGATCAGGGGTTGCCCTGCCACTCTTTACCTGTTCGGGATCCCTCAATTTTTGATTCATCCTAGCACATTCTTTTTCTAACTTCCCAAGTTTCTCCTTCTCAGCCCCTACCTCTTGGTGGTAGCCAAAGGTCGGAGCCTTTTGCTCTGCTATCAGGGCTTGACTTGCCTCTATTACCTTCCCTTGTGCTGCTACCTGGCTCTGGAGTCCCCTGTTCTCACACAGAGGGCCTCATTGTCTTTTTGTGCTTCTTGCATTGCCTGGGAACACTGAGACCATTTTTGTTGCAGGAGATGCATCTCCTGACTCTGCATATTTTTGGCTTGGGTGGTCTCTTTTAGAGCACCTCCTACTTGTCCTTCATGTCCCATTAATTTTGCATACCCAGTTTTTAGGTCAGTCAGTTCCTGAAGATCTGACTCTCTTTGCTGTAAGTCTGTTTTTAATGTGCACACTTCTTGGTATAGGGCATCTTTTTCCTGATACAGGGTGCCAACCTGTTTAGTCAATCCATCTCTTTGTTGTTTTATAGCACTTAACTTCTGGCATTCCTGGTCAAATTCTGTTTGGGAATGGAGTTCCTTAATGATTAACTTATTACTCTCCTCTTCCAATTTCTCAATCTGATTTTGTAAAGTGGTTATCTGCCCTGAGCAGGCTCTATTATATTTTACTTGTTGGTTCAATTTTAGTTGACTCTCTTTCCGAGAGTGATCCTTTTCTTGGAATTCCTCTTTTAACGTCGCTAATCGGGCCTTCGGTTCTGAATTTGTTTGTTGTTGTGCTGTCAACTCTTCTTTTAACTGTTTGATGTGGTTTTCATATTCTACCTCAGAATTTTGGCTCTTTTGCAATTTTCTTCTACCTTTTTTAATTCACTCTGGATTTGGTTTAAGAGCAAAGACTGGTTTTGCACAAGGGTTATTCTTTCTTGATGTTTTTCCTCCATAACCACCATGTGGAGGTATATGTAGGCAGTGAGTCGGACCGTTTTAAACTGCTCCTCTTTAATATTCTGAGTCCGGTAAAACTCTGTCAATGCTTGATGTAACAGGCCACTGTCCCGCCACAAATCCATGTTTGTGGAGGTGACATGTTGTATCATGTTGGATAGCCATGCTCCCTGCTCCTGGTTTGCCCATTCCCCTCTAACAAATAGTTTGGACAGAAGGTGCTGCCTAGCCATGTTAATCTCAATGGTGCTCATTATGAAAAGTGGTCTTCCTTTATTAAATTATCTATGCAAGAACAAATCTGTACTCTGCTTTTGTTTAGTTTAGGGTTCATTTTACTTTATTTTTACACACAGGCCTGATACCTAGGGTATAGGTTTTGGGTTGGCGCTTTTACAGTGTAACAGAGTTTTCTAACCAGTAAAAGTATCACTACCTCTGCTGAGTTAGCATGCTGTGTTAAGCTGTCACAGGTGGAAACACTTACTTTAATCAAGGCACGAGCCCCCTACGTGTAACTGATTTTATGACACAGCACACTTCAGTCAGGGACGTCTTCCACTGACACTGAAGGTGGCGCACAATAAGAAACGCCATTTCATTTTTATTTGAACCCTGGGTTCTTTCTTGAGAAGGCACCCAACCCACCTCACACCCACCTTAACAAATACCCTGTGTCGCAATGGACCATGAACCAGGCCGGTGTGTAACAATGAAATATTTATTTATTTTTAGAATTCAAATGAAAAATCAGAGCAAAACAAAATTTAGGGCAGCAGCCACCACGGTATGGCAATACAAATGCAAAACCTTATAACAGTTTATTCAACTTCTAACAGAATATACATACACCTTTAAGAGAGATGCAAACAAAATCACTTTTCTTCACAATCACAGATGGCACATAGGTTAAGTACTCCCCCTGCAACACTTCCCCCAAACACCTGCTGACTAAATTCTGTGTGGATGGAAAGCAGTGGCAAGGGGTCAAAAAGAGGAGGGACAAATTGGTTTATAAATTCAACCCACCACCCCAGAATGGGAGGCCAAAAACAAAATGAAAACCCTCAAAATTAGCAAAATGGCTTACTCGGATTTTACTTGTTACTTATAGATCAGTTTACACTTGTGGTAGGATAGCTAGGACAGAAATTTATGTGGATGCACTAAAGAGACAAGGAAGCTTACAGGACACTGAGCAGGGCACTAAAGCAACGTGAACACGGGTGAGAAAATTGATTTTGGGAAGGAAAACAATGCAGCAGAAATCACACGCGGCAGAAATGCAATTCCTTATTTTAAACAGGCTGTAAACAGGCAAACAGCTAAGAAATTGGGTTTAGCAGTCGAAATCGGAAATCTTTTTTTGGGATGAGGAACAAAGATGCAGAATAGATAGGATACTGAGGGGAAGGGATGACTCTTATTAGGATGATAGCATGGGTTTTTGTATGAGAAATGCAAATCAGATTTTTGTTAAAGAAAAGCAAAATACACAGGCAAATTCGGTTTTGGTTGCACAATGACAGGTTCTACTGATGCTATATTTTAATGACTATATTCTTAAGGAGAGATACTGGGCGCAAGGGGGTTAGTTTCGAATTTCAGCCAGCTTGCACTACGTACCTCCTTTAAGGGCAATTAATACATTTTTCTCAAAATGGTACTAAAAACTTACACAAATAACTGAAATAAATATAAAAGAAATATGCTAACAGATATGGACTAACACATATTCGTCTAAGGAAAGGGTAAACAGAGGATACTGGCAATTTGGGAAATTACAAGGGTTTTTATGGGATTATAATAGGATTTGAAGAGGATGCAAGGTAAAAGAGCGGGATATGCAGTTTTTGGGTACTGGGTGATGTGATACTGATAAGGTACACTTCAGTTTGGTAATTTGGACAGCCAGCAGGGTCTCTGGACAGCAGGGCCAAGGATCTGGTCACTGGGCCGCAGGGTCAAGAGATCTGGTTACTGGGACAGCTGGGCTCTCCGGAATGGGAACAGCTGGGCATCGTCTAGTCACTGTGGACAGCAGGATGGGTCAGCTTGACAAAGGGTCTGGTCACTGGATCTCCTAAATGGGAACAGCTGGGCAAAGTCTGGTCACTGTGGACAGTGGGATAGGTTGGCTGCCTTTCCTTTTTTCTCATTGTATTATTGGGTATGGCTGGATGTGGAGGGGTGGTGCTGCCTGTATCTGGATCGGCTACCTCTGGATCTGGTTTTTAGTTGCTTATCCCCAGTGTTTGTCTGTCTCCTGATTATATAGACAAAGTGACATCAGAGAATGTTACATTATGGGTGGAAGTACTATGGACTTGATACTCTACCGGAATAGGCCAGGCTACTGGTGTCCCCACCTCCCTCCAGGCTGATTGGTTCAGAGAAACTGACATAATTTTGTGTGTGTGATTTTATGACTTCCTTTGTCTCCCAAGAGTTACTTTTCACAAAAGTTAGTTATGGAACTAACACTTCAAATGTATACTAGTCACCAACATAAAAAGCAGATTTGCAGATCCCATATTTCACAAGGAATTGGACAGTCCGATCACCAACTCTGTGCGAGGTAGCATCGCTTTTGGGCACCATTTCACCATTTTTAGAAGAACCGTAGTATTTAAGATTCTGCAAATGGCTTCACGTATGCCCCTTACTATTTCACATATTTTCACCAGGTTTCATGCCTGTGTCATTTATGCTCTACCCAGAAATGCACTTTTCCTGCCATTCCAGATCCCCAGGTGCTAGTGACATAGACTGAGTCTCATTTTGCTTGTTAAAAAATCCCATGAAATATTGTCATAATATAACATTACTGCTTATTCAGAGCATTGGGTGAAATGTCTTAATGTAAAAAGTTCTTTAACGTCCATGGGGTGAATTTGTCACAGATGTGGGTGGTCCTCAAAACCCCCACAGCAACTGTCTCTGCCAAGCTTGGTTGGCAACAAAGAGCTTTTATGATGTCTTTTGAAGTTTTTGACAGTCTCCCGTCTGAGGGGTGCTGGAGGAAATTGAACCTCACGTTTAAGCCCTGCCCAACTGGCCTCCTTTGTTCATTCTGGCAGGGCTGTGGGCCAGTCTGACGAGGCTGCGAACTTCCACACTTTCGCCCTTTCATATGCCCATGGGGGCTGGTCCACTTGTGGAGGTAATTATTTTCCCCTGGGGCAGAGCACCTTTGAAGTAAATGCTTAGTCCAAACCTGTTCTGCTGGTTTCAAAGTTTTTTTTCTTTCTTTCAACAGAAACCATGTCTTTTTGGGAATAAAAATAATATACATTTTAGAGCCAAACCCCTCATCCCCACATAGACAATACTGTTTTGTGTGCGAGCAATGCTGCCATTTGTCATTTCACTTTTAAACTGCATTTTCCTGATTTTCAAAATAACAAATTCACACGTGTGTTTATTTCAGTTCATTTTGAGCTCACCAATGTGGTTTCTACAGCACACAGTTTCTTGTCCATTAACCTTCTGCAGTGCTTTTACAGATATGGTCAGTTTCTGGACACAGAGAGATATACTGCCAAGCATTTCTTTGAAATTGACATGAAAAAAAGAAACACTGCGTTACATCTTTCATTTGCAGCAGTTTGTGGGCGATGGTTTATAGAAAACGAAAGCACAGCCGTGTTTATATGGAAAACCAAATTCTTTGCCTGTCAAGTGATTTCCCAGTCATCAGCTGTTCTGGAAATGTATTGCCTCACATCTTGGTACTCAGCAGAAGGAAAGCATGCCAGGGTGGGTTTGCATGAAGGGCACAACTTTGTGATGTTGAAAAATGAACTTAAAAGCAAATTGCAAAGCCGTCTTGGATGTCATGCGTGCAGCTTTGGTATTCAGAAAATAGAGCAGCAAATATGGTGCCGTTCTCCATGCAGGTTATTTTCAGATGATTTCAAATGGAGGTAAAAAATGCAAAGCACTTCTTTTGGTGGCATTCTTGTATTTTTAGTGCTCGCCACATATATGCGCCATGTAAATAAAAGTGCTGCCGTTTTGTGGTATTATTTCTGATGCAGTTTTTGTTGTAGGGGGTTCTGCCTTAGACCTTAAATGGACCCCACAGATGCTGTACAAGCTCCTGATGAGAACATTGAACAGCATCACGAATAGATGCGCCCCACCTCATGACACCAGCCAGCAGGGGCAGCACCCTATCTCAGATGGGCACATCGGCTGGAAGCAGGGCATCCGTCTGGGTGGATGCATCCAGGAAGGTGGTCACTGCTACAGCAGATGGCCCAGCAAAGTAGGTTGTGCAGAACCATCCATGGTGGAATGCATATCTTCATATCCCTGGGCCAGTTGTGCAGCCTGAACACCCTCCTCAATGTGCCTCCACCTGGCCCTGTGGGCTGGGCGGCAATGGCCTTTTCCTTCATCACCATCAACCCTGATGACTCCAGAGAGTCATCCTCCCTTGATGGTCCCTGTGTGACAGCACCCTGTCCCACAGCTGCTGAGGTGTCCCCACCACAATCCCCTCCTGGGACAAACCCTCAGCAGCCTTGCCTATTGGTTCTGGCGCTCCCCCAGCCACATCGCTCTCACAAGAGGAGGTGTCAACAGTGAGTAGATGGGATCTGCACCTGGTTCTGGAGGCCCTGTGCCTACATCTCTGCTCCACCGCACTGACCCATCCACCTCACCAGCTGCAGAAACTGTGGAAAAGAGGACAGAGAACATAGGCATCACTCAACTGTGACAATACATGTGTGGCATAAACAACATTAATAGTTGCATGAAGTCAGCACGTGTGAACCAGAAACTGCCACACACACAACCATGCAATTGGTATGAATACAGACACACGAGTTTAGGGACAACAATAAGTCACAGTCATGACACATGCACGTGTTAACTGAGCACATTGACGTGTGGCCACAAACACATTGTAAGAAATCATAACATGGCACAATGCCAATGCCAAAGTGACCCAACTGTAACCCACAGCCAGAGACATGGGAAGTGCACCGGGGCTCATGTCCCACTAACACCATTGCATGTCTAGCATCATCACCATCTCTGCTTGCATAGACATAGAGCATGGGAAAGGCTACCAACAGGATGGTCACAAGGTGTCACGCATGTGACAGGGAAACTTGACAGCCATGGCCTGTACAGTAGTACTCAGGTGTGTCACCATAATGTGCACAACTGGAGTGATGCCATTGATGCACTAGAGCACTACACTCATGAGAGGCCTGGGGATCCCAAGTGCCTTATGGCGCCCCACTAGCACTTCCTTGGGACACTTACTGTGGCCAGTGTTCAGACTGGACCTTCAAATGCTGGCCTTGCACAGCCACTCCCACAGCATCCAGGCCTGTAGTCATACATCTGCTCTGGTACCCCAAATGTGGGAAAGCTGTTTCAGGTCATCTGGAGTACTTGGCCCAGTCGCATGGCCGTTGGGCCTGGCCAAATAAACTAAACAAAGGAATAGATGGATGTGTGGCCATGAAGCAGTACCTGGCATAGCGCCACCATTCAGGGTCTGGCCTTCAGTCACCAACAATGTTCTGTGGACTGCTATTGGCATAACACCGTCTGTGGTCTGAGCCCCATCAAAAGGACTTGTGACCCATGAGCGGTGCTGGGAAGATGGCAACTTAATGCAACATGCGTTGTGTCTGCTGTCGGATGAGAAAATGGCACTGTGCACTGTGGACCTCACACATCACTCAATGTGACTGAGAGACCACTGGGCATGTAATGATGATCCACTCAAGTAACATTCCATAATGTAGCATTCAGCCACCCCTAATCTGAGTATGTAACCAGGTGAGAGGAGAACAGGTGCCTGGCCTGGGATTAGCTTCACACCCACAGTCCTGGCCGTGTGACCTCAGTGTCAGTGGAAGGCCCAATGGTGCAGGGATCAATGGCCCAGCTGGATGGGTGGGAAGAAGAGCCTGGGCCCAGACACTAATCTTGCAAGAAGGGGGTGGCTTCTGCGCATACCAACACCACTGGTGTGGTGAAGAGCGAAATGCCACCCTGTAAAACTGTTGTCTCCCAGGACTGCCATTGAAAAAGAAGCTCAATTGAGAAGTGCAAGGCCAGGCCCACGTGGGCACACACCCACAGCTTGTAGACCAGGACCTGTGGCCATGCCACCATCCCCGCACTCACATGACCAGTGGGGAACTGCTGGCCTACTCTGCCTTTTCACTGCTTATAGGCTGCTTGAAGGGGAGAAAAATTCATGTTAGGGGGCACTCCCTTAGGGGGTATGCCCTTTGGTCAACACCATCCCAACACAGGTGGCATGTAAATGCCTGTCTCCACCGCCATGACGGGACAATCAGTCTAACCCAAGATGAGCTAAGTGCACAAAACTAACCTGTGGAATACGGAAGTGTACGATCGGACCAAAAAAAAAGGTCTGACCGTACAAAAAGTCCAAAAAATGCTATCACCAAAGGTTCGAACACCAAAAGTTCAAACCTTTGGTGGTAGAATTGTAGGTAAATATAAAAAAAAAGACTGCAGGGGATGCGGGGGGTGTCCCCTGCAGCACACCCGCAAAAAAAACAAAACAACAGGGGCTGCAGGGGTGTCCCCTGCAACACCCCACTCACTGTACTGTGTGGTATAGTGAGCCGGGGTTGCGCTGGACACCCCTGCAGCTCCCGAAAAAAAAAAGAAAAGGATCCTGCCGCGCCAGTTCCCGATCACGGAAGTGAAAGGGAACTGGTGCTGCAGGGACTCCGCGTGTAAAAAAGGTAAGTACGGTTTGGTTATGTTGGGGGTGTGGGTGGGGGTGTGTTGAGGGTATGGGTGGAGGAGTGTTGTGGGTATGTTGTGGGTGTGAGTGGGGGTGTGAGTATGTAGCGGTTTTGAATGCGTGTTCGCATGGGAAATGTGTGAACCTTTTGTGGTTCGCACATTTCTCAAGCAAAATGTTCCATTGCTGACCTTTCCGCGACAGAAAAATCAAACAGATCCGTGGAATGCAGGGAGCCAGATGGACAGGCTGCTCTGCATTTGCGGTGCAAGTCATTGAGTGTCATTTGATGGCCAGGCACCATGCTGTGCCTCAAAAGGACTTGCTCAGATTAGCATCCCCAGCAGGCAAAGCTCTATGGGCAGATGGTGTGGTTCATGGACCTTGTCCATCCTGGGGATGTGCGGTGCCCGGGTGTGTTAATGAGTGCCAAGTGGTGGGCAGACAGGACTCTGGGCCAGAGAAAGGTGATTATTCTTACTTGTAAACTGTCTACCATGGGTGACAGAGGAGGAGGACTGGACAAAAGTGTCATGCCTTCTCAGGGACAGGAGTAAATTCCATATCGTAGCCCATCCGGACCTCCAGAGCCGGCCATCCTTTTGGATCTACCATGCATCCAGAAGGACCAACATCTGATTGCCGGGCAGTAAGAAGGATCACGGTGGGCACATGCAGCAAATGGCCCTGGCAAATATCACACACTCCTGCAACGTGGCCCCGAAAGGCAGGTCATAGTGTTAAAGGGCTGGGCAGTGGGTCCCTTGGTAGGGTACCCAACCACTGAATGCTTGGGAGCATAGCTAGTCTGGGGTACCCAAAGGGCATGTATGGTGTACTTCTGGGAACATTAAAATCACTGTCAAAGACAAGGGCTAAGGAGCAGCAACCTCTGCCTGATGCCTACATTGCTTTCACACAACACAAAAGGAAGTTGTTCAAGATTCTATTCTTCGCTTCTACATACTTTGCAACCTACAGCTCGCTAAATCTCCCTATTGGAAATCTAACTGTCCCCAGTTTTAGTTGTTCTTTTCCTACCTGGTGCTGGTGTACCGCCTATCTAAGAAAGGGGATACAAGAAGGACTGACCCTAAACTCGCTCACTACTTTCCCCTATCTAAAATTTCAAAAAACACTAGAGGGAGTTTTTTCCTTTTATCTCTGCCTCTTCATTGTAGTAAAAATTGCAGTTAGTTCTGCTTTAACCGTTAAAAAATTATTTTTTATGATCTTCTAAACCCAGGCTCTCAGTTAGTCTGAGTGTCCTGGGGGTTCAGGGAATCAACCTGAACACTTATGATCGTCTACTAGTTTCAGCGGATTTTGCTTTAGTCTAGCCTCTTTCTTCAGTACTGTAGCCCATCGTTATAGTTGGGCTCCCTTGGAAAGGAGGATTAACAAATGTCCACCTATGTGCGGTTCAGCAGACGTTTCTTCTTCCTTTATTTCAGCCCTGTATGGAGAGACAAAAAATATGGAACATCACTGTACCTATTACCCTATAGGCTCTTATTCAGTGTTTTGATTTCACCAGATTTTCTCTTACCCTTTGTCATAGTTCACAAACTTTCTGTAAGGCGTCTGGAATCAATTCTTTGGATCAATTCTTCCAGAGCCACCTGTAAGTGGCAAGCCCACAAGAATAATGTCCTTACGAACTACCACAAATGTATACACCATTAATAAGTGTGAACTTAACATTATCACACTATCCTTTATTTTGTTTTTCTTACCAGTGGTTTATTGGTGTGCCACTTGGTGATGTCTTTTTTTCTTTTTTTCTTAATGTTTCGTCTGTTCTTTATGTGCCTGTGGGTCCAAAAACCGTCATTCAACATGTGACTTCATTCTTCTAACCTATATATTATTCTACTGTTCAACATGGCTCCAATGTTTTATTTATTTAGTAGAGGGGGACTTCAAACCTGGGCATCTTATTCCAAGTACTCTCCTCAATGGGTACATAGCAATCAATGTTCATAGTGTTAATAAGTGTTGTATAGTTATTCTCTCTCTTGGACTGCTAATATGTTAGCCTTCCATGCCGAATTGCAAACACTTAGAATTCCCAGTCAATGTTTATATTTTGAAGTTCAAAAAAGGTGGCCAACTAAACATGTGCTGTTCTAAATCACATATGTTATAATCATTCAATCTCATTGCGGACATTCAGATAATTTTTTGCCAAGTATCACTTATCTTTAGCGTCTTTTGTCCACTTTTTAAAGGTAGGGGGTATTTTGTTTTCCATTCGCATGTTCGCCTGGCGTCCGTTACATCTCTTTCTTGTTATTTTGAATGCGGAAGTGCATCACGTGACATGTGTATCATACACACGTGCGCGTACCTTTTCTCGCTGACTTCTTAAGATGGGATCTTTGCTTAATAGGCTGTGTCTGTTACTTCTCTGTTTTTACCAATGGAAACATTGGAAGGTAGGGGGTATTTCTTTGACCAGTCGCATGTTCCACTGTCGTCCGTTATATCCCTCTCTTGTTGATGTCAATACCGAAGCACATCACTTGTCATGTGTATAATAGTCACGTGGTGCGCGTTTGGAGTATTTTTATTGACACCACTGCGCCACACTGCACCCCTTTGCCAATGGGGAAAGGAAATTGCCAAGAATGGAGGCAATAACCCCTGTGCGCACTAAGTCTGCAAAATTGTGCAGAGTTCATAACCCATCAAAAGAGATGCACGCCCTGCCACATACACCGGCAAAGTGGTGTAAAAGCAGGAATCACTGCCATCATCTGTCATCGCTGCCAACATCTGTCATCTGCCATCTGTCATCTGTCACTGGAAACAAGCCGACTGAATGGCTAAAATCCGAAAATGCCCCTAAATACTGTTTCCTAATCAATGGCAATCTTCAAAGTGCTGTTTTGGTGCTGAATTCAGCCTGACCAATTGCAAAAATCCCAAACTGAAGGAACTTAATTTTAATTCAGCTTGGCTTGCTACCATTAGGCTTGCCAGCTGAAAACTTGCGTCCGGCTATCTACCGTGTCCAGTAACCAGAAGGGGCCCTTCCAAATCCAGTCTGAGCTGCAGTTCAAAATTGACCAGAACCACTCTGCTGATCCAAATCCCTCCAGGAGTGCCCTGTGCCAGTAGACCAGACCTAATTCATTGACCAGAGCTGACGGTCCAATTTAATAACTTATTCTGTAAGTATTAATAGGAAGAACAGTAACCCATAATATATCTGCATTGTATGATCCCAATCTCAAACCCATGCCATCTTTAATTCATAACCATAGTATTGTCAGAACTGGTTACCAGTCATTTGGTCGAAAACCAAAGGATCGAATGCCATTTGATCGACAGTCAAATGGTAAAAAAAAATGGTCGATTTTTTTTTTTTTAAAGGGGGGTTCCCCCCAACCCCCGTTTTCTTTATTAAAAATATTTTTAACCAACCAAAACTAAAAAAATATATATAAATAATGAAATAAAAAAATGCGACCTTTTTTTTGACCATTTGACTGTCGATCAAATGGTCATTCGATCTTTTATTTTCGACCATTTGACTGTCACCGTCAGAACTATCTTTGCGCTGACTTTTCTCTCATCTGTGTTACTAAACCATACCTCCTTATTGATTTGATTAAGAAAAGTAATTCCCAAACCAAACGGAAACTAGAGTATCACGCATGAATAGAGTTATGATTGGCTGTGAATAACTGATTCCTGTGTGGCATTCTCTTTTTCGTAGCCCTTAATATAGTATAAGAAAACCTATCTGTCATTTTAAACCCAAATTTCTGTTTTCCATTTTCACGCCTATTTTGTAAAAACGCCTCTCACGAACACCTCCATAACTCCTTCAGTTTTCAAGGTAGAAACAGTGCAATTGACCAGTTATAGCAAAAATCGCATAAGGAAAAGTTTGCCGTGAATTGACATTTTTAAACGTTTTACACGTGTGAATTAGCTTTAAATTATTTCCCGCTTTGACTATGAGATTCCAGTTGTTTCCTTTTGATTAAATCATTGCTGGTGTTTGCTTGCATCTGTCCAAAGCGGCTCCCGTAGAAATTTATAATAATTTAAGCATTTTTCACCACATTTGGTGTTTTTGCTCAGCCAATTGCAAAGCCATTCTGACAGTGAAAAGTCAATTCTGTTTTTCTCTTGTGTCTAAAGGGGGAAGGTGGGAGTGATATTCTGTTTGATCTGTGTTATTCCTGATTGCTTGCTTGCTCTCTCATTACATCTATTTAAATTGCCTATTGGTGGGTTGAGGGATGTTGCAGGGGAACACTTAACCATAGTGATATCTGTTCTAAACCAGTCCAAAAGTATTATTTTCTTAGTTGCATTGTTTTTGGTGCTCATTACTTGATTCCTAGTGCATTAAAGATTATATTCAGTGTTCTGTCACCCCATTGGTGATGATTGTTGTTACCTATTAAAACATATTGTGATTTAAATTCTAAATACATAAATAAATATTTACCTTTGTAAACTAGCCTGATTCCTGGTTCAGTGTGACCGGGGTAGGGGGGTCTCAGGACAAGGGTGTGATATGAGAGTATATCGTTCAGAATATTGAATTTATAGTTAAAAATAAATAAGGGTTTCATTTGTGCACTACATGCTGGGCAAGACTTGGGTGTGTGCCAGATTGAAATCACTTACAGCTTGGAGGCTCGGGTCCGGGATCCTGAATTTGACATACCACTTGTGACAGCCTAACACAGCATACTAGCCGGCAGGGTACATACACCTTGCTGGGTTGGCATACTGTGCTACACTGTACAAGCACCCCTCAAAAGAAATACTCAAAGGAATTGGGCTTGTTTGCAAAAGTAAAGTAACGCTGAGATAAGTCAGAAGGAAATTAATATTTCCGGAATGGCGACCCCAGTGGAAATTAATATTGCTAGGGAACACTTCCTGCACACATTGTTTGTCAGGGCTGAATGGCCAGAACAGGACAAACAGGTATGGCTGCAGGGAATAAAACAACAAATCACTGAAAATTGACCTTGATACCTGGCAGGACAAGGGTCCATTACATCAAGCGCTCAGCGAACTATACATGGCCCCAAAATTAAAAGAGGAGCAGTGTAGAATTGCCAAAATAGCGGCCTACCTGTACCTCCACATAGGAGTTATACAGGAAAAGCATGCCGACCATATAGATTTGACAAAGAGGCAAGGGGAAGCACTGCAGAAAATACATAGCAATCTGGCCTCTGCAGAGCAAATGCTCCAGGAGAGCAAAGATTCAGAAACAGAGGCTAGGCAGTATATCACCAAACCTCAAGAAGATCTGGCTCTCTTACTGCAACGGAATGCAGAGCAAGATACCCTGGTACAGACACTACAAAAGGGGTGTCAGGAAAGGTTGGATTCTCTACAACAGAGCCAACAGAAACTGGCGCAGCACTTAACTTTTAACAGAGCATGCGCAGTACAGATAGTCACTTTAGAGAACCACCTAGAATCCTTGAAAGAGGAAAATAATAAATTAATTATTAAAGACATCCACTCTCAAGAGGAGTTTGATGAGGAGTGCCAGAAATCTAGTGCATTTAAAAAACAGAGAGACGACCTGGCTGCACAGAGGGGCACTCTAACTTAGGAGAGGACGCCTTAGGCCAGGAAGTCAGCCAATAAAAACTTAGCTAAAGGAATGAAAGCTGGCCCTTCAGGAGTTTGGTGAAATCAAAACTGATTATGAAAAGCTACTAGAGCACACCAGGCGGGTGGAGGATGCTTTGGAAAAGAATACTCAGGCCAATAAGGACCAAACTCAGGAGGTGAGTCTCCTGCAACAAAAACTGTCCCAGTATTCACAATCTAGGCAGAAAGCACAAAGAGACAATGAGGCTCTCTGTGAAAAGAATGACAGGCTCCACAAACAGATAGCTGTGCAAGAACAAATCATAGAGACCAGTAAGGCCTTAATGAAGAGCAAAAGGGTCAGATTTTGGCACGTCATCAGGGAATAGGGGCTGAAAGAGAAGAGGTAGGAAGGGAAAGAGAAACCCCTGAGCATAACCTCAGGACCCCTGTCACCTGTCATCAGGGACTTTAATCCCTTCAGTCCCATGGACTCTGCCACCCTGATGACCATTGGCTCCTATGACTTCGCAACAATGGGAAACATGGGACTGACAGATCAGCGCCTCCCAGAAATGGATGGGCGGGCATCTATGTACAGATTCCCAAATATTAGGGCCAGCCTCTCGGATCAGGAAGACTCCAGTGAGGGGAGAATCAAAGAACTGGATCCTCAAAAATATCACCTACGAAGGGATCATTCTGTCAAATATGGTGGGGAATTCCATGAAACTAGGCCCACAACGAGCATCATAAAAACCTCTTCCCAGCTAGGGCAGCGGGAGGGGGGGTACTCGGCCAATCCTGGGAGCAAGGGAGAGTCAGAAGACTCTTCTGACACCACAGGTCTCAAGAGACAAGGCCCCCACATTCTGCAAGCCATTCCCAAGCCCGGAGAATCAGGAAGAGCCTAGAGAAACGGATAGCCACCTCCTGTAGCAGTGCCTCTGAGTCAGTGGACAAGGGTGACCAAACTACAAAGGCCAACAAAATTAAGAGGAACCTACTGACAGATCCCCTGAAACAAATCAAGGCCATTAGGAGCGACATAACTCCCTATCATAAAAATGCCAAATATTCAGTGTGGGAGCACCTCGAGTTGTATGAGCAAATGATGGATACTTTCCACCTGAAGGATGTCCAAAATTGCATTCAATATGTCAAGTGGACATTTTTCCTTGAATACTCCAGCTTCTTTGCGGGGCTGGAGGATCAGAACCATTCCAGATGGTCCACCTATAGGGCAGCAATACACAGAAACCCTCAAGAGGCCCGCAAGGCGGCCTAAAATCTGCAATGTGGAGAAGACCAGGACCCACAGGTATTTGTACAAGAGCTGAAACGTGCCTTTGCGCAGACCACCAGGAGGGTGCGCACAGACAGTAGGGAGTTCATCAATACCTTCTTTCATGCACTCCCTAAATACATTATTACCCAGCTGGTGAGGGACTTTCATGAGAAGAGATCACTAGGCTGGGTCATTGAACAAGCAACTCGCATTTATGAAGTGCAGAAACCGGTAGAAAATAAAAGTGTCAATAAAAGCCCAAAACCAACCAACACCCCTGCTGCTGCTAAAGTGGCAGAGGTGAAGGTTGCCCCTATTTTAGATCTGGAGATGGTGGGGCTTAAAAATATTCCTGCGCAAAATCATCCTATCAAAAGACCCAGAAGGCCCTCGGCCAATCCCAAACAGGTAGTCAGGGAGGTAACCCCACAACTGGGAACCCTAACTCCCCTGACTACATCAGCCCCCGTTACAAGGGCAGCAGACCCATCGTGGGCTATGTGTGGACTCCCAGTAGGGGGGGATCCAACTAGGTAGCTGCCAACACAGGAAAATCCCTCCTAACTTTCACCAGGAGGGCAGTAATCCCCCAAATGCCAGGTTGAGTTTCTTACCCCGTTACCCGCCAAACATCAACCCCCAAAACAACCCTTCTTTCTTTCCCCACTTTCCGGAGCCCAGACAGCCCAATCCGGGAGAGGGGAGGCCAAGGGCGGAGGGGTACCAGAACTATCCCAACCAAGGGTATTATGGGAGAAGGGACAGTTACCCTTCCCGTGATTAACCTAGGATGGACCAGAGAACCCCGTACCAGCCAGAGCGGGTGTCCCAACTGGAGCGCCAGGTCCAGAACTTGTCACAGGATCTGGGTCGCATGTTGAGGGCTCAGCAGGACCCTCAGATAAACCTGGCGGCCCAGAACCGTTCAAATCAAGGGTCTGGTACTCCAGAGCAATGACGGGGAGAGAACCCCGACAACCCACCGGTTCCCAGGGAGGAGGCACAGGGAGGATGGGGGTGTAAAGCCTTAGAGGAAGCTTCCTTCCCCACCTGTAAGAAGCCCCTGGAAACCCAGGAACCAGAACCAAAATCTCCTGCCCCTGAAAATATGCAACCTAAGGAACAGAGGGCGGGTAGGAGAAATAAAGGAACCAAAAAGACCCATTTTGTGGAGGAGGTTAGAATCTTCCAATTTGAAGGAGAGGGGTCCTCAGAGGATTCTGGGGAAAGGATTTTCTCCTTCAGGGATGGGGAACTCCTCCCAAAGAAAAATGGGTCCTGAGAGATCCTGATCAAGACTGGCTAGATGTGGGCAAAGAGTTTAAACCGCCCAGCATTGAACCCCAGAATAACTAGCAAGAAAATCACCATCCCCAAACCAATTCTGGTGACTGACTCCAAAAAGGGGGCCAGCCCAGAATCAGAAACAGGAGAGTCCAAAACTCCCCCCAAATCCAACTGTCCTATCATTTTTTTTACAGATCCCCAAGCTCCCACACAGGATCATGCCAAAACCTATTATGGGGACTGCCTCCAAAAAGGGGGGCGGCCTAGAACCAGAGAAAGAAGAGTCCCTAGCCCCCAAAGCCATTCTGAGGACTGTCTCCAAAAAGGGGGGACAGACCCAAATCAGAAAGGGAGGAGCCCGAGACTCCTCAAATCACTGAGTGTGAAACTGTGTGCTCAAATTCCCAAACCACCCAACTGCGTTCTGGGGACTACCTCCTGGAAGGGGGGTAACCCAGAAACCAGCACAAGAGGAACCCCAAACCGCACCAACCACTTCTGTTGACTGCCTGCAGAAAGGGGGGGGGGCAGCACAGAAACAGAACAAGGGGGCCCAAAACTACCCAACTAGCAGTGTGCCAAAACTCTGTGCGAGATTCTTCAACTCCAAAACCATCTCTTGACCCAACTATCCTGGTGTCAGAGTCAGAAATGAGCAAACTGACCATCAAGCTTACTAAGAGCACCCATTATCTTTGCCCCTTGGAGGAGAAGGAAGGTAGATTCTACGCCTCCATCAAAGTGCAAGGGCAATGTGCAATTTCAGCACTGGTGGATCCCAAGCAACTTTGCTGTCCAAGAGGATCTTTGAGCAGCTAAATTCAGGAAGGGGGAAAGATACCAAATTCCTCTCACCCCCTCGTCCTGGACGGCTCCAGAACTTTGACAGGAAGGAAATTCCTGTTGAAGGGTCTGGAGAGCTGGAAATTAAAATTGGGCGACATAAAATGAAGCACCCGGTCCTAGTTGTTGTGCCAGAGGGAACCCCCTGTCTATTAGGGAACTACATCCTCCGCAGGCTGTCTCCCCTAAAAGATTGTGTGAATAAGGTGCTCTGGACCCAGACTCACAGGCCAATTAAATTAAAACAAAGCATCAACCCTGTTAGTCTAAATGGCACATGCCACATGGTTGAACAAAAACCGGACCAAATCAGGTTCTACTTCCAAAACGATGACATACTCGCCGTCACTGTCATAGCTGTGGGACAACCAACTGGTGATGAGAACTCCTCTTCATTTCTGCAAATCATCCTCCATTCCAGTCTCAAGTGGCATTCCACCCTGGAAGGGGATACATTGAAATGTTATACTAATGTACAATCAGAAAGTCCCAAGTCCATAGCCAAAATTGATATCAAACCAGCACAAAACTTAGCTGGCATTCTGAAAAAGGGTGAACAGCTCTTCCTCCAGATTCAGTTAAATGATGGAAGGAGTCTGTCCTCGCCCGAGTTGAGTTGAATAGCGAAGTAAGAGCTACATCAGCGAAGCCATGTTCCGAAAACTCCCAAAAGATCCAGCCATTCCCACATTTAAATTAATAGACAAATGGGAAATGGACCTGGAAACACCCAATTCCAAACATCTCCTGCCTAGCAGGTGTATGCTCAAAATTTCTATAGGCAACAAGAGCATAGTCAATAATTGTTGGGTCGTGCGAGATGTCCCTGCTGCATTTTATTTAGGCACTGACATTCTCAATCGCTTTGTCATTAGTTTGGGCCTAGTAAACTTCAAAGCCTGGTCCCAATTAGCGGGTAATCCCATGGACTTTAATGATCCAGAGAAAGCATTTCGGTCAGCTCAACTGCTGCCATATGCAGTTGAAATTCAGGTTGGAGAGGAAGTCACCATCCCAGAACGGACCCAACAATTCTCACTTAAAGTAAAAATTAAAAGAGGACAGAAACTGAAAAATCCTGATGCATATGTTCACCTCAATGCCCATTTCCAACAGTAAGGGTTTGGGTTAAATCCAACACCACTAGTCAATACAGAACACAACACCATTCCAATAGAGGTGGATAACAGCGACCTTAGGAGTATCACTCTGGGTGCAGGCACCATTATTGGACTGGCGGTTGATGACCGACATTTTTCCATAGATTTGTGTAACAAACTGGTAGGACCAATCCCCAATGACTGTTTTGACAGTGATAGCGACAATGACACAACACCAGACAGGATCTTCACCCGGCATGGGGGGAATTTCCTGGTGTACTCTTCCTGCCCTTATGGTAAGAAAGAGGTGACCTGTGACTTCAGGAGGGATGAGGTGATCTTTCAAGTCCACCAGGACTGCCTTCCCCACCTGAAGCCATCAGTCCAAGTCAGTACTTTGACCAGGGAAGTCTCCACTGGAGGAGGCTGCTGAGATAGCCAAACCAGAAGTCTTTCCGGGCTTCAGGAAGATGGTTGAAGAGAGAGTCAACCTAGCTGATGCATGCGAGACTCTGGAGCAAAAGCAAAAATTGAAACAAGATTTCTTAGATTTTCAAGATCTCTTTGCGGTGGACTCATATGACTGTGGTCGCACCGACATCCACACAACAACAATTCCCACGGACCCTGGCATGACTTCAGTGTTTGTGAAGCAATATTGCATGCCTCTCGCATCAATGGAGTCCCTTACAGAAATAATTAAGAACCTTGAGTCCTGTGGGTTAATTCATACAGTCCACAGCACCTTCAATAATCCGGTGCTGGGGATTTTTAAACCAAACAGCCAGTGGAGACTCTGTGCTGACATAAGGGAGCTCAACAAACGGGTCCATACTTCCCGATGGCCTCTTCCCTACATTGACCAAGGGCTGGCCCAGATTCAGGGGTCAAAGGTTTACACTGCAATTGACCTGACCGATGGGTACTGGACTGTACCTGTCAGTAGGGAGGACCAATAAAAGCTGGCCTTTACCTTCGGTGGGTAGCAGTACACTTGGACCCGGACTCCCTTTGGATACATCAACTCCGGCAATTAATTTAATATCTTTCTGTATAAGGCCATGCCCTACTTGGGCGAAAGGGGTAACCTGACCTATGTAGATGATGTTCTAATCAAACGCTCAACTGTGGAGGAACACATAGCGGAGATATGTTATGTTCTGAAACAGTTGAGGGCTGCCGGAGCAAAACTCTCTTTCCAAAAGGCACAGTGGTACAAGACCCGTGTCAATTTCTTGGGGCATGAGATAACACCTGAGTGTCTCTGTCCCCAGGAAAAGAAAGTAGACGCACTGCAGAAACTAAAAGACCCCACAACTCTGCGGGAGCTAAGGAGCCTCCTTGGACTGACTAATTACAGTAGAAAGTTCATTGAGGATTACAAAGAGATCACGAAACCCCTGATCCATCTGTTGAAGGGGGGCGTCAAATGGGAGTGGGGTCCAGAACAAGCCGAGGCAGTAAGACAACTTAAAAGAAGCCTCTCACAAGCACCTTGCCTAGCTTACCCTGTCAAAAACAAGGAGTTCTTCTTGGAGACAGGGTTCTCAAACACATGCTTAACTGCAGAATTATACCAAAAGCATGACAAGGTCAATAAAGTAATCTCCGATGCGAGTAAGACTTTATCCTCTGTGGAGGAAAAATTCAACAATTGTGAGAAGGTCCTCCTGGCAACGGTGTGGGCATTGAAGAATTACCACCCGTTTATCCAGGGGGAACACATCATAGTGGAGACTCCACACCAGCCTCTTCAAAGTGACAGAATCCGGGCCGGAAATGTGAGTAATTCCCAAATTACTTCCTGGATTCTGTCAATGCAAGGCTTTCCTGTGGAGGTCAGATATGGCCAAAACAAGAAGAGTCCCATCGCGCAAAGTACTTGCATGATTGTGCCAGAGCAAACTGTCTCGAGGATGAAAGTCTTAAAATCAAGGACAACATGGAGGCATACCTTAATTCCCCACACAAAGTCTATGAAGAAGACAAGTGTGAAGGAATGCCCACTGTCTATGTGGATGGGTGCTCCTACCATGTTGACAACAAAAGGAACTTGTGGCCGGCGTGGGTAATGCATGGGTGAATGATGCTGCAGAACCCTCCGCTGGGTACTAAATCGGTCCCTGAGAGTAGTCAAGTGGCAGAGTTGATCATTGTGCATCAAGCTATCCTCACTGCTGTCCAACACCAACTCCACGAACTGGTCATAATCACTGATTCAGATTATGTACGGAACGGGTTCGTGGAGCACCTGGTTAATTGGAAAACGAGAGGCATGCTATGTGCTAACAATAAACCACTAAAACATGGAAAATGAATACAAAATATTGATGATCTGGTCACCTCGAATGGGATGACCATCTACTGGAAAAAGAATAAGGGTCATTCTAAAGTAAAGGGACCAGACAAAATTGGAAATGACATAGCTGATCAGCTGGCCAAAACCGGAGCCATCCAAGGGGATCTACTTGAGATCGAGTCCCTGTTGGGGGAAATCCAGGTCACTGCTATCACTAGGTCCCAGACAAATGCTCACAATGAACACTCAACTGTCCTATGGAGTAAGGAGACCCCAGATGCTGATTTGATTACGGCTCAAGAAGGGGATCCAATAATTGGTAAGTTTTATCAACACATTGAGAACGTTGAGAACTTTCCCCTGACGGATACAGATTGCATTGGGAAGAGGACCTCAGAGTGTTGATGAAATGTCCAAAAATGTTCCGAATCCAAGATGGTTTATTGGTGAGAAGATCCATATCTGGCCATGACCAGTGGGTGGTCCCCACCTCATTCCAAAGCTTGATGCTAAGTCACGCCCATGATGCGGCCACAGCCAGTCATCAGGGGTTTCATACGACATTAGAAATCTGGCGAGAGGTTGCATACTGGCCACACATGGGACAGGACCTTGACCAATACTTGAAGGGGTGTCTTGTGTGTGCACAATTTCAGCCAACATCACTCACATACCGTGCTCCCCTCCAAAAGAGGGAGGTGACACTGCCTTGGTCATATTTGCAAGTCAATTTTATTGGACCCGTGATTCGCTCCTCTAGGAGGAACAAGTACATGTTGACTGTAACATGCTTGTTTACTAAATGGGTGGAATGTCTCCTGGCCCCAAATTGCAAGGCAAAAACAGCAGCTGCCCTGATGATCAATCACATCTTCTTGTGTTTTGGACTACCCCAAAGGATTAGTCAGACCGAGGTAGCCACTTCACTAACCTGGTCAATTGCACTTACTGTTATTTTTACTGTATGTATTTACTACGTTGTAACCTCATCTAAGTCTCCAGTGCCCAGTTACCCCAGATTCCGGTGCACGGTACAAATAAAGAAATTAAACTAAACTAAACTAAACTAGCGAAGTGATGACAAAATGTGGGAGATACTTGGGGTAAAAAGGAAACTACACATTGCCTACCAACGGTCTTCTAGTGTTGGAGTTGAGAGGTACAATAAAACTATTGTGAGCATATTAAAAAAGTTTGTGGCAGATTCTGGGCCAATTTGGGACATTCGATTACCCCTTGTCCTGATGGCCATCAGATCTACCCCTTCTTCTGCAAAAAAATGTCTCCATTTGAGCTGATGACGGGACGAAGGATGGTGCTACCCCAGCATCTGCTCTACAGAACCCAAGAGCAGACCTTGATAAATGCCTCCACAACTCATGAATATGTTGAGAATCTGAGAAACACCTTCAACATGCTTTTGCCTATGCTCAGAGGAATCTAGAAAGATCTGCAGAAAGTATTAAGACCCACTATGGCCTGAAGACAACTAAAAAGGAATATCAAGTAGGAGACCGGGTCTACTTGTACAATTTCCAAAGGAACCAAGCCAAAGAGCATAAATTCCTCCCACCTTGGCGGGGTCCTTTTGAAATTGGGGACAGAATCTCACCAGTCGCCTACAGAATCCGCCTCCCCAAGGGCAGTTTGACAGAAGGGGAAGACAAGTGGGTCCACATAAACCAGCTAAAGAGTTGCGACCCCAGGCATACTTTGCGGCAGATAGAAGGGCTTACTGGAAACGCAGAGGGGGAAATTCCAGACACCTAGAAAAATGATTAAATCTTCATTGATTGCACATAAGAAAATTAGTAAAGGATCACTGAGTAATAGAGGGGTAATATTGCCAATTGTTAAGGAATGCATGTGTCTTTCCCACTGCTGACATCCCCCGAAGATGTGTGGACACAGTAATGGGAACATTTACATAACCATGCTATGTTCTGTTTTCTAGCACTGGAACTAAGGATCATCTAATCACCAAGGAGGACTCCTCGTGGACCGAAAAAAGAACCAAGAGCCCGGAGTGTCGCTCCATACTCCCAACCAGAACCAGCAAGGAGAGTGTGTCGCATCTATCGCTGATGGGAGAAGAAACCGGATGTTTCACATGAACCGGAAGAAAAATAATCCCACTTGCCCAACTCCTCCATGACCGGAGGTCACGATGGAGTCAGGGGGGTGGGATATGTGGAGTATTTTTATCCACACCACTGCGCCACACTGCACCCCTTTGCCAATGGGGAAAGGAAATTGCCAAGAATGGAGGCAATAACTCCCGTGCGCACTAAGTCTGCAGAATTGCGCAGAGTTCATAACCCATCAAAAGAGATGCACACCCTGCCACATACACCGGCAAAGTGGTGTAAAAGCAGGAATCACTGCCATCATCTGTCATCACTGCTGTCATCTGTCATCGCTGCCGTCATCTGTCATCTGCCATCTGTCATCTGTCACTTGAAACAAGCCCACAGAATGGCTAAAATCTGAAAATGCCCCTAAATACAGTTTCCTAATCAATGGCAATCTTCAAAGAGCTGTTTTGGCGCTACATTCAGTTATTTTCCCCAGTGAATTGTTGAAAGGCAAGTGTGCTGAAATCATGGATCCTTCAGGCAGTCAGAGGAATCCAGGCCTCACAGCCAGACAGCTGCCTAAAGGAATTGGCTGTAAAACTTAGCTAAAATGTATTTTCTTTGTCCTGAAAAATTGCAAAATCCACTATTTCAAGCATGTTGGTGAAGAGCTAATTCTTTTAAAATGTTTAAATCCTTTATACACTGTACTTATATTTTATATGTGAACTGAAAAGATTTTAATGTATAGGAATCCAGTCTGAAGCCAATCCACATATGAACTATGATCTGACAGGGCCTGGCCTGGGAAAACTGACATCTCAGTTGACACTCCCTTGAGAACAGGAAGGCTAATGGCTGTTAATGGTTCAAGCATAATCCCAGCAAGCCACTCAATGGGGCTGCATTAGACATTCGTCTGAGGGCTGACCAAAGAACAAAGGACATGCTGAGAATTTGCCTCAGCAAGGAGGAGCAGGATGTGGAGCAGGTTTCTCAGTGAACTTCAAAGGGCTGGCCATCTGCTCACTTTGGAAGCAAGAAAAAAAACCTGGACTGGATTTTGAATGAAAATTACTTGTTTTTGCCTCAGAACTTTATGGCATTTAACATGACAGCCAAAATAAGTGGACAACTGAAAAATACAAACTTATAAATCTGAACTCATGCTAGACAGTTGAAGATGTGGTAGGAGTTCTTATTACATAAGGGATCAAAGATACACTAAAACACTGATTGTGGCAAAACTATTAATGTTGCAAGCTTACATTTGTATGTGCATGATCCAGTGATCAGCACCCAGAGATGTGTCAAATTAGATATGATTAATCCAAAGTGTTATGGGTAAAACTGATACAAATCCATAGAATTACCAATACAGCTCTCACAAAGATGGAAATTGAATGTAAATGTAGACAATCAAATGTGAATAATATGTGTCTAATTTCATGAGGGTACATAATGGCAGAAATGTACATTTGTGCAAAAGTATGTTTTGGGTAAAAATCCAGGTGGGAGTTCCTAAATCCTGTCATAAGATGACTCCTCTGTTTAGGCTGCCAAACAAAACAAAGCACACGCCTGTAGCCACTCACAGACATGGGGGTGTGTTTTGAAGTTCTGCCCATGCCATAAAATTTGTAATGGATAAATATAGGAGTTTAACTACACATACATACACTGCTTCCAGAACCCACCCAGATGTCTGCGCAGCACCTTATTCCAGAACTCTTCTTTTTGTGGCGGACTCCAGAATTCTTTGAGAGATCCAAATTTCTTTGCAGAATCCAGATTCTAGCATTGTAAAATTATTGCTAGCCTAACCAATTGCAAAAATCCCAAACTTAAAGGGAATTAATTTTAATTCAGTTTGGCTGACTACCATTAGGCTTGCCCGCTGAAAACTTGCATCCGGCTATCTACTGTGTCCAGTAACCAGAAGGGACCCTTCCAAATCCAGTCTGAGGTGCAGTGCCAAATAGACCAGAACCGTGCCGCTGATCCAAATCCCCCAGAAGTGCCCTGTGCCGGTAGACCAGACCTAATTCATTGACCAGAACTGACGGTCCAATTTAATAACTTATTCTGTAAGTATTAATAGGAAGAACAGTAACCCATTATATATCTGCATTGTATGATCCCAATCTCAAATCCATCCCATCTTTAATTCAGAACTATAGTATTGTTAGATCTATCTTTGCGCTGACTTTTCTCTCATCTGTGTTACTAAACCATTCCTCCTTATTGATTTGATTAAGAAAAGTAATTCCCAAACTAAAACGGAACCTAGAGTATCACGCATGAATAGAGTTATGATCTGCTGTGAATAACTGATTCCTGTGTGCATTCTCTTTTTCGTAGTCCTTAATATAGTATAAGAAAACCCCCTCCTTGTTTGTCCCTTCCAGGAGCCATTTACAACCCTCTCACACCTCCGTTTCCTGGGCTGAAGGGCCTGCTATTGTTCATTCTCTTTCGGTAGACAAGAGTCTGGGTTACCCACAATTAGAACCTCCCTGTGAGTTTCTGCTGAGAGGAAGGCCCTCCTCTTGGGAGAAGCCTGTTTGTCCACTTCCAAAGGGTTACAGCTCAGTCAAGCTAATTTATTCTGAATTAAAACCAGGAAAAACCACATTTGTTGCATCAAACATAAATACATTATTTTCTCAGCCTTAACTCTATGGGATAAAAAACAACTGAGATATGTATTCTTTTTAGCACCCAATCCTTTGTATGTCTGCTGATCTGGCAGACTTTTTAGTTTAGATCACTTTAAAGTTTCATTAGTAACTCATCTGACAGCTGTCATTCAGGTAGCCCAGGGTACTGCACCCAGATTCTGACAGTGGCTTTCAGTTTACATACAATCCAGTTTTTCTGAAGAATGTTTTGCTCTTCACATTAGGACTTTGTATGTTTGCAATGCTTCATTAGATTACATGAACTTTAACACCAGGCAAGAGTTTGGATGGTAAGAAGTGTTGTATTATAGGCAATTTGGAGTTTTTAGTACCAAAGCAAATGTAATTTGTAGGCATATTTTGGAGATTTATTTATAAAGCGCTGCTTCTCTCTCTGCACTCTGTTTGCTGGTCATGGAGCCCACTGGCACATATTCTGCAGTGTGTGCTCTATTCCACCACACATGCACCATGGGGGGCAGGTTGTGCATCCATCTTTTTGTGTGCTTGAGAACGCGCTTTTTGTAGGTTTTTTGTAGGTTTTAGGCACGCACAAGGGTGTTGCCGCCATTGTTGCAGTTCCTTGCACCATAAGTATTAGAGTGATACCGCATAGCACAGCAAAGTGGGTCAATACATCCCACACATCCCATTGGTGATTGTTGTTACCTATTAAAATATATTGTGATTTAAATTCTAAATACATAAATAAATATTTACCTTTGCAAACTAGCCTGATTCCTGGTTCAGTGTGACCAGGGGGGTCTCAGGAGAAGGGAGTGATATGATTGGTATATCGTTCAGAATATTGAATTTATAGATAAAAATAAATAAGGGTTTCATTTGCGCACTACATGCTGGGCGAGACTTGGGTGTGTGCCAGATTGAAATAACTTACACGCGTACCGTTTCTCGCCGGCATTTTAAGATGGGATCTTTGCTTAATAGGCTGTGTCTTTTACTTCTAAGTTTTTACCAATGGATACATCTGCGGTATTTCTGCTGCCATATTGACATTGGATCCTTTTATATATATATTTTCTTCTGCAATTGTACATTGCATCTCTTGTATATATATCATGTTGCATTGTCCATTATTGTAATTCAAAAGTGTTGTTCAAAAATGTTATATCTCAAAACAGGTGTGTCTAAATGTTCAGAAAATCCTCACGGATAATTAATTAATCAATGGATACCCATCATGTATGTTTGCTATGTTTTCAATGATCTTTTTTGTTGAAGTCAATATTTTGATGCATATGTTATGCGCTGATCTAATTTCTATCTATTTCAGAGGGCTCTTATTAGAACATTTTGTTTCTGGCCTTCTAGTTTGGGTGTATCTCTAAGCCCCATTTCATCCCAGGGTGGCTAGAGTCTGCCAACAGGTTACTTTGTTTAGACCACATTTAAAGCTATTGAGATCAAAAAAATCTACAGTTGCTCATGTTTTAGGAGCATCACTCCTATGTCTCCCCCCTCTTTGTGGTATTTTTACCTTCGTAAAGATAGTCCATGCTACATAGTTCGCGGTGTGTTTCACTGCGACATAGTGTTCTACAAGAGGTGCTGTCATTCATTTTGTTCTGATATTGGAGCGATGGTCACATATTCTTGTTTTTATAGCCCTCATGGTCATCCCTATGTATCTTCTATTACACGGGCATGTAATATGGTACACCACATGTGTTGTATTACAGTTTGTTAGGGTCCTTTGTTCCCACAGTGTAGTCCACCTAATATCTATCATGGTGGTGCGTTTAGTAAATGTGCAGGCCGAGCATTGACAGCACTGTGTGTCCAGCATCTTTTGGCATGGTCCATATTATGCTCTGATTATTCATTTAGTTTTTATTTTCTTGGTATGTATTCACAAATGAGCCTCGCAGATTCCTTTTCCTCTTTATGGCAAACAATGGGACTGCTAAATTAGTATTCCCTACATTTAGGATTGCCAGAGATCCTTAATTTCTTGTTTTATTTTATTGACCACATGAATTCCTTTCTGTTTTTTATGGTGTACTTTTCTTTCGAATTTCCCTCCATTTCTCACAATCCTGAAATCTAGAAAAATAGCTTCTTTTCTACTATACTCATATGTACATTTTAAGAGCGGATTCTGTTCATTAAGCCATATCATAAAATTCTTTAGATGTTCTTCATTCCCACCAAATATCTTGAGAACATCATCTATATAGTATTTTTAGTATTCTTTTTAGTATTTTATTTATTTATATTGCGCACCTAACCCCTGAAGGGGTAGCAAGGCGCAGAGGCAACAAGAGGATTGCAAAGCTTGGTTACATGCAGGGGAATGAAGTCCAGCCGTGGTTACAATGCTGGACAAGTCAAAAACAAACAATGCACGCCGATGAGGCATAGGTTACAGAAATATACAATATAGGCAATACTATATACAATACATTGGTTGTCTCATGGAAGGTATCTACACTGAACAGTTGACAACCTAAATATACATATTTACAATCATAGTGGTGGAGCATCAGGGCAGCAAGAGAGCATGAGGTCGTTATGTGTCGTGAATCTTGAGCCAGTGGATGGTCTTAGTTCTGAATAGGCGGTAGGGGAGGTCCTCCCTGCAAGGAGGTGGAAGGGAGTTCCAGTATTGTGCTGCTTTAACAGGAAAGCTATTGCCACCCGACATAGAGCTTTTAAACCTGGGCACCAGGAGGAGATTGGAGTTGGTCATTCTAGAGGGGCGAGAGGAGGTATGTCTGGTGAATCTAGTGATAAGGTATTGAGGGGCTGCTTGGTGGAAGCATTTGTGGGTCAGGGAAACCGATTTGAGGAATATTTTGTCTTTGGTAGAGAGCCAGTTGACAGACCTTCTAGAATCAGAAATGTGGGCTTTCTTTGGGATACTGAGGGACGCTCTTAGGGCGTTATTTTGAAGGATCTGAATTTTGTTCGTGATATATTTGTTGCATCCTACATATAGTGCATTGCAGTAGTCCAACTTGGACAAGATCAGAGCCCTAGCTAGGGTGATACAGTTAGACGGAGAGAGAAAAGGTTTGGCTGCTCTGATGAGTTTGCATGTATAAGATGTGGTGGATGCCATAGCATCAACTTGTTTTTTAAAGGTGAGAGTGGAGTCTAGGTAGAAGACAAGGGTTTTGCCCTCCTTGGCTACCGTAATCTTATTGTTGTCAATTACGAAGGAGGAGTAGTTTTGGTCTAGTTTGTTAAGGTTATGTGCGGACAATAGAATGAGGAGTTCTGTTTTGTCATCATTCAGGCATAGACCGTGTGAGGCCATCCATGCCTGGATGATGAGGTACACTTGGTTGACGAAGGCCAAATCCTTGTCATAATCCCCCGTCAACGGGATGAGGATCTGGGTATCATCGGCATAATTAGTGTAGGTGATACCCAGACCATCTAGATTATCAAAAAGGGGCTTTGTGAAGATGTTGTACTGGGTCAGGGAGACGCAAGATCGCTGAGGCACAACACAGGTGATGGGTGTTGAGTCGGCTGCTGCTAGTAGGGAAAAGACTCTCATCATGCGGTTATTTAGAAAGGATTGGATCCAGTCAGTTGCTTCTTGAGAGAAGTGGGCGGCTTTTTGAAGCTGGTCGCATAGGATCTCGTGGTCGACCAGGTCGAAGGCAGCCGAGAGATCAAGAAGTAGCAGTAGTGCCACCTTACCCTGATCTCTCAGCTCATCTATCTGTGCCTTAAGATCTATGAGTGCGGTTTCGGTGCTGTGTTGAGGCCTGAAGCCCGATTGTCTGACTCCTAAGAGATGGAAGTGCTCAAGGTAATGTTGGATTTGTTGGTATGCTATTTTGTCGAGGATTTTAAGAAGGAATGGTACTGTAGTGATAGGATGGTAATTAGTGGGAGTAGAGGGATCTAGATTCGGTTTTTTAAGCAGGGGGAGGACCCATGATTGTTTCAGATTGTTAGGTACGCTGCCTGATGTGAATGACGCATTTATTAGTTTGGTAATAAATGGTGCGGGATCACGAGCCGCATCCTTTATCAATTGTGCGAGGCATAGGTCCCCATGGCAGTTCGAAGGTTTGAGGGTGAGAATGACATTTTCTACCTCTTTGGTGGATACTCTGTGGAAGTTAAAATGGGGAATGTGCACAGGGGGGTGTGTCTGAGTTGGGTGTATCTTTTTAGGGGTGGGGATACTAGGTTTGGTGGAAGAGAGAAGGGAATCTGTTTTAATGTTTATCTTTGTCTTGAGAGAGGAGATTTTGTTAGCTAAGGCATTTTGTATACCCGTGCACCAGTTTTTATCCTTGAGGCACGAGTCAGGAGCTTGGATGAGAGATTCAAACTCTTTTAGTATTGTAAAGAGCTCTCTGGTGTTGGATTTGGCTTGTGAGATTCGAGTACTGTAGGATGTTTGTTTGGCCAGGATGATTTCTTTTTTATAATGAGAAGCTAGTCTATTCAAGTTTTTTCACAGCGTCGCTTTTCCTGTCTGAGGGCTTTAAGATGAGGAGAAAACCAGGCGTTGATGTGTTTTCTAGGTTTGCTCTTTTTTAACTTCAGTGGGGCTATGACATCAAGAGTTGAGAGCATGACTCTATTATATATGTCTACCATCATTAAGGGATCTGTGTGGTCCGGAATGGCATTCAAGGTCGGTGCGATTAATGGGATCAAATTTTCAGGGGTGATGTTCTTTTTATTTCTAGTCTGAACAGCTGGAGCTATACTGTCAATATGCGCTGGTGTCGCCTCTAGGGTGAACGAGATCAGGTAATGGTCTGTCCAGGGCTGTGGAAGTATAGAAGAGATCAGGACTGGGCAATTGTGCACAGCTAGCCAGTCCAGGGTTCTACCTTTGGTATGAGTGGGCTCTGTGATCTTCTGGGTAAAGCCCAGTTCCTCTAAGGTATTGTTAATTATTGTGGCGTTAGCATCTGCGGGGTCGCTAAAACCAAGGTTAAAGTCTCCTAATACGATACTTTGTGAGGAGTTCTTGAGTTTATTTGTTAGGATATTTGTGAGGTCTTCTTCAAATGACCCTAAGGGGCCAGGTGGTCGGTAAATAAGGTGAATGGAGATGGATTGTGTATTAGATAAGGATAACTTTGCAGTTAAGGATTCACAAGATCCTATGTTGGCTGGTGACTCAATGGTCAGAGGGAATTTAGTTTTAGCTATAATGGCAAGACCTCCGCCTCGAGAGGCAGTCCGATCGAGTCTTAGTATAGTCATCTGGTATGGCTAACATAATTGCGGGGCCTGCTGTTGGATGTAGCCAGGATTCAGTAACGGCTAAGAAGTCCAAGTCTTCATTGTAGAGTAGGTCGGCAATGTCTGTAGCGTGGGCTACCATGGAGCGGGCGTTTATCAGTGCTCCCTTGGTCTCAGGTGGTACTGGTGTTAAAAGTGTTAGTGAGGATTTATGCGTGTCTTTCTGGGCGTGGATAGGTTCACAAAAGAGTCTACTGTTTAGTTGAAGGGGGTGCTGGGAGGGGCTGTGAGGGCTAGTAGTGGCCTTGCTGTGGGCTGATTTGGTTAAAGGCTCATAAAGCCTTGGGAGCCTGGGACGTAGTTTGAGGTTCCTCTGGAGGACAGTGCAGGGTGCAGAGATCATATCAGTTGGTATGTGAAAATTAGGTAGGGACTCGTGTGTACGTGAGTTTGGTACCATGGTCGGGTATTGAATATTCATAGTATAAAGAATTGATCTAAGTAGCACAGTATAGAGCGTATGGAGATACATTGTGTACGTGGGTAGATAGGATAGGTGCAGGGTGGTTGTTGGCGGTTAGCATACAATTGTGAAGCACCTGGGTATGAAAAAGCAGCAGTATGAGTGCAGGGGCAGTAGCACACCACAGATGGGCTAAATGCAACTCTGGGTGCAGGGCACCACTAGGCTATTCAATGCAATCACAGATGGGCTAAATGCAATTCTGGGCGCAGGGCACCTCTAGGCTAGTCAATGCAATCACAGATGGGCACCTCTAGGCTATTCAATGCAATCACAGAATGCAATCACAGATGGGCTAAATGCAATTCTGGGCGCAGGGCACCTCTAGGCTAGTCAATGCAATCACAGATGGGCTAAATGCAATTCTGGGCGCAGGGCACCTCTAGGCTAGTCAATGCAATCACAGATGGGCTAAATGCAATTCTGGACGCAGGGCACCTCTAGGCTAGTCAATGCAATCACAGATGGGCTAAATGCAATTCTGGGCGCAGGGCACCTCTAGGCTAGTCAATGCAATCACAGATGGGCTAAATGCAATTCTGGACGCAGGGCACCTCTAGGCTATTCAATGCAATCACAGATGGGCTAAATGCAATTCTGGGCGCAGGGCACCTCTAGGCTAGTCAATGCTGAATATAAATAGGCTAATGTAGTTATGGGCACAGAGCACATCAGAGTAGCATCTAGATTATAGAGTACACAGTTTGGCTAAAATGCAGTAGTGTAATTCCTAAGTTTTGAGGGAGCGCCGTTGGGTGGCGTATGGTGTGTGGCACCTAATTTCGAAGTTATGCATTTGGGTGCGATGCAGCCATTGAGTGTAGTAGTACACCTTAGGTAGAGTACATAGTATAATAATGCTACTGGGCAGTAGGCGCTAAATGGCGCAGTTAGGCAAGAAAACCAGTTATAATAAGACATGCAGAGACATCAACCACAAGACACAGTTGGCAGTGGGAGTAGATGAGAAAGGAGGAGGGTGACAGTGCACGTGGTTCAGGCTAGGGGCATGGTCATAGCAGTCAGGCTGCATAGGCAGGACCATCAGTTCATGTTGGAAAAGTGGTCACACATAAGTGCACTGAGGCAGATTTGGAATACTGTGGCAATTCAGTGGCTGAGGAGGGATGGAAGAGTACCTTATATGAAGAGGGCCAGGGGTCTGGCAGATGGCAGTCACCGAACAGGCACAAAACAGGAGCTAGCCTTGCCTCCCGTGGGCCTTGGAGGGAGTGGGCCGGATTCGCCTGCCGGCGGCCAATGGGGATGGTTATGGGCCCAGTGACCAATCTGCTCGCCTCCAGGGGCCTGGATCAGGTGGAAGGTGCAGTGTGCACTGGGCGGTCGGCCATCTTGGAGTGCTGGGTACCTCCTGTACCTTGATGGCGGCAATGGGCTTCAGATAGCCTTTTAAGAAAATAAACGCTTTTATTTTCTTTTTTTTTTTTACAGGGTCCGGGGTCGATGCCTGCTCGTCAAGTGAAAAAAACAAGCCTTTGGATAGGAATTGTTCTGGGTTGGCTGGGGGGCATCAGTGCTTACCATATATAGTGAGTCCATTTCATTATATTTACAAAAATGGATTAGTCTTGCTATAAATGAGTTTCTCTTCAAAGTCTGCAACATATACATTTGTCAGACTAGGGGCTATATTTGCTCCCATTGCAGTGCCAGCTATTTGTTCATAATATTCATCTTCCAAAATGAAATTGTTTCTGGTTAGGGCAATCTCAGCAGGTTGCATCACAAAAAATTTCAATTATAGGTACTTTTCGTGATAGTACTCACTTTATGACCCTTAATGTTTCTTCTTGGGGGATATTTGAGTACATAGATGGGTATATCCACTGTGACTATGAAGACCTCATTATTTGGGAGATTGATTCTTTTCAAAAGTCTCAATACCACCATGGTATCTTTTGTATATGATTTCATCTTAATGACTTCCTCCCTTAGGAGGAAATCCACAAATTGGGAAAGGACCTATTCCCCAGACAACTGGGCGCCCTGGTGGTGGTGTAATTCGCTTTATGAATTTTTGGGAGGGCATAAAAAGCTGGGCAGCTAGGAAATTTCAGGGACAGAAATTCTCTCTCTTTTTGGCTAATGTACCCATCATTCAGACCTTCTTCTATTATTGGGTTAATAAGGTCTCTTATTCTATTTGTTGGATAGCTACCCAATCTTCTATAGATTACCCTGTTATTAATGAGTGTCCGTACCATCGTTCTATAATTGTCTGTGTCCATTATTACAGTGGCCCCTCCCTGTCTCCTGGTTTTATTATGATATCTACATTTTGTTGTAAATCGCGCAATGTGTTTCTTTCAACTTTGGTCAGATTATAGAAGGGAGTGCTACTCTCATCTTCTATCTCTTCCAATTTTTTAAGAATTGCTTTTTCAAAAATTATTGATTCTGCAGATATACTTGCAGGTGGTGGGTGAAATGTTGATGTATTATGTAAGTTTGTTAAATCTGATGGACTTTCAAAAATTCTCTCACTAAAATATTGTTTTAGTTGTATTTTCCTTATCAATTGTGTGATCTTTATCCTTGTTTGGAATGGATCATGTTGTGTTGTAGGTGCAAATGAAAGTCCTTTTTGGAGGACCATAAGATGTGCTTCTTGAAGTTCTAGTTTAGATTTAAAACGAGTGACTTTTCTTGTATCACCACTTCCGGGTTCATTCTGGCTAGGGGTTTGGTGCATTCTGTTGGTGTCACCCGCGGCCTCTATTGCATGTTATCCTCAGGGATTGATCTTGCCAACACCCTCTGCCTTTCCCTCATCCTCTTGGTTGTAAAAAAACCTGATTTCTACCTTGTTGGCCTTGATCTTCATCTTCAAAATGTACCCCGCTCGATGGACGTGTATTCCCTGTTGGACCTGAGGATGGGCTGTTCTGGCATCGTCTGAGCTGCCACTCGAGAAGTTCCAGTTGTCTGGTCTAGCTTTTTTTATCTATTCTGGTGTCCTCTTTATGGGGTACTGGTTTGTACTTGGTAAATTTCCTCATAATATGCATCTACCACAGAGGATAGCACAGGGGAAATGTACTGGTCTTGGAAGCAAGACCATGCAGAGCAACAGAGATTCACCTCCCAGATCTGCACTTAGAAACCAAACCCAGGTACAGTATTAGGCATGTTATTAAAAACCAATAAAATAAATAGTGGTACTTTAGATAAAATAAATAGTGGTACTCGTTTTCATGTGTAAATATCATAATGTCTTTTTTTAGTTTTGTTATTTTTTGTTCAGATCAAATTCTTTAAATTCTATCATTGTGGCATCCAGAGCTTATAGGCTGTTTTAATAGTTTCCCAGGATCATTTTGATGCTAGAGAATCCTATTTTTTTAATCCTATTCTCTTTCATAATTTATTCTGAGACAGCCTTTGCAGTGTTTATGATCAATATAGTATTATAAACTCATTTGGAGCAATATGGGACCTTAGATATTCTGTCATCATTGCCACATGTAGCTCTGTGTGAATGAGTTTTCCCGCAAGATCTCCAGTTCATTCCAATCGTCTCCTGGTGTCTGTGGTCCTACCAGAGGATCTGTTCCCATGATTGAGGGATTGGCTAATATTCTCTCTACCAACTCTTCAGTATGAGCTAGATAGTTGGCCTCTGTCATTGTCATTTAGGTGTATACACTGAGCATTAATTCATACAAAGATGTCCCTATTTGTCTTCTTCTTTATAGTGTTTAATTAATACCCTAGCCCACCGTGGATTACGCCGCTCAAAGAAATATCAAAAACACTGTCAAAGACAAGGGCAAAAGAGCAGCAACTTCCGCCTGATGCCCATAATTCTTTCACACAACACAAAAGGAAGTTGTTCAAGATTCTATTCTTCACTTCTACATACTTTGCAGCTTACTTCATGCTATTTCATGCTAAATCTCCCTATTGGAAAGTCTAAATATCCCTCCTTTTAGTTGTTCTTTTCCTAGTTGGTGCTGGTGTACCGCCTATCTAAGAAATGTGATAGAAGAAGGACTGACCCTAAACACACTCACTACTTTTGCATATCTAAAAAAAAAATTTAAACCAAAGGGAGTTTTTTCCTTTTATTTGTCCCTCTTCAGTATAGTAAAACTTGCGGTTAATTTTGGTTAATGCCTTAACATTTTTTTTTTGTGATCATCTAAACCCAGGCTCTCAGTCTGTCTGAGAGTCATGGGGGTTCAGAGAATCAACCTGAACACTCATGATCGTCTACCGGTTTCAGTGGATTTAGCTTTAGTCTAGCCGCTTTCTTCGGGACTCGAGCCCAGCATTATAGTTGGGCACCCTTGGAAATCCCTAGAAGGGATACCGAATGTCCTCCTGTGTGCGGTTCAGAAGACATTTCTTCTTCCTTTATTTCAGCCCTGAATCGGTAAACATCAAATATGGAACATCACTATATCTATTACCCTATAGGCTCCCATTCCGTGTTTTGATTTCACCAGATTTTCTCTTACCCTTTGTCATAGTTCATAAAGCTTCTGTAAGGCGCCTGAAATCAATTCTTGGGATCAGCTCTTCCAGCATCTGCCTGTAAGTGTTGAGCCCACAATAATAATGTCCTTACGAACTACCACAAATGTATACACCTATAATAAGTGTGAACTTAACATTATCATACTATCCTCTATTTTCTTTTACTTGCCAGTGGTTTATTATTGGTCTGCCACTTGGTGATGTGATTTTTTTTCTTTTTTTCTTAATGTTTCATCTGTTCTTTATGTGCCTGTGGGTCCAAAAACCATCAGTTGACATGTGACTTATCTTCTGATCTATATATTATTCCACTGTTCAGCATGGCTCCAATGTGTTATTTATTTAGTAGAGGGGGACCTCATACCTGAGCATCTTATTCTAAGTACTCTCTCCATCGAGTAAATAGCAATCGAATTTCATAGTGTTAATAAGTGCTGTATAGTTATTGTCTCTCTTGGACAACTGAAGAAAGCGGCTAAACTAAAGCTCAATCCTCTGAAACCGGTAGATAATCATAAGTGTTCAGGTTGATTGCCAACAGGCCTCTTGTATTTACTGGTCATTTCCAAATCTTTTTTGGTAAGCGTTTTCTTCATTGCGTACACCTTTCGGGAATGTGTTTTTTTTGGAATTCATGTTCGGTGCAGCTGTGCATTAATCACTACAATGGATTGACTTTGGATTTTGATCAGTCTCTTGCCTTGATAATATTATGTTGCATTAGCACCCTATACACGTGGCATGGTGTTGGGTGCGTGATCTGAGTGGTGGTCTTGCAAGGGTGCAATGGGACATCACATCCACTTGAAGATGAAACAGTATTGATTTCTATTGTGCTTATATACATTTTCTATATTCCTGTTCTCTTTATGCTGTGCCCATCTTGCCCCACAACTGCTTTCCCACTCCTCTTACCGGACTAGGTTTGTTCTTTATTTACTTATTTTTTCATGGTTTTATGTTGAATCATTTCTCAATTTTTCAATTTTATATTACAATTTTGTTATTTCTAATCTTGTACATATGTTGCTGTATTATGTTTTGTGTTTATTTAAACATGATGATTGAATGTGGTTTTGCCACTCAGCCTTGAAGACGACGCAAGTGTCGAAACACGTGTCGGCTGTTCTTCATTCCATTAAAATACTGTACTCTAATTGTTGTCATATAGTCTAATGGTGTTTAGCGCAATTCCATCCACATTCCACTAACTGGAATAATATATAGATCAGAAGATAAGTCACATGTTAACTGATGGTTTTTGGACCCAAGGGCACATAAAGAACAGATTACACATTAAGAAAAAAAGAAAATATCACATCACCAATTGGCACACCAATAATACACCACTGGTAAGTAAAACAAAATAGAGGATAGTGTGATAATGCTAGGCTTCATTGTACTGCATCTGGTGTAGCTTTCTGAGCTGATAGGCAGGGGCACCCACACAAATGGAATAGGAGCAGTCTAGGCAGGAGATGATGATAGCCATCATCGGGGTGCCTTGGTGAGGATAGGAGAGGTAAGGGAAGTATCATTTCAGGATGCAGAGGTGTAGATCACAGGATATACATGCAGAGTTAATGTGGTGATAGAGTATTCTGTCCAAATCAATGGTGCATCCTGGGTTCATTCCTGCTAGTGAGTACCCATGGCGTGCACTGCTCTACAGTGTATGCATGTAGAGCATGGCTATGCATGATTTCAGGTACTCCCTTATATAAACAGCATGTGTTTTGCACTAATCTACACTGGTATACGGCCTCTTGCCAATGCTGGGCGTATGTGATGACAGACATCTGGGAAGTGGCGAAGTTTATGTATGTGCACTGTCAGTTCTTGGTGAGTTGGTGCACTGGTGCGCATGCAATTTGAGTTGATGTCAACATGTGCTCTGACAGATACAGATGCCCGATCACAATGTTGGGGGCATGTGAAGGACATTCATGCACGACACCTCTGTGGGTTCACATTTGTAAGTGAAGATTGCACCATCCACGCTCTGCAGCTAAGACTGACACGTGTATGGATGTATGGACATGTCATGTTGGTGTATTGACCTCTTAGGGGTGGGAGTGTGATCTGTCAGCCCACTGAATGGGTGCCAGAGATGATGTGTGATCATGCCATTTGATTGCGCTGGGTGTAACTTCATATGTGCATGTACCTCAACAATGTGTGCCTGTACGTGTTGCATGCGCATGGGTCAAACTGTGAGGGGTGCATGTTGCTACATGTCATTGGGTGGACTGGTGCCCAAGCAGGTGTTGGGAGACCGATCCACCCACTACTTGGCCATGCTGTGCATATTCAAATATGACTGGCGCGTGGTGTCCTGCATGGAACAGATTTGCTTGACAGCTATGGTGTTCCCAGCAGTGCTTCACAAAAGCAAGTTGTTCAAGATTCTATTCTTCACTTCTACAACTTTGCAGCCTAAAGCTCGTTGAATCTCCCTATTGGAAAGTCAAACAATCCCTCAAGGAGGACTGACCCTAAACTCACTCACTACTTTCCAATATCTACAATTTCAGTAGGGGGCGTTTTTTCCTTTTATTCCTCCCTGTTCAGTGTAGTAAAAATTGCACTTAGTTCTGCTTTATCTGTTACAAAACTATTTTTGTGAACTTTTAAACCCAGGCTCGCTGTCAGTCTGAGTGTCCTGGGGGTTCAGGCAATCAACCTGAACACATATGATTATCTACCGGTTTCAGAGGATTGAGCTTTAGTTTAGCTGCTTTCTTCAGTTGTCCAAGAGAGCCCCCTTCTCTACCCTCATTTCCCCACAAGCTAATCTTCCCGTAGCTTCCCACGCCCTCTTTTTCTCTCTGCTCTCCAGCTTCCCATTATTCATTCTCTCACCCCTCTCCCAGACCATCTTACCCTCTTTCTTCCTTCCCAACAGTCTCCCTACTTGAAGATCCACTTTCCAGCTCTTCACCTTCTCCATTGGTGTTCCTTTCCCTACCCTTTATCCAAGGGTACTCCACAGGCCCCCGGATCCCATGAAAGTTGGTGCGCTATTTTTGTATGCCTGCCATTAATGCTCTGCCTTTTGGCTGCAGACCAGGCCAGACATGCTCCTGTGTCCCGTGTGCCTAGTGTAGTCTTTCGGCAACAAGTTCCCTTCTCTGCCAGTAATTGATTATTTCCTGAATCCTGATTTTGCTGTCTTCTCAGGTGCTCATGGTCTCTGGTGTGACCTGCCTGTTATTGCCAGTGAGGGAGGAGGGACACAGTCCATCTTCACACACAAAGCACCCCTCACGGGTCTGTTCATCCCTGCTCCATGACAGTAGCTGTGCCTGGGGTCTCCCACATGTCCTTCCCCATTTTGGCCTCCCTCCCACATTCACAGGCAGCTGTTTTCAGCAATTGGCTTCAACCCTTCTCAGTACCATGTCAAGGGTATGCCCCCTTGGGTAGGACCCCTTACGTGGCTAGTTCCCTCTCCAGACAGAGAGAATACTGAACATATGGGCAGCTCACGGGTGACCAGATCAGAGTGGACAGGGTTTGGAAGGTGTTAACCCATGTGCGGACCCTTTCTGGAATGCTGTTCACCCGTCTCCACCAAGAATATATGTGCGGTGGTTTGGTACGACTGTTCTGTGAGGTGCCGACCCCTACTGTCAATGCACCAGTGGTGACATGTGGAATTACCCTGCCTGCTTTCCATTGTGTTTGAGCCTAGCCTCTCTCCTTCTACCACCAACCCCAAAGCACACTGACCTAGCAATGCTGGTGTGGGTGACCTGTCTACCCTCCAAGTTTTGGGGGGTGCATGCTCTATTGCTTCTGTCCCGCAGATATCCCCATGGGCGTCAAGATCGGACAGAGGTGGAACCAATGCTCCCCCATTGTCACCCTCCAGCAGGTAGTCCCTGCCATTGGCATATGCCTTTCTCAGAGACTGAGCTATACATGTCTTTGAACACATGGCCAGTTCTGTGACATTGCAAATGGCTTGTTGAGTCAGTGATGTACCCTTTAATGGCTGTATGTGTTACTTAGATTATTGTCATGTATGTACAGCACATATATGCTGACAAACACTGACCTCCTCAGATGTGTCCATTTAGCAAACCTAGACTAACTTGGCCTGGCACAGCTGCTTTGGTGACTGTAGCTATTTTCCGTCAGTTTACACCTCCCCATGAGTACAACCATGCATTGTGATGTCTGCCTTGTCAACGTCCGATGGCACTGCCTGTGCCTTCCTTGCTGTTCACAGGTAAGGGTAAATCAAGATTAAATTCCAGAGAGTGAGCTTGAGAAACAGCTACCACATCCAAGGTAGGCAGCGGCCATGCAAATTGGCATGCAAATTACCCACTCCCAATTCAGGCAGGCAGTGACTTCAATCCATGTCACAGGACTTTTTTGAGGGCCTTTGATTGGAATCTGTACACTTCACACCCTTAGACAAAGATTCTTTGGAGGGCAAGTCTGGTGCCAGCAGCTGTGGTAGTAGTTCGAGCTAGTTGCCTGGCACAAGGCATGCAAATGCCTGTCCCAGCCCCAGGTAGCGTCACCATGTGATGGCCTGTCACACAGCCACAGGGGACAGCAGGCAGACTCAATGGCCTGTGCACCGGGTACCCATTTCTAACACTCAACAATGGTCTTGTTGGATTCACAAGTGTAGATGCTGAAAAGAGCATGGGTCTGTCTCACCATAAGGACGGGACAGATGGTGCTGCCTCCCCCCAGCCTCTCCTGAACCAGCAGGTTCATGATGACATCTGGATTGTTGAAATATGTCTGTGACTCTTGTTGGTGGATCACTCGGCTCATGCGTCAATGAAAGACACAGCAGTATCTGCCATTTATTTATCTGATTTGTAGGACACATTGATCACTGACACTTTGATCTCACCTTGCAGGCCTTGGTGCCTCCTGAGGCTAAGCTTGTCTAGGGGTTGGTTTAACATCACATGCCCCATGGTCCTGGGGCAGTTACTTATTTCCAGCACCTCCTGGCCTCCCCGTTTTACCCCTCATGGGGTCAGGTGAGCCAGGTGCACAGCATCCACCTGCTGGTGGTGGTAGTGGTGGCGGGCTGAACACCCCAATGCACATTCCCCTGCCCCAGGGTAACTGGCTGTGCCACATGTGGTTGTCGGTGGTGTTCTTCAGCTGCCTTCACACGACGGGCCTGGGATGTAGGCTTCGCAACCACATCCATCAAGCAACCTCTCCTCAGGTGGGCTTTGGTGCAGAGTGGGACAGTGCACAATTGACACCAGAGGCACCATGCTGGGGCAAACCCCCAACAGCACCAGGCCCAGCCACCTGAGCTTCTGCTCGCCTAGCATGCACCAGGTCAGATGTGTCGAACCACTGAATACCAGAATCTCACTAAGCAGAGGTGAATTGACTGACCAGCATTCCCTCAGTAACAGCAGGTGTAGAGGGGAGTGCCCAGCACTACATACACATCCAGTGGTGGGCTGATGGAACCTAAACGCCCACCCACGAAGTAGGCCTGGCTGTGCCATGGTTCAGAGCTCGCCCAGTGTGGCAGGCCCCCATCCACCTAGGGAGGCATCCTTTGAGAACAGTCAGATTTCCCTCTGCTCCCGGATGTACCCACCTGGGACTTCCCGTCTAACTGTGGTCCCCCACCAACACCCATCCACTGGCGGGTCAATAAGAGGAGTGCACCCAACCAGCATGGCAGCTCAGGTGCCAGCTTGGAGAGGAGGGGTTCCCCTCTGGACTCCCTTCGGGGCATATTGTTTGGGTTCTCCCAGCAGGTTCACCCAACCCTGACAGACATCCCCATCCGTCTGCTGGGTTGCGGACCACTCCGATGGGAGGAATCCTGCTCCCAACACCTGGTCCCCCACAATCCCCAGCTGCAGACATCTCGAATGGCCAGACCATGGCATGATGGTCACCTCGGCTGTGGAGGAGCATATCTGGGACACAACAGCTGTTCCGTAATTGATGATCCTTTCACGCGTTCACCTAAAGAAACCGTGTTGTGACTTTCTACTTCCTCTGGATAATTAAGTTTGATCCTCTTCTCAGAGCCCCACAAGGACTGTAGCCAACCCCAGCAGTACCAGTCTGGGGACCTCATTCAACCATCCAGTCAGTTATGGAAAAAGGCAGTGTGTACAAAGGGCAGGGAATTAATCAGCGCAAGCTCATGACCTGCACTTACTGGCAATTCCTAGTTCATGTGATATGATTGCTAACCCCAATCCATATCATGAACGAAGGTCAGCGGGTTACCCGCACCTGTTGGCAAAGGGTAGACACACACTGATCTGTTCAGTGTAACACACGTCCAGCCCCAGACATCTAACAGCATCACAGACATGTTGTTCAATCTCATGTAGCTGAATGCCATTTGCCCCTCTGAGAAGCTAACCACTGGGGGTAACGTAAGTAGTTGACATGGTGGAGTCTCGTTCATTCTCAGAACTACCAAGACAAAGGGCTCCAACAACTTTGAACAGACCTGCACCTCTTCCCCACTCTGCAGTATCGAGTAACAGCTATCAATCTGTCAATCCTTTCTGTGTAAAGGCCAAATTGGGTTTCCCATGTTTTGTCAAATTGAGCTGTAGGCTTCACTCCTGGTTGTGCCCTTGCCTCTATTCCTTTCGATTTCAGCTTTTCAACCATGCTCCCACTTGGTACCGAAGGACTTGGTTTTCCCAGCGTCTGCTCGGTCAGTCATTGTGCTTGAAGAGAAGAGGCATCCACATTCAAAGGCCTTCTCTGAGGGGGAATGCCATTGACTTGGTCCCAAGGCAGATGCAAGGTCATTGTGTCGCATGGGGCACAGTCTTTGGCCGGGTAGGGGGGTGGAGTGGTTTCACCACAGAGCCCAGGTTGATCAGCAATAACCAAGTGGTGCACAGACAGGACCCATGCTTCGTGTCTACAGTAATCCAGAGGTAGGTGACTGAGCTTTCTTGTATTCTGTGTACCCTGGGTGACATAGGGGGAGGTCTGGGCAAAAGCCACCAGCATCCTTATGGTTCCAACTGGAGATTAATTAGAAATGTGATGCCTATCCGGACTTCCAGAGTAGACCAGCTGTAGTGCAATGCATTCCAATGTGCCTGAGCAGGAAGGTCCTTGGTCCCCCTGGCCAAGAGCCAGCAGGCACCGGTGGGCAGGGGGCGCAGCAGAACTGTGTGCGAGCCAGGCCCCCAAGGGCGGAGGTGATGAGGGCCAGCACTGGCACTCTGGCTAGGGCACATTTGAGCTGTTCCCTCCAGGGAGGGACAGGGACCCCGGCAGGATGCTCCAGGCCCTTTGAAGTCAAGCCACATTTTAGGCAGGTGCCCAAGGGAGGGGGCAACACACCCAGCCATCACATCATGGAGCTCAGTCGAGTGCACGAGAAAGCTCTTCCAATGGACCTGCTAGGCAGGCACAGCCCCTGACCTCCTGGTACAGACCCACTGGCTCAGAGGTGTCACAGCCAGAGGCCGTCCAGGGGTGCTAACCCCAACATTGTGCACTAGCCTATGATGCAGTGTGCCAGCCACATTACTTTGCAGTGTTCCTCACAGGGGACCCAGCCCGCACTGGAGGGCACAGGTCAAGGTGTCCAGGGCATGACTCAGGACGGCCAAGGGTGAAACCACACCCTTTGTTGCCGCTGGGTAGACAAGTTTCCTTATTCCATACGGGACACCTCAAGGCTGTACATGTGTTTTGCTTTCATGCCCTGCATGTCTATGAAAGCTGAGAAGGTGATTTAGGGAGACATGATGCAGATGGGAGCCAGGTGAGTCCTTTGTGCACATTGGTACATGGCACTCAGGGGAGCACAGGTTATGGTGTCATTGGTGGCAGGGAATTTTTACACTGTGTTGGATGTATTCATGTGCATTGTCCTGGGGTAAGCAGATCCAGCAGCATGGGTGCAGAGTGAAACTTGATAGAGATGGGAGGCAGGAAAGTAATTGCCCGCAGTTGTTGCATGGCACCTCGGGGACCACAGGATACAGTGTCATGGTGGCAGGGATGGCTTCCCTGTGTGGGGTATTTTTCAGTGCCTTGTTCTGGTGTGAGTAGGTCCAGCAGAATGGGTGCAGCGGGAGGCATAATGAGATGGGAGGCAGGTGAGTCATTTGTGCACATTGTTTCATGCCACTCAGGGAAGCACAGGGTATGGGGCAATTGGGTGCAGGGATGTGTTACCTGCTCTGTCCTTGTGTTTTCTTTCTTCTGATGAATTTTTCAAGGGAGATAGTCCCTGTTAAGCAAGGACACAGTCCTATGGAATGCCTGCATGTCACACCACAGGCAGTCTAGGCTGTTTTCCGCACTTCCAGAGAAGTACATTGCTACATGACTGAGGACGGCTGGAGCAGGCTCTGAAGGGAAAAAGCTGACACGTGACAAGGACATTTTTCATGAACACAATTTGCATTTTTCTCTGTCTGTATGCCTATTTGTATGGAGCTATATTATAAGCTATATTATTGGCAGTGAATGGAGTAGCTGCGCCACCTGTATATTAGAGTGGGATATGCCTAGGGTGGGCAGAGCAGTCCATCCAGATGGTGGTTCCTGCTTACATTATATTCTGTGCCTTTCTACATCTGTTCTCCTGTGTTTAATTGTGTGTCTGAGTGCACAGTTATTGGTTTGGAGCAGGAAAAACTGGTAACAGAATGTAATGATTGTGTTCTTTGCTTCTGTGTCAGTGACAAGGTCTCTGTTGTTTCCACTTGCTATGAGTGTGTCAGTGGTGTGCGCACTTGATTTGATGAATATGGACACCCACAGTTTGCCTCTCCCAGACACGCTTTCTGAGGATGTTATTATGGGCAAGGTAGATTAGCGCTAATTCCTCATTGAAGGGCATCAAGGATGTGGCATTACTGTGTGTGCTTTAGGGGGAAGCCTGGGGGAATGTGTGGAGGTGAGGGGGGGTGGTGGGAGGTGAGAAAACTTGAGGGGGCAGCCCAGGGTAGTAGGCGGAGGTGAGTGGGGGTGGTGGGAGGTTTGAAGACTTGAGGGTGCAGTCTGAGTTAGTGGCTTGAGGTCGGTGGGGGTGGTCGGAGGTGGGAAAACTAGCAGGTGCTGCCCGGGATAGTTGTCCGAGGTAAGTGGGGAGGACTTCAGGGGGCAGCCTTTGGGAATGGCAGAGGTGAGTGAGGTTGGTGTGAGGTCTTGAGAGGGCAGTCTGGGGGAATGGGAGGAGGTGAGTGGGAGTAGTGGGTGTACCCCAGACTAGCAGGGAGCTGCCTGCAGGCATGTGAGTGAAAGTTGATACTCACTGATTAGCCAGGTGTCCCCATAGGTTCCCGATACCAGGGCCTACTATAGTGGACAGCGGCAGCAGATACATCATGCATTCATACAGGGAAATTAGCAGTCACATGCATAATGACTCCATTGGCATTGCAGATGACCTGTGCATTGATTGAATGCCAATGCTTGCGGTTGCGTTACATGTACTAAATCTCTCATGGGGGCTGTAGCGCAACATGCATACAATCAATGGCTCCCAGTACCTGTGGTAAGTGTACAATAGAATAAAGCTCCTGGCACACTCTCGGCCTTGCCTGCAGTGTGTGTGGCATGTATATGTGCCTATGCACACATGATGTTATGCAGTGCAACACCTGGCCTAGGCAATGGGATTGCGTGGTATGCGATATGTGCCCTACAATAGCAGAGGAGTGCTAGAATGAGCCTGTAGCCAAACAATTAAGCACTGTCCGCACCTTCTGAAGGGCCGTTAGTGCGTTGCAGCAGATGGTGGGGGGTGCAAGGTCTTCCACCCACTCACAGACCAGGTCTAGGATGACATGTGGAAGGAAACCTTGCATACACCTCCTCATCTGGCATCCCAACTAGGGTTTGGCAGGGATGAAATATCATGGCCCTCTCCATTCCCATTTTCCTTCTCCTTCTTCCACCAACTATCAATGCCACAAAAGCAGAATTCATCCTGTGAGTCTAATTTTGCAATGGTGTGCATTGCACGCTTTTATACGTAGTACGTTGCATTGCGTATCATGTGGCGGTAAGATCACAAAGTTTGCCTTTACCATTGGACTCTGGGAAATTGTGCAATGAAATCCATGAATTGGGTTATGTTTGCGCTTGACTGGACATATTTGTTTTTTGCGTGGCTCGTCCCTCAACATGCTATTCCTTGTTGCTCCTCATTTTGCGCAAGAAATGGGGAATATCCATGTTCCGCCCCCTATTTATTTCTTTGCACAGATCCTTCTTGCACTTTACACTTTATGTCACGCAAAACGCTTAGCACAGCGCCTAGTGTGGAAAAAACTGTGCAAAGGCTGATCTGTGAATCAGAATCTTACGTTTTGCAAACAGCAAAGTTCACTTTCTCCACGCAAAAATCCTTTGCCGTGTGTAAAACATGGGTGACTTAGACCCTGTGAGGAGCCAGGAATGATACTCAGACACAAGGGATTTATGGTTTTGGTCAAAGACGTTTATTAAAATAAAAGTGGGTGGGGAAAGGCCTCTCTGTTCCTGCTCTAAGAGGTGTTTCCCTCCCTGAAACCACCAAAACAACGGGTCTGTCAGTGTCAGAATGTCCAAAACAAAATCACCTCGTATCCAAAGTACTTTTCTGGCCCTCACTTTCTAACAAACTAAACTCAAAGGTGAAAAGGGTAATGGCTTTGGCCCTGAGTGAATTATAAATGTTCAAAAAGGAAAATGCGTAACTCCAACACCAAAGTTCCAGAAGTATAGCGTTCCTTGATCCAGAGGGTGGTTCCCTTCCCCTGTATTTTTCTTCCCTTGGTTGTTTATTCAAAAATGTCAGTTCCTGGGGTTTCTCTTGGTCAACGACACAACTGGTCCACAAAACGACTTGACTCTTTGTCTTTATCTGGTGTACTCTCCTGCCAGGTTTTCACTCAATCCTCTTCCCGTGATCATCACAGTCTTTTTGCTAGACCTGATATGTCTTTCTTAGGACTTCTTTTAGATCAGTTATTTCCTATACTATGTTCAGTTTGTCCTTGCCTGGTGCACTTCCTTACCAGGGCTTTCTCTTATGCACAGACTTGCAACTGGCCGGGATACTCTCCTGCCAGGGCTTTCTTAAACACACGTGCAAGTGCCTGGTGTACTTATCCTGCCAGGTCTTCCTTAAACACACTTGCAACTGCGTAGTATACTCTACTTCCAGGGCTTTCATATATATGTATCTTTCTTTTACCTTTACTTTGACTGGTATACAAACTTGAAAGTCTTGTGATTTTCTTCCATTCAAAGAAATACTGTTTTGCTCTTTCTCTCTCATATGCTTCATTAACACTTATTCGGTTTTGGCATGGCTGTCAATACGCCCCGGCATCCCAGCTTCTCCTGGGTTGACTCACCAGCACTGGCTAGCATATGCTACTTCTTTCGTGGCAAGCCAGTAGCGGTCATTCGGCATCTCCTTCTCTGTTGCTGCATCTGCTTCTTGGCTTTAATGCCTCTTGCGGTCCCTGCTGGGCTCTTCTGCTTCGTGTCTTCCGGCTTCGGTAAGGCGACGGCTGCCTCAAAACATATGTGAATACCAAGGAGCCCTCTGTTGGCTTCTGACATTCTTAAAGCGTGTTTCCTCTTGCGGTCAGCTTCCCTTCCTTTTGCTCCTGAGCCGGTTGGCTCCACAGCACTCTTTCTAGCCTCACAGTCTCTCGGTCTGTACTCGGAGAAGCAGCTTTCTCTCTTCAGCAGTGTGCCCCAGTCAGCTGTGGATGTGGTTTAAATCTCTGGACTACAGGTATGTGCTCACAACAACTAGAACACAGTCTGTACTCTTGGTCTTTTCCACTCTGCATTACGCGGCTCACCTTCCTCGTCCCAGTACCCATGTGGTTATGGGGAACGGAAGTCCATTCTTGTTACTTTAGATACAACGTTTGGGTAAGTGTTCTTTAAGGGCAAGTCAGCTCTGAATGACATGCAGGTAGAGCCTCAAAAACTGTTTTAATGAAACCTCCATACAGCGCTTGAGGAAAGGTCTTCAGTATTCTTTCTAGGTGAATGAGGAGAGGTGTTACGATATGCCATTAAGGCATTGGGTACGGCTGGAGTATCCTCAAGAGAGGAAGGGGAATACCATGCCTTTTCCGATGGTGCCCTGCTACTCCACCAGAGGTTGTCTCCCCCCATGTGGTGCTCTCTTCATATGGCTGACCCCAGGGTCAAGATCAGATAGCGGCTGCAGGCCCCTGGCCACATGGGGAGAGGTCACAGCCGGGAAAGTAGTGATGACACCATCAGATTCCTCACAGCACTTTATGTTGGCTTCTGTTTTCTCTGTTATGTCTTTGGCTGCCAGTCACCTTGCTGCAGGATCAGTCACAAAGCATGTCTAGTTTAAAAATGTACAAAACTGTTCAAATGCAATGCTTGAGTAAAAGGAACCTATTTTGCAATATAAAAAAACATTGTGTATATTATACTGTGTCTCGTTTACATGTGCAAATCATGGACAAAAACTGGCAGAAAGAAGAACAAGAAATGTTATTTTTCGCTCCTGGACAAAAACATACATTTATAACCACTCATTCCAAAAACTTATTGTACATATGGTAATTATATTTGAAATCACCTTATATTGAAGTAATATTTTAATTTCACCTTTTCTTCCCAGTTATTGGCAATTTCATAATTGAAAACAATAATAGGATCATCCCGTTACTCCACTATTGTCTGTAACAGATGTTTACAGCCCATACCTGTGCAACAAGGGTAAGGGACGATAACTCCTGTTACATTCCCCCATGCATGCAGAGCTATTATGGTATGGCTAAATCCCAAATAAAAGTTAAAAATAGGATAGAAACAGAGAAAACAGTTATAGAATTTGCCCTGAGCCTTGCAGTGAGCACTTCCTGGTGGAAAGCTGGTTTAAGGAGAATCTGAGTATTGGGGTGGAATAAGAGAAACATTGAGTTTTGTAACTGGGGTTAAGGCCCTCTACTGATTCATTGTTTACAATGTTCCAACACCATTCCAATATTATAATCAATCGTAGTCAGTTTCAAGGGATGTTATCATAACAAACAGAAAGCTAAGGGATTTTTTTTTTTTTTTTTAATCAAACAAATGATTTTTACAAAACTTTTTCTTTTGTCGATGTGTCAAGTTATCTTCTATGTTTTAAGTTTTAAACGTTTTTATTCGAATTCACTAGAATCTTCAGCCAACTAGTGGCCCTTTGAATTTGCCGTCTTATGCTGAGTTGGTTTCTAGTTTACTCAGAGCATACTGAAGTATTTTAGTAGTCGCGGTTAGCCAGGTTGATATATCTCCACTAATCATCCTTGACCACCAGCATAGTTCGGATTCAAGCGTTAGATCAGACGCAAAATGTTGCATGTAGCTAGACCTAACTTTCCCAATTTCTGTGCAGTTGAGGAGAAGGTGCCTTACTGTTTCCTTTTCGCTTGGCTTTTTACAAAGTCTACAGTCGCTGGTAACTGATAAGCCTCTGATAAATTTGTTCTCGTTTGTTGGAAGCAGATTTAGCCTAGTTCTCAGAAGGCAGTTTCTTGCTTGCCTGTTCGGGAATTGTTTTACGTAACCCTGGAGGTCATTCAATTTTTTTATATTTGGAGGCAGATGAAGCGTTAATTTATTTTCTGAGGCTTTGTCCAATGTCTGAATCCAGTCAAGATCTTTCAGTATTCTTAGGATCCTCGATGGGTTAGACCGCAATTCCTCTTCGTCACTCTCGATTGATTTAAGTAGTGTCAGCATCCTTTCTTTCCAAAACTGTAGCGATTTGTTGGTGCCCAAGTCCAGTTCCATCTTTATTAGTTTAAACAAGGTGGGACTGGTTGGTATCAAGCATTTTCTGTACAGTTTTAGAGAGCTACAGTTTACTGACCCTAACAGGGACAGCAAGCTCAGCTCCCTGCGGATTGAGGCAACAGGCGTAGAGGATGGCAATCCCAGGACGGTTCTCCAGTAGTAGGCTTCGAGTTTTTGCCAGATAATGGTAGGAAGTTGTAACATAGCCTCCACTCCGTATGTTACTCCACTACTTTAGATTTATAAAAGTTCAAAGCTGGGATCATCGAGAATCGTCCAAATTTTCTATCGATTGCTTTGCCTTTTGTAGCTAGTTTCCTCATTTTTGAATGAAGCGCTTCCTGCATGGCTAGTTCTTTTTTTGTACTATCCAATATCACGCCTAGATATTTGAAGCTCTGAACTTTTTCAATCGGAGACGAGCGGTAGTACCATTTGTTGTTATCAGATTTCTTCACTGTTCTTTCAAAAACAAGGATTTTTGTCTTTTCCTTGTTTACTTCCAGGTTATTTGCTGTCACATAGGAGTCGAGGTTATCCAACTGGCGTTGCAAGCCCACTGGAGTCTGATCTATCAGGATTAAATCATCCGCATAAAGGAGTCTACTTATTTTTTGCGCCCCCAAATTTGGTGGGAAAGATCTTACCGAAGATTCTGTTAGCTGAAAAACTCCAATGTATGCCAAAAAAATTGAAGGCGCCAGGGGGCATCCTTGTTTAACTCCTCTGTTTGTCGCGATAGCTGTAGAGAGGGATCCTTTACAATTTAATCGAATTCTGACCGTGGTGTTCATATGGAGGGCTTTAATGGGGTCCAAGATTTCTTTTGGACATGCCCATGCTTCAAGTTTTTTCCATAGGAGTAATCTATCGACTCTGTCAAAAGCTTGAGTGAAATCGATAAACATCAGATATAGCCCAGGACCTCCTTCCATCGTTCTACTTTTGCGAAGGCTCAGCGACAAGATGTTGACTGTGGCTCCCGTGTTCTTCTTGAATCCAGATTGAAAGTGGTCATTACACGGAGCCTCGTTGGCCCAAGTTTGAAATCGTTTCAGAAGTAGAGAACCGTACACCTTTCCAATTGGGTCCAATAAGGCTATTGGCCGATAGTTTGCGGGATTGTTTGGGTCTCCTTTTTTGTAGATGGGCACTATGATAGCCAACGTCCACGAAACAGGAATCGTTCTGGAATCCGAGCATCTTGCGAAGACTTCACTGAGAAATGTTGTCCAAGCAGCCGGGAGAGCTTTCAGGTCAATGTTGGCAATGCCCTCCGGCCCGGAGCTCTCGAATTTTTTAACGACGTTATTAGTTTGAAAATGTCATCTTTGTCATCCAATCTATCCCACATATGAACACTTTCCATAGAGTTGGTAGGTTGTCTATCAAGAGGAGATTTGAAGGTTTTTTCTATATGTTTTCTCCATGCACTTTCTCCTATTGTATTTTGGATACTTCTGGAAGACGTCATTGATGTAGCGTTTAACAGGGACCAGAATTCTTTTGAGTTCTTTGAACTGATAGGTTTGATAATTGCCTCAGCGTCTTGTTGATGCATTTTCAATCGGTGAGTTTGCAGCCATGAACGGTAAGCGATTTTTGCATCACGCTTTAGATTTTCAGCATCGGCGGAAGTTTGTTTTGATGCATTTCTCACAGTTTTCCGATAGATCCGTCGCTTTTCGACTACCTGGATATCGTAACTATGGTTTTTTGACTTTGGTGATGAATAGATCTTAGTACAGGGCTTCTTGTACAATGTAAGTAAAGGTACATAGTCAGTCTTATTGGACTGGTTTTCAAGTTCAAGAATTTAGTAATTATCCGTCAGCTCCTTGATGTTTTCTGCTGAGAGACGGAGTCTGTTTCCTTGCCTATTCGCTTCCAATTGAAAATCCAAGATCTCCACAGGATCGGTCAAGGTTTTCCAAGTAACTGTCAACAAGTTATGATCGCTGGATTTTGTTTTAATTACCTCGAAGGTTGAAATCAGATCCAAAAAGGCTCTCGAGGTAAATATATGATCAATAGTTGATTCCATCATTCCATTTGACCATGTTTCGATGCGATCCGAATTAGGGAAGACCAGCTCGAGATTGTGTAATTCTCTAGAGTTCATTAAATTCTGCCATAACCTTCCTCTCTGATCCGCTGGCGTACAGTTTCTTTTAAGTTTTTGCGAGGGAGTAGTTGTATTTAAATCTCTGCAGATTAACAGGTAAGATATTTGATAAATAGCCAGAATTTCATCAATGGCCGCTTCCATTTCCTTCATGTAAATTCCAGCTTCTGTTTTGGCCGGATTCCAGTAGGTGTTTATGATTGCCACCGGCGATTTATGCGTTTCGTCGTCAGTGGCTAGCTTATGTGTCCATATTAGGAGCACAGTTAGCAAAGACTGGTTTGCCGTTACTATTTTTTTCAGCTTTAATCCATGGCCTATACGAATTGCCGTCAATAGACCAGATGTTGGGCGGCCCTTGATGCTCTTTTTCGCCGGGGCTAGAGTTATTTCATAACCGTCTAGTCTCGGTGGTTTGGTGAGCCATGTTTCTTGTAGACAAAGGATGTCAAAATCGCCCAAATTTACGTCTCCTGAAACAGTTAGGTGGTGGAAGCCTCTGGTGTTCCATGAGCCAAGTCTTAAGTTAGTTACAGTAGGTAATTGCCGCTCCTCGCTGGCTGTCACGAAGCCTGCCCCCGTAAAGCCAGACCAGGCCCAGCAACCCCGGAAGCAGGCATCATGCCACTTGAAGCATGCCCAAAAACCCCAGTTAGGGGCTCTTTGGCTACAGTCCTGGCGCCTATGGCGCCAGGCTCATAAGAATAAAGTCAGTCCTGGCGCCATGGGCACCAGGCTCATTACAGAAATCTTACCTGTTGCAGACCATGCTGCATACCTACCTGATGCAGACCATCCTGCACAAAGCCACAAGCCAAATGAGGCTTAAAGGGACTACTTTACCTCAGGGACTCCTTTCCTCTCGGGTGGGGCTGTGGAAGAATACTTACCTGGGACTTCTTCCAAGGCTATTTAAGCCACACCCGGACAGCCACACGTGCTTCACGTTATTCTGCTTGCTGCAACGTAACGCTCACCGTGTCTTCAGCAGCTCCAGTCTTCAGCCACGCCCGCTTCAGCCCTGGAACACCTGGAACAAGAAAAGGAGAAGGAGAAGGAGAAGAGGTCAGAACAAAACCCTTACCTGAATCCTTGATCCAGCACATCGTCGATCTGGAAGAGAGAAGCCTTCTCAGGTGCATTGCCACGCACCTCGCAGAGCCGCGCTGAACTCACCAACCGAGACTGCATTCCTTTACTCCATCGCAAATCCAGCATCTCCAGGCCATTCTTCAACACCTGGGGGAGACAAGAACAGATAGGTGAGCAAGGGCAATACAAATCACCCCCAAAGACTTACCTGATTACCACAGGGGGGTACTCACCTCATCTCGGGTCGGCGCAGTCAATTCCGCATCACCGCTGCACCCCGGCCCCTAAGGGGAAAAAACAAGGACAATACAACCTAACCCCAAAGACTTACCTGATTTTCCACAGGGGGGTACTCACCTCATTTCGGGTCGGCGCAGTTAATTCTGCAGCATCGCTGTACCCCGGCCCCAAAGGGGAGAACCACAATAGACTTAGCAGGATCTTACCAATTGCCACTTGGAACTCTTCTGGTGGTTTAAATCTGCAACCTGCAAGGAATCTGGCAGAGTGAAGATCAGACTTTTGAACTCTTACGAACAATTGGACTTAGAGTCAATACTGGAACTCACCAATTCCTCCACGCCACTGAAGTAACTGGTCGTCTACGCGCCCCTGCGCTCGACACAGGATGGAGAGCTCATCTTTCCAAATCTTCAGGTGAGATTAAGAGGGAACTTCAGGAGTGTTCTGTGGGCAGACAAGGGGAGTGGGAAGGCGGGTTAATGCTCAGATTACGGGAGGTTAATTCCCTTTCTCCATTGCAGAAAGATATTCGTACGAGTCCAACAAACAAAGCTAAGTGTGTCTGTCCAGTCTGTCATCTTGGCTCTACGTGTTACTCTGGTGGAAGCAACAGCGGGCCAGTCCAGATCGACGCCCCCGTGGGAATCAGGTGAGCGTAACACTGACATCTAGAGGGGGCCTTTGTTGCTATGAGGATTTTTTTGCTATAAGAGCTTTTGGCAGCCAGGCCCAGAGACTCAAAACAGACGTAGATTTTGGCTTTAACTTTTCGTCCCTGGAACCATGTTGCACTTCTTGTCTAATAGTTTTCCCCAAACCAGAAGGAAGTGGCACCGTTTCGGCCAATCGTTACGTAGTTGTCTTATTTGTTTTTAAACAAGACTTTTCACTTTTTATCATGTGGCTCTTTGAGGTTGTTGGCAGTTCATGCTGTCTATGCCGAGGTCGTAGAAACTCAGAGGTTTGCCGTTCCACGTTCTCTGATTTGGACAATTTTCTGCTTTCTTTCGGAATGGTGAGATCGTATCCTAGTCGGAGCAACTCGTCGGCTTCTTTAATCAAAAGATTTTTTATCATTTCCGATGAGATGTAGAGGTAAGTTTGTGCTCTGCCCTTTTTATGGCTAGGGTCCACAATCTTCAGGTCATCAGTTGTTATTACTCTCAAGCTGCGAACATGGTGGAGCAAAGTTAGCACTGATCTCGTATTCAGAATTATGTCATCAAATTTTCCTTTAATTTGTTCCAGCTTTAATTGCCATCGGCATTCCGTTTTTAGTTTTTGGTCTTTATGATATTTATCTGTCTGTGAGTGGTATCGATGGTCTGGAGCATAGGACTTTTGCGTATGTGAATTAGATGGCGAATTTCTTGTCTTTTTTCGTTGCTTCGATGAATGTCTAGGCGATTCAGTACAATAATTTGACCATCAAGCTTTCTTCGTTGGACTTTCCAGCATAGACGATCGTTGTCTTTTTTCTGGGGACTGTTGGGCGTTGCAAGGCTTATTCTTCATTCTAACTCCTTCTTTTTCAACCGCCTCTGTTCTTAAAGTTTTTTTACGACGTTCTTCAAGCGTCAAGAAAACTTCGGGGCTGTGGACCCTGTTGTTGATGAAAGAAGTCGTTGTTGGGCTATCGGGGGAAACTCCAAAGTCATTTTCGAACTGGTGAGAGATAAGGCTCGCCTAAAAGGGCCAGCCGTCCAGGATCTTCTAAGTGTTGAGATAAGTTCATTAGGCTTTCGTTTCCCATAAATTCATCCACTGCCTTCGGTGAGTTTGTAACTGGATCTTGGGCTTTACCTGAGAGCTGCTTGGGAGAATTGCTTTCTTGCGGTCCCAATCTTAGTGGCTGAGGATCAGACAGTTTCTTCTTTGTGCCCGTTGTGGGAACTTGAGTCTTTTTTGTTCCAGGGGATTTCCTCTCTGTTAGTGATGCTTTTGCTAGGTCAGGAGTCTTTTATGTAAAGATTTTAAATGGCTGGTCCGTAGTGGCAGATTGTGGAATGTTGTTTTCGTCTATAATTAGAAGAACTTCTGTGCTTCTACAATTTTCTGCTGCTGTTACAATTTTTTTTGCTGTTAATGAAGTCTTTGTCTTACAAGATAAAGTTCGATGACTTGAGGTAGTTAGATCAATTTGTGACATTTGTTCATGGGACTTATCATTTACTAATTTGTCTGCCGGACAACCATCATTCAATAAAAGTGGTAACGCGGCTGAAGACCGAGTAGGTAAATTGCAGTGAAGATTTTCTTCAAGCTGTTTTTGCCGGTCGGTCTGGGCCATTACATATCCTTTCCAAATACATCGATTTTGTAAGTATCATGGCCTGCAGTGACGTGTGGTCCTTTAAGGTATGATTCATGGACTCGTAGAGTTTTATGAAAGGAGCTAGTGCAATTGTGATGGCTGACATGATGGTAGTCATGTCGGGCTTTTTCGTCAGGGTCTCCTTCACTGGGGGTAAGCCCTGGGCGGGAATCTTCCTTGGTGTAAGAAAGAGAGAGTTTGTCGTACTCGATGGTTTTTGTTGCAGATTGTTCAAAGAATTATCAAGTGAGAGGCCTCTATGTAGGGGTCGCTGATGCATGCCAACCGGTCCTTCTTCCAGACCTTCGCATCTTATATGCCCTGGGCGACATGTGGTTGGGACCATTATGGGTGAAGAGTCAAGTATGGGAGAGAACCCGGTAGTCTCTCTTGCAATTGCTCCAGCCGTCCCCTTTTCCAACAGGTTTAATGGTGCCCATTTCCTACTGGGTGGTCTGGTAGGTAGGGAGCTGGTCGATACTTGCCCAGCTATTAAACTGGGATCAATGATTTTAAGAGCAGGATCTGGAGGTTGTTTCGTTATTGCTGTGGAGGGGACATCCTCATCAGTTTGTCTCCGGTCTCTGTCGCATTTTGAGCTAGTTGCTAATGTTTTGGGCTCTTTTTGGGATTCACAAACTTGTTCCATGTTTTGCGTTTTCTCTGCCGCTAAGGGCGATGTTTCACTTTCATGCTCTTGTGTGGGCGGGACTATATTCCTTCTGTCCTGCAATTTCTTCGTGTTCGAGGAGATCTGTTGCTCCTTTGCCCCCAAGTTGATTGACTCTTTTGGCAAAGCTTCCGGGGCTAGCGAGCTTTGAGAAGTTGATGGCGGATCAAATGCCGCTTGTCGTTCCAACCTCCTATGTTTTGATAAGGGCGGATAATCTTTGATGGCTTCCAATATTTCCAAATCAGTTATTTTAACATTAGGGAGAAGCGGCTGACACTAATGCCTTTGAAGAAGCTCATTAAAGACGGCTGAAAGGGGGGGTTTTCGTTCTCTTTCCCCTTTTTCATGTTCAAGGCTTCAGTCTCTCTGCCAGTACTTTCTTTGAGCATCTGATTTGTCAATGGTCGTCCCTTCCTTATGAGGTGTTTCTTTCTTCGAAAAATGTTTACTCTGCTCTGTGGTGCGGGGACGGACGTCCTTGGTCTTTTCTTTGCATTACATGGGGCCGCCAAGTCAGTTTCAGTTGGAGTTACTGATCTCGGAGGCCAAGCGTCCACGCCGACTCCTTGGCCCGCCTCTCTCGACTGGCCCGACTCCTCCCCGCCCCAGGCACGACCGGGCACACCTCCGGCAGCTCCGTCTGCTCGACTCCCATGCAGCCATGGATCTGTGCCTGCATGGCAACCTGGGGGGACGGGTCCTCCACTACCCGCCCCTCCCCTGCTTCCACCGCATCGCCCTCCAGCGGCCGACCCCCGGCGGTCGGTGTCGTGTGCACAGCACTTCCCGAGATCTCCGGCGGATCAGGGCCTCCGCCGGCCGAACCAGCCAAACCGGGAACCACACCACCAGACGACGCCAACCCGGTCCCCCCTCCGGGAGCGCCAGGTAAGCGGGACAAAGGGTGGGAGTTTCCCAAGTTCGTCATGGTTGTTGTTGGCGTTTCCATATTTGAAATGCACGAGTTCGTCGTTATTTTTAAAGGAGATTCGAAACTCTTCCTTAACTCGTTTTCAGACTCGGCCGAGGTCAAGACAGTTGCCGGTGGAGAATTAAGGTGAATTTCAGTTAAAATGTCATTTGGGGATTTAAGCATACCATGCTTAGTGGGTCTTCCTCGTTTCCCTTTTGGGCTTTTCACGCCTACAATTCTTTTGATGTTTGGCAAATCCAAAGGCAGCGGTTCATCGGAGTCCCAGTTGGGACGTGTACTGCGCAACCTGCGCTTTTCCTCAATTGGGGGGGAGTTGGCGGCGAATGCAACTCCCGCAGCCACGACAGCCATGACTGCAGGACTGCCACTCGCCGCCACTCTGCGTCCGCTCCGCGTCCCGTGGAGGTTCTTGTAGGTAGATTAGGTGAAAAGCTCCTCCTCCAACAATGAAAGGCAGGGAGGACAGACTCTGCTTGCACAGTAACCTGCAGGACTGCCACTCGCCGCCACTCCGCGTCCGCTCCGCGTCCCGCGGAGGTTCTTGCAGGTAGATTAGGTGAAAAGCTCCTCCTCCAACAATGAGAGGCAGGGAGGACAGACTCTGTTTGCACAGTAACCTGCAGGACTGCCACTCGCCGCCACATTGGGGTTTTACATGCCCCATACTTCTTTCTTAGCCATTTGTTGTTGGTTTTGCCAGGTTGTCGCTCATCTTCTCATACTAGAACCCACAGCACTGCCACTTCAAGTGCCTTAGGTTGTCTTAACTGGGCGAGGTGTTAGGCACAGTGAGACCTTTTCCAAGATCACATTAGGCTCAGGGATTATTGGACTCAACCCCCCCCGTTAGCAGCCTGGGAACCTTTATGGCAACCTGTTCCCCCTACCAGGCTAGGGCTCTGTCCAGGACCACAAGGCTCACCAGCCTGCTCTCTTACAACCCCTCTCTGTGGGAACTTCTCTCTCCTTCCTGTTTCTTACTCCTTGCCTTCTTCTTGACGCTTCCACCATACTTTGGTCAGCAGCTTTTCTATTATATCTCTCTTTTCCCTGACTGTGCCTCCTCTCTTCTGCTTTTAATGCATCCCCTTGCCCACTTCCCTTTCTTTGCCACAAATCCGCCGATCTCTGATATTTTCTGCACCCCTTAACACTTCTCCACCTTCTTTTCTCTTCTCCCTTTCTCTCATATTCACCCCTCCTCTCTGCTCTTCTTCCCCTCTCCTTCTTGTATTGCTGATGTACTCTCCTCCACCACCTCTACACTCCTCTCTATTGCCATATTCTCTTTCCTGCCCATCGCCACCTGTCGCATCACACACACTATCCACCGCCCATCTCTCCAACTTGTTACTCACACAACTTGATCTGCCACTCTCTACCTTGTATAGTTTGGCCGGATTACCTGCAAGTGTGCTAATGGGAAAAATGTTCCCAGATGGGAACACGTGGTGAACGAGCACTATGATTTGCGGGCTCGCCATCGAACCACAAATTTCCCAGCTGAGTCAAATCAGGGAGTGGGGTTATGCATGACTCCATGGGTGCAGTTTATTTCAGTGTGGTCTGCCATCTTGAACACAAACACTCCACTACATTTGCTTCAGTCAAAATACAAATGTCGGTTCTCCCCTTTCCTTATGCCAAAACCCATTAATTGTGACACTCATGGTTCAGGCAGGTGTGTGCGATAGAACTGATGCAACCCATATTCTCTGCTGAATCCATTCTTTCAACACACAGTCTTGATCTCCGCAGACCCCCGCAATAGCAGGTCCGAGGCGCACTAAACCTCGAGTATCACAAAATGGATATTTCTTTTTCTTGTTAGCAGCAAGTTTCTTAGAAAGGCAGAAAGTAGCATTTCCTCCTGTGATGCCCTCCCAAATATTCCCTCTCAGGTGAAGCAGCATATCGTCCTTACGTTGAGTATTAGTTGTTCCTGGCATCTTGGAAGGGATTCACTGGGGCTACCGAGGAAGCTGTACAGGAGGTAGTGATGGTCTGGGCAGCATGTGGGATCCTCCATGTACCTGGTTGGGGGCCTAAATCGCGGAGCGGGTGCTGGTTCCCAATCCTCTCCTACAGCCCAAGACTTGGGATATCACACACTAGTCTGCAGGCGAAGTGGGGCAGGAAATGCGATGCAGTACTGGAACTGTTAACTTACAAGCCATTTTGCAATACAAACATGACCACCCGTCTTTCTGAAGGTTGCCACCAAAAACGCACTTGTGAAGTTATAATTAAAGTACTTATACGGGGATAACTGCTTTGCAGTGGGGAAAGCTCGGGAGGCTTGCAAAGAACACAACTACCAATACAAATGAAACATTCCCGGTCCCTCCTCAAGCTCCCAGCCCCAGCATTTGGCATTATTTACTTCATATCAAATATCTATTTTAGCATCCAAGATGAATGCAAATTAAAATGGTTGTTTGATCATTGTTTGTCGGAGAAAATACGGTCCTGCGAAAGGCATGCACAAGTGTTTTGGCATCACCAGTTTACGTTTAGAAGTCCCCAATCTGAACTTTGGTTAATCACTTTGAAAGCAATTCTGTTCAGTGTGTTTCATACATTTAATAAGACACTTGGTATACATTAGTATTATTTTCAATATAAAATGCAAATGCTCACACAAATGTAGGAGGCAATGCGACTGAATACGCATTGCTACAATCATACTCATCAGACACCTTGCAGAATGATCACCATAGAGGGGAAATTGCGCCACCAGCTACACTGCTAGTTCCTTACCGAAAAACACTCTTCTGAGAGGGGTGATGGAAAAATATTTTTTTATTTTTTTTTTTATTTATTTAAAGTACATATTGGTTAATTAAAACCTTATACACTAACAAAATTAATTACATCAATAACAAAGAACATACATTAATTTCATATTATCCATACATAAGAAGGGAATAACGCACATCAAATCATGTAAATCATACAAACAGGATATCACATTTAAGAAAAGATATCACAAGTTTAAAAAGAAATTACTCGCTTCCAAATATAAAAGGCTGCCCCAATAAAAATCTTAATTTCACCATCATAAATTACTGACCAAAATTGATTAGATTCAATCATTTGGAGGTCACCAACTAAATATAATATACCATTCCTTTAATTTAGTACACATAGTTAGAATGTGTCTTACTGTCTCCACCTCTAATTTACAGTGCCTGCACAATCTTTCAGCACCGGGTATATTTGCCCAAGTCCCAGTAATTTCATTACATGGGAGAGTATTCATGCGTAGCTGTAAAATAAATCTCCTCAAAGTCCTATTTCCCGTATTTAACAGATATTGTTTCGAAGTGGCTGGTTTAAGACCTTGAAGAGCATACATTGTGTATCGGGGGATATTATATAAACAGGACTGATTTTCACACAAATCCCAAATACATGCTTTTTCTTTAAGATTTTTCAAGATACATACAATATTGTCCTTCCCCGGGAGCTCGTTAAAACCTAAAATTTCAAGAAAGACTAGTGCTGTATTTTGTAAACTAACCATGTAGGAATTCTTAATCCTGCCTTCGCTCTTATTTCTTCCTATGAGGCCAAGAAGGCTTTCTTTCCCCTCTTTCCCCAATATTATTTTAAAATAAAGTTTACAAACATCCTATTTTCCACCACGTGGAGAGGGAGATTATCCCCAATTCACATCTTATCGCTTGTATAGGCACAGCTTTGGGCAGCCCAAGAACTGGTCTCCAAAGCTTCCCTTCGAGTTGGTCTAATTTACCCAAATATTTACTTTCCACTGTTTCTATAGCGTACATAATTCCTGGAATAATACAACTCATATATTTCTAAAAAAACCTTCAATGCACTGGCCACCCTTACTAGCCATGTATTTCCTTATCACATTCCATTTCTTTAAAATTTTTAAATTAACTGCCTCTTGGAAAAAATTAATACATGGTTTACTCAGGATGGGCATCCCCAAATAGGGATAGGCATCAACAACTTCTAATTTAATATTATTAATATGCCATCTGGAAATAAGCCTTTTCTTTTCCTGTTTAGTAACTCCAAATGCCATAATTTTTGTTTTATTTATATTAATATTGAGGTTGTTGGCCTCCGAGTAAGCAGATAAACCATTCAACATTCTTTGCAGTCCTATCAGAGTTCTATCCATAAGGATAGTATCAACTGCATACATAAGTCCACATATTGGTTTCCCAGCCACAATAGGTGGCAAGATGTTTAAGGTCTTAAAACTCTCCCACATATCTAATACATATAGATTATACAGTATAGGAGAGGTAACACAACCCTGCTTAAGACCGGTGTTAGTTCTAATCTCAGATGACAACATCTCAGATGACAACATCCTTCCTTTACCCAAGCAGATAGTCACCGTAGTATCCCTATACATTTCCTCCAAAAAATGAAGGATTTTTGGGCAGATCTTTTTCACTCTCAATTTCTCCCACAAAAGTCCCCTATTAACACAGTCAAAAGCTTTCGAATAATCTATAAAACATACATATAATTTTTCCCCCTTGTCCTTTGAGTTGGCTATGATGTAGTTCAGCATGGTCAGGTTATCCAGGGTGCTATATCCCTTTCGAAATCCCGTTTGTTGAATAGAGAGTAAACTATTTTCCTCTTTCCTCTATCCAATTATTCAATATATAATTATATATAATTATTCAATTATATGTTTACTAACAAGGAGCAAAAGATCTTGCAACTACTATCCGCCATTGCTAAAAGTCTGTAGTTATCCCGCAGTTTTCGGTCCCCTTTTTTAAAAATAGGGACAACAATAGCTTTCCTCCAACTTTCCGGTATAATACCTGTTCCCCATATACTCGTGAATAGTTGGAGAAAGATACCTGCCCATTTCTTAGGGTTTTGTTTTATAGCAATGTTAGCCAACCCATCCGGCCCTGGGGCATGAGAGGAATTCATTTTTGAGATCACTTTAAGAATATCAATAATATCAAAGGGGATATTAGGCATACCCCATGAATTCGGGCTAGTATTAGCTGATATGTGACTAGTCTTGAAAAAGAGGTTAGTAATATATTGTTTCCAAACCTCCTGACCAATATCATTAATTTCCCTGTTATCTTCATCCATTAAAAATTGGCGATATAGATACCAACATTTTTTTGAGTCATGAGTTTTACTTAACTTATATATACATCTCCAATTTGCGTTGTTGGTATTGTATTTATAATCCTTTATCCAATTTTTATAATGTGTCTTAATATTACTTATTCTTTTACTTCTCTCTTTATCGTCTAAGTCACATATCTGCTTAAGTTCCCGAATATCGCGTTTCATCTCTTTTTTCCTATCATAGATTGCTTGATCGAACTTATGTGTGTAATTTTTCCCCTTAGTACTTTTCAGAATGACATTACTGTTTGTACGACGTATCATGCCCAGCAGATTGGTAATAGAGTTAAGTCCATTACAAGCTATGTCGTGACCATCAATGACTAAGCGATCAAACAGACCATTAAAGGAGGCTAGGTTTCTATCAGACCAAGTAATCCTATTTCCACTAGCTGAAAATTGCATATTCATCTCCTCGCCCACTCCCCATCTTTGGGTTACTGGGTCACAGTTAAATTTACCCCGGAGAGGTACATGATCACTCAGCAGGATATCTACATGTTCGAACGAGATGTTTGTGCGTCTTTGATTTTTATTAACGAACATGTAGTCAAGCCTATAAGAAACCTTTCCATTAGACCAGGTGTTCCCCTCCCCTGTACCTATATTTGTTTCCAAGTATGTAAGCCCCCAGTCAAACATCAAGTTCATCCATCGACAGCCTAAAAGGGTCTGCTGATTTTTTCCCCCAACCCCTAGACAATCCTGTAATTCTATAGATGCAAATATAGCAGTTCCCTCCCACAATTCTTTACACCTATTCATATCCTTTGCGGCTATATTACAATAGGCATTAAAATCTCCCACTATACAAATATCAGAATCAGGAGATTCCAGAGTCCAACTATCAAGGGTTAGATTGAGATACTCCCCAATCTCCGGAAAGTTGACCCCATCAGGCTGAGAATAGATATTTATAAGTAGAAGTTTCCTTGTATGGCTTCCTCTATTTATAGTTTAACAAAGGTAGCGGGCGCCCCTCTCTCGCAAGAACAGACATGATAACCTGTTCAGTGGTTATTAACCACTTGAGAGTTCGCAGCCACTGCTTTTACCCACTGTGCCTTTCACAGATGGAAAATATCCATTTGCATATCAGTCTTTGTCCTGCCCAGGGGCAGTCCAGCACCGAAATACAATGGCAATTCCAATCTGAACGAGAGTACCACCAGCAACCCCATACACGTGTTTCACCCTTGTTGGGGATCATCAGTGAGGTGAAGCTGATGCCTCTCTAAGCACAGTGAGAGGGAGACCACGTCTGGTTGCCCCCAGGAGACCTAGGGTTACCAATCCCAGGTTCCTTAAAAAATAGTTTAACAAAGGTAGCGGGCGCCCCTCTCTCGCAAGAACAGACATGATAACCTTTTCAGTGGTTATTAACCACTTGAGAGTTCGCAGCCACTGCTTTTACCCACTGTGCCTTTCACAGATGGAAAATATCCATTTGCATATCAGTCTTTGTCCTGCCCAGGGGCAGTCCAGCACCGAAATACAATGGCAATTCCAATCTGAACGAGAGTACCACCAGCAACCCCATACACGTGTTTCACCCTTGTTGGGGATCATCAGTGAGGTGAAGCTGATGCCTCTCTAAGCACAGTGAGAGGGAGACCACGTCTGGTTGCCCCCAGGAGACCTAGGGTTACCAATCCCAGGTTCCTTAAAAAATAGTTTAACAAAGGTAGCGGGCGCCCCTCTCTCGCAAGAACAGACATGATAACCTGTTCAGTGGTTATTAACCACTTGAGAGTTCGCAGCCACTGCTTTTACCCACTGTGCCTTTCACAGATGGAAAATATCCATTTGCATATCAGTCTTTGTCCTGCCCAGGGGCAGTCCAGCACCGAAATACAATGGCAATTCCAATCTGAACGAGAGTACCACCAGCAACCCCATACACGTGTTTCACCCTTGTTGGGGATCATCAGTGAGGTGAAGCTGATGCCTCTCTAAGCACAGTGAGAGGGAGACCACGTCTGGTTGCCCCCAGGAGACCTAGGGTTACCAATCCCAGGTTCCTTAAAAAATAGTTTAACAAAGGTAGCGGGCGCCCCTCTCTCGCAAGAACAGACATGATAACCTGTTCAGTGGTTATTAACCACTTGAGAGTTCGCAGCCACTGCTTTTACCCACTGTGCCTTTCACAGATGGAAAATATCCATTTGCATATCAGTCTTTGTCCTGCCCAGGGGCAGTCCAGCACCGAAATACAGTGGCAATTCCAATCTGAACGAGAGTACCACCAGCAACCCCATACACGTGTTTCACCCTTGTTGGGGATCATCAGTGAGGTGAAGCTGATGCCTCTCTAAGCACAGTGAGAGGGAGACCACGTATTTTTTAAGGAACCTGGGATTGGTAACCCTAGGTCTCCTGGGGGCAACCAGACGTGGTCTCCCTCTCACTGTGCTTAGAGAGGCATCAGCTTCACCTCACTGATGATCCCCAACAAGGGTGAAACACGTGTATGGGGTTGCTGGTGGTACTCTCGTTCAGATTGGAATTGCCATTGTATTTCAGTGCTGGACTGCCCCTGGGCAGGACAAAGACTGATATGCAAATGGATATTTCCCATCTGTGAAAGGCACAGTGGGTAAAAGCAGTGGCTGCGAACTCTCAAGTGGTTAATAACCACTGAACAGGTTATCATGTCTGTTCTTGCGAGAGAGGGGCGCCCGCTACCTTTGTTAAACTATTTTTTAAGGAACCTGGGATTGGTAACCCTAGGTCTCCTGGGGGCAACCAGACGTGGTCTCCCTCTCACTGTGCTTAGAGAGGCATCAGCTTCACCTCACTGATGATCCCCAACAAGGGTGAAACACGTGTATGGGATTGCTGGTGGTACTCTCGTTCAGATTGGAATTGCCATTGTATTTCGGTGCTGGACTGCCCCTGGGCAGGACAAAGACTGATATGCAAATGGATATTTCCCATCTGTGAAAGGCACAGTGGGTAAAAGCAGTGGCTGCGAACTCTCAAGTGGTTAATAACCACTGAACAGGTTATCATGTCTGTTCTTGCGAGAGAGGGGCGCCCGCTACCTTTGTTAAACTATTTTTTAAGGAACCTGGGATTGGTAACCCTAGGTCTCCTGGGGGCAACCAGACGTGGTCTCCCTCTGACTGTGCTTAGAGAGGCATCAGCTTCACCTCACTGATGATCCCCAACAAGGGTGAAACACGTGTATGGGGTTGCTGGTGGAACTCTCGTTCAGATTGGAATTGCCATTGTATTTCGGTGCTGGACTGCCCCTGGGCAGGACAAAGACTGATATGCAAATGGATATTTCCCATCTGTGAAAGGCACAGTGGGTAAAAGCAGTGGCTGCGAACTCTCAAGTGGTTAATAACCACTGAACAGGTTATCATGTCTGTTCTTGCGAGAGAGGGGCGCCCGCTACCTTTGTTAAACTATTCCTCTATTTATAGATACACACATGACATTCCGGGGACTCCCATGTTTCTCATATGGTTTACAATTAAAATGATTTTTTATCCCTATACAGAGCCCTCCATATGGGCGACCCTTCTCACCCTTATCGGCAGGTTTTTACCATATATTATATCCATCCAATAAGATTTCCCCAGTAATCCAAGTTCCTTGGAGGGCAAAAAAGTCACTCTCCAAGAGTAGTTTTATACCATCCTTGTGTAAAAGGGAGTTAAAACCCCTACAGTTCCAAGACAGAAGGGTATATTCATTAGTGCATACCTCATCTCAATTTGAGTATGGGGTATTTCCTTCCAAAATGTTTGTGTCCTTTAAATTACTTCCAGATTCAATACATGTTTGAGGATACCCCTCCAAACCCCTATTTGCTGTACTGATATTTTTATATGGGGGAGAGTTACCTATCACAATTTCATATTCATTCCCCCATATTCCATTGGAATTTTCACATATAAGGTCAACAAACAAAGCAGATCTAAATCGGGCAATGACCCAGTTTTCCCAACTGCCAATTTCTGGTAGTATAATAGATTCAATGTCCCCTGTATCAATATTTTGTAACTGTGGTATAGATGACAATTTATTCAATAACCATGCCCGGTTTAGAAAGGGGCTTTCATCTGTGGTATTCCTTTCTATAATCTTTATGGTTTTTCCCACTGGAAACAGAGGCTCTTCATTCATTCCAACTAAGTTAGCCATGCCAATTTTATAATTACTATGCATGACCAGACGCTCCATCTCCCCAATATATGTTTCCTGTTCTGTTTTAGTAAGAGTCATATCATTACTATTCCGAGGTATTGTAACATATTTAAGATTATTTCCCATAAGTGCCCTATCCTTGGGTCTGAATTCCTCCAGCTCCTGCTTATTTCCTTTTAGCCAGTCCTGTAAACCCCCATTTTTTGTTTTCGTTTTTTTGCCTAAGTCCAATTTCTGCTGATGTTCAATAATTTCAAAGTGGTTCCCCACCTCTACACATTCAGAGTCTGGAGAAGCTGTATCTGCTAGGGCCATCGTGTTCTTTTTAATCTTTTTTGTAGTTATGACTTTAGCCATCGCCACCCTTTTCCGAGTGGGCCTTCTATTTTTCTTTTTGCGCCTAGTGCGTCTCTTCAAACCTTGAGATACTGTTACTACAGCAACACTCTCATTCAGGGTTATTTCTTCTGGTGTGTTATCCCTAGGATAGGGCAACTCCTGTGGGGGTAGATTAGACAAGGCTTGTTCTTTCTTACTTTCATTTTCAGCCACTAAGACCAGTTTGCTCAAATCTCCAAGATCATCACTTATTTCCATAGGATACTCCCCCCCCCAATATTCTTTTACCCCAATCTCAAGGGATCTAGTATTATCTATATTCTGTTGTACCATTACCTTAATATCACTTTGTTCTTTAAGCAACTTAGTACAAATGGTCATTAAAACATCCATCATGGTGGTGAGTACATCAAATTTTTCTCCAACCTCAAGGGGGTTTTCATTAATCCCACTCATATCTCTATTAAGAGAATTATTAAATGAGTTCTCTGTAGGATTCCATGAAACCACTTCCTCGTTACCGATATTTTCTTCTTGTGCAAATTTAGTCAAATCTGGAGTGCCAGATAGATTAGATCTAATAATATTATTCATTTCAATATCCTCCACTGCCGAGATGTTATGGTCCTTATATATTCCCATGGATTGGCGCCTCAGATTATGCACTAATGTCAATAAAGAATTATTATCAATCATTGAACTGTTAGAGGGGAGAAGGAGGGGTTGTTCAGTGTCAGGTACCAATACTTTTTCTTTAATAGTTAAAAAACTAAGTATTTTGGGTTGACCAGGTACATCTTTAATCTCACCAATGAGCTCTTTCTTTTCTCCCTTCCTATTAGTTTTTCCTTTCCCCCCTTTCTTAGTTACTATTGTTATATTAGTTGTTGGTGTACTTTGTTTGCCTTTTTTTGACCTAAGATTATGAGTGCATGGGCTTGGGGCCATGATAATAGAGAGTACAGAATATCTATACGGCACCGCCTTCTAACCTAACAAACAGTAGGTCAATTTAACGTTTCACTAGTCTATAAAATCAAACGTCAATTCCAGAGGTAAAATAGTACTCACAATACACACCTTTCAAAATAAATAGAAGTGTATAACATAATCTCAATAGATTAAAACCAATAGAAGATCAGTAAAACAAGGTGCCTCAAGCAATATTACCCAAAAACAAAATCTAAATATTAAAATTATTTGTCAAAAGCCAGCAATTTAAGACTCGTATTATATAGCAAGATCACTTCTTAGATGGAGTTTAAAACAAGGGTAGCTATCTACCACAACTACCAAGCAGATATAACACCAATCTCACATCAATAAGGAGATACAGATGCAATGTTCCACAAAACCATCTTGTATGGGAGCGCACGGCAGTGTAAAGAGCAGGCTTTAGACGAACTCTCCCCCCACCAGGTGGTTATCTTACAGTATGTTTACAATTTAGGTTACATGCACCAAGTCCAAGCCGCCTGGGTGAGTAGAAGACTATTACTGACTATCTCGACCTTTATACTTGCGTCCCTGCGCGCCGAACAGCCGCAGAACAGTCGGCGCCCTTTACAGCTATCGGGCTTAACGCCGCGAGGGTGGCTGTCTCGTAGTTAAGAGGCGATCAGGGAGTCACGTGATTGTGACGTGCGTGTCCCCAGCCCCGCCTCCTCCAGGAAGCAACGGGCTCTTAGGCACCAGCAAGAGCGTTTACCAGCTCGCAGTGCTGGCAGAGGTAATGAGGGACCGCCGTTATGTAAAGAGCATATAATTATGTGCAGCAAAGGTTCGCCGCTCGGGCGGCTGTCTCGTAGTTAAGAGGCGATCAGGGAGTCACGTGATCGTGACGTGCGTGTCCCCAGCCCCGCCTCCTCCAGGAAGCAATGGGCTCTTAGGCACCAGCAAGAGCGTTTACCAGCTCGCAGTGCTGGCAGAGGTAATGAGGGACCGCCGTTATGTAAAGAGCATATAATTATGTGCAGCAAAGGTTCGCCGCTCGGGCGGCTGTCTCGTAGTTAAGAGGCGATCAGGGAGTCACGTGATCGTGACGTGCGTGTCCCCAGCCCCGCCTCCTCCAGGAAGCAGCGGGCTCTTAGGCACCAGCAAGAGCGTTTACCAGCTCGCAGTGCTGGCAGAAGTAATGAGGGACCGCCGTTATGTAAAGAGCATATAATTATGTGCAGCAAAGGTTCGCCGCTCGGGCGGCTGTCTCGTAGTTAAGAGGCGATCAGGGAGTCACGTGATCGTGACGTGCGTGTCCCCAGCCCCGCCTCCTCCAGGAAGCAACGGGCTCTTAGGCACCAGCAAGAGCGTTTACCAGCTCGCAGTGCTGGCAGAGGTAATGAGGGACCGCCGTTATGTGAAGAGCATATAATTATGTGCAGCAAAGATTCACCGCTCGGGCGGCTGTCTCGTAGTTAAGAGGCGATCAGGGAGTCACGTGATCGTGACGTGCGTGTCCCCAGCCCCGTCTCCTCCAGGAAGCAACGGGCTCTTAGGCACCAGCAAGAGCGTTTACCAGCTCGCAGTGCTGGCAGAGGTAATGAGGGACCGCCGTTATGTGAACAGCATATAATTATGTGCAGCAAAGAAAAATATAGGAGGGAGGTAAACAGATTGAAAGAGGGAAGTTAAAGTGCATGCACACAGGGGATGGAGGAGAATCCGGAGAGAGCTAGGAAGGCGCAGAATAAGTTGAAGAAATGACATGGAGTATCACCTCGGGTGTTTACAAAGCCTTGATAAAGAAATCACTAACAAATGAATGGTTATAAAGAGACAGAAAATCTGCCCCAATGCATTCATACTTGTTCAGTGAATCTACAGTAACAATTTGCAATGAGCGACCCTGAACAATGTTTAAAGCAGAGGCTTTGCTACAAGAGATGACCCTTGATTTTCCAAGAGAAGGTTTTACTACAAGGGATGACCAGTAACCATTTTGCAAGGAGCAGTTTCAATACAAGGGATGACCTGTAGCAATTTTTCAAGGAGCAGCTTTCGTACAAGGGATGACCCTTAACAATTTGGCATGGCACCACTGCCAGCTATGACCGTTAACATGTTTTCAAGGTGCGGGTGGATCTCAGTTTTATCTGAGTTCATTTTGTATCCTGAGATGTCACAACATTTGTTGGTGAGCTCCAATATTCAGGACAGCTGTGTTTCCAGATTTTGTAGAGCAAAGAGAATGTCATCAGCATAGAGAGTTTACTTCTCAGATGCCCCAAGAGAATGCCACTGATCTGCCAACACTCTCTAATATTCCATGCCAAGGTTTCTAGGGTGCGAATTGCCAGGGCAAAGCAGGAAGACCCGTTTCATGCCCCTCGATAGTGTGAAAGGGGACGAAATCAACAGTCCAATACAGATTGCTTCTTTGGGGGTTTACTTGTGATTCCTTATCCACTGCAGATGCTGCTTCCTAAAGCCTAACTCTTGCAGGTTGCAGGTAAGGTGTGACCACTTGACCCAGGCAAAGGCCTTCTCTACCTCTATTTAGAATAGGGCCGCTTGCCAAGCATTTTTAAATTGTTTTCAATGATATTCCCCAGTATTCTCATGTGATCTTTAAAAATACAATGGGTGAGGAACCCTACCTGGTCTACCTGGTGTGTGATCTTCCTGATGTAACTCTTTAGCTGATCCACAATAGTATACATAATTATTATCAGGTTCATATTCAGAAGACAAATTGTTGGGTAGCTTCCGAGACTCTGAGAATTCCAAGTACAATCACTACTGGAATGACGTAATCAGGGCCTGCCTTAGCTACAGCAGTGCCCTGCGCAAATTGGCACCCCCCTTCCTGCGTGCCTCAGGTCAACAGGGGCAGGGGCAGGAGCACCACATTTTTTTTCGAAACTCCCCACTTCGGCGCCTACCAGGGAGTTAATCACTGGAATAAGATGCTCATGCTAATGCATGAGCGCCCTATTCCAATGCAAATCGTCTCGCTCCCGCGTCGGAGCGGGGAGGTAATCATCTGAATAGGGAGCTGATGCAATGCATTAGCACCCTATTGTTACTAAATGCGCCCCTGCCGCCGTGGGCACATTTAATAGCAAAAGGGCGCCTGACACGCCTTCTTCCAATACGCCAGCTCGGGGGAGCCCTTGAAAATGTCCCCTGAGCTGGCGTGGCAGGGGGCCAATGGCACCCCGGGGGACGCCCGGCCTGCCCTAAGGCCAGCCCTGACCATAATGCCTCATAAAAAATCTGTTGATTGGTGGAAAGGTTGCCCTGCGGGACTTTGATCACCATTAAGTGTTTGCCACTTGCTTTTCCTTAGTAAGATGCACCAGTATTTTTCCAATTTATTGCACTCTTTTAGAGGGTGTATCCCAACCTCGTATATAGGAAAAGCCCTTTGGTGATGAGGATCTCATTTAGATTGTTTACCTCCTTTATGAATAGCACTTACTTGAGGCAGTCGCTGGCGAGAGGCCATGGTAATGTGTTCTGCATTTTTACTGAATACCCCCCTAGTAATTTCATCATTGAAATAATGAAATGTTTTTTTTTAAATCCACGGTAAATCCGTCAAGCCTGGGCTATTTATTTTTGTCATCTAACGTCGAACTTCTTTTATCGTGCTTATCTGAACTGGATCTCCCAGCTCTGTTGACCTTTCTTCATCAGGTTTGGCAACATTAAGGGCCTGATTCACAGAGTGCTTCCCCATGGGATTGCGCCATTATAAAACACTTCTGTGAATCAGGCCATATTTCCTCCACGCATTTCTGCATCATTCTTTCACTTGCTATTCCATCCTCTTTGTACACCCTCCTGTTGAAGTTTTCAAATCCCTCATAGACTTTCCCTGCAGAGCTGGCCAGTACCCCATCATTCGCAATGCCAGCTATTATTGTTGTACCCATTATGCCTATAATAATAATGACTTATTTCCTAGAAGTCATTATTCACATTCCGGTAAGAGATTTCTGAGCTTTTGTTGTACTCCTCATTCCTTTCATAGGTCAACCGCAACAGGTTCCCAAAGTTATCCTTTGCTGGGCCATGCTGATATTGTCAAGACAATTAGGGTTAGTGATAGTGTTCTGTTGTGTTTGCTTGCTTTAGGAATTGCATAGGAGATTATTTTGCTTATGAGGAACACCTTCAGGGAGTTAGGTAACAAAAATCAGAGGTATTTCTGGTGGTGTTAATCTATAGATATTGATCCATTTCTATTGATCCATTGGTCTAAACTCTGAGCCAAGCAGCAAGTAGTTGTGAAATCTTTATTCATTACTTGAGCTAAATCATCTGATATCCAAAGGCAGAGGTTCAGGAGAGCATCACCAGAGGTTACTATACTGTCCATTCGGCTTTCATGAACGGAAGGAAAGGAGCTTTTCAGTTGTGCTGGAAGTAGGGGTGTTGGAGGTGCTGCAGCTCCTGGCTGACCAGTGACTAACAATGAACAGCCCTATCGACCCAACAGAGGCAGCGGCCCTTAAAAGGAAAACTATTTTTTTAAACGATTCCCATATAGCACAGTGCTTTTACATATTCAGGCTGCTGAGGGGCAGTAACAAGTCATGTATGCCGTACATGCGAGTGACACAGACCCAGCCCTACTAGCCTTCTACGGTCATTTTGGGAAATTTGACTCAGTTAGTTAACGTGCCTGCATATATAGGTAGGCTTTATCTTCAAGTTCCACTTTCATTCCTGGTGAAATAGTTGGGGAGGTCAATGTGCCTGCTGTAGAGATGTTTCACATGTTGATCATGGCCTTGAATCACAGCCACAATGAATTATCCTCATATGTATTATCATCAGGAGGCCTGCAATGCTTTTATTGAGAATTTAGTTTACTTCTGATAATAGTTTTATATAGCGCTCAATGTGGCCTCATGGATGCTTCTTAGATTGGTAGAGTAACTTCTTAAAATAGCTGCATGTGTTTAAATGTAGAAGTACCAGTGCTTCAAATCATGACTGTTCTGATTTTGAAGTGTCAGTCTTGTATTTTAAGCAGATTTGCTGCATTGTTATGATATGATGATATGATATGGCATTTATAACGCCCCTATACACAAGTGCTTCAAAGTGCGACAAGGCAAGGGAGGGGGAAACAGTGGGATGACAGAGACAACGATCTTAATAGGCCAGGTGACATTGAGATCGCGCAAGTGCATGGGAGGGGGGATAGGGAAAGTGCGGGGCGAGGGGGCAGTGCAAACATAGGATCAACAGTAAAACCAAATAAATAGAATGAATAAAAACAGCAGGTAAAAGTGCGGCCAGCTAGTGGCAAGTGCACAGGTAATTGCAGACATCAAGTGTCAAGCACTGGTGGGGACTGTAGGGATACAGAAAACAGCCCCCAAGTGCAGGGATTGCCGGGGGAAGTGCAGGTGTGCAGTTGGCGTGGGAAGGGACTGGGGCCAGAGAACAGCGGGTAACAGGTGACCAGTGCAGTTGCTGTCCGTAGTTCAACAGGGGAGAGGAGAGAAAGCAGAAGCAGAGAGGAAGGACCTGAGGTGCTCCCGGAACCAGAGATGGTTTTCCTCAAGTTTTAGTGAGTCATCAAGGCTGTTCCAGAGGGAGGCCCCAGTCGAAGAAAGAGATCTACCACCAACTCGTTGCTTGGAGAAGCGGCTGACCCTGAGAGAGTTGGAGGCGAATGAGTGAAGAGCTCGAGAAGGAAGATATTTAGGAAGAGAGAGTTCGAGGTATTGAGGGCCCAGGCCCCAGAAGGCCTTGTGGACAATGCAGAGGGTTTTTAACTTAATCCTCGCAGCCACTGGGAGCCAGTGCAGAGATTTCAGTCCTGGAGAGATACAATCCCTGGGCTTGAGGCGAAGGAAATGTCTCGCAGTCCTGTTCTGGATGAGTTGCAGAGGGAGGACAGTAGATGCAGGCAGATATAGAAAGAGGCTGTTGAAGTAGGTCAGCCTAGAGAGAACCAGAAATTGTTAAAGGGAGAGTAACAACACTAATCAGCAGGGTTGCCATGCTACCAAATTTTCAGGGGTGGAGCAACACTCTACATGAAGATGAAATGGGGGGTAATCCCCCGGAAAATTATCTCTGCCTTGTAATGAAATTCATTGAATTACATATTGTTTGCTTCTGCCAAAGAAGGGAATTATTTGACTTATCAGGTCTTGAAAAGTCTCACTAATGGAATCACAGATTGGAATTGTGTGCAATGCCAATTACAATGGCAGTCCAAAACCACCTTTTCCAAGGTTTCACCTAACAATATACATTAATTCACAAAATAAGACTGTTTTTTGCATTTTGTGGCCTTCTATCAAGAGAATTCTGCCCACAGTTGCCGAAACGCCCATCTCGCTCTGCAATTTACTCTTATCCTTTCAATATTAATTTACTATATTTAGATAACATACACACCACCAGGTAGTCACTTCAGATTGCTTAAGAAAGTAGAGTGAGCGAAAGAGTGGAAAGGTGGATGAGAGCGGTGACAAAAAAGTGGCACACAGCTGACGAAGGTCAAGGATAAGTGAGATGGTTATGGTCTGTAGGCTGAGAGGAATTAGGGAGTTTTCAGAACTGAGTAGATTTTCTGGAGCTTGAGAGCAGCAGAGAATTGGACACAGTTTTCTATATTGTGGAGCCTTCTTTATATCTACTTAGGCTTGGAGCCAGCAGGGTTGTAAAGGTTGACCATAGGCATCTGTAAGAAGGAAACATTGGGCCTCATTATGAGTTTGGAGGTAGCCATGCATGGCAACCCCCAAACTCAGGTCCAGCACTGGTAATTTCCCTTGCGCGGGACCCGGTGCCAGTACGTCCCCATTCCCATTTGAGCCCCCATAGGGCTAAGCCCCTGACCAGGCGTGCAGAGCGGCCCCCGCGAGCAGAACTCCTAATGTGGCGGCATGGCAACATCGGCACTGGTAGCACTACCAACGCTGTTGTTGCCTTACCCCGACAGTTGTAATGAGGCCCATTCTGTTGAGGTGATGAAGAGCCTTTGTTACCAGGAAGAAATCTTGAATTATGTGTGATGTTTTACCGAGGGCTACTGCAGCAATTTCATAAACCTTCATATGTGCATGTGCTTGTGCCTATTTTGGTCACAAGTGAGGCAGAATTTAAGCTTTTGAGGCATGTGAAGTTTGTTCAGGCTTGCATAAAAAGGTGACCAACTGAAATGCTGCTGATGGAGACACAGTTAAATACTTCAACGGCAAAGCACATCACTATCTTGTGTGCAAGGAGAAAGATAGAGAGGATCCCCAAAAGGAGCATGTTGGAAAATGTGAATTTAGTGGAAGCATTAGTTGAAATTTGATTGATAGGTCGATGTCAAAAGTCACTCCCAGGTTGTACATTCTTTTCTGCAAGGTCAGACAATAGGCGTACTAAAATAGAAAGAGATGGGGGCGAGACACCTGGCCTACTACTAGAATCACATTTTTCAAGCAATGAAACAGACGATCGGCATGCATCCACATCTATATACGGATCAGACAGTCAGATTTCATTACCTTGCCCAGAGCCTTCCTGCAACTAACAGTGTATCTGAGCATTGCCAGAATAATACCTGATAGCACTTCAGCATGTTGGCTTGGGAAGGGCATAAAAAGGTTATATAGTGAAAAGGGAGGGTCGAAATCCACATCTGCTCCCCATGCCACCAAACACATGGCCCTGAAGAAGAACAAAAGGAACCATGATCGATCGTACCATTTCGGACCGATTCCCAGTGCTCCCCTAATAGACAAGTACGTGGAGAGGTACCCACTTAGACAACCCTACAGCCCAGGAGCAGTATAAACATTGCCCAAAGTGGATGAGGAGCCTCGGGCACGACCAAAGACACCTCCATTGAAAGTCTCAACTAAATCACCAAGAAGCCATGTATAAAGTCGTTAGAGACACCATGACCTAGCAGCGTTAGTCATGAAGCACACGTGCCATCCGCACATCGGGAAACATTCACGCACCCAAATACACAAAGAACACATGCGTACAGTTCTATAAGTTAGAAGACAGAGATATTTACATACTAGTGGGCCTCATTACAAGTTTGCCGGTCTGGAAACAATGGTGCCGGTAGCCTTATCGGCACCGCTGTTTACAGACCGGCAAACTACAAGTCTGCTGGCGGGCGCCGTTTCGCCTGCCAGGTCTGATGCTGGCGGGCAGAATGGCATCCGCCAACAGACTTTGACAGAAACACTGGCACTGATGCGCACAGTGCCGGTGCTTCTGTCCTCCCCTTTCCCATTGAGTACTATGGTACTCGAATGGAAAGGAGTAACAATTGCTGCCGTCTGACTTACCAGAACGCCGGGGCTGTAATGCCCTGGTTATTCCAGCAAGTCAGGCGGTGGTAATTCATCACGAGTCCGGCGGCAGCCTGCCCGTTTTAACGGCATGGCTACCGCTGGACTCGTAATGAGGCCCACTGTCTTCACATTTATTATTTTGCCATTAGCTTGACCACAGCAATGTAGAAACCATAAGAAGAAAGAGATCCTGTGCAAATGCTTGCAGATGTTTATATGCAAATAACCCCTGGGGAACTGCAGGAGCACCAGAGGGACCTGACAGAGCCATACATAACTAACCTACGGATACATAAGCACAATGTAGAAGCCATGTTATGACTTAGGAAAATTACAACCGACCACAGACGCGCGGCTGGAGCTGAACGGAGTGGATTAAGGCTGCCCAGAGGAGCAAGAGTGTGAGACAGGGCTGCTGCCAAGGCCACCAAGATACGAGTGACATTCCATGCCCTGAACTACAGTAACACCGGCTGCAGTAAATGTGAATAACTCTTCATAATTCGGGCTAATTCAAAGCTGCAGACCTCAAAAACACGGTCTTTGGACACGTGATCCAGTCAAAGCCGATGATGAACCAAAACTAGCAGCTGGGAAGCGGAGCAGTCTCACGCAGCCAGGCAATGGTTGCAACAAAGTTGTTACAGAAGAAGCCAAGTGTTGCATGATGAGAAAGAGCACTCTCATAGTCTTTGGTGGTGCACACATGTTACAATGCAGACACATAGTTCTTCTAATTACCTTGAAAAGGTACACTTCGAGCTGAGAACCAATTTAGGTCCCAGGCCTGCAAGTGACAGCTCTAACCAATCACAGTACAGGACCCTTGGGGGGATAGCAATGGGCAAGAACCAATGGTAAAACCCCCAGACGGCAACATTGTAGAAGGAACATTTTCAGGGATGATCCAGGTCAGCCATCTGACATGGGAGAGCCAATAAACTAACAGACATAGGGTCCACCATTGGTGGACTATCACTCAGCGCCCAATCCACTTGCTCGACAGGTTTGCTGGAGAAGGGCCCAGAATGTGACGTCATTGTGACGTGGATTTGCCTAAAAACTGGCCTGCAAGCCAGAGTTCGCTGAGACGTTCCAGGAGACTGTTCCTTTTTATGATCCCTGTTGGTTTTGGCTGTAATAAACCGCAGTTGAAATTGATGTCTGTCTGGGCCTGCGTTCCTTTTGGGAAAGGGAAGAAGTTGAGCCTTCCATGAGTTTGGGGTTTGCGAACTCCTAGTAGCCCTACTGCCTACCTGGGAGTTTATTCTCAACAAGTTGGTAGCAGAGGAAGGTTGGCTGCACCAGCCCGGCACCAAGCCGACCACTTTGCTGGCGAACCTGAGAGGCTGTGGGACTCTCAAGTGCATTTTGAGAAGAACAGGCCATTGGGAGCAGTTTGAAAATCATCCCGCCCGGAATCAGCGAGTTGTCCAGGCAGACCAGGACAGGGAGGTGAGTGCCTTGACGGGGGAGCCGGCAGCCGAGCAGCACCAGTGCAGCACGAGTATTGTTGGGTAACAGCAGGTATTGTTAAGTACTAGTGAAGTATTGTCTACCAGAGTGTTATAGTTTAGTTTAGAAGGCTTGGATGACAAAAAGTATAAATAAAGGTATTCCTGTGGGTTGGGCGTTTTAGCTCAGGTCATAGATGATGGTATTCCTGTGAGGGTTAGCTGGACCTATCCTAGATTGCGGAAAGTGAATTGACTTGTTAAGTCTCCTGGAGAGAGGCGTTTCACACGTTAGGTGACGCGATGGGTGAAGTTGAATTACAAGAGATTAGAGGTGTAATCTGCCCTGTAGAGGCAGGAAGACAGCTCTGGGATTTGTGTGGGGTTGGAGCAACGGGTCATTGGTGTGCACAATTGTACATCTGTTTGTATTGTGATATTAGCTTGGTGACGTCACCCTTGGTTTTGCACATATGAGGGCGAAATTCTGGATGGCTAGGAGCTAGTATTGTGAATTTGGGATTGACAGACAAGGTGAACCAGTGGCAGTGCGTGGAAGGCGCATGCGCAGAATTGTGGTGGTGTGCCATAGAGAGGCAGCGATTGTGAAGGAGGGGCTGTGCACAGAGCATGCCTGGTAAGGTACACAGCCAAAGAGGCTCGTAGAAATTGGAACTTGGTACACTGTACTGTAACTTTTGTTCCTTGAACAGCAGATTATCGAAAGCCTCAACTTGAGATCAGGTAAAAAGGGGTATCAAATGTATCATGGAAGCAATGGGGGAGTCACTCCCCTTCAGCATTTGTGTAAGACATTGCCCCCTTATAAAGAAAACATTGTCAAGTACATTATAGAGTGGTTCAAAAACACCAAAGGTAAATTCACCAAACCATGGCTGCCATGCAGCTGTTTCTCCAGAGACGTGCAGCAATCGCTATTGACACACCTACAGGGTACTTACAATGGAAAGAAATTGACCAAACGCATGGGGTGTTCGAGTTATTGCACGTGTTCCAGGAGGGAGAGGGGAAACCAGCGAGGCATCCATGGATGCTAAACCAGCGTGAGGTGAAGGAGGAAGGGAACCATCCCTCTGCATCTCCCCCTGCCCCTCCGAGTGCAGTATCTGATGACACAGACGATGAACAGAGAATGTATCCAATTAGAGAACTGAGCACAGCAGAGGGATATTCCAACCCGACATACAAGCCACCACCATACAGTAGAGAGGACAAACCATAAGGTCCAGGACAGCCTGCTAGCAGTGCGGGAGATAGCGAGGAGGGACTGCAGCGTGCGAAGGCAGAGATTGAAGGCATAGGTACGGAGGAATGGATAGTAGCACAGATACTCATGAAGCTTAAAGGAAAGACAACAGGGGAGGCAGAAGTAGCAACTAAAGCAATCAAGAGTTTGAAAAAGGATCACGAAAGACTCTGAAAAATGGAGGAGGAGGAGAGAAGGTAAAAGGACAGGGAAATAAGGTTGGAACATGAGGACATGGAAAGGAGGAGAGAAACTGGAACGGGAAGACAGAGAGCAACGAAGGGAAGAGGAAAGGGAACAGTTGGAAAAGGAGCGAGAAGAAAGGATTGGAAGGGATCTCGAGGAGAGGAAAAGGGCAGAGAGAGATGAGAGAGGAAAGGGAAAGGGAAATAGAAAAAGCAGAGAGGAGGATGCAGATAGCGGTGCAAGAAAAATGCAGGCTAGCAGAGAGAGAACAGAGGAAGTTGCAGTTGGACAGACTGGCAAGGGATCAAGCGTGAAAGGAGGAGGATGAGCGACAAATAAGGTCGATTAGCGAACAAGTTGCCCTGGAATGTGAGAGGAATAGACAGGAGGTGGAGAGGCGAGTAGAACAAGACAGCACAAACGCGCAGGGAATGAGCTTGGTAGGAAGCAGTGCCAAACGTCTAGGGGTATGGGCAGGAGGCAGCAAATTTAACCTGGTGGACATTGATCTTAGTCCAAGACCCGCCATCGACTCGACCTCAAGGAGAGTTAATTTTTCCAATGACCTCAGCAGCAACATGGACATAGGGTCTGACAATGACGACAGAGATAGCTGTGACGAGAGGGGGGAGCAGAGCAGGCCACACTCCACAGGGACAGGGGCGGGAGCCTCATGGGAGTGTAGATCCCATGGACAGGGAGAAGGAGGGGCCGATCTAGAAGAATGAGCACAGCAAGCAACCAACAGGTGCACTACTCATAACACATATGTCATTAGACTCAGGGATCTCCCAGGACACAGGAGAGAGGAGCACGCACTGGCACATTCCAGAGGACGATTGTCTAGAGCTCATGGCGAAAGCAAGCAAGTACCCACACTAGAGCCAGTGGACATATGCACAGACATTGAGGACGAGAGAGGGCCTATTCAGATCAAACAGTATCGAAGGACATCAGAGGAGTGGGCAACATATTCCCAGATCCCACTATTGAAATTTGGGGGTACAAGGCCTCAGTATGTACCTTGGAAACACACAGACAAGGAGAATGTCAAATGCAGGTTAACATCTTTAAGTGCGGGAGCTGGGAAGTGGATTTATGAGATGGAGAAATTGACAGCGGGTCACAGGTTGGCAGTAGGTGACATAAAGGGGTTGTTGGTTTTCGAGACTGGGCAACGCAGCTAATGACATATGGAAGAGGGCGAGGTTCCCAGGGGTGACAATACAGAACACGGCACATAATGGGTTGCCATTTGCAAACTGCAGAGCAGCAGTTTGGCAAGCATTATGAACTCAATATCCAGACACATCAGACATTAGGGTGATTACGTCACGCAAGATGCGTGAGGACGAAGACCCTATTCAATACATTCAGGAGATTCAAGAGCTTTGGCGCCTTGAAACTCGAGAGCCTTGGGACAAAACTATAGCTATATTCTATCACATTTTAGTGCATGGCCCGCCAGAGCCAGTACAAAAGAGTCTGAAGAAATTAGTGGGAATGGAGGCAAAAGGATGGCCAGAAATTCAGCTCATGATAGTACACCATTGCAGATTATGGCAGGAGAAGGTTAAGCAAAAAGCAGAGGAAAGAAAGGCAGACAAGGCCCAACTAGTGGAAAAGAAACTATCGAAAGATGCGTCGGAGGGGCAGGTCATAAACAGCCCCACCCCACAAGCAACAGCACCACAGCAGCAATGTCAACCGCCAAGACAGTACGCTACGCCCATGGGAGGAGGATACATGGGGCGGGGCAGGTTCCAACCAGAGTTTCAAGGGAGGGGAGGATTCCAAAAGGGGCGTGGTTTCAGACCACAAACGCATCACAATCAAGGGGGGTTTCGGGGATATGGACAACAAATACAGCAGGGATCAGGGGATTTCCAGGGAGGTTTGCCAGGGCAGGGGAGAGAACCACCTCAGTGCTGGACCTGCAAGCAGCTAGGACACATTTCGAGGGCGTACGGATTTAGAGGGACACAGCAAGATTGGGGAGACCACGGACAGCAGAACTATCATGGGGGATAAGAGGATTATTATGTTCATGGCCAGCAGCAATAGGGACAGATACAGGGCACCTACCAACAGATGCCACAAGTTCCTTTGTCTCGGGAGGATAGCTAAAGGGCAACGTGCTTGCCTTGGAAGCAAGATGACACAGAGAAACATAGGCTCGATCCCTGGGTCCGCGCTTAGAAACCTCTGGGTATTAAGCGCGTTATAAATAACCTATCATATATCATATCACCAGCACCACCACAGGTATAGACGCAAGCCCCACAAATGACTGCACCACTACCAGAATATTTGCAAACACCACAAATCAGAGGGAAAACACAACAGTTAGCACAACTACAGGACAACAGCACAGCGGAACCCATGGACACAATGGCGACAGTTCCAGTTAGATGACTGGGAGGGGCTACCATGGTGGGGAACAACCCCTTCACAGGGAACGGATTATCACTGTACCCCCAATAGCACAGCCCACAGACCAACATGATGTATCCCATCCAGTCAGTCACACCCAATCCTGCAGAGGAACCTTGCATAGGGGTGTCAATAGGTGACAAAACTTTGTCCTTTGTTGTTGACACTGGGGCGACTAGGTCATGCATCCGGAAAGGGACATTTGTATTGTCAGATGATGCCATGAACACTCAAGGATTCTCTGGGGCTTGAGAAGTGGTTCCTTTTACTAATAACATCTCACTATCTATAGGAGATCACGACTTATCACTACCTTTACTTTACTCTAGACAGACACCTGTGAATATATTGGACAGACAAGGGCATAATATGCTCAACACCCGGCATACACATGATGAATGTAAGGCAGATTGTCCAGGTATATTGTGGGTACACATTACAGAGGGGGTGCCAGTGGACCCCGAGATGTTTTAATATGGGACAGACATCGCCATTGCATGGATGCCAGGCATCACAGGGAAGGCGTCGCAAGTACTATACCTGTTCAGGCCGGAGACACCATTGGATGAGCAACAGGGGGCTATAGTGTCCATCGAGATTGAGGCAGTGTTGGCAAGGGAGGATTGGATTGCAGTACATGCAACAAATGATACTGGAAGGGTGTGGAGAGCATTCATCACAGTCACAGAGGGATGCAGGCCGACCACAGTGACAGATGATGAGCTCTTTGGGAAAGAGAGGCTGGAAATGGAAATGATGTTTGAAATGAGTGTAACATACTTGTTACAGATCCATTAACGAGAGGTAGCACAGAGAATGGCGATGGCGCTGGAGGCGCCACCCTCATTCTGAGAGGAAGACATATCTAAGGTACCAGAGAGTTTATGGACCACAAGTCCTTATGACGTGGGGTGCATCAAGAGTATAGGGCGAGTGAAGATCAAATTGAAACCAGGAGTAATCTTGCTGAGAGTAAAACAGTATCCCCTAACCAAGGAAGCAGATGAGGGCACTTATGAAACAATCAGCACCCGCATCGAGAGAGGCATCTTGGTACCATCAGAATTTCCATGCAACACAGCAGTGTACCCTGTGCGCAAGGCCAACGGGGGGTTGAAGCATTTCATACACGATGTAAGACTCCTTAACCATATTGTAGAAGCAGAATACCCAGTAGCATTGAATCCATTGACCATTTTGTGTGGCATTCCAGCAGAAGCCATCTGCTTCACAGTTATTGATTTAAAGAAAGCGTTCTTTTCAGTACCATTGCACCTAGACTCACAAGATTTGACCATCTTTACATACTGCAACCAGAAGTAAAAACATACCCGTTTGGCACAGGGTACTGCGAGTCACTTACTATCTTCAACCGAGTGATCCAGATGGATCTAGGCAACATAGAGACTGAAAGTACGGTTCTGCAGTATGTTGACGACATCTTAATTTGCAGTGAGACAGAAGACAAATGCAGAAGTGCACATGTTGACAGTGTTGGCTAGCAAGCGGTACAAGGTAGACAAGGCAAAGCTACAGTACTGCCAGAAGGAAGTTCTTTACATTAGACAGATGATATCCAAGGACGGCAGGCACATTGTCCAAAGAGAGTAGGAAGAATATTTGCCACACCACAGCCCAAGACAGTGAGGGAAATGCAATGATGTTATGCTCACCTGGTATCCAAGGGGGCACCACACAATACTGGATGGAGGTCTAAGCGCTATCCCGGTCCCCTCTCTGCTTGGTTATGTGCAAGATGTTGGGTAGCGCCTATAACAGGAGAATGGAGGGTTAAGATACTGGTTCTGTGATGGGTGGACTCCCACCTCCCTCTGGTCCAAATCCCCTCCCTTGGAGTTATTGCTCACCTTAGGTTTTTGTGCGTTGAACTCTCCGTCCTGCGTCTCTGTGCCGGGGCGCGTGTTTGGTGCGGGTGTTCCATGGACCTAGTTACTTCACTGGTCCGTGTGCCCTTATGTTTGGTCCAGACTGGCTGTGACTCCGACTCTACTTGCTGTCTTCCAGGTGAGTTATAATGTCTTATCCATCTTTATTCTGTCTTTTTCTTTCCCTCTGTTTTCTCTGTCTTCTTGGTGTCTTGCTCTACTACGCTGTTCCCTAAGAAGGTCTCTTTTTGTTTTCACAGGGATGGTTGCGATCTCGGAGTTGCCGCACCAATGGCGAAGACCACAGTGAGTTATTGAAGTGCGGAGGCTGTGCTGTTTATTGGTGTTAATTGCTATCCTGTGTTCTCTTCTCTTCTTTGTACAGGTTGTGTTGATGTTCCGGACTGATGAGCGAACGAAGCGCTGCTTGCCCAGGTTAGTGCTTTCTTAATGCTGACCTTGTTCCTTCTCCCTTGCGGGTTGCGGTGAAACCTGGAGATGGGCGAGCTAAGAGAAGCGTAGGATGGATTCAAGGCCGGTTACTGTCACACTCACCTGTGACTCTGCAGGAGCGAGTGACGAGCCTCCCTTGACCCTGAGTCTTCACTTCCCCTGTTTCACCCGGAGGAATACCTTGATCTTTAGAAGGGTGTGCACTCCATCCTGCATTTACAGGGGCGCGATTCACTCATGTGATTGGTTCCAATGTCTGTAGGCTGAGTTCAGATGCCAAACGCTGTTTTATGCATTCACAGTGAGGTCGAGAATTCAAGGCGCCAGTTTCTTCACTGGCTAGAAAGTCCTTCCCACAAGTGAACGTTGCGTGGAGAATGTTGAGTGTCCAGAATTGTCGGTATTGTCTTTGTTTGCCGGTATTTTTGTGGGTGAGTAGCACTGCATGTAGAAGCTAGCTGCTGGTAGGTTTGCGCAGTGCCTTCAATTCGAGCGCGCCTGGTAATATCTCTCCCTTTCCCTTGGAGGAGAAATTCTGTGGTATTAGTGCCTCGAGTCCGGGTTCAGCGCTACTGAACACTTGGTGGTTAGGTAAGTTTGCACTGAGGCTTTTGGTAAGTATGCACCGCGTAGAGAGAGAGAGTGCAGTGAAAAAAGTGTCCACGTTATTGGAGCGAGCGCAATGAATAATGTCTCTTCTTTCTTACAGGGGTTTGTGCGCTTGTGCAACTAACCTGGATTTCAGCATCGCAGGAAGATTCGGTGAGTATGCGCAGCGTTACTGATGTGCGCGTGTTAACGGTGTTTTTCTTTGTTCTTACAGTTGCTGGTGTAGAAGTCCCCTCTTGACTGGAGATAGCTGCGGCGTGGAGTAAGAACCAGGTAAACTTAAACTGAATGATCCAGAGCGGGTAAGCAGATGTAGGATGATCCGGAGCAGGTAAGCAGAAGCAGGATGATCCGGAGCAGGTAAGCAGAAGCAGGATGATCTGGAGCAGGAAAGCAGAAACAGGATGATCCGAGGCAGGTAAGCAGATGCTGGCTGATCCGGAGCACGGCAAGTGTGTTGCTGATACAGGTCACAGTAAGCAACACAAAGCACGGGAAGAATCTTGGGTGTGGCTCATATAGCCAGCCACACCCAAACACTAGAGAGCTCATGAGTTACCATGCACTTCCTGTTTGGCAACAGGAAGTGGTAACCAGGAAGTTACTACAAACACTAGGAAGGAATGAAAGGAGGGATTTGTTATGGGTTCTTTGTGTGCCTATGCCAGGCCTGCCAAGCCTCCACCCAGCTTGCCCCAACTACCTGCCTGATACCCATGACTATCTTCCCCCTCAAGACCCCTCCAAATGGTGTGTATGAGGGCTTTGGTTTCTCAGGATGGTCCTGATGGAATTTCTGTACCAATCGGGGGGCATGCACGTGCGTGCTGGGATCCCATGATCTTTCCTGGGGTCCGTACCCCTTCCAGTCAATCAAACAATACAGGGTTTTTAGTACTTGTTTGGAATCTAATATGTTCTTTACTTCATATTCTGGTGCTTCTTCACCCACTTGTATGGGTGCGGGAGGTGTGGAAGTTCGGGTTCCTGGGTGTTCTGGTTTTAATAGTGACACGTGAAATACGGGATGTATATGCATATGTTGAGGTAATGCCAGTCTCATGGCTGCTGGATTCATTACTTTTTCTATTACATACGGGCCGATGTATCTAGGCTGAAATTTCTTGGGACCCTTTAAAGCAATGTGTTTAGTTGCCAGCCAGACCGAGTCTCCCACTTGATAATCTGGGGATTTTCGTCAATGCCGATCAGCGTTTCTTTTCTGTGTTTCTTTGGCTTTCTGTAGGTTCCTGCTGGCTTCTCTGGCTGCTTTAATGATGCTGGCATGTAGATTCTTTACTGCGGGCATTTCAATCTTTTCTGGCGGATCGTAGACCGACGTTCTGGGGTTTCGACCATATATAGTAAAGAAGGGTGTTGCTTGGGTTGATGAATGTGTTGAGTTGGTGTAGGCATACTCTGCCATCCATAGAATTTCTTTCCAGCTTTGGCTTGTTTGGTGTAATAGACAGTGCAAATACTGTTCCATGATCTGGTTCGTGTGCTCGGTTTGGCCATCGGTTTGAGGGTGGTGACCAGAAGACAGACAGACTTCTACTCTTGCCAGGGCACATTTTGTCCAAAAACGAGATACAAATTGGATGCTTCTGTCAGAAACGATTATGGCAGGGAATCCATGTAACTTGACGATTCGGTCTAAAAAACCTGCGCCAGGGTCTGAGCTGAGGGAATACCCTTTAGAGCTATGAAATGGGCCATTTTGGAGAAGAGGTCCACTACTACGAGGATGGTATTATAACCTGAGTTAGGAGATAGATCAGTGATGAAGTCCATTGATACTGTGTGCCAGGGCGCTGGCGGAATGGTGATTGGCTGAAGGAGGCTGGCTGGTTTTTGCCTGGATGTTTTGTATTGTGCACACACCTCGCAGGTGCCTGTGTAGGTGGCAATATCTTCTCGCCAAATTGGACACCAATAAGATTTGCTTACTTTCTTTATGGTTTTGACTAGACCCGGATGGGCTTCTAACAGCGAGTTGTGGTAGTCTGATATGATTGCTTGTTGCAGATCCTTAGTTGGAACGTAGAGGCGTTTTTGGTAGTATGGTAGTTTGTCTTGAATGGTGAACTGATCTCCCTTCGTGTCCCAAGCCAGTAGGTCTTCTTCAGACATATTTTCTTTTATTGTTTCCTGCAGAGTATTTAACGGAGATGGGCCGAAGCAGAGGCTGAGAATTTTATGGCTGGATATGATCTCCACTGGGTTAGGGGCATTGTAGACTTCATCTCCTGTGCCAATGCGGGATAACGCATCTGCTTTCCCGTTCTTAACTCTGGGGCAGTAGGTGATTACAAAGTCGTATTCCATTAAGGATAGGGCCCAACGGAGCTGCCTAGAAGACTAAGCTTTTGCTGAGCGTAAGTATTGCAAGTTCTGATGATCTGTTATTATTGTGATTGTGTGTTTTGTTCCTAGTAAGTAATGTCACCATTCACACAGTGCGCTTTTGATTGCTAGGAGTTCTTTCTCAGTAATTGCATAGTTTAATTCTGCTGGGGAAAATTTCCTTGACCAAAAGGCAATGGGGTGAAGGCATCCGGTTTAAGGATTTTGTTGAGACAATACCCCCTCATGGCAATGCTTGAAGCGTCTGTTTCCACGATGTACGGTAAATCGGGCTGTGGGTGTTGCAGAATTGGGGCTGAGGTAAATTTTTCCTTGAGAGCTCGGAAAGCTACTTCCGACGCTGGTGTCCATTCAAACTTTCGGTGTTTGCGCAGCAAGGACGTTATTGGATGTACAATATGTGAGAATCCTGGTATGAAGCGTCGATAAAAGTTTGCAAACCCTAGGAAACTCTGTACTCCCTTTACAGACGTGGGTGAGGCCCAAGTGAGGATTGCCTCCACTTTTCTATTGTCCATCTTGATTCCCTGTGGTGTCAGTACATATCCCAGAAACTCCACCTCAGTGACGTGGAAGGAGCATCTTTCGAGCTTTGCGTACAGCTGGTTTTCATGCAGTTTGCGGAGTACAGCTCACACATGGATTACGTGCTCTTGGGGAGTGGTGGAGTAGATCAAAATGTCATCAATGTAGACGACTGCGCAGACATCGAGGAGTTCCCGTAACACATCATTCATAAAATGCTGGAACGCAGCCGGGGCATTGCAAAGCCCAAAGGGCATGACCTGGTATTCGTACAAGCCATAGCAGGTACGGAACACAGTCTTCCACTCGTCCCCTTTCTTCATGCGTACCAGGTGATATGCCCTACATAAGTCTAGCATGGTGAAAATCTTTGCTTGTCTCACCTGGTCTATGAGTACTGGTATCAGAGGTAACGGGTACTTATTTTTTATGGTGACTTGATTTAGGGCCCGGTAATCAATACAGGTTCTTAAATCCCCCTCTTTCTTCGGTACGAAGAAGAGTGGGGAGGCGGCTGGTGATTAGATGGTCTAATGAAGCCATTGGCCAGGTATTGATCCAAGTAGGTCCGTGGATGAGTGTTTTCTTCCTCGGTTCATGCATAAATGCGGCTGCACGGTACTTGTGCCCCTGGTTGCACAGTCGATCTGGCAGTCGTAAACTCGATGTGGTGGTAGTGTATTAGCTTGCTCCTTCGGGAACACATCCTGGAACTCCGGGTATTCCTCTGGTAAAGTGCCCACCAAGCCTAAACCTGCTATCTTTTCCTGTGAAGCTAACAATGGGCTTCCTTTGATCCCTTTGATGTCATAACAAGAGGCGCATTCCGTGGAAAAGAGTAAGGTTCAAGCTCGCCAATCTATCTTTGGGTTGTGCGTCTCTAGCCATGGTATCCCAAGAATCAGCTGGAATTGGGGTGCAGCGATAAGGTCGAATCTAATACTTTCTCTGTGGCCATCCTGGCAGATTAAGGTGATGGTGGAAGTACACTGTGTTACTGGTCCCAAAAGGAGTTGTGTGCCATCCACAGCTGTCACGCTTTCTGCAGTGTCCTTACGATGGAATGCTAATCCCAAGGTCTTTGCAGTGTTTATATCCAGGTAGATCCCAATAGCGCCACTGTCTATGAAAGCCTTGAGGGCATGCATTTGGGTGGGCTGTGAAGGGTCTACCAAAAACACAGGAATACTGAAATGGGAGATCTGAGTGCTCCGTTCCTGGCTCGACAGACCGACATCTACATCTGCCAGGCATTGGAGTTTTCCGCTACCGCACCTGTGTCTTCGTCAATGTTATCTAGTACCCCCATTGTCTTCCACGAGGGTTTAATCATGCAGTTCCGGAGGAAGTGACCAGATTGACCGCAATATAAGCAACATTTTTCCTGACGCCTCCGTTCTCTCTCCGCCTTGGTGAGTGGTCCCCTGAGAACACCCAATTGCATTGGGCTCTGAGTGTATTTCTGAGGCCTGTCGATGGGACGCTTCCTTTGGTTGAACATACACTAGTCTATGCTCTGATCGGGTTTGGTCGATCTTGCGATCCTGTAACCGGTAGTCTAGTTGCATAGTTAGGTTGATGTATTCACTGCAATCTTCGGGAGGATTAACTACTTGCGCACCAAGACATCCTTTAATTCTCCTCTCAGTCCTCGATAAAATAACGTTATTAGTTTCTCCTCTGGCCAACCTGATTCGGCTATTAAGTGATTGAATGTGGCGACATATGAGATTAGATCCTGACCACCCTGTCGCAGAGAGAGTTGCTCATCATCCAGGGCCTGACCTCGAGTCCGATGGACAAATAGTTTTTTCCAGTTCACGCTGAAAACCTGGTTAATTTCTCAGTAAAGGGTCGTCCCTAAGCACTAACGGGACAGACCAGTCCGCCGCGTGCCCTCCTAAATAGGAGAGGACAAAAGCTACTTTAGCTTGGTCGTTCAGAAAGGTGTCTGGTTTGCATATGAAATATAGCCGGCATTGATTCATGACCGCTCCAAATTTCTTGGGATCCCCAGAGAAGCGTTCTGGGGTGCTAAAGGGATGTTGCCTGGAATCAATACCTGAACGGGTGTGGCTACAGGTGCCACGGTAGGCTGCCCCTGTGGAACTCCACCTGGTAGGGGTGCTAGACCAGCTTGGGTCTGTAGGAGCTGTCTTGCCAAATCGTCTGTTTTGTCCCTGTTGACTACCAGTTTGCGCCTTAATGCATTTGTCTCTGAGCGGGCTGCATGCACCTCGGCCCGTAGTTTACCTAACAATAGGGAAAGCTCGGAGGTTTCCATCGCTCGGGCAGAGGTATTGAGGATGGCTTTGTGTTCTGTCACACTCACCTGTGACTCTGCAGGAGCGAGTGACGAGCCTCCCTTGACCCTGAGTCTTCACTTCCCCTGTTTCACCCGGAGGAATACCTTGATCTTTAGAAGGGTGTGCACTCCATCCTGCATTTACAGGGGCGCGATTCACTCATGTGATTGGTTCCAATGTCTGTAGGCTGAGTTCAGATGCCAAACGCTGTTTTATGCCTTCACAGTGAGGTCGAGAATTCAAGGCACCAGTTTCTTCACTGGCTAGAAAGTCCTTCCCACAAGTGAACGTTGCGTGGAGAATGTTGAGTGTCCAGAATTGTCGGTATTGTCTTTGTTTGCCGGTATTTTTGTGGGTGAGTAGCACTGCATGTAGAAGCTAGCTGCTGGTAGGTTTGCGCAGTGCCTTCAATTCGAGCGCGCCTGGTAATATCTCTCCCTTTCCCTTGGAGGAGAAATTCTGTGGTATTAGTGCCTCGAGTCCGGGTTCAGCGCTACTGAACACTTGGTGGTTAGGTAAGTTTGCACTGAGGCTTTTGGTAAGTATGCACCGCGTAGAGAGAGAGAGTGCAGTGAAAAAAGTGTCCACGTTATTGGAGCGAGCGCAATGAATAATGTCTCTTCTTTCTTACAGGGGTTTGTGCGCTTGTGCAACTAACCTGGATTTCAGCATCGCAGGAAGATTCGGTGAGTATGCGCAGCGTTACTGATGTGCGCGTGTTAACGGTGTTTTTCTTTGTTCTTACAGTTGCTGGTGTAGAAGTCCCCTCTTGACTGGAGATAGCTGCGGCGTGGAGTAAGATCCAGGTAAGCTGAAGCTGAATGATCCAGAGCGGGTAAGCAGAAGTAGGATGATCCGGAGCAGGTAAGCAGAAGCAGGATGATCCGGAGCAGGTTAGCAGAAGCAGGATAATCCGGAGCAGGAAAGCAGAAACAGGATGATCCGGAGCAGGTAGGCAGATGCTGGCTGATCCAGAGCACGGCAAGTGTGTTGCTGATACAGCTCACAGTAAGCAACATGAAGCACTGGAATAATCTTGAGTGTGGCTTATATAGCCAGCCACACCCAAACACTAGAGAGCTCATGAGTTATCAAGCACTTCCTGTTTGTCAACAGGAAGTGGTAACCAGGAATTTACTATAAACACTAGGAAGGAATGAAAGGAGGGATTTGTTATGGTTTCTTTGTGTACCTATGACAGGCCTGCCAAGCCTCCACCCAGCTTGCCCCAACTACCTACCTGATACCCATGACAGTTACTTCACAGGTAAGTGTTCTTGCTCGCTAATGCTGTTCTTGTTCTTCCAGGTTATTAATGGAATCCGGATCTAGGGCTTCAGGATCAGGCCACCGGAGAAGTAGATGAGCAGGAGCTGGACACAGTGAGCGTTACGCTGCAGGAGTGCAGAATAACGTGAAGCGTGTTCTGCTGCTTGGGTGTGGTTTAAATAGCCTAGGTAAAGTAGTTCCAGGCCAAGTAATTCCAGGTTCAGCCACACCCAAAACACTAGACCGCATGGATTGGTTCTAAAGAACTGAGCTGTGTAATAGGCCTCCATGTTGGATTAAGGTCCAAAACTGGTATTGCTTTATTCCTGATAATGATCCTGGCGCCAAAGGCACCAGGACCGACTCCGTGTATATTTCTGATGGAGTTTTAAGGTCCTTGGGGCCGGTGTGAAGGGCTTTAGCCCCACTGCTGCCAGGGGGCTGTTATACCTGAGGGGGTCAGGGGCATGGATCGTGACAAATGATTCCTGGGGTTGTGCAATTACTTCAGAGCATGCATCTTTGACTACGGCACATACACCAGACCACTCCTGACTGCACTGAAAGAGGCACAAAGGGGAACAAACATACTACAATGGACTACAGAAATGACTGACGCCTTTGAGGAGTTGAAGCTGGCCATATGTACTGCATTAGTGTTAGGGACCCCTGACTACAAAAAGGAATTCTTCCTGTTCTCCCACACTGACAGTGCAGTGATGAAAGCAGTACAGACACAGAAAACAAGCATAGGCCATAAGCCAATTGCTTACAACAGTGGAGAACTTGACCCAGTGAGGAAAGGACATTACCCATGCGAACAATCCTTGGTAGCTGCAGCCTTCGCAGTGGAAAGGGCATCAGCAGTGACAATGGGATGCACCACCACTCTTTATGTGGAGCACGCCCTGTTTGAGATACTGCATAAGCCAAAGAGCACACTGACAACACAGAGAGCATCAGGCTACGAGGTCATACTGTCAAATGTGGTACTAAAGATAGTGCTTTGCAAGAAAGTAAACCCAGCCACATTTTTGTCAGATGTCTTGCAACCAGGGGACTGGTCTCATGACTGCACAATGAACATAGAGCAATTCAGTGAGACACACAAGGTGGAGGAAGTGTCATGGCCACAGGGCAAGGAACACAAGTCACATCACTTAAAGGGTCCAGTTGGACCCAGTCCTGCCACCTTTGGTGCGTGCAAGGCTCATGAAAAAGTGTGCTATGCACGCTTTATGCCTAGTGCACGTGTTATTTCATCTCTTGCAGGGCACCTACGTGCATCCAGGCTGGGTGTGACCATAGGAATGCATTGGGCTACAAGGGCAGCATATTCTGGGAGTGGCAGGGTGGAGCCATCATGCAGAGTAAAGGGGAGTGGCTGGTACCAGGCTATTTAAACCTGCCCCGCCCGCATGCCAGCTCTTCGCATTCTTCTGCTCATGCAGCGTAAAGTTCACTGCCGCATGAAGCGCTTCTTACCTGATTCCAGCAATACCATTGCCTGAAGCGCATCTTACCTGATTCCAGCAAAACCATTGCATGAAGCGCATGTTACCTGTTTCCAGCAATACCATCGCCTGAAGCCTACCATCGCCATACATGCATCTTACCTGCTTTCAGCAATACCATCTACCGTCGTCTAAAGCGCACCTACCTGACTCCAGCAACTCCATCACCTGCAGCGCTCCTTACCTACTCTGCAGGTCCAACACTTACGCGGGAGCTCTTCTCTACCAGCATCCTCGCGGCTGCAGCCATCCATCACCCGGCGACAGATCTTCGGACAGCTGCTCCTCATCAGACGTCACCAGGCCATACCTCCAGGAGAAAAGGATAAATAAGGTCAGAAACCATACAAAGACAATTCGCTAAGGTCGCACGCTACACAATCTTCGCGCTGACCCTAGCGCCCAAACTTACCATCTGTTTTGGGAGATTGTAAACTCCTCAGGGCTTCATTCGGGCTCACTTCCAGCACCGCAACTCTGCTGGGGCTTCATCACCTTTTGGGGAGAAAGAAAGAGATTACTAGGGATACGAACACTAATCATGGGAAAAAAGACATTGCAAACAAGTACGGACAATAATTATTGTTGAAGAACACTTACCTTCGAAGTAGATCAGTCACAGCTGGTCTGGACTGGCATGCACACGGACCAGTGAAGGAACTAGGTCCAATTAAAGTGCCCCTGCACCCGAGAAGCAGGACGGAGAGCTCATCCTTATAGTTAAACAGGTGAGACTATATGGGCAAACGCATGCTCACCATATTCTGGGAAGAAGGGTTAGAGAAATACAGCCATATCACAGAATCCTCACGACCTCTCGTATCCTCACAGGGACAGTTCCAACCACCAGAGCAGTCCACAACACGGGAGCAGGTGAAGAAGCCTGATTCAGGGAAGCCAGATCCATGGCTGCAACGGTGCCACAACATCCCCGCAGAGACCAGGTGAGCGTAACAGAACGCGAAGCCTCTCTGAATCTCTGCCTGGGTGTTATGGAGACCTCAGAAACTGACCAGTTGGCCCAACTACTGGGGTAACTGCGGGCCGAAGTTCATGCTTCCAGACAAGAAACCATTGCCTTACGAAGGGACCTAATTGTAGCCCGAGAACAAACTGAAGTCTTGGCAAGACAGATGCTTCAGACTCACGCAGGTCAGGTTCTAATACCGGGCATTGCACAGCCTCCTCTGCCGCAGCCATCGCCATCAGTCCAAGTGGTACTTCCAGGGGCAGTGCCACTGGCCCTGCCCAAATGTTTTACCGGGGACCCAAACAAGTATGCTATATTTATGAACCAATGTTCTCTTCACTTTCTGTGTTGCCCTGGAGCCTTTCCTACTGATAGCACAATAGTCGCCCTTGTTCTTTCATATTTAGGAGGTAGTGCAGCGGACTGGTCAATACCATTAGTAAACCAGGATGATCCTCCACTCCGAAACTTTGGGGAATTTCAGCGGGAAATGGAAAAGTTGTTTGCTAGGCACACCCAAGGACAAGCCCTGGATATTCAACTATTGTCCCTCAGACAGGGGAATCAAGATCTGCTGACTTATATCGCCACCTATAATCTTCTCATAGCACAGACAAACTGGCCCAAAGAGAAGAGGACCACACTCTTTTATTGGGGATTGCGTGGGGAACTAAAAGATGTACAAGCCCAAGTGGTCAACCCTCCTGAAGGTTGTGCGGAGTACATCAATCTGACGGTACAACTTGATCACAGGTTGCAGAATTGAAAAATGGATCGCACAAGAACTGAAGGGAGGTCGGTCTATATACGACCTCAGGACAATCCAATCAAAACCCACGAACCAACCGAACCAATGCAGATCGGGGATTACGGGCTCCTGTCTCCAAGGCGAGAGAAGAGGAGACACCAACAACTTTGTTTATAGTGCAGAAAAGCAGGACATTTCCTCCGGGAAGGCCCAGTCAAACCCCCCAAAAGGATTGTAGGTGCAACGGGCAATGGTAATGAAGAGAAAGAACTAAATCCGGAAAACATCAACACCCGACAAGCATAGGGGTCCACTTGTCGAGCGAAAAGAAGGAATCTGTACAGACCTCACACCTGGTCATCCCAGTACTTTTGTTGAACCATCAGCAACCAACAAAGGTACATGCCTTAAAGGCATATATTGATAGCGGAGCGGTGATAAATTATATTGATCAAGATCTGGCTGCACGAATAGGCCTTCCTCTCCAGCAAAAGCTTGAATCAGAAAACGTCACAGCGGTGCATGGTTCTCAGTTGTCATCTGGCCCAGTGACGCAACACATTGACAAAGTCATACTGATTTGTCAGGATGGTCATCGGGAAGACATCTCCTTCGATCTTATTGGGGCTCCATTGAATAGATTCCAGGTCCTACAGAACAATGCCCTTAGATGCGCCCTCAACCCACATCTCTACCGCCAGCAAGGAAGTCCACTGGCTCCCCATCTGGGACAGAATTAAACTAAGATTGCTTGTCATCATACACAAATGCCTCTCACTGACCGCCCCACGCTATTTATCAGACAAATTCTCCAGACACAACTCCTCTAGACCCACCAGAACACTGTACATGCACCAACTGAACATTCCCAAATTCAATCTGAAAACAGCAGGACAATCTAGCTTCCCTGTGCTAGCAGCGAAATGTTGGAACACACTCCCCCTGACTATCAGGTCTGAATAATCTCTCTGGCCTTTCAGAGCCATGGTGAAATCCTGGCTCATTACTCAATGAAATGATACCTGCATGCTCACCTATACTGGATCTTGCAACTTCCATTCCGCACTTTGTAACTTAGCCTATAACACGAATTCGACCAGTCTGTAACCCGGTCCTATGATCCCCACTGTATATGCCTTTATGCTATCCATTGTATTTGCTTCTATGTTACCTACTGTATGCGCCTTATGCTTCCATCACGTGCAACTTCTATGTAACTATGTTGTTCCTCAAAACTAATGCACCCAGCTACCTGAGGGTTTGGTCGCGCTTTATAAATAAACTAAGGATTAGTACCTAGCCAACGGTTTCATCTGCCTGTCTAAGTCCCCTGCCTCCTTGGCTCTTCTCTTCGTACCAAAGAAAGAGGGCGATTTAAGAACTTGTATAGATTATAGAGCACTGAACCAAATCACAGTGAAGAACAGATACCCCTACCACTCATTCCGGAGCTGCTTGATCAAGTTAAGAATGCTCAAATCTACACTAAACTGGACCTACGAGGGGCCTACCATCTTGTAAGGGTTAAAAAAGGAGACAAATGGAAAATGGCATTCCAAACCAAATATGGACTTTTCGAATATCAGGTCATGCCCTTCGGATTATGTAATGCCCCAGCGGCATTCCAATTCTTCATGAACGATGCGCTTCACGAGTTGTTGGACGTTTGTGTACTCGTTTACATTGATGAAATTCTTATTTACTCTACGTCCAAGGAGGATCACGTCGGCCATGTAAGAGCAGTTCTGGAAAAGCTTTGTCAGCACCAGCTGTTTGCCAAACTGGAAAAATGCTTCTTCCATGTCACAGAAGTTGAATTTTTGGGTGTCATGCTTACCCCACGAGGAGTTCACATGGATACACGCAAGGTGGATGCTATCCTTCAGTGACCATCACCAACGTCCACATAAGGAGTACAAAGCGTGCTCGGATTTGCCAATTTCTATCGATGGTTTATCCCCAGGTTCTCGCAAATAGTTCATCCAATAAGAAATTTCCTTGGTCCCCCGAGGCAGAAAAAGCTTTCAAGGATCTGAAATTGGCCTTCACCTCAGCACCAGTTCTTCTGCCCCCTCGACCCGACCTACCATATGTGGTCAAAACAGACGCCTGCAGCATAGCCATGGGAGCCGACTTGTCACAGAGAGACCCGGACACGGGACAACTACATCCCATAGCATTTTGACCCTGTATGTTTTCTGCTCCGGAATTAAACTATGCAATCACTGACAAGGAACTATAAGTCATCAAAGGAGCCTTCAAAACATAGAGACACTATCTTCTGGGAGCCAGATACATGGTCACGGTTATTACGGATCACCGTAATCTACAATATTTGAAAACAGCCAGGGCCCAATCTTCACACCAACTCAGCTGGGCTCTTTTCTTTGCAGAATACAATTTTGCCATTACTTACAGACCAGGAGTGCGCAATGGGCAAGCCAACACCCTATCACATGTGGGAGAGGACAAAGAAGCTTTCACAACATCTGAGCCTGTGGCCATCATTCCCGAAGATTGGGTTCAGAACCAAATCACTGCAACCGCCTGTTTGGAAGACTTAAAAACGGATCTCTGATCTCGGATGAACCAAACTGCACAACAGGAGTGGTTAGCTCGGGGAGACCAATATTCCATCAAGGATGATTTACCCTATTTTCAAGGAAGACGATATATTCAAGACAAGAAATTGCAAGATTAGATAATAGCAAATTACCACGAATCATTAGGGGAAGGACATCCTTGGATCGCCAACAGGAGGATGCACTTGAGGGAAACGTGCTGTACGTTAATGGTTCATCAACTATTGATCAAACTGATGGGATCAGAAGGACTGCAACTGCTGTAGTGAGGCTGAAGAGGACTGGACAAGTGAGGTGGTTGTGAATGCATGGTTACCATCCCATTACTCAGCGGAGGCAGCAGAACTAGTGCCTCTCATATTGGCGCTAGAGCACAGCATAGAGAAAAGTGTGACGATATATTCTGAGAGTGCTTACGTCACATCAACAGTACATTCAGGATTGGCGCGGTGGCTGAGGAGGGAGTTCAGAAAGGCAGATGGGACCCCAGTACAGCATGCGCTTTTGCTAGGAAAAGTGATAGACGTGATTGCATATCCAAGGGAGCTAGCACTAGTGAAAAGCCAGGCCCACAGAAAAGGGGACGTGATCTCAAGGCGAAATGAGGCAGCGGACTACGAGGTAAAATGTGCAGCATACTTTTGGAAACTGTGGGAACTGAAAGAGAGACCCAATGCCCCAGGAGGAGTAAGAAATATGATGATGAGGTAAGGCTACAACAACATACCACAGAAACAGATTATAGAATTGCAGGGAGCTGCATCACAGGAAGAGAAAGAACTATAGATAAAACGAGGATGCGCCATGTCCCCAACAGATGCCATATGGTGACAAAACAACACAGGGAAGATGGTCATGCCACTTGCTTTGTTGAAAACAGGACTGGCACAATTTCATTATCCAACACACACAGGGAAAGAGATCATTGCTGCATGCATTGGAGAATCATTGTTTAGCCCAAATTTGAATGAACATGTAGCCAATTTCATCAGTAACTGCTTGACTTGCAAGCAGTTAACAGCTGAGTGTTGTGAGAGGAGCCATACCAAGACCCAAAGGCCCATTTCTACATCTCCATGTAGATTACGTAGACATGATCCAAGTGTGTCAAGGATACCACTACATGATAGCGTTTGTCTGCCCATTCTCTAGATGGATAGAGGCTGGAGCCTGTTCACATGCTGATGCCCTCAGGGCAGCAACATTTCTGGTCCGGCAAGTATTCCCAAGGAGGGGCGTCTGTGAGGTCCTACGGTCTGACAATGTCCCTCACATAACCAAAGAAATGTTTCAGCATATCACAACTCTGCTAGGAAACAAACACAAATTCGCCTGTGCATACCACCCGCAAGCAAATGGAGTGTGTGAACACCTCAATGGCCTCCTGAAGGAGTGCATTTCCAAAACTCAGCGGATCACCAAGAAAAACTGGCTTCGCTGTTTGCCTTTGGCAGTTTTCGAATTGCACAACAAGCCAGGGTCCGACCACCATTTAATGCCCCAAAATTTGGTGACAGGACGTCGCATGCATCTCCCCCTGGCTCCTCCCACTAGAGCATTGAAGGACTGTGAAAACAGTGCAGATTTGTTAGGGTAAGAGATGTTCCTTGGTTTCTATAGCTTCTTTTATCTCTCGACCAGATACAGCGGACACAGGGCAGGCTTGCAGACAGCGAAGCCACAGATTGTAATGACCAAGAGCAAAACATTGGACACTCACATTCAGTAAAGGTGTGGCTCCCAGTCCTCCTAAACAACTTTCTGTGTAGGTGGAACTCACCCAGTTTCTTCGGCCCCCACGTGGGTGAAGCAGTCACAGATAGGGCTGTACGGCTGGATGAGAAAATGGTAAGGAACCACATCCAGGACATCAAGCCCTCCAAAGCAGTGGCCTCGCCCGGCAAAAGAGAAACAGTGATCCACAGGGCCAACGTTGAGAATCTTGATGAACTACAAGTGCGTGCAGATCCTACAGATTTAGGGAGGCCTGGCCATCCTATGGTCCAACGATCCCAAGCAGCTGAAATAGTGACTGGAACACTTGTGCACATTGACAGCTGAAATACAGTGTGTTGTTTTCTCTTTCTTCCGCACAAGCAGGTTGTGAATTTGCAACTGAAATACTCCTGCACACTGACAGCTGAAACAATGTGCTTGTTTTCTCTTTTCTTCTGCACATGCAGGTTGATGCAAATGTTGTTAGAACTGTATAGGGAATTGTCCTGATGTTACCCCCCACTGACCACTCAGAAGCATTTTCCAACCAATGTGTACACTATATAAGAAGACCCATGTGATTCAGAACCCGATCCCCTGAAGTATACTTCCTTGTATTCATAGAGTACCTGGCCCAAGCATACCCAAAACGGAACAAAGTTCTTACCCCGTTCTGCCCACACTTAGAGATCCCTTAATAAGGAAGGTCTGGGAAGACGTCCTTGCATTTGTCATTAGCAACTAGCTAGTTCGCGGAGCTTGAGGGCACTGACAAATACTAACACAGTAACGCAATTGTTGTGATTTTCAGGTGGGCAACTATATCATCTCATCAACTGCAAGCATCAAGCAGCGTAAGTCGTGATGTCAGAAACAATAAAATGTGGTTGAACTTTTCTGTGTTTATTGATTCCCACTGGACTGCTGGGCATTATAGTGTGGCAGCTCTACTTTGCTATGAGTGCTACAGCTGTATCCACTACTAACATTCCCCCAACCCAAGCAGGAGGAAGCATCATATCAAGTGGAAGAGAAGACACTGCTGATAAGGTAAGGAGAGGTAAGCGCAATGTTGATGCAAACATGAAGGAAGTTAATATGTATCTTACAGATACGGCATGGGTAACAAACAACATGTGGTACAAACACATGTCCAAAGTTGGTAGGGACACCACCGGGGAGAGCTGTTATGTCTGCTTCTTAATCCCCTACGCCATGAGTGCTTCTAGACACCATGACCTAGCAGCATTAGACATGAAGCCCACATGCTATCCGCACATCGGATGATGATCACGCACCGAAATACATGAAGAACACATGCGTACAGTTCTATAAGTTAGAGGACAGAGACATATATATACTGTCTTCATGTTTATTATTTTTCCATGAGCTTGACCACAGCAACGTAGAAATAACAAGAAGCAAGAGACTCTGTGCAAAAGCTTGCAGATGTTTATATGCAAATAACCCTATGGAACTGCAGGAATACCTGAGGGACCTGCCAGAGCCATACATAACTAACATGTGGATACTATACAAAAAGCACAATATAGAAGCCATGCTATTGCTTAGGAAAATTACAACAGGCCACTGACCCTTGGCTGAAGCTGAACAGAGCAGATTAAGGCTGCCAAGAGGAGCGAGATTGTGAGACAGGACCTGCTGCCAAGACCACCAAACTATGAGTGACATTCCTCGTTGCACAACTGAGACTTGCAACAAGGCCCAGGAATCCACTTCTCCGCTTCATCTGCAACATCAACATGCTGCCTTGGACGGAGCCTACCGTACCTGATTTCTCATCCCTCATCCTGCTGAAATCACCTGTCCAAGGCTGTATCACACTGGGTAAAACCAATTTGAAAATCCTCTCCAAAGCGCACATTGCACCGACCCATTTAATCTGAGCTTTTAAATTGTGCTATTTACCTACTGCCGAGATGGGGATTGAATTACCGTGCTTTCTGGTGTTGAAACCCTTTTCTTTAGTTTATCTTCATACTTTTCTACTTGGTACCTTTCTGGCCTCTTTGCTCTGGCCCTCTACAACATGGCTGCACTACTTTTGGGTGCCATTGTTTGCACCTTGGCCTGCCTGCACTCCCTCCTCTCATTGGTTGCCTTGGTCGGGGTGGGAATCAACCTAAGAGGGTTCTATTCATAAATTCAATCTTGGGTCAAACCCGTGTAGTCTAATCACACTGAGATTCCTTAGCCTTAGATGTTAATGGCTATTGCGTATTTTGAATTTGTAAATACACGGGTTTGACTCAAGATTGAATTTATGAATAGAACCCACTTAGGTTGATTCACTTGTGTTGTTTTAAGGTTGATTGAATGTTTTATGTGATATGATCATTTTTATGATGATTTTTTTACTGACTGTATGACTAATAAAATTTGTATTTTTTGAGTATTAGAGTATTACTTAACCACTAGATAGGATACCCATGTGTGTTTGGCACCTCTAAGGAACCGAACGTCTTTTTGTAGATAACAAAGAGGCGGCGGGGACCACTCTCCCACATAACTGACAAGGTGGGAGGAAACTTGCAGCAGCACCATTAGCATGGAGTCAATCGAGGGATTTGGAGTCGTGGAGTTGGGAGTGCCGTCATCGGCAGATAGAGGTGAGTGTCCCCACAAACCACAGATAACCAAAGCATGACGTAGCCCAAATAATGTGATAGTGAAGTAAGGCAATGCATGGCCCATCATACACACATTAACATATCCATGTCGAGATGGTGGCCCAAACACTGGCACATTGATATGCATGCTGCATGCCAATCCCATAACCAATAGACACCCAACACACAGCATAACAGCACATGTCACACATCACGCAAACCGCAATACAACGGTAGGCCACACAGCACACACCAATGCTAAAATAGGAATACTCGAAGTATGCCAATATGGCCCCCCCTATTGCAAGCACCCTGTCAGCCATACCTACAAGTATGCAATGCATCAAATAGGAACAACTGAACAACACCAATGTATGCATCATGCACGTACCAGCATGAATGAGGCCCTGCCTCTCTTGGTCCCCCACAGGCAAGGATGCTGACAGTGATGGCCTGGAGGCTACCGCATAGGCCATGACACCCGCCAAAGGATCCAGGCCCAGCCAAGAAGGCACCAGACCATCAACCTCTAGGGCAATATCAATGCCTAGACTGCCATACAGAGCAGCACCACCAATACAGGGCAGGTCACAGGAGAGGCAAACACCATCCAAGACACCACCTGATGACACAGCTAACTGGACTTGTCCACTGTGTTGGAAGCAGAGGCGGATGGGACACAGTCTGCTGCCACCAGCTCCATCAGGAAGTAGCTGCCTCAGCCCCCATAGCGATGCAGAGGCAGAGGGCCACGTTAAAGACCAATCAGACATGGATGGCAACCTCCATGGGGATGGCGCGCATACGCCGAGCACCCAGCCCACCCAGCACACCACACAGGGCACCCCAGTCAGCACCCATCAACACCAGTCCGGAGTACTGGGGAGTCCACATCTTTGGTCCCCATCAGAGGACAGCCCTGCATTGGGCCGCCCTGCAAGTGCCACGTCCACCTCCACAGCCACCTGTAACATGGAGGCCCACACGACAAGGATGGAGGCCCACCATGATCAGATGAATGAGCTGGTCAAGCAGTACGTCGCGGAGGGAGAATTGACCCGCCGCGAAATACGTGAGACCAATGCTGCACTCGTTGTGGCCATGAACACAAACACAATGGTGATACATGAGAGTCTAGCAGCAGTGACCCAGGTCCTGGGCAGGATTGCCGATCACATGCAGCAGCAGCGTCCTGCACCGACAGATGCACAAGCAGGCACGTCCACTTCATCCAGCACACCTGCCAGCTCGGCTCAAACCAGCCCTGTGCGGTTGACCAGGCGCAGCACACGCCACACAGATATGCAGCCCCCAGAACTTAAGAGAGGCCACCACTAGCAGGGCCACCCTGCATGTGCTGACTGCATTTTGATGAAAAATATTTATAGCACATCCTTTGTGGGATGCTAATGGGGGAGGTGGTATGGGATGTTGGGTGTGTTTGGGGGAAGGGGTATGGAGTGTTGGGGGAGGCGGTATGGGGTGTTGGGGGTCTTGGGGGGAGTCGGTATGGGGTGTTGGGGGTGTTGGCGGGAGGAGGGAGTTTGTGTGTGAGGTAGAGGGTTCAACCACAATGATGTTTAATTTTCAATACACCCGTTGTGTGCAAAATCATATCATGATTGGACATTGTTCATTTTGTGTGTGTTTATTCAATTCATGACAGTGCACAGTGCTCTACTCCCCACACACCCTGTGTCCATATGCACATGATCGCAGTGCCCAGTGTAGTACTAACACAGAACCATCAGCATCCCAGTGTTTCAGAAGAAATCATCAATCACTCATTGGCGCACAGCACGGCCATCTTGTACATCGCAAACAGGCAGGGGGGCTGCTTCTCCTCCATCATCATCTTCATCCTCACCCGGTGCATGCAGGTCAATGTCAGGTGACAGTGGTATGTTTCTCCGGATGCACATGTTGTGCAGCATGGCATAGACCATGTTCATCTTTCCCACCTTCTCAGGCCTGTAAAGGAGTGCTCCACCAGACCTGCTAAGGCAGCGGAACTGTGCCTTCAACAGGCCAAAGGTCTGCTTGATCACAATACGGGTACAGGTATGAGCCCAATTGTAGTCCTCTTCATGCCTGTTCTGCGGGTCCCGAACAGGGGTAAGCCACGGCTTCAAGGGATAGCCAGCATCACCTGCATGGGAGCACAATGAGGTACGTGTGAGTCAATTTCTGACATGACACCTGTACTTATCACTCTCATGCCTGCAGCTATTTGGTGTTGACATGCACATGACCCTGGATGTCTGCACACATGATCATTTGTCACAATGTGTACTGTACTATGGTCTGCAGGTGCGGATTGCATGATCCAGATGATGCAGGGTGTTCACTTGCATGCTGTTGCAGATGTACTGTGGATGCCTACCACTGTATTTGCACTTATATAGGTGATGTATAGAACTCTGTATGTATTCCTACTAGCAGCATTGGCACAAGTTTCATCATGATTTGTCATTCATCGGTTGGTATTTCCATGGTGGCATGATTCACGACTCTGGTGGAGGGCCAGTGACAATCAGTGTATTCCCTTGGTGGGATTTATTTGTGGGCACTCATGGGTGCATGTCCTGTGTTGTGCTTTGTTGCAGTCATGTTCATAACGCATACTCAATGCATGTTGCTGGATTGTGTTGCAGAGGGTATGCTCAGATGATGTGCAGTCGACGCGTTGAGGCATGTGGCCTGTGTGAAAGTCTGGCATATTGGCATTGGTGTGCAGCATTGATCTTTTGTATGACCTTGATGTGTCGGGCACAACAAGTGTGATCATCTTGCTGGAGTCACATACCATCTGCACATTGATGGAGTGGTATAGCTTACAATTGCGGTACACCACCACCATGGCATGAGGGACCACTAATTCAACATGGGTGTAGTCAAGGGCAGCGATGCAATTGGGCATTCCTGCCAGTGCGTGGAAGCCAACTTTAGTGTCAAAGAGCTCCTGGGCAGTCCGTGGTAGGGATATGTAGTTGCTTGCGTGCTTCAGGAGGGCATCCAGTACTTGGTTCAACATGCGTGAAAAGAAAGGTTGTGATATGCCATGCAGCTGCCCCACTGTGTGCTGGTAGGTGCCTGTGGCCAGGAAGTGGAGCACAAACACTACCTTCAGTAGAGGGGGGATGGCAGCGCGGATTTCAATCAGGCTGACAATGTCATTGTGTATCATGTCCACACTGGTGGTGATGGTGGATCTGCACAGGGGTTAGGTTGTATGGACTGGCTGTGATGCGAGGGATTGGTGGCTGCATATGTGGTGCAGCTGACTGCAATGGTGGAACTTGCTGGGCCTGTCTCACCCTCCTTCTCCTCCTGCGTCTCCTCTGTGGTGCCTGTTGTTGCTGGTGTAGCAATGCAGGCATGTCCTCCAGCCCCAAGATTGTAACAGCAAGTGGGATCATTTTGGTGTGGGAAGGGGTGTGGTGTGTGGGTGTGCTCCTTTTGTGCTGGGACAGACTCCATTGCCTCCACCTGTGGTGATTGTGTGCACCTGTGGTAATTGGGAACACAGCAGATTGCTATTTGCGGGTAATCCGCGATGCCTGTAATACCGGCATCGTGGTGACCCTATTTACCGCCTTCGGGATGCCAGTAGGTGCATGCCCGCGTGACTTGTGATGCCCTCCTGTTAGTGGTGTCCTGGTATTGCCACCACGAAGGGCATGTGCATGCGCGCATGCCGGTACGGAGAGGCATGGTTCAGGCGGTGGTGGTAATGCCGGGTTATCGACTCGTAATGGCCCGGACCGGTAGTCAATGCCGGTATTGCCATTCCGCCTTAATTTTTGGCTTACCGCAAATCTTGTACTGAGGCCCAAAGTTGTTCTATTTATCTTGAAAAGGTACACTTCCAGTTGAGACCCGATTTGGGTCCCGGGCCTGGGGGCAACAGATCTAACCAATCACAGTACAGGACCCAATGGGTGGGTAGCAACAGGCAAGAACCAATGGTAAGAGCCACACACTGCAACTTTGTAGAAGTAACATTTTCAGGGTTGATCCAAGCCAGCCATCTGACATGGGAGAGCCAATAAACTAACAGATATAAGGTCCGCCACAGGTGGACTATCACTCAGCACCCAATCCACTTGAATGATAGGTTTGCTGGAGAAGGGCCCAGGTTGTGACGTCATTGTGATGTGGATTTGCCTGAAAACTGGCCTACGAGCCCGTGTTCACTGAGACGTTCCAAGAGCTTGTTCCTTGTTCTAATACCGGTTGGTTTTGGCTGTAAACCACAGTTGAAATTGCTGTCTGTCTCGGCCTGCGTTCCTTTTGGGAAAGGGAAGGAGTTGAGCCTTCCATGAGTTTGGGGTTTGCGAACTCCTAGTAGCCCTACTGCCTACCTGGGAGTTTATTCTCAACAAGTGAATTGTTGACAGGACCAAATCTGTTCCTCTACTAAGTGCTTTAATTAAACATTTCTGAGTATTTTTAAGCAGAAAGGCAAAAAAGTCTCAAATAGGAGCCATAAAGCCAAAACATTTTCATAAATTGCATTGTGCTTGAAATATAACTTCCAGTTTTGGAGCCTCAGAAGCATTATTAAATATTGAGGTTGTATTTTACTTTTTCCTGAGACCCACTCTCCTCTTTATTTGGCCAGATTAGGACTTGTATAAATGCAATTGCTACATTGTCATTTGGATTGCACCCAACCACGAAGGCAGGAGAATGTCAACTGGCTTCTTAGCAAGCTTGTCAATTCCATGTTATTTATCAAAGAGTAGGTTGCTCCCATTAATATAATCATAGAAGTATTTACTTTCAGAAATATGGATAATCTTCCCAATTGTTTACTCATGGAATTGTATGTCTTTCTCTTCCAAACTGTTAACTGAAGCTCTGCCTCTTCCATCTCTGAAATATACACAGCCCAAACCACACAGTCCTTTCAGAAACAGTCTCTACTAGGCTATCCTCTGACTACGCTGGCTGACTTCTAGTTCAAAATATCAAGCCAATATTCTGTAGTGCAAAATATTTGTGCCATAGTCTGGGCACAATATTCTATGCAACATTATTCTAGTGTGCTTTATTGTGAGGGACATTATTCTAATGCACAATACTATTATGTTCCACTATTTTTAATGACCAGAATTTAAATAGCAATTTATCCAAGACAACTTACATAGGATCAACAGTTCAATAATATGAAAACAGAGTTGAAAATTCCAAAAATATATGTATGATAAACCGCCCAAAAGAAAACAATTGCAGATTAGAGGTAACATACAGCACTGATCATGTGATCACTAAGATTTTTTTAAACAATGCTAGAGAGGATCAAAGATGGTTTTCCATTGGCAAATAATTCAACAGCTTAGTTGCTAATATTTGAACATTTAGAAGCAGAATGTAAAGATCTAGAAGGATGACATATCAAAATGAGATCTGTAGGTTAAGAAGGGCAAGCCCATAAATACTATTATTAATACAAAGCAAATACAACTCAAAACATAATGTAACAGAAAGCAATGTTAAGTGTCAAGTAAGAAGACAAATTAATATTAGAACTCAATTGAAAAATCATCCTAACAGATCGGTGGATGATATGTTGAAGAGGAAACAGAATATTAAGAGAGGCCAACACAGAAAGAAAAACAATAATTCAACTGAGGAAGAAAATAAGATTTGTAGAAGTCATTTTGTATAGGAAAAGGTTGCAATGAGTAATCATTTAGAAATTATATAGCTGGAAATGACAGAATTGAGAAACAACCATGATTTGATGCTGAAAAGCAAGAGAAGAATGAAAGGTGGACCCAAGATTATGGGCTGAAGAAGGTAGTTATCTAGAAAGGGAGGAAATTAATAAATGAAGGATGAGAAATAACAGGGGTAGGATAAAAGATAGATAATGTACAACCATTCAGGATTCACATGCAAGTTGACATTGAGATAACTGTTGACACAACACTTCAGTAAAGTAAGAAAAGGAAATGTGTGTATCATCCATGTAAAAATGAGCTTGAAAATCAAAAGAAAAAATAAGTGATGCCAATGGAATAGTGTACAAAGCAAATAAAAGGGGTTCACATACTGAACTTTGTTGTCTGTCAAAAGACAAGTAACGAGAAGGGGACATTATTTTGTTATGAGAAACCAGAAAGAATGATTACAGAAATAGTATGACTACCACATCCAAAGAGAACCACAAATACTAACGGAAAAATAGAATTATCGGCGGTATTAAATGCAGCAGACAGATCCAAAACTACCATACAGAATAGTGGCAATGCTTGTGTAAGATATAATCATAAAGAGCAAGAATTGTTGTTTCTGTTGAATGCCCAGGATGAAAGCCAGATTGCAAAGAAGGTAAAAAAGGTTATGAGAATTGGGATAGACTGCAACTTGAGAATAGACAACTCTTTCTAAAAGTTCAAACAAACAAAGCAAACGAGAGAGAAGCTGGAAATCACTTTTAAACATAACGCAGTAGTCTGAACTACATTTTATCTCATGGCACAATATTTATGAGACACAATTACTGTTTAGTTAAAATTCATTTGTTGTTTCTGGTGATTGCAAAAGATTAAGAGGTAAATCTGTGACCTCTGTAAATTACTACTTCCCACCATAAGCAACTGTAGCCATATATTTGAGAAAATCTGCATTTAAATGTACCACCAGACCCTATTTTTCAAATATGCCTTCAGGTTATTCACCCTCCAGCCATGGTCTCGTAAGGGGGTTGACACATTGACACATTTGCCTGATCAGTAAAACCTGGATATTCACGCAACTGCTATGATTTTGTTGCGGTGGCGCCACTTGCCAGCACCCCCACTCTGAAAAGTGTCCCAGCACCACTGCAGCTTTTGCTCATAAATTAATCAATACTCTGGGAAAAGGTGTGTGCCACCAAGTAGAAAGAGCATTACTTGCCCCACAGATATCACCAAGACTATGATCTTGAAGCATTTGGTTTATAGCAAGTCTGGCAAATGATCGTTGAGTCATACACTGTCTTGATTTGTATGATTGTGGATCTAATAGAATGTTGAGATTCCCAGCTACTAAAGTTTTATCCAGCGCAGTTCTGCAAATTGATGAAAAAGCCAATGTTATCTTTGCTAAGAGCACAATTAGTTGTAATTACATATTCGGTTTCATCAATTTATGCTTTAGTAATAATTTTTTGTCATCATCATTATATTTTTTTATATTTGTACATGTACAAATGTTTGTTACTAGTAGGTACACCCCAGGTTAGATACTAGAATAGAAGCTGACAAGGTTCAATTCTACTGATTCCTTCCTTAACCTTTTATTCTCCTCTGGAATCATATGTTTTTCTTGCAAAATGACAATGCCCGTTTTTTGCTCCTTTTCTTCTTTCAAGAGGGGCATTTTGGCCATTCACATTCCAATGTGAGACTGCACTTGGTTTATTAATCATCATATCATTTGGAGGAACGCCCTATCTTAGTCAGAACAAAAAAGTAGAATTCATATAAGGTAGACAGATAGGAAAGATAGAGTCCTAAGGAGGAGGAACAAGTTATATGGCATAGTTACTGAGAGCCGAGAACCTAGAGAGGAGGAAATGAGCCTCAGAAGCTGGAAAAGTGTGTGAGAAGGAGGAATGAGAAGAAGGGAGGAGAGAAGAAGAGTTATAAGAGTAAGAAGATTGTTGAGGAGAAGGAAAGGACAGAAGGGGAGATTTGATGGGAGACCAAACAGTTCCCAACGCCTCTAACTTAAGTCGAATCATGAAATGGGGTAGATGAAAGTTTACTGCTGAAGTTCTGGAAGATTAATCTGCTGAGCAAAAAGTAGGAAAAGAAGCCAGTGACTCCTGGGATCCAAAACTAGTGGAAACCTCTGCCATCTGAAAAATGATACCATTTCCACACAGAAATCAACCAGCATCATTTGGGACCTTACCCATATTCATCTCTGCAACTTATTCTTAGTACACAGTTAATGCACCCTCGTCCACCTCCAGTGAATCAATAGCTCCCTCACTCTTGGGTTTCCACCTCTGCGGATACCTCCCTCAGGACATTTACCACATGCCTGCACTGATGACAATCTGTTCTTATCACTGCACCGTAGCAGTATGTGAGGTGGTGGTGCACAGAAGCAAGGGTGCTCTTAAACTTAAACTTTGCTATTCCATAACTGGCTTACCTCTTTATTCCATAACTGCCTTCCCGCTACATTCTTTTTCAAAATTACATTTTATAAGGGAATGAAATCTCATACGTAAAAAAAGCATGACCAACACAAGCACAAGTCTAGTCTGTAAAAAGTAAAGTCAGTGCAATGAAATTGGCAGTTAGCACGTGGTAAAACCCCAAAATCACAAAAAACATTATTATTGTATTGACTGCAATAAACACTGGTTACTTTTCAACCACATTGTAGAGGAGGAGTCAGGTACCCCGACCAAAAGCTCTGCCCGCATGTTGCCTATATGTTGGGAACCAGAAATTTCTAAACCTGCAGTACCAGTAAGAATTACTGTACTGCAGAGAATCCTGGAAACAAAGTATCCATTGAGAAAACCTTATATGCATTCACAGAGAAATAATGGCCTGTTGGACAAAGTCCCGGAGGAAATGTGAAAATGATCGAAAGAGAAGACTGGCAACATCATAATGCGGAGCAGAGATGACACACCTAGAAAAAATGCACGAGATAAAAGAACATAGACGTTCTATAAGGTCTGAAGAGATGTTGGTAAAGGGGAGCAACATTTCGGGCTCCAGATGAAGATCTCATGCTACAGAAATGCTGAAGAAAATGCAAATTAGTTTACACTTGTACAGACACAGTAATGCAAGTAGACAAAGTGATCTTCAGGCTGGCTACGCAGTGAATAGTTGTGGCAATGTGCAATGTATAATACATAGGAATGTATAGAACCTGCATATTCCACAGTGCACTTTCAGCAGGGATTGAAATCCCGTGATTGGAAAGGGTTTTTCAGTGTGGCGCAGTTGGAAAATAACTGATGGCGAAGTAGAAATACAAAAAAGGCTTGGCTGGCCCAACACCAAGAAGCTGAGGCCACCGTGAGCCTGGTTGTGCATCCAGTAGTTACATGAACGAGAGAAAGAAACAAACTCCTGTTTGCGGTGGAATGGAAAAACACAGAAGGCTTCAAAAGTTCATCATTTAATAGAATTAAATGCTGCAAAGAGCTTGAAAATGCAGTGTCCAAGTCACATTGTCAGAACAAAATAGACATTGGGTCGAACTACACCGAAACCAAGAAGATACTCCCTTTTATTCTCAGGCACAGAGGGCTTCTGCAAGGTCAAATTCAATGCCTTAATTGACTGGCAGACTGCAAGAGTGATGATAGATGTTGGGCTAATTGGAGGGGAGGCATGATCACGCCGACCCTCCCTGCACCTGGAGCCTGCATGCTGCTAGCATGGGGAAAATTCCAGAAGGGTACAAAGGTGCCAAACCAATGGTAGAGGGCCACGTAACAAAGAGCCCTATAGTTTGTGTAACCAATAGAGTTTCGAGTATTAGTGTGACACAGAAGATGACTTGCACTTGGGATGCGCTTAGCTGCCCACCTGATAGTAGAGACCAAATCACTTCCCCCGTCAGTATGGAATGTATACTTAGATGTTCTCTGTAACCCTATCACATCCCCAAGTAGGTTTTTGTAGTTTGCCACGTAGTGTGATGTCACTTATGATGAGTTTTGACTTTAAAAGTTGTGTTTTTTATAATATGAGCGGAGAGAAATCGAGCGAACGTCCGTTGATGTCTGTTGTAACTGTTTTAGATATTTGCAAATAAAAGAGACCAAGTTTTGCCAACTTCCTGAGTCGGTTTTGATTATTGATGTTTGAGTAAATTCTGCATCCCCATCAAGCTCTAAGTTTTGCTATCTCATCTTAAAGGGCCCTAGGTCTATGTGTTCATGTGGTGGCATAGGTAGGATGGTTCAGAATCCGTCAACCCAGTAGGCTTTTAAGGGTCTCGGAGATATCAGATGTTGTCCGCCATTGAACGGGAGGACCGCAAGCCTCCCTGTAGATAGCGGCAGCAACAAATTCTTGCAAGTCAAACTAAACAGTTGGGACGGACCCCTCTTTCATGGAATTCCCCTTCTGGTTTCTACAGGCAGCTGAGCGGAACGAAGTCTAAGGTGGCCAGTTGAGGAGGAGACGATCCTGAGGGTCAGGAGCTGAAAAGCGAATGGTGAGTAAATTCAGAGAGGCGGCAAAATTAATTGTGTATTGAAAGGGGAAAGTAATAATGGGGAAAAAGTGACGGAGGGTTAATAGGGTATTTGAGTTGATGACCAGGAATGTCAAGTGAAGATATATGGACGAGGAGCAATGCATAAGATAAGCCCAGAATCCTACTTCCAGGGACGTCTAGAAGAAGTTGTTTTAGAATCCAAGTGGATATTTAAGCTATGAACAGATAGATCTGTTAAACAGAACAATTTACACTCCGATCTGAGTCATTTTAGGGGCAAGAGTAGCCACGAGGAGAGTTGGTAGAAGTATATGTTGGCCGGCAAGTTTGTATGTCTGTATGTTGTATGTATTATATATGTTAAGGATATGAGGCAAATGTTGAAGAGCGACAACGAATAGATTGTGGTAAAAAGCTGAGAGTAGATGATTTATTTATCTAGTTGTCGAAAGTATTGATGGAACAGGTATACTGAAGTAAAGTGAGACATATAGGATTGGAGCTGTGACGATTGGTGCACGCTCATATTGTGGTATTTTTCTGAAAAAGTATTTTCTGTGTAAAACAACAGTAAGTATTGATTGACAGTCGAGTGTGACTAGTCATGATGGATGATGTTACTCCGCTCAGGCACTTCTGCAAACACCTGCCAAAACACGCACCCAAGCTTAAACAATATAGTGTAGACTGGGTTAAGGGCACGGCAGATAAAATGTTCATGGCCACCAGGGGGATCACTGGCAAAAGCAGTTTTACAACACGTGACTACATACCTGCACACAGCGTGCACGGGAAAGAAGTTAGAAAAAAGGTTAGCTAGCCTAGAGCTCTGGAAAATGTACCAGGAGGAACAGGAAGACCCGCGCCTGAAGATTGGATGCTTAACCTGTGTACGCACAAAAGACAAAGGAGGGTATCCATTAAGGGAACTTAAAGCAGCGGCTGGATATAGTAATCCGACGCATGAGCCACCTGCGTATAGAAGTGACGAAAGGAAAACGCCAGAGAGGGATGTGATCTCTAAAGTCCCACAGGACAAGGAGAGAAGTGAACGACCATGTATGACTCTAGATATAGAATGAGAAATTAAGAGATGGAATGGAGAAAAGGATAAAGCTGACGAGATAAAGCTCATACAGAACAAATCAATGGGCGGTCAGATATTGCTCAAACTTGATAGGAAGAGCATTGAGGAAGTACGGCAAGTGGAAGATCAAGATAAGCAGGATAAAAAAGACAGGGAACGAGATAAATGATTGAGAGAAGGCTAAAAAGAAGAGAATACTAAGACAAGAGCATATGTATCGTCAAGAGCAGTTACGAAAGGAAGAAAGAGCTGAAGAGCAAAGAAAATATGACAACAGGCAGAGAGCAATCGAAGAACGAGACAGGCTAGAAAAGAGAAGAGAAGAAGAGGAAGAACAGAAATCAAGAGATAAAAGAATGCAAAGACACAGAGATGATGAGGTGCATTGGGCAAATGAAAGAAGGGAAGTGAAAAGACAGGAGGAGGAAAGGATTGGCAAGGAAGCAAAGAAACAAAGAAAATTTGATGAGGAAATGGAACGAAAAAGAAGGCAGACAGCACGCGACATTGATCGCATTGAAAGAGAGCTAATGGAGCCAAATCAGTAGTGGCATGGTAGGACATGGAGGAGTTTCTCCTGTTACAAGAACCTATGCCAGGACCCTCTGGAGTAAATCTAGAGAAGAATTTTGAGATAGGATATATTGAAGACAGAATCGAAAAAACCTATCAAGAGATGAGGGCAAAGGGTGAGTTGAGAACTAGAGGAAAAGATGATTGATCTGAAATTGCCCAATCGTGAGACAAGGAGAGAGGCCTGTTCAGCCTGTTCTGTCTTTGGACAGGCTGACTCTAAACAGAGACGAGAAAGAGGACAGTCATACAAGTTGGGGACAGGATATGTAAGACGAAGAAAGGGAAACCTTCTGTGGGGAGGAGGGTGGTGCTTGTGGTTCCGACGGGAGTTTTCAAACAGACAAGGAAGTAAGGTAGTCAGATTTGAACCTACCTAAAGCAAGGACACCAGAGCCTATAGCGCGCACAAAATGATCTAAAGAGTGATCCCATAATGAGAGGGGGTACTCGCCACATACGTGAGAAGACTAAGGTCATTGCCAGGAAGAAGGCGAACAGGAACCATTGTTTCTACAATGGATAGGCTTACAATGGAAGCCAATTGCAATTTTGTTAGAAAAAAGAGGGGCCAGACCGTAGTATATCCCATGGCCTCAGATGGATAAGAATAACTTAAGGTGTAAGCTCCTGAGTTTGACATCGGGTGCCAGGAAATGGACTTATGAATTAGAGTAAATGACAGGCGGAAACACGTTACCTATAGGGGACATTAAGGGTCTTCAAGTAGCTATCCTTGGGGAGAGGGCTGACGACATTTGGACGAGAGCGGGATACGCAAGTGTCACAGCACAGAACACAGCGCACGATGGCCCGCGTTTAATAATTGTAGAGCGGCAGTCTGGAAAGCGCTTAGAGTACAGTATGTTGATACGTTGGATATGGGAGCTATCATGGCACGTAAGATGCAGGAAGGGGAGGATCCACTTGCTTACATTCAGAATTTTCAAGAGCAGTGGTCTTTGGAAACTCGCAAGCTGTGGGGAAAATCTATACCTGTATTTTATCATATATTATGTTTGGGGTTGCTGAGACAGCTCAAGAAGCTAGTGGATATGGATGCAAAACCATGGCCAGATATACAGCTGACCATCGCACACCATTGCCGATTGTGGCAAGAGAAAAATAGAAAGAGAGAGGATGCTAGGAAGCCCGAGGAAGCCAGGTTAGTATGAAAAAAGCTGTCAAAATATGCTATAGAAGGGGAGATGCTGACAAGTGGAGAAGGGCCAGGATCACAGCAAGTATCAGGTATGCCGCAGGTGAATAGCCAATGGCAGTTGGATCAAGGAGGGAACAGGTTTATGCCGAGAGGCAGGGGAGGCTTCCGCGGAAGAGGAGGTTTCCAGAGTAATCAGGGAAACTTTCAGAATAACCAAGGCGGGTTTCAGAATCCACAGAATGACAATCAAGGCATGCAGGGAGGGCAAGTTAAGATATTCCCTCCTGTATATTGGATATGTGGAATGACAGGACACATTGCGCAAACATGTGGGAGCCAAGGAAATGTGCAAAATGGGCAATTCTGAAGAGGGGGGAACAGCTAATCCTCCAGCATATAGCCCACAAAATAGGGACGGGTTTGCCCAAGATCAGACAGTGTATCAAGCACAGGTACCACAAACACAACAGGCTTTGCAACCACAGCAAGCACCATTGAATCCGCTGCAAGGGCAGTCACAGAGCAGTCACAGCACGCACCCATGTCGATAAGGCAGAGTGCAAACACAGGTCAGTTATTGACTCCTAGAGTAGGGGGTGTCACTGTCATGGGAAGGAATCCTTTTAAAGGTACGGGAATGAGTATGTACCCACAATAGGACAGCTCACAGGGTGACTTGATGTGTTCAGTACTATCGGTGATGCCCAATCCTCAAGAGGAACCGAGGGTTGATGTTACCATTGGAGGCAAATCATTTTCTTTTTTAAGTAGATACTGGGGCAATTCGCTCATGTATACAAGAGGGAACATTTTCGTTATCAGGTAATGCGATGAATGATCAAGGGTTCTCTGGAGCTACAAGTAGAGTTCCTTTCACTGTGCAATTGCCAGTCTCTATAGGAGAGTGTGATATGTCTGTCCCCTTATTGCATTCAAGACAGACACCAGTTAATATAATGGGCAGAGTTTTAATGACGAAGTTAAATATGACAATTTCTTTCACTGATGAAGGCAAAGTGTGCTCAACACCAAGAATACACTATTTAAATATAGTTGAATTTTTCATGACATTTACAGGACAAATAGCTTTGCGAGGAGCACCATTAGAACCAGAAATGTGTCACTATGGGGTATGCATTTTGTTAACGTGGCTACCCGGTATAGTGGGAAAGATTATGAGAATACCTGATGAATTTCTGTTCAGGCCACAGATATCCATGGAGGAAGAGGGGAGACAGATTTTTCCCTTGGAATTCCAGGCAGCTTTAGTGCGAGGAGAATTAGCGGTTCCATGTAGTAATGTCCCCTCAAAAATATCGCCATGCAAAAGAATCGCTGAAAAATTGCATGGGAACATTATTACATGGAACATGCGGGGGGCACCCCCGCAACATCTAAACACTTTTTCATTTTTCATGGAGACCGGGGGACACCCCTGCAACCTCCGCTACCGCTGTCCCTTTATATATGGTCACCTATATAATGTCGCCACAACCTTTTCCCGGTGACATTATATACAGTGACCATATATATAGGGATATTATTACCTGATACCGAATTAGCCATGCTTGAAGGTTGGGATTGAGGCAGGCCATGGAGAAAAGTCATTGCCATTGGGGAAGGATGTAGATTGACTAATGTCACCGATGAAAATATGCCTCCAGAAGACCCGTCAGATGAGGAAGTAGTATTTGAGATGAGCATTACATATTGGATTAGAACAGAAAGATGAGAAGTCCCACAGAAAAAGTTGATAGTGTGGCAGCGTCCGCATTTTGTTGATGAAGACATAGCGAAGGTGCCAATTTCTTTATGGACTACGGGCCTGTTGAAGGGGCTGGGAGAAGTTGAAACCAGGAGCAATTTTACCTCGAACAAGGCAGTATCCCATGTCTCGAGAGGCAGATGATGGAATTTTCAAGATTATGGGGCCATTAGCGTCATGGCTACCTCCAAACCCGCGTCCGGGTCCGATCTGACAGAATGGGGACTTACCGGGTCATTCCGGCCTTGAAGGACCCGGTAAATCCCCATTCTGTAGACCAGTCCCCATTCCCATTTGAGCCCCAATAGGGCTCAATGGGAATGGGGAAGGCGCTAATGACGGGCCTGCAAATAGCGGGCCCATTATTAGCGCCCTGGTCCCTTAGCGGGACCCGCAAAGGACATGTGGTCAGACCACACGTCCTTTGCGGGTCCCGCTAAGGGACCTCGGAATTGGGCGGTAAGGGTTTAACAGCACCGCCATCATTACCAGCGACCGCTAACCCTTACCACCCAACTCAGAATGAGGCCCTATATCAGCTATGATATGATATGGCATTTATAACGCGCCTATACACAAGTAGATCAAGGCATCCTAGTGATGTCAGAGTCACATTGCAATACTGCAGTGCACCCAATCAAAAAATCAAAAGGGGAGTTGTGACATTTAATTCAGGACATGAGGCAGATTAACCAGATTGTAGAGGCAGAGTTTCCTCTAGTTACAAATCCGACAACGATATTATGTAGCATCCCTGTTGAGGCGCGATATTTCACAGTGATTGACTTGAAAAATGTGTTTTTCTCAATCCTGTTGCATAAAGATTCCCAAGACCTTACGTCATTTAGGTTTTGTCAGACTAAGCTGAAAAGTACATGTTTGGCCCAGAGCTATTGTGAGGCTCCATCAATTTTTAATAGGGTCCTGCAGATGGACCGAAGCAATATTGATTTGCCAAGTGTACTGCAATATGTAGATGATATTTTGGTATGTAGCTCATCAGAAGAAGAATGTAGATGAGACTCAGTTCAGCTAATGATTATTCTAGCTGAGAAAGGCTATAAGGTGAAAAATGAGAAATTACAGTATTGCCAAGAAGAGGTGTTGTGCATAGGTCAGTTAATCTCACATGAGGGAAAGAAGGTCATGCCTGAAAGAGCTGAGGCAATTATGAAAACAGCGAAACTGCACACGATAAAGCAAATGCAACAGTTTTAAGGACTCTGTAACTATGTCAGAGAATGGGTATTTGATTATAGTTCATACACAAGGCCTTTGTTACAGGCTCTGAAAAAGGCACAGGAGAATCAAGAAAAAATTGAATGGACTGAGGAGATGGAGGAGGGGTTTGATGAATTAAAAAGGCAATGTGCACAGCTCCAGTTTTAGGAATTGCCAATTATTCTGAGGAGTTAATTTTATTTTCGCACACAAATGGGACAGTAATGACAGCGGTGCTTATGCAGAGAACTACCTTGGGGTACAAACCTTTAGCATATTAGAGTTGGATTTTAGACCCAGTAATGAGGGGTCACTTCCCTTGTGAACAATCAATGGCTGAAGCCGCGTTCACTATTGAGTAATCTGCCAGAATAGTAATGGGGTGTTCTATTACTTTATTTATCGAGCATTCTTTGTTTGCTTTTTTGGAGAAACCTAAGGGTACACTAATGTCTCAAAGAGCTTCTGCATATGAGGTGGTCATTTCGAATCTGGTGATCAAAATAGTCAGGTGTAAAATGGTGAACCCTGCCACGTTTGTAGCTGAACCGCTGGCAGAAGATGAACAAGTACATGATTGTTCAAATCATGAGGAGCTGTATGACGAGATCCCAAGGGTAAAGGAGAATGCTCTAGCACCAGGGGAGATTCTCTTTATTGATGGCTCTTCAAGGATCAATCAAATTGATGGAGAAAGGCATTCAAGTGCTACTGTAGTGAAGCACAAGGCTAATGGGAAATTTGAAGTAATAACGAGTGCAAGACTACTGTCTCACTTTTCAGCACAGGCTGCAGAATTAGTGGCACTGATTGTCGTGCTTGAAAAACACGCAGACCAGGAAGTAACAGTGTACAGTGACTCCGCATATGTGACGTCAACCGTGTATGCAGGGCTAGCATGTTGGAAAAGGAGGGGCTATCTCAGATCAGACGGCACACCGGTGCAGCACGCTGCATTATTGGACAAGCTTATTAAAGCACTACAACTCCCAGTAGCCATTGCAATAGTTAAGTGCGCAGCACGCACTAAATGAACAGACTTTATTTCACGTGGAAACCAAGCTGCAGACAAAGAGGCACAAAGGGTTGCGTATTTACTGGATATAATGAGTTTTGATACGCCTGATGTGAATGAAAAAATTGTTGCGTTGATGGTTGTGAATGAAAGCTTTCACCACTTATCGAGAACACAATTGATGCAAGTTCAGGGTGAAGCCACACAGGAAGAGAAAGACCTGTGGCCATGGAGGTGGTGTTCTTTATCCCCTTCCGAGGCACTAAAGTGAAAAGACAGCACTGGTAAACCGGTGATGCCTGTAGCCTTATTAAGGGTGGCGTTAGAACAGCTACACTACCCTGCGCATGTTAATAGGGAGAGTCTTGCAGCAACAATTGCGGAGGACTGGTTTGTGCCGAACCCGTTAGAACACTTCGCTTTATATGTAGTAAATTGCATCGTATGTCAAACGTTTACTGCTGGGCACACACTGCGAACAGTCAGAGGAGTAATTCTTCAACCAAATGGACTTTTTCAACATATTATGTTGAATGCTGCAGATCTGTAATGGATATAGGTATATGATATGGTGGTGTGCCACTTCTCCAGGTGGCTCAAGGCCGGGCCATGCACACATCCTGACAACACTTGCACTGCAAAGTGTTTAGTCTACGAAGTATTTCCCAAATGGGCAGTATGTGAGGTGCTGAGATCAGATAATGGCCCCCATTTTTTGAATGAGGTATTTGAGAAAATGTGCTTATTGCTTGGCATTAAGCACAGGTTTTCTTCTGCTTCTCACCCACAAGCGAACAGAATATGTGAAAGACTCCATGGTCTGCTGCAAGAGAGAATAGCTAAATTGAAACTGACACTGAAAAAGTGATGGCTGCACTGCTTGCCCCCTGCACAATATTCATTAGGAAATCAGCCCAGATCTGACCACCACCTCACATCCCACGAGTTAGTCACAGGGAGGTGAATGAGAATGCCTCTAAGTCCTCCACCGAGGACTAGAAGTGATGCCCAGACAAGTGCAGAATTGTTAGGTGATGAGCTACGTGCGTACGTAACATTTATGATGGCTAGTATCTCTGTTATCTCAGATCAAGTCAAGCGGACCGGGTGTCGGTCTCAGAACACAGATGAAGACCATACAGCAACCACAGCTAAAGAACTATGTTTAACTAAAATCTTTGCTGGAGATAAGGTTTTAATCAGAAACTTTACACGAAAGTGCCACGAGCCCCGTTTCAGCAGCCCTTTCGTAGTGGAGAACATTACTCCATCAGCAATTAAAGTCCTAGGAAGACGAGCTTGGATTCACCAAGGAGATGTGAAAGTCTACTCTGGAGTTACCGCAGAACCCCCAACCCATTTGGAAGCAAGTCAAGGAGAAGTAGTGCAGCACGTGCAGACTCGACCGATGATGAGGAAGAAGGACACAGAGACTGTCCAGTAGATGGATAAAAGTGTACATTTGGACTTTGGCTCCCCTGCGACACTCTTTGTAGCTGCTAAGCAGGGAGTGAAAAAAAGCTATTGTTCTTAAGCCACAGGAGCTTTGCTGACATTGGACTGTGGAGTGCTGAAGTAAGAAAAATATGCAAGACTTGGATTTTGTGTTTGACGACTGGAAGAGGGAGCAGTTCCCTGACTCATTTCTTACAGAATTTCTCTTTGCAGGTACCTATGGTACTTACCGATGCTGATGTAGACAGACTACTTCTTGATGTCTTCATATTTATACTGAGAGTTTACCCTGCTCTTGTTGGGAGGAGCACTGACATATGTACCTTTCTCCAGGATCCTAAGAATGGCCCGACTATTAGACGCTTATTGGCAGCAATGATGATGCAGATCAGACTGTTACTTGAGCATTTTACTGGAGGTACAGATGGTCCTGTCTAGTGATGATGTCCAGAAAATACTTGCTATGATCTTTTACTGTTTGCTTCAAGTTCATCCACACCTTGTTTGGCGGGATACCAACACTTTTGTGTTCATGCGAGATCCTATAAACCATCCAGCAATCAGCCAGTTACTTGTGGAAATCATTGAACAGATTCAGCAACTACCGGAGCATCTGCCAAGTTTGCCTGAATAAAAAGAGTTTTTCCTTCCTTAAAAAGTAATCACAGGCAAATAAACATGTGGTCCATAGAGAATATTGCAGGTCCACAAAGTGAGCAGAGTCAACGACGAGTGGAGAGGCGTTGATGGTGGAGCCTCATTTATTGGTGCATAATATATGCCTGTTTTACCTTTATCAGTGTTTTCCTGATTCTGCTAATTCACACTGTGTATTTCAATGGTCCCAAGAAAGCAGTGGTCCCTTTGATACTTCCCACTCCAGTTACCCTGGCAGAGCTAAACATTGTGAGACAGCCATGCCTTATGTGATTGTCCCTACTCCAGTAGCTCATGTAGAGGTACCTATGCATGTGACAAAAACTCCAAACCTTCCCTTTGGAGGGAGATCCATTTTTTATTACTTTATGGTCATTATAGGAAGAATCATTTGGCAAGAAAGAAACAGAGACCTAAGAGAGGTGCAAGGCAGGATGATTATGAATTAAATAATTATTTGGACAGTACAGCACATTTGGGAACAACATGTGGTATCAGCACATAAAAGAGGCGGGAAAGAGCACTTCTGAAGAGGATTGCTATGTATGTGCACTCCTGCCTTATGCTATGGTAAAGTCTAAGATATTCATAGCTATTGAAATAGATGTTCAAACGGCTCATTACCTTACTCACCTTGCACTCTGCCAAACAAGAGATCAATTCCAGGGCCGAACAGCATCTTTGATATGGGTAACAGAATGGTCAGCACCAGATGAAGATGATTATGTCCAATATGTGAAAACAAGAGCGAGACCACACAGCAAGAATCATGTGATAAGATACGAACAGCATGGTATGAATGTAAGAGGCTCATATAGGAATTCAACAGAAGGCTCAATTGCAAAGGTAAAACTGATGAAGAGGTTCGAAGCTGTAAGGAAAGAGGCCAGATGCAGATCTGGGGAACAGTGCTTTCTCCAGACAGATTGGAAGAAGTTGTCTTCATATTCAGAGCTGTAGCAGTAACTGGACATCACAAACCAGTTATCAAACAAGTAGAAAATGGATGTAAACCTCTATGCCCGAGGCTTGCAAGTTGCTGACATAGGTCAAAGAAAAAGGAGGTCCATTGCAGATAATACTTTTGGCTACTGCAGAACTGTGCTTCAAAAACAATGGCACGAGAAAAGTTGAGACAATCAGCAATGTGAATGAATCTTTGATGTACCAGGAATGAAGCACAGGACAGCAGTGATAATGGGGCACTACTGGGCCTGTGAATCCATAGCTTACATGAAGCTGCTCAGAGATTGGGGAGGACTATGTTCTTTAGTGATTGTGCATGTTCCAGCATTGGTGATCCCGAAGAGTGACTTGAACATTGGTGAATTTCCCAAAGCAGATGCCCACCTGAGGAAGAAGAGATCTACTGAGCTCCTGAATCGAATGAAGAGAGAGAACTATTTCTCTGCCAAATCAATAGAAGCTTTTGATGCCATTCCATAAGAACACAGATTGTTCAGTCAGACTTCACAACTTTATGACAATCTTTATGCCCAGGACCAAGGGGATGACGAATGCCAGATGGTTACAGATAACCAGATGGAAGCTTCTGCAGATGATCAACACCACCATAAAGGGTTTCAATACTATCAAGGAGGAGCTGAGAGCCATAGGACTGATGACTCTTCAGAACAGATATGTCATGGACATGATCACAGCTATGGATGGAGGTGTTTGTGCCAAAATCAGAGACTCATGTTGCACGTTCACACCTTCTCACGATGACAAGAATGGCACCTTGACAGAGGCCATAACATTGTTGACAAACCTACACGTCAAGATGGAGGATGAAGTGGAAGACATTGGGGATGACAGTTGGTTTGGGTCAATATTCTCGTGGGTTCCACAATGGATGGTGAACATTTTTAAGTTACTTGGAGCACTTTTGGTGATGATCATGTTTGGGGTCTGTGTGATTAGGATAATAAACATACAATACAAGAAGACTGGAAGGAAAGCAGTAGTAATGAAAATTGTGATTGATGTTTAATCAGGAATCAAACCTAAAGAGCTGACAAATGAAGAAATCAGAGACTACGTAAAGGCCAGCATTCATCCACCTGAGTGAATAAAGTTCATGTATCCCACAAACCACAAGAAGTATGTGTGGGGATGGATCAATTGCAGTCCCAATGGACAATGCATGCTTATGACCTGGAGTGTTTATGAGCACGTGAAATCAACAGGATGCCTGAAAGGAGTGATAAAGAAATGGGTTCCAAAGAAGCACTTCTTCAGACAAGGATTTCTTGATGTGGAGATTGATGAGAGAGTGGTCGATGAATCGCCCAGAGGGGGAAATGTAGAGGAGGAGTCAAGTACCCCCACCAAAAGCTCCGGCCCCATGTTGCCTATATGTTGGGAACCAGAAAGAATGCCTGTATCACAGAGAATCCTGGAAACAAGGTATCCATTGAGAAAACCTTATTTGCATTCACAGAGAAATAATGGCTTGTTGGACAATGTCCCGGAGAAAGTGTGAAAATGAGTGAAAGAGAAGACTGGTGACGTCATGCGGAGCAGAGCTGACACACCTAGAAAAGATGCATGAGATAAAAAAACATAGATGTTCTATCAGGGCTGAAGAGAAGGTGGTAAAGGTGAGCAACATTTCGGGCTTAAGATGAAGATGCTCATGCTACAGAAACGCTGAAGAAAATGCAAATTAGTTTACACTTGTACAGACGCAGTAACGCAAGTAGAAAAGGTGATCTTAAGGCTGGCTACGTAGTGAATAGTTGTGGCAATGCGCCAATGTATAATACATAGGAATGTATAGAACCTGGATATTCCACAGTGCACTTTCAGCAGGGCTTGAAACCCTGTGATTGGAAAGGATTTTTCAGTGTGGCGCAGTTGGAAAATAACTGATGGCGAAGGAGAAATACAAGAAAGGCTTGGCTGGCACAACACCAAGAAGTCGAGGCCAAAGTGAGCCTGGTTGTGCATCCAGTAGTTACATGAATGTGAGAAAGAAACAAACCTCTGTTTGGGGTGGAATGGAAAAACACTGAAGGCGTCAAAAGTTCATCATTTAATAGAATTAAATGGCTGCAAAGTGCTTGAAAATGCAGTCTCCAAGTCACATGGTCAGATCAAATAGACATTGGGTCGAGCTACACCGAAACCAAGAAGATACTCCCTTTTATTCTCAGGCACAGAGAGCATCTGCAAGGCCAAGTTCAAAGCCTTAATTGACTGGCAGACTGCAAGAGTGATGATAGATATTGGGCTAATTGGAGGGGAGGCAAGATCAAGCCAGCCCTCCCTGCACTTGGTATAGTAGCCTGCGTGCTGCTAGCGTGTTGAATATTCCATAAGGGCACAAGGGTGCCAAACCAATGGTAGTGGGCCATATTACAAAGAGCCTTATAGTTTGTGTGAGTGTCGAGTATTAGTGTGACAGGGAAGATGACTTGCACTTGGGATGGGCTTAGTTGCCCACCTGACAGTAGAGACCCAATCACTTCCCCCGTCAGTATGGAACGTATACTTAGATGTTCCCTGTAAACCTATTACATCCCCAAGTAGGTTCTTGTATTTTGCCACGTAGTGTGATGTCACTTATGACAAGTTTTGACTATAAAAGTAGAGTTTTTTATAATATGCTCTGAGAGATACCAAGCGAACGTCTGTTGATATTTGTTGTAACTCCCTGTTTTAGACAATTGCAAATAAAACGGACCAAGTTTTGCCAACTTCCTGAGCTGGTTTTGATTATCTCTAAGTATTGCTACCTCGTCTTAAAGGGCCCTAGGTCTTTGGGTTCCAACATGTTTGAAATAGAAAGACATACCCAGTTAACTGCCAATATGTTATAGAATTCAATTATTTTTTTTCTTAAGAAACACTGCACATGTTTCAGGGCCTTAAACACATGTATATAATCTCCCACATCAACCGTTAGAATGGTAGTTTAAACCCTGAAGAATACAATTTATTTCTGCAGATCTACTTTTTCTTGCCTCCTTGAATTTCCACCATTTTTCCACCACATCCTCACTGGTGGTATGCGAAAATGAGATTGTTATACTTTCTCCCCCAAGAAGTTGTCTTTTTGGTCCTTGCAATGTTTACTATATAGGATGTTTATAGTGTGCTTCATCAGTTTGATATGGGTTGGTCTGGCTTTATTGCCAATTCTTGTCCCAGCAATCCTATGCGCTGTCTCAGCAACCTCTTAGGTGTTCGCTTCTTTGGAGAAAGTCTAGGGCATTCCCCATATTACAATTTTGAGGAAAGCTAAAAATCTCAAGGTTATGCCTTCTGCTTCCCTTTTCCAGTGTAGATATTTTATCCATACTGCTAATCATATGTGGTTTTAGTAAACTGTTTTCATTTGGATTTTAAAGTGTATTCTAGCTTATCCTTGGGCAGGTATTCTTCTGTCTCCCTCAACCACTTTATTAATTACTGAGTTTAAATAGCTAACCACACTATCCACTTTGTGGCCTAAAGCATTCAAACCACCAGACAACTTCTGTAACATTTGGATAATCCCAGCCTGGTTCTCCTCCATATTGTAAACAGTGCCCATCTGGGTCAAGGGGCTGTCTACTTCAGAGGGGGTGAATGGCTTGTCATTACCTCAATATTTTCTGGTAGGTTGTTTTGAGTTCATCAACAGTGAAGTCAGATGTTTAGTGCCCATCGTTTCCGATCAAGGTCCAGTCAGATATTCTGAAGAGGAAGCCACAGGTCCAATGGAGTGGGGGCTATGTCTTAAAGCTGCCATCTCCGAAGGTCATACAAACGACGTCCTTTTTATTTTACATTGTATTGGCAAATGCATATTTCATATACAAGACCTACAAGAGAGCTAAGGTGGAACTGGACACATAATTACTATTCAAGGCAATGGTTTGGTAATTGTTATCCAATTGGGCTTTTAAATAATTATTCTGGGAGGTAAATTCCTTTCAGTTTATGTTTTAAATTTAAAATCATAATGAAGAAAAGTTTTAAAATAAGGTTTGAATCCTTCTACTGACAATGTAGGGCCAAATTTAAGAGTAGTTATTTTCATGATGAACATCACAATTAAATATTTTTCCCTATTTTAGCAAAGGAAGGGTAAATAAGTAGCTTAGAATCTAAGGACTCCCCTTAACTGAAACAAACAACATTAGATTGAGCATAGATTAGAGTGGTCATTTGGCTAAAGACTAAAGAACCTTCTGGAAGGACCATGCATTGTCAAATACTCGTAGAAAGAACTACATTTTTACAAGAAGACAAAGAATGACCTTCTGAGGTTCGTTTACAACTAGTGGAGCGATTGAAGGAGTACGAAAGACTCCTTTTAGGGAAGAAGACCAGGAAAGTCATGGCAATTTTCCCTACTAGGGCTACATCCTCAGATCACACATTGTGGGCTTTAATCCACAATCTATGAGGGTGATTTACTACTAAACAAACAAAATATAATAATGCACTTATTAGAAGAAGATAAATGATGTACTAGAATTTTCCTATGTTTTGAGATTCATTTATGTTGGTGGAGGAAGTGTAGCGTAATAAAGGGATTGAGTACATGTGTTTCATATCAAACTCATTGGGCCCCATTACAAGTGAGGAGGAACGTGTTAATGGGACCCACTAAAGAAGGCGGACCCGTTAAACCTGTTCCGCCTCATTACAAGCTCCCCTCACGGGACCCAGTAAGTAACGCCTGGTCAAACCAGGCGTGCTTACCAGGTCCCGCGAGGGGAAGAGGGAGCAAACAATGGGCCACTCGTAATCGGCCTGTTGTTTGCTCCCTCCCCCATTCCCATTCAGCCCTATGGGGGCTGAAACGTGAATGGGGAAGGTCCGGGCCCGGGTTCCTGGATGGAGGAATTACCGGGCCCTCCGAACTCGGAGGGCCTCATAATTCCCCATTCTGGTAACCCGGACCCGATTTTGGCGGCCAATAGCGGAATGGCTACCGCCAAAATCGTAATGAGGCCCCTTCTGTTTTTTTCCGTACCTTTTATTTTAGATCTGGCTAGTTGAGACAATTTAGTGGCACAGTAGTTTAATGAGGCTTTTGAAATGTAGAGACCTCCCTGGGATTTTAGTTGCATCAAAGACGTGCAAGTTCAGTAGAATGGTGTCTGCATAGCATGATCATTTGCTTTTTTTTTAATCTCCCAGGGAGATACCCATGCTTTGTGGGTGTGATCTTTCCTTTCTTTAGGCATAAGTGAAATTGATGCCTGTTACATAGTGTCTGGAAGAGTTGTCTGTTCTAGGAAATTATTAAATAGCGGGGTTAAGTGTGCAACATGAGTTTCTTTCATTGATTTATACAATTCTGCTGAAAAGCCATCTGGGTCTGGATTTTTCCATTTTGTAAAGTGAGATATATTTAGAGACTTCTTCTTCAAAGGTTGAACAGATCATGAGCTCTGTCAGGGCTATAGGTAGTTTGAGAAGCAAAATGTTATCCGAAAAGCGTGTGTATGCCTGTCGATCTGAGGGTCATTTGGAGGAATATAAGGTGTAATAATAATGTGTGAATAACTCACAAATTGCTAAGTAATCCATCACTACCACTCCGGAGTCATCTGTCACAGCCGGTATATATTTATAGAGTTCTTTCGTCCTAATCAAGTACACTAGGACTCTCCCTGTTCATAAAAAGCGTAACAAGCCTTTTTTAGTGTTAATCAAGATAAGTTCATATTTATCTTTGTTGAGAGAGTGAAAGGCCGCCAAGAAAGGTGATCATCTATAGTAACCTAAAAGCGGTTTCATCCTGGATTTCAGGGCTGCAAGATGTGCTTTATTCAGTTTCTTGTTCAGAATCCTTTCTTGCTTATCCTACCCCTCAAGGTGGGTTTCACTGCATCATAGAGGATCTGTGGTGAGGTATCACTGTTACGGTTTATTCCATGCGTGTCTGGAGGAGTTACTTGTCTTCTCTTGAGAGATATAAAGTAGAATTGTATTTCCATATGAATTACGTTTTCAGGGTCCTTTTTGCCGATAATATACTTGTGACAGGTTCATGATCTTAGATCACCACTGCTAAAATGTGGGCATCTAGGAGATTGTGTGTGTGTTCTTGGGATATCATTATTGTGTCTATCCTAGAAAAGGTATGGTGTCAGGCTGTGTGATGAGTGTAATTTCAGGTATAAAGCTCTCCAACCACCAATGAGGGAGGAAGAGTACATCATGTGTTGAAAGGTTTTTACTGTCAGAGAGCGTCTTGGTGTTTCAGAGCTGTCAAGATCAGGGTGTCTCCCGGCTCAGACCATGGATCCCCCTCTACCGGGCTCAGATTCTTTTTGACAGCAGAATCGAAGACTTTCGACTGTGTGCAGGATTTTGCTTCACCCGTCGCAGGACCACTTCGATTTACAATTCTATACAACTCTTCACTTCTGCCACTTCTCAGCTCGATACCTTACAGAGGCCTTCGATTGGGCACACACACATTGCCAGACCACTGTTTCTCACAGCTTTGCTCCTTTAGACTACAAGTCCCAGGCTGCACAGTCAAGGTTGTGTTCCCACTTTGCCAGTTATAGTCACTTTTGGGATTTACAAAAAGTTCTTGAGATAACAGGTTATCCCGCCTTAGCGTGCCTCGAGTCACAGGGTCTCCATCTTTTACCCTCAGTGATGAGGTGTTAGCGGGTCCTCAATGGGGTTTCACTTGAGGTAAGGGTACCAGAGTTTGCTCCTCATCTACCTGGGTTTCTGGAACTCACCCAAGCAGCAAGCACTGATTTAAACACTACCAGAAAAGTGTAGCTGGAGTTTTGGTTCCCTGGGGCATGGCTCCCCTGGCACGCTGTAGCCCCCTTTGTACTCACTGGCCTCAGTGTCTTGGCAGTCCATCCCCCTTCTGGCTTCCCAAGGTTCTCCCAGCTGCTGACTTCTCCTTCTCGTCTTAACGGTTCCTTCAACATCCCCTGCTCGCTCAGAGTGTGCCTGGGTGTCTGAACTTTTATACTCTTTAAAGAATTTATTAGAGACAGGTGTGAGTAGTTGTCCCTCCCTGCCTGACTCTGCCTAACCTCATTATCAGGGCAACATGGAGACTACCCATCGGAATCCATTGCCCATGGATTCCTATGGGTAATCCTCATGACCCCCATCTGCCTCTTTTTTGCCCCATTAGTTGGACTTCTAGAATGGAAGTAGGGATAGTGGCACTTGTAGGTTTTCCAGGAGATCATGGAAAAACCATGTAGGGTTTTGTCCGGATGAAGGGGGTAAATGTATTGTGATGGGTGAATGGATTTTCTATTGGGTTTTAATTTTCCTGGTCGTTTTCTCCTTTTTCTTACAGAAAGGTACTGGGATATGATGGGACTCTGCTAACAGTATCCCATGACAACTGAGGGGATGTCGGATGGGGTGTAACAGAACGGGAGGAATACCATGTCTCTCCCAAGGGCGTGTCTCCCATAGTCCCCAAGGACCCCCTGCCCAGGTGATCATCCCTCACTCGTCTGCCACCAGGGTTGGTATCCAAGAACGATGGCCCTCCCCTGGCCATCTGAACAAAGGATCCTCGGGAATAATGAAAAATGCTCGGGAAAAATGCCTAAGGTTTCTCACAAGAGCCAGGACTTTGTTCCGATCTCCTGCTATAATCTTTTGACAGGTGTGATGCAATTGTATTGGTATGTGTGTATCAGCAAGAAAAAGGATGGGTTTCTCACATTTGGTCAATGGATGGCCATCAATACAAAATCCTTGCTTGCTATTTGTCCTCGGACCATCACCCAGCAACCTTTTGTAACTTGGGAAAGTGTGTTCAGCTGAAAAGGGAAATTAAATTGAATCAAAATATTTACACCATTTTTCTAACCTACTGCAGGGATGTAATATTCTTGTACTCATCATTTTTCTACAATTCATTGGGAGTCTTGAGCATTAAAATGTGGTTCTTGGGGGAAGATGTTATCGGTTTAGGTAATATAATATTTTAGCCCTTTTAATGGGGTGATTTACCCCGTTGACATTGCATGATATTATGTATAAATTAGAAGACAATAGTTTTGATACGTGTCATAATATGAGTTGTCAGATGTTGGCCTGTGGTGGGTAGATGATATCCTTCAGTCTACAGGTGAGGGATTTTTTGAGTGAACCCCGTACTTGTCGGATTTACTTTTTGCGAGCATCTTCAGGATGCATTTAGTTGTGTCCAGATCTCTTCCATTCCACCAAAATGGTCGCTTTCCTGTGTTCTGCATCTCTTGCAAGTATTTACGATTCTCCTCTGGTGACATAGCCACACATTTCGAATTGTAGGGCAACTTCCAGCGATCAGACCAAGAAAATACAACTTGCTAGGGAAAAAAGGGTAGGTGCACCCTTTTTCAAGAAAGACAAGCGCTTTTATTTCGTATGCAAAAGAATAAGGCGACAGAGTATTCCAAATCCACTGAAGGACTCTCTGACGTCTTTCCTACAAGATTCAAGTTATAAGCACACAAATCATCACTCATGACACACTTGATATACAGTGTTAACCCTCCCCCTCATTGGCTACCTCCTATATACATGCTAATAATTACATATAGCCCATCCTCCAGTTTGTTCCGCTATCTTCTTGCTCATTTTCACCACACGTGAGTAACGTCCTCGTCCATCATGGAATGCTGCAAAGCAATTGGTTAACATGAACAGGCACCACCCTACCTTCGATCCTAACCATGTGACATGCACCTGGTTATCAGCGTGAACTCAATGGGCAACTTTGAGGTCAGCCTAGTAATTGCGAACAAAGCAGTCCTTTCCTCATCACAGACACATTGGTGCCCCCACCGTGCCCCCCCCCACTATATGGGCATCATTCTTAGCTCTCCTTGACACACAACAAATATCATGTCGTTCTCCACTTTCCCCTTTATCAGTTCCTCTCCCCAAAAGCGAACCTAACGTCCCACTAATCAATCGAGTTCACAAAGGATTTTTGGGAAAGGGAAGGAGTTGAGCCTTCCATGAGTTGACTGCTTGCAAACTCCTAGTAGCCCTCCTGCCTACCTGGGAGTTTATTCTCAACAAGTGCATTGTTTTTTTTTTAATCAAATATTTTATTGGATTTTCATACATGAGTAAACATTACAATTAATACTTTACATAAAGGGAAAAGGGAAAACATGGGGCCATGGCCACCAGGACCATCAAGCACTAAAAGAGGGTTCCTGTAGGCCAGTCTATTCATGTCTGACACATCTGAATGAGTTTCCACGTTCTACTGGGGGTGTAATGTTTCTGATGCACCTTAGAACAATCAGCGGGCATCCTCCCATTTTTGCCAGATTGTGTGCGCCTTCTGAGGGCACCCCCTCGCTGTATATACTCTGTGTTCTATTGCTGCACATGTCCACGCTTGTGGCCCATTGTTCATAGCTTGGTGTCGTCTCCGATCCCCACAACTGTGCAATGTTCCTTCTAAGTACTGCTGTGGCAGTCGACCAGTGTAACTTCTCATATCGTGACCGATTGCTTTCGTCAGAGATCCCTAGTAACAAATGTTTTGGTTCCCTCAGTACTGGTTTACCCATGACTCTTGACAATTTATTGCAACATTTCTGCCAGAGCTGTTGTATGTGGGCGCATTCCCATAAGATATGGAAGACGGTCCCTTCTTCACGTTTGCAACGCAGACATCGTGAGTCTGGAGCTCTACTGCACCGAAACAATGCTACTCTCGGGTAATAGGTGCGGTGTAGGATCTTAAGTTGGACCAGTCTGAGCCTGGACGATATGGTTACTTCACAGGGATACATCAGTGCCTCTGCCCAGTCCTCTGGTTGTAATGTCCCCACGTCCCACTCCCATTTGGCTTTTAGGCTGGTTAGTTCCTGTGTGGCAAAGGATGTGATACATGGTTGAGGTGATTTTGTGCTTAATTTGTTCCTGGACTATGTTGCGTTCCATCGGGTTGTATTCTGGCATATCCCTCATGTTCTGTAGGTTAGATTGCAGTGCATGTTTCATTAGGGTATAGTGATACATGTCTGTATGTGGGAGGGAGAAGTCAGATTGTAGTGTCTCAAACGGGATTATCTTGCCCTTCCTCACTATATCTCTAATCCTTGCTATCCCTTGCTGGTTCCAGCCGGGCCATTTGGGAAGCTTACTTATTTCTGGGAGGAATCTGTTGTTCCATAACGGTGTATGGGTGTCAGTTTCAAGTCCCATTCCATGTACTCGTGTGTTTCTGCCCAGATTCGGGTGATTTGTGCCGACATAAAGGGGTGCGTTGCACCGCCCAAGCCACAGTACAAGAGTTCCAGGGCTGATGCTGTACTATCGGCATTGATCCCTCTAATGTGTGGCAAGTTCACATCCACGTGAAGCATGTCATTCACCACTGCCATCTGACCAGCAAAGTAGTATGTTTGCAGTCTGGGCAGTCCGATTCCCCCCTCCCAGATGGACCTTTGAAGTGTAGGGAGAGCTAGCCGTGGGTGACCCCCGCACCATAGTAGTTTCCGGAGGACACAATCAATTTTGAGGAATTCGTGCTTTGGGATATGAAGTGGTGCATTTTGCAAAATATACAGAAATCGAGGAAGAGCAATCATTTTGAACAGGGCCGCTCTACCTAACAGTGTCAGTGGTAGGGAGATCCAATGGCGAGTGTCCTCCGCAAATCTTGCCACGATAGGATGTAGGTTCATGGGTATGTAGTCTGTGAGGCTTTTCGTGATTTGTACACCAAGATATTTAAATTGTTCCATTACAATGCGATAGGGACAGTTTGTTGGTATTGTGGCGATTGTGCTTCCTCTGGGGAACAGTGTAGATTTGGACCAATTTACGCATAGTCCACTAAAGGCCTTTTATCTCTTTAGCATGTGCGTGACTCTGTGGCAGGAGTTAATCGGGTCTTTCAAATAGATCAACAAATCATCTGCATAGAGTGAAACTTTGTCCTCCATGTGTCTGACCATCAGAAGCCCTCCCAAAGTGTGGTGTTTACCAGGAGTATAGCCAGGGGTTCTATGGCGATTGCAAAGATCATGGCGTACAGAGGGCAGCCCTGCCTCGTGCCCATGCCAAAAAAAAGGAGTCCGATTGCCAGCCATTGACTTTAGTTTTGGCGCTTGGGGAGCTGTATAGCAATTGCACCCAGCTCATAAAATACCGGCCGAAGCCCATGTGGCTCATTATTTCCCAGATGGCCTCCCATCACACCGAATCAAAGGCTTTTTCAAAGTCGATTGCTAGTAATGCTAATGGACTCTGAAGACTGTCTGCCCTTTCCAGGGCTGAGTGTAGCCTATAGAGGTTCATGCAGGTTGATCTTTGGGGCATGAAACCACATTGGTCTGGGTAGATCAATGAAGGGATGACTTTCTGCAATCGGTCTGCTAGTATTTTAGCTAATATTTTTGCTTCACTATTTATAAGTGAGATAGGTCTGTATGAGCTACAGATTTCGGGGGGGGTTTATCCGCCTTGGGTAATACTATTATTGTGGCGTCTCTTAGGTACGGAGATAGGGAGCCATGGTCCCGTGCGTACTGGTACATGCGCAGTAGGTGCGGGGCAATTATGTTCGCTCCCACTTTCCGCCATAACTGAACCGGGAAGCCGCTTGGGCCCGGAGACCTGCCGGATTGGAGTCCAGACATGGCACTCAGCACCTCCTGTGATTTCCTCCTCTAGTAGATCCTGTTGCGCCGTGTTTAAAGTGGGGAGAGTAATTTCCTCCATGATCGAAGCGTCTGTAGGGGTGGTGGGTGTCTTATACAGATCGGCATAGTAGGCCGCAAATCCGTCCGCTATGTCTTGGTCTGACACTAGTGGGTTTGGGCCTCCTGTCTCAAGCCGTCAGACTTGACTGTGACCCTGCTCTCTGCATTCTAGCTATGCCAACATCTTGCAGGCTTTATCCCCTGTTTCGTATGCCCTTGCCCTGTGTGCTTGCCTAGTATTGTCTAAGGCTATGTTCTGGAGGCGTTTCTGTGCTAGTAGTAGGGCCCGGTTTGTGTCGGGCGTGTCTTGGGCTAGGTGTATCTCTTCTGCACGTTTTACCTGCTGTTCTGCCTCATGTATCTTGTGAAGGTTTTTCTTTTTGTATGCGGTAGTCCATGAGATGATTTCACCTCCCAGTACTGCCTTGTAAGCCTCCCATCGCACCCCAGGGTCCGTTGCGGACTCTGTGTTTAGTTCAAAGTATGATCTGGTCGTTTCTTAGATCTTGTCTACTAGTTCTTGAATACCCAAGTAGTAGTTTTTGAGGCGCCAACTGGCAGAGGGGGTTGGTCTGGATGTATTGAGTGCTAATACCAGTGGGGAGTGATCAGGGATTCCTCTGAGGAGTGGATATGCCTCGTGTGCCTTGTGTATGTCAGTTGACGGGAGAAAAATGTAATCTAGTCTAGAAAGCGTGGTGTGTGCCCCAGAGTGATAGGAGTGTTTTCTATTATTAGGGTGGAGGTCTCTTCATGTGTCCCGCATGCCATGGGCATTTGCAAATGTGAGGAGTTTGGTAGGTACGCTGGGGTTTCTACTGCATAAATGTGAGTGATCTAATCCAGCATTCATGACTTTGTTGAAATCGCCTCCCATAATCATGATATTAGACGTGTCTTCTGTGATCAAGGGGGAAATGTCGGTAAGTAGCGAAGATAGTAGGGTGGATGGCGCATAGACCGCTTGCAATGGATTGTTCCTAGAGTGTCCCTGTCACGTATACGTATCTGTCGCCTGTATCCTGGGTGACAGTATTTAGATGGAAGGGATGCCTCTTATTTACTAGTATCATGACGCTATGAGAGCCCATGGTAAAGTCAGCATTGAACATGAGTCTATAGTTTGTGCACTTGAATAGGGTGCAGTTTGTGCGTGCCAGGTGGGTTTCAGACAGAAATACTATGTCCGGGGCGTGTCTATTTAGGCATTGCACGACTAGTTGGCGTTTGACCCAGTTGCATAGGCTGTTGACATTCCATGTCATGAACTTGAGGATTCTGGGGATGCTGGTAGTGGTGCTACGTGTTACCATGTCCACCTGTGGTAGGAGAAATGTGTGTTGTGGAAGATGACCTGACGAGCCTAATGGAGCCGTTTTTGTGTGCTGTTGCCCTCATATCTGACATCGGTATGTGTTGTGCTTGACGGGTCCATTTCAAAACCAAACTGAACAAACCCATATCCCCCCACCCTATACTCCTCCCAACCAGAAGCATCAGTAGCCCGAACATAAGAACTCTTAGTTGTCAACCGGACAATTACATGCACTGAACTATAATGCAAACAGTTACCCCCTAGAGTGAGTGGCTAGGGAGCGTTACCTTTTGTTCTATAGAAAAAAAGGGGGGGGTTGAAGAGAGAGGGTGGATGGCCCTCCGCGTAGCCGCATCGTGAAAGCATGTAACGCCCTGTGTGAGGTGTCGGGTCACTCGGCGGATCATTAGGTATCACAGTCTTCTACTCACTGCTGTGCACGGGGGCCCTGCTGGGGATCGAGGCAGGGATCAGCCACCTATGTCTTCCGGCAGGTCTTGTCCCGGCGCCTGTGATGGTACCAGTCATTCATCGGCTGGTGATCTGGGGTTTCTGCCCCTGTTGCTTTGAGGTGTCGACCAGTCTACATCTATGTGCTGCTCAGGCCAGCGCCATGCCTCCTTCAGGTCGTTGAAGTGGACTGTGGTTCCTTTGTGGTAGATTTTAAGATGGGTGGGGAAGAGCAGACCGTATTTGACTCTCAGTGTGTGGAGTTGCCTTTTGAGCTGGTCAAAAGATTGTCTGGCTTTCTGCACTTCCCTCGTGTAGTCGGGGAAGAAGGCAATCTTGGAGCCATTGAAGGTGATCGTGCCCTTGGCACGTGCCCGTTGTAGCAACGCATTTCGATCACTATGTTTTAGAAGCTTCGCTATTATGGTACGTGTGGGAGCGCCGGGCACTGGCATTCCCGTGGGCATGCAATGTGCTCTTTCAATGGTAAAAAACGTACAGAAGTAATCCGGTTCGAACAGATCCGTAAGACATTGTTCGAGAAAGAGTTCCATGCAGGGGCCTTCTGTTTTTTAGGGTATGCCAAGTATGCAAACATTATTGCGCCTGGATCTCCCTTCTCCTTCCTCGATTCTGTCTTCCAGTGCCTTGAGCTTGGTTGTGACACCGTGGAGTTGCTGTTGCATGTTGTGTAGTCCGTCCACTGCATTGGAGATGCATTGTTCAGCCTCTCCGTTTCGCGCTGATAGTTTTTGTAAGTCGTGTCTGAGGAGGGAGATGTCCAGGCTTATCCCGTCCATCTTCTGCTCCATTGATGTGAAGGATTCGGCTATGGCAGCCATGATATCCTTTAGAGAAAGCATGTGTTCTGACTCTGTTTCCATGGAGGGCAGTGTTTGGAGATCATGGGCTTGCTTTGGGGGTATTGTGTACTGGTCTATTCTGTTTTGTGTGGGGTGTTTCTTCAGTTTATCTTTCCCCATGCTAGCTAACGGGTCTTGCGGTTGGACAGATGTAGTTCTGTTACATTGCTTACTGTCCTTAATGGTTGAGGAGCGGTGTGCTTTTTGGTCTGAGGTCTCGTGGTGTTTGGCGCTCTGCCTTGTGGTCCTAATGCCCACAGGAGGTATTCCAGTTATGCTGAGGGGTGATGCATGATTATGTTCTGCAGAGAGGAGTAGCCAGCTCGGTAGTAGTTTTGCCCCACTGAATTCAGAATTAATGCTGCGTAGTCACGCCTGTTTACCTTTGCCCTTGGAGATTGGGGAAGCTATTATTGTGCCATAGCAGGTTAGGGCTGTACTTGAGGATTGTGCGCTGTGTGGTGAGCCTTTTCTGGGTCTTGATGCTGTGTTAATAACCAGTTTCTGCCTTTTATGGCCCGTACAGCAACCCCCAGCACCGTGGCCTGTGTCGTTAGTGTGTGCTTCCAAATCTGAGCTTCTCTGTCAAATTCCCTTGGGTTGCCTCATTCATGCCTCTATGGCTGGCTGGAGAGGGTTTGTAACGCTCACCTGATTCCCGTAGAGGCGCCGGTCTTGACTGGGCGTATACCGTATCTTCAAAGGTGATGTGTAACACACGGCTGGCTCTTTGGGCTGGACCTCTGTGCACTGTATGTCTGACTCGAAGGGTAAGATGTCTGCAGATAGAAAATATGGGATTAATGAACTGGGTTATTGAATGTCTCTCTCTTCTTCCCTTTCTCTTCTCCTGTAGAACCCCAAAGGTTAACGCTCTCACCTTATGTAAGTGAACGCCATGCTCTCCATCTGCCTCGGGGCAGGGTGCTGTAACCAGTTTCTTCACTGGATAAGGGGAGCAGGCCTCTTGACTTCAGAGGACTGCTGTCCGTCATTTACTGCACGAACGGTAAGTTTCGAGTAATTCTAATGTCTTTAAAAGTCTTTAGTAATGATGTCTCTTGTTTTTGCAGGGTTCCGGCGATGGCGGATGACGGGCTGAAGTGAGTTGAAGATGGAGCCCGTGTGATGAATGGAAGCGCCTGGAAGCACATAAGATAGGGCTTGTTGCCTGCTTCACGATGCGCTCTAACTGTCTTTTTATTTTGCTGGTACAGGTTCGGAGCGGCTGCAGGGTGCCGGAATACCCACTGGGTTAGATGTGGAAAGGAGTAATGGCACGTGAGTATTAAAGTTCTCCAATGTCTTTAAACGCACCTTGTTTTGTCTTTCAGATGCGGGATGCAGTGCCGAAGGCCTCCGGAGCATGCGAAGAGCTGGTAAGCTTTTGTCTTTCAGATGCCGGAATGCAGTGCGAAGACCTCCGGAGCGCACGAAGAGTAGGTAAGCCTTTGTCTTTCAGATGCCGGAATGCAGCGCGAGGCGTTGGTGACAGCCGATGGACCAGGTAAGTGAAGCGCTGTCACTGAAGACCGTAATGCTAACCTGTTCTTTCTTGTCTTTATAGGTGTTGCTGAAGACTGGATTCAGGATGGTAAGCCTTTTTCCTTAGGCCCAGGATCAGATGCAGAAGACACGGTGAGCGTTCTGCTTCAGAGGATGCAGAATAACGCAAAGCAAGATTCATCCATCGGGTGTGGTTTAAATAGCCTCCTGTAGTGCTTAGGTGTCTCCTTCCACAGCCACGCCTAGGTAAGAAAAGAGTTCCTGCTTTCCAGAAGAGTTCCAGTGTTCTGAACCTAGGGAGTGGCTCCTGCCCCACCCAACAGGAAAAGTAGTTCCAAACAGAAGAGGAGCAGAGGCTCAACTGGCAGGCAAGTAAGCAGCATGGTCTGCTGCAGGTAAATCCACCCAAGCATTATGAGCCCGGCGCTTCCAGCGCTGGGACTGGGCATATTTATGAGCCTGGTGCCACTGGCGCCGGGACTGGGTCCAAAAGGTCCCAATTGGGACTGGTTGGCACTCGGAACCTGGGTTATGGATCTGCTTCCAAGGGAGTTGGGAAAACCCTGACCTTTTGGAAGCAGAGATCATGACAGTACCCCCCCTCAAGGCCCCTCCCAAACCGGGCTTCTCCGGGGGTTTTGGCTTGTCAGGAAATGTTGGGTGAAATCTTTTGATTAGGCGAGGAGCGTGGACATATTCAGCAGGTTCCCAGGATCTCTCTTGGGGGCCGTAGCCTTTCCAGTCAATTAGGTAAAATAGTTTAGATTTGGAGATCTTGGAGTCCAGAATGCTTTTGACTTCAAACTCGAGTTCTCCATCAACTAGGATGGGTTTTGGAGATTTAGTTAGTCGGGTTTGAGGTTGCACGGGTTTTAATAGAGAGACGTGGAAGACCGGATGTATCTTCATGTGCGGGGGCAAGTCCAACTTGACCGCTACTGGGTTTACTATGGTAGTGATGGAATAGGGACCAAGGTATCTTGGGTTGAATGTGCGTGGCCCTTTTAGAGGTAGATATTTGGTGGATAACCAGACTTGATCCCCTACTTGATATTGAGGGGCTTCCTTCCGATGTTGATCTGCTCCTTTCTTGTATTGTTCTTTAGCCCTTTGAAGGTGAGAAACAGCTTCCTTAAAGGCTTGGGTGATTGTAGAATGCAGGTAGTCTACTGCTGGTGTTTCAAGATCTTGGAGGGGATCCAACTCCGAGGTTCGAGGGTGACTGCTGTATAAAAGAAAAAACGGGGTTTTCCCAGTTCCCGAATGGACAGAGTTAGTGTAGGCATATTCGGCTATCCAAAGGATGTCTTTCCAAGTTTTTTCAGTTTGTTGCAGCATGCAGCGTAAATACTGTTCCAGAGTTTGATTGGTCCTCTCGGTTTGTCCGTCGGTCTGAGGGTGGTGACTGGTCGATAGTCTCACATCAATTTGAGCCGACCGACAGCAACTTCGCCAAAAATGAGAAATAAATTGACTACCTCGATCCGAAATTAGAACCGAAGGAAAACCGTGCAGTCGGACGATGTTTTCGAGAAATTCTTGGGCCAGAGTTGCTGCTGTTGGCAAGCCTTTGAGCGGAATGAAATGCGCCATCTTGGAGAATAAGTCCACGATTACTAAAATCGTATTATATCCGGAGCATGGAGGTAGATCGGTGATGAAGTCCATAGAAAGCGTATGCCAAGGGCGAGGTGGGATGTCAATAGGGCGTAAGAGGCCTGCTGGTCTTTCCTTTTGACTCTTGTTTTGGGTGCATACTCCACAGGACATTATAAAGTCTCTGATATCTTTTTTCCAAGACGGCCACCAGAAGTAGTGCTTGATCTTTTCTGAGGTCTTGGCCATACCGGGATGTCCTTCCATTAAAGAATCGTGATAACAAGAGATTACTTTTTTCTGTAAATCTGTGCTGGGCAGGTATAATCGTTCTCGGAAATACAATAAGTTGTCCTTTACTGCAAAGTCCTTTCCCTGCAGATGCCAATTCTGTATGTCTGCTGGAGTTACAAGTTGCCTGGCTTTATCCTTAACTTCCTCTATGGATTGTGTGGCGATTACACCCAGAATTCTTTGTTCGGGAATGATTGGTACAGGTTTAGGGTTGATCAAGTGTTCTTCCACTCCCATCCGAGAAAGGGCATCAGCTTTACCGTTTTTTGTACCAGGTCGATAGGTAATTATGAAGTCAAACTCGGCAAAGAATAATGCCCAACGGAGTTGTCTAGAGGATTGGGCTTTTGCGGTTTTCAAATATTGCAGGTTTCGGTGATCCGTAATCACAGTAACGGTGTGTCGGGCCCCCAGCAGATAATGCCGCCAAGCCTTAAAGGCAGACTTGATAGCCAGAAGTTCCTTGTCAGTAATCGTGTAATTGATTTCAGGAGGTGAGAATTTGCGGGACCAAAATGCCACGGGATGCAACTGATTGGTTACCGGGTCCTTTTGTGATAGAACTGCCCCCATAGCAAGGCTTGAAGCATCAGTTTCCACGATGTAGGGGAGTTCGAGGCGAGGGTGTTTTAAGATTGGTGCAGAGATAAATTTAGTCTTCAAATCCTGGAAAGCTTGTTCCGCCTCGATAGACCATTCAAAACGTTTGTTTTTCTTTAACAAGGCAGTGATGGGCTGGACTAGTCGAGAAAATTCGGGGATAAACCTGCGGTAAAAGTTAGCGAAGCCTAACATGCTTTGCACACCTTTTACGGAGGATGGTGATGGCCATTTGAGAACTGCATCGACCTTCTTTGAATCCATACGCACTCCGCCAGGTGATAATATGAATCCCAAGAATTCAACTTCAGTCACGTTGAAAACACATTTTTCCAACTTAGCGAAAAGTTTGTGTTGACGCAATCTTTCGAGGACCATTTTCACATGTTTCCGATGTTCAGATTCCGATGAAGAATAAACGAGGATGTCGTCAATGTAAACAACAACACACACATCTATGAGCTCTCTGAGGACATCGTTCATAAAATATTGAAAGGCAGCCGGGGCATTGCAAAGTCCGAAGGGCATGACCTGATATTCAAATAGCCCATATTTGGTGCGGAAGGCCGTCTTCCATTCATCGCCCTCTTTTACTTGTACCAAGTGGTAGGCTCCTCTAAGATCCAGCTTTGTAGATATGCATGCTTTTCTGACTTGGTCCAGGAGTTCAGGGATCAAAGGTAACGGATATCTATTCTTGACGGTGATCTGGTTCAGGGAGCGATAATCTATACAAGTTCTAAGGTCTCCTTCCTTTTTTGGAACGAAGAACAAAGCTGAAGAAGCAGGGGACTTGGAAGGACGAATAAACCCATTTGCCAGGTATTGATCCAGGTATTGTCGAAGGTGAAGGTTCTCAGGCTCGGTGAGGGCATAAATTCTACTACAAGGAGGAGTAGATCCAGGTATCAGGTCTATCTGGCAGTCATAAGACCTATGAGGAGGTAGAGAGTTAGCCTGGTCCTTCCGGAAAACATCTTGGTATTCTAGGTATTCGGGAGGTAACTGGGGAGTCTCTGAAGAAATTGCTGCCAGTGCAACACCAGGTGGAGGGTGACAAGTAGAGACACATTCTGGAAACTGGACCGTTCTTGCTCGCCAATCGATCAGAGGATTGTGTTTCTCTAACCAAGGTATTCCTAGAATAATCTGAAACTGAGGAGCCTTGATCACATCGAACACGATCTTCTCATGGTGTCCATCTTGACTTACTAGCGTCACTTCTTGAGTGGTATGCGTTACTGGTCCGGAGGCTATCTCCGTTCCATCCACCATAGTAATGACGTCCTTTACAGCCTTGGGACAAAGAGCTAGATTCATCCTCAAAACCATTTCATGATCCACATAATTGCCGATGGCACCGCTGTCGACGTAAGCTTCAATTGCATGTAATCGATCCGGATTATCAGGGCTAATGAGGACCATAGGTATCACGAAATGCGAGGTCACGGAACTGGTTTTCACGCTCGGCAAGAGGACCTCTATTCTTGTCGGGCGAGGTCGTTTCCCTGCTCAGAGTTTGTAACTTTGGTAACTGCAGCTCCTACTGCCTTCTTGGCTGGTTTCACCGGACAGTCTCGAAGAAAGTGCCCTGAGTTTCCGCAATAGAGGCATAATTGCAACTGTTTTCTCCTTTCCCGCTCCTTTTGTGTTAGAGGACCTTTCAGGCCCCCTATTTGCATGGGTTCCCCGGAGTCTACTCCTTTGGAAGGAGTTGGCGGTTTGGAAAATACTCGAGCATCAAACTTGGAACGATCGGCCTTCCTGTTCTGCAGTCTGTGATCTATTTGAACGACTAAGTCTATATAGTCCGAACAATCTTGTGGGGGATTCACTACTTGGGCTAACACATCTTTGAGCTCTCCACGTAGACCTCTATAAAACAGCGTAATCCTTTTGTCCTTAGGCCATTGAGTTTCCACTATCAGTCTGTTGAAAGACGCAATATAAGCCAAAAGGTCTTGATTACCTTGTCGCAACGAAAGAAGCTAATTGTCCAAGGCCTGCCCCTGTGAATGTCTTGCGAACAGTTTTTCCATACTGAGCTGAAAAGCTTGAAAATCATGGAGGACCGGATCATCTTGATTTGCTAGAGGGACCGACCAGTCTGCCGCATTGCCACTAAGGTACGAAAGCACGAAAGCTACTTTAGCTTGATCAGTTGGAAAGGCTGCTGGCCGGCATAAGAAATGCAACCGGCACTGATTGATAAATACTGCAAACCTCTTTGGGTCACCAGAAAATCGTTCGGGCGGAGCCAGAGGTACATTCCCAGGTAGGTTGATCTGCACTGGATTCATAGAGGATGTAGAAGGAAGATTTCCCCCAGATGCGGGTAACGGGGTCTGTCCGGCTTGTGACTGTAGCACTTGTCTAGCGAGATCATCTGTTCGCTCCTTGGAAATAATCAGTTCCTTTCTTAGAGCGTTCGTTTCCTGACGGGCTGCATGCACTTCTGCCCTTAGTTCCCCAAGTAACTGGGCTAGCTGGTCGGTATCCGAGGTTTCCATAGCGCCTGGACGGGAGTTTTGCGGTAGGCTTTGCGTTCTGTAACGCTCACCTGATTCCCGCAGAGGCGCCAGTCTTGACTGGGCATGTACCGTATCTTCAAAGGTGATGTGTAACACACGGCTGGCTCTTTGGGCTGGACCTCTGTGCACTGTATGTCTGACTCGAAGGGTAAGATGTCTGCAGATAGAAAATATGGGATTAATGAACTGGGTTATTGAATGTCTCTCTCTTCTTCCCTTTCTCTTCTCCTGTAGAACCCCAAAGGTTAACGCTCTCACCTTAGGTAAGTGAACGCCGTGCTCTCCATCTGCCTCGGGGCAGGGTGCTGTAACCAGTTTCTTCACTGGATAAGGGGAGCAGGTCTCTTGACTTCAGAGGACTGCTGTCCGTCGTTTACTGCACGAACGGTAAGTTTCGAGTAATTCTAATGTCTTTAAAAGTCTTTAGTAATGATGTCTCTTGTTTTTCCAGGGTTCCGGCGATGGCGGATGACGGGCTGAAGTGAGTTGAAGATGGAGCCCGTGTGATGAATGGAAGCGCCTGGAAGCACGTAAGTAAGCGCTTGTTGCCTGCTTCACGATGCGCTCTAACTGTCTTTTTATTTTGCAGGTACAAGTTCGGAGCGGCTGCAGGGTGCCGGAATACCCACTGGGTTAGATGTGGAAAGGAGTAATGGCACGTGAGTATTAAAGTTCTCCAATGTCTTTAAACGCACCTTGTTTTGTCTTTCAGATGCGGGATGCAGCGCCGAAGGCCTCCGGAGCGTGCGAAGAGCTGGTAAGCTTTTGTCTTTCAGATGCCGGAATGCAGTGCGAAGACCTCCGGAGCGCACGAAGAGTAGGTAAGCCTTTGTCTTTCAGATGCCGGAATGCAGCGCAAGGCGTTGGTGACAGCCGATGGACCAGGTAAGTGAAGCGCTGTCACTGAAGACCGTAATGCTAACCTGTTCTTTCTTGTCTTTATAGGTGTTGCTGAAGACTGGATTCAGGATGGTAAGCCTTTTTCCTTAGGCCCAGGATCAGATGCAGAAGACATGATGAGCGTTCTGCTGCAGAGGATGCAGAATAACGCAAAGCAAGATTCATCCATCGGGTGTGGTTTAAATAGCCTCCTGTAGTGCTTAGGTGTCTGCTTCCACAGCCACGCCTAGGTAAGAAAAGAGTTCCTGCTTTCCAGAAGAGTTCCAGTGTTCTGAACCTAGGGAGTGGCTCCTGCCCCACCCAACAGGAAAAGTAGTTCCAAACAGAAGAGGGTCAGAGGCTCAACTGGCAGGCAAGTAAGCAGCATGGTCTGCTGCAGGTAAGTCCACCCAAGCATTATGAGCCCGGCGCTTCCAGCGCTGGGACTGGGCATATTTATGAGCCTGGTGCCACTGGCGCCAGGACTGGGTCCAAAAGGTCCCAATTGGGACTGGTTGGCACTCGGAACCTGGGTTATGGATCTGCTTCCAAGGGAGTTGGGAAAACCCTGACCTTTTGGAAGCAGAGATCATGACAGGGTTCTAGGGTGGAAGGCGTCACAGCCAATTGTGTTGTGTATCACTGCAGGACCATCTGCATATTGCCCAGGGTAGTGTGTGTGCTGCCGTTGCCGGGCGGTTATGCGGTTGTGTTGTTCCCCCCGAGTGGGTCTGCTTATGGCTGGAGAAGGTTCCCTGTCTCCAGGCGTAGTATGCAATGTCACTGCGGTATGCTGCAGGCCCTCCAGTCCCTTGCTGAGGGCAGTATTCGCACTGGTGTTGCTGGGAGGCTGAGCAGCTGTGTGACTCCCCCAGGGTGGGTCAGCTTATAGCTAGGGGGCCTCTATGATCCGCGGTGTGTGGGTCACTGGGATGGCACTCACCGGTACAGCTGTCTTGGCAGCTGTATTCTTTACCCTTTCTTTGCTCCGCGCTCTTGCTGATCCCCCTCTTCTGGGAGAGCCGTGGTTGGATGGGAACGGCGTGGAGCACTGCAGGACAGGATTCTGCCGGTCTGCTGCTTCTGTGGCTCTGCCCGTGCTCAGCCCACCTTCTGGAGGCACTCGCCACGGGTCTCGTCTGCCCAGCCTCTCTGGAAGCGGTTGCGCCGGGTCTGCGGGAGGGGTTCGCCCTGCCCAGCTGCTACTGTCTTTGTCCTGCTGGGGCTTCTTACGTGAGGGCTGGGAACCACCCTGACAGCCCACAGGACAATTTTCCCTCCCCGCCGCAGATGATGATCGGGACAGCGGTCTGGGTTCTCCAGTAGTGCAACACTGATCTCCATTTGCAGCACGTATGTTGTCCTCGTTCAGGAAGCCATCTTAGATACGCGTGGGTCGGTACCCGCGGTGGCTTACACACGCTCCTAACTCCTTTTCCCGGGAGCGATTCTCTCTGCCCAGGAATCCGTTTGTACCACAGGAGGTCCGTTTCTCGGCAGGGATGTTTAAAGGCCCAGCAGAAATTGTAAAACAGGCGTTTAGATCAGGATTTTAGCTGCGGTCGCGGGAGCCGAGGAGGCTCACGTCTGTCTCATCTCGCTACTAGCCACGCCCCCCCAACAAATGCATTGTTGACAGGTCCAAATCTTTTTCTCTACTGAGTGCTTTACTTAAACATTTCTGAGTGTTTTTAAGCACAAAGTCAAAAAAGTCTCAAAATAGGAGCCATAAAGCCAAAGCATTTTCATAAATTGCATTGTGCTTGAAATGTGACTTCCAGTTTTGGAGCCTCAGAAGCATTATTAAATATTGAGATTGTATTTTGCTTTTCCTGGAACTTCTCTCAGAGACCCACTCTCCTCTTTATTTGGCCAGATTAGGACTTGTATAAATGCAATTGCTACATTGTCATTTGGATTGCACCCAACTTTGAAAACACGAAGGCAGGAGAATGTCAACGGGCTTCTTGACAAACTCATCAATTCCATTTTATTTATCAAAGAAGTAGTTTACTCCCATTATTATAATCATAGAAGTATTTACTTTCAGAAATATAGATAATCTTCCCAATTGTTTACTCATGGAATTGTGTGTGTTTCTCTTCGAAAATGTTAACTGAAGCTCTACCTCTTCCATCTATGAAATACACACAGCCCAAACCACACAGTCCTTTCAGACACAGCCTCTACTAGGCTATTCCCTGACTACGCTATTCTAGTGCACAATATCAAGCTAATGTTCTGTAGTGCAAAATATTTGGGCCATAGTCTGGACACAATATTTTAAGAATCATTATTCTAGTGTGCTTTATTGTGAGGGACATTATTCCAACGCACAGTACTATTATGTTCCACTATTTTCAATGACCACAATTTAACTAGCAATTTTATCCAAGACACCTTACATAGGACCAACAGTTCAATAATATGGAAACAGAGTTGCAAATGCCAAAATTATAAGTATGATAAACTGCCCAAAACAAAACAATAGCAGATTAGGGATAACACACAGCACTGACCATGTGATCACTAAAATGTTTTTTAAACAACGCTAGAGAGGATCAAAGATGGTTGTCCATTGGCAAAGAATTCCACAGCTTAGGTGCTTATATTTGAAGAGAACAAAATACAAAAGAGACGAAGGGAGGTCAGTGAACAGACAATAGACATTTAGAAGCAGAACGTAAAGATCTAGAAGGATGACATATCAAAATGAGATCTGTAGGTTAAGAAGGGCAAGTCCATAAATACTGTTATTAATAGAAAGCAAATACAACTCAAAGAGTGATGTAACAGAAAGCAATGTTAAGTGTCAAGTAAGAAGACAAATGAATATTAGAACTCAATTGAAAAATTATCCTAACTGATGAGTGGATGATATTATGAATAGGAAACAGATAATATTAAGGGAGGTCAACACAGAAAGAGAAACAATAATTCAACCGAGGAATAAAAATAAGATTTGTAGAAATCATTTTGTATAGGAAAAGGTTGCAATGACAAATCATTTTGAAATTATATAGCTGGAAATGACAGAATTGAGTAACAACCATGATTTGATGCTGAAAAGCAAGAGAAGAATCAAAGATGGACCCAAGATTATGGGCCGAAGAAGGTAGTTATCTAGATAGTGAGGAAATAAATAAATGAAGGATGGGAAATAACAGGGGTAGGATAAAAGATAGATAATGGACAACCAATCAGGATTCACAGGCAAGTTGACATCGAGATAACTGTTGACACAAAACTTCAGTAAAGTAAGAAAAAGAAAAGGAAATGTGTGTATCATCCATGTAAAAATTAGCTTGAAAATCAAAAGGAAAAAAAAGTGATGGCAATGGAATAGTGTACAAAGCAAATAAAAGGGGTCCACATACTGAACTTTGTAGTCTGCCAAAAGACAAGGAATAAGAAGGGGACATTATTCCGTTCTGTGAAACCAGAAAGAATGATTACATAAATAGTATGACTACCGCATCCAAAGAGAACCAGAAACACTAACGGAAGAATAGAATGATCAACGTTATTAAATGCAGCAGACAGATCCAAAGCTACCATACAGAAGAATGACAATGCTCGTGTAAGATATAAAGAGCAAGAATTGATGTTTCTGTTGAATGCCCAGGATGAAAGCCAGATTGCAAAGAAGCTAAAAAGGTGATGAGAATTAGGATAGGCTGCACCTTGAGAATAGACAACTCTTTTAAAAATTCAAACAAATGAAGCAAAAGAGAGAGAAGCTGGATATCACTTTTGAACAAAACACAGTAGTTTGAACTTGAACTCCATTTTATCTCATGGCACACAATATATGAGACACAATTACTATTAGTTAAGTGTTCATTTGTTGTTTCTGGTGATTGCAGTAGATTAAGAGGTACATCTATGACCTCTGTAAATTACTACGTCCCACCATAACCAACTGTAGCTATATATTTGAGAAAATCTGCATTTAAATCTACCACCAGAACCTATTTTTCAAATATGCCTTCAGAGGATTCACCCCCAGCCATGGTTCTCGTAATGGGGTTGACACATTTGCCTGATCAGTAAAACCTGGATATTCACGCAACTGCTATGATTTTGTTGAGGTGATGCCACGTGCCAGCACCCCCACTCTGAAAAGTGTTCCAGCACCATTGGAGCTTTTGCTCATAAATTAATCAATACTCTGGGAATAGGTGTGTGCCACCAAGTAGAAAGAGCATTACTTGCCCCACAGATATCACCAAGACTATGATCTTGAAGCATTTGGTTTATAGCAAGTCTGGCAAATGATCGTTGAGTCCTACACTGTCTTGATTTGTATGATTTTGGATCTAATAGAATGCACAAATTCCCAGTTACTAAAGGTTTATCACACGCAGTTCTGCAAATTGATGAAAAAAGCTAATGTTATCTTTACCAGGACCACAATTTGTTGTAATTAAATATTCAGTTTCATCAATTTAGGCTTTAGCAATCATTTTTCATCATCATCATCATCATTATATTGTTTTCTAATTGTACACGTACAAATGTTTGCTGTTAGTAGGTACACCCCAGGTTAGATACTAGAATAAAGGCTGACAAGGTTCAATGCTACTGATCCCTTCTTTAGCCTTTTATTCTCCTCTGGAATCACACGTTTTTCTTGCAAAATGACAATGCCAGTGTTTTGCGCCTTTTCTTCTTTCAAGAGCGGCATTTTGGCCATTCACATTCCAATGTGAGACTGCAATTGGTTTATTAATCGTCATATCATTTGGAAGAACGCCCTATGCTAGTCAGAAAAAAAAGTAGAATTCATGTAAGGTGGACAGGAGTGAAAGTTGGAGTCCTAAGGAGGAGGAACAAGTTATGCAGCAAAGTGACTGAGAGCCGAGAAACTGGAGAGGAGGAAATGAGTCTCAGAACCTGGAAAGGTGTGTGACAATGGGGAATGAGCAGAAAGGAAGAGAGAAGCAGGGGAATAAGAAGAAGAAGATAGTTGAGGAGAAGGAAAGGAGAGAAGGGGAGATTTGATGGGAGACCAAACAGTTCCCAACACCTCTATCTTGAGTCAAATCATGAAATGGGGTAGATGAAAGTTTATTTCTGAAGTTCTGGAAGATTAATCTGCTGAGCAAAAAGCAGGGAAAGAAGCCAGTAACTCCTGAGATCTAAAACTAGTGAAAACCTCTGCCAACTAGTGAACAATGATACCATTTCCATACAGAAATCAACCAGCATCCTCTGGGCCCCTACCCATATTCATCTCTTCACCTTATTCTTAGTAAACAGTTAATTCACCTTCATCCACCTCCGGTCATCAACAGCTCCCTCACTCTTGGGTCCCCACCTCTGTGGACACTTCCCTCAGGACTGAAGGCACCCACTTCCCAACACACAATATCTAGTGGACCAAATAATGGACACACCCTGCTAGGGAATGAGACCAGGAGATGGATTGCAAGTAAAACAAATTTATATAGATAAATTGTGCATGCAGAGAACTCTGCTGCCCGGAGAGCGTTCTGCTAAACATTACACAGGCAGAACATTATAAGTCAAAACAGCATCACTAGTGACGCCACATAACTCTGCAGTACAATTGGTGAGGCATAATGATACAGTATGTATCCATATGGGGTGACCACGTTGGATTGGCTGCTGCTGGGGTGTCAATCCCGCGGCACGTGGGTCAGCTGGTCTCATCTCTGCGAAGTGAAGATCAGGTCAGCGGAGTGCTGCATTCATAACTATCTAAACTACGATAACAGGATCTGAGGGCATAAGACAAATGGCAAGCATAAACGTTTGGCATTAATGGGGGTGCTTTCAGAGTTCACTGCCAGGTTATATGGACATTCTACCCTTTGCACCCAAACATTCATAAAACACAATTCCTATACCCAGGTGCCCACCTTGGGGGTTTCGATCTACCTGAAGCCTCATTATACAGATGCACATGAGTTATTTTTATAGAGGATATATTGGTGAGGGGAATTATTGCTATGGTGGGTGCCCTTGTCTGGTCATTACAAGGGGCCAGATGTGTATCTGTATCAAAGGATCAGAGGGACATTGCCCAATGGCCTGGTGGGTGGTGGTCGAGGGAGCACAGGCAGGTTAGTGGAGATAGATGTGTTCTTGGCCTGAGGCCTGCTCCGGTCTCACACAGTGCAGTGAGCTCATTTTCCCCAGGGTGATACTGAAGGTTGCAAGAATGAATGGCTGGACGTCCATGAAAACAGGACTTGTGCAGAGTTGACAGGAGGTGTAGGTGGCCTGGGTTGTCTGTGCGAGGCACTGGGCAGGAGAGATACAGGGTTTAGAGATCATCTTCGGGCCTAGTAAAAGATGGCATCTAGAGTGTCACAAAAGGTAGTCTCTGAGCTTTCATTAAGGATTGATTTGTATTTTGTTAGTGGTTAGAGGGTAATTAGTACAGATTATGCATAGGAGAGAAGGGGCCATCTCCCCCCTTTAGAATACGTGGGATTCATCCCATGGTAAGGGGGTGGAAAAGACCACCTCTCCCCCAACATTTCATTACTACTAAAGTAAATAATACCCTCCTCCAGTACGTCTACGTTCCTCTGCCCTTTTTACTGCCTCATCCCAGGCGGGAGTGCCATTTATTGGCATCCTAGCTCTGCACAAGTTGCTTAGGCTTTCCCCATGCCGTGCATGCTCTTTAGGGGTGCATGTCATGTAAATACAGTCCCCATCCCTGTCCAGGTCGACCCATACTTCCTTGAAATTTTCAAGATCTTGGGGCTGTTTGATGGTTGTGTGATAGTAATTATCTACTACATCCCTTGCGTTATGTATCACCACCATGTGGTATTTGGGCTCATAACTCTCACCAGTTTGCACTTGGGCTTCCCTAGTATCATGAGGCATTTTCCCATTACTATTATTGTTGCCTATAGTCACCATCATCATCGCACTACTAAGAATCGCTTCTGCGCAACATCGAACACCTAACTGACACACACTGAAGATCAGCAGAAGGAAGACGATAATGGGTACCAGTAGCTTCATTGCAGTCTCGAGCCATGAGGTACCCAGTCAAACGCCATGCTGAACCAGTCACTGGGCTGGACACCACCTTCTGTTTTCATTATCCCCCCAAGCTCGTGTACTGCAGCAATTACATGTGAAAGTGTCCCGTTATCAGCCTCTGAAGAAGGTATAAAAGTGCAACTTGCACTCCCAATTTTTCAGCAAACACTGCCCTCCATTGCTATGAGGAGGTCCAAGGCGTAGCGGCTTTGCATCATCATCAGTCTCAGTGCTCTTAGTTCTACCTTGATGTCATTGAACCCCTCCTCTGTGTCATTGGCCAGCTGGATCAGCTCCCAGCGGATTATCTGAAGCCACTTGACGTTTGCACGTGCTTGGATGCTGGGGATCAGTGATGCAAAAAATGTCTCTTTAGAGAGGTAATTGGATGCTCCCTTTCTGCGCAAAACTTGATCCTGCAACTTGTCTTTGGATAGTATGTAATAGATGGGGGGTACTCCATTTGTTGGTTGGGGCGCAAGTTGCTGTCTGTTGGGCACCCCTTGCCCCTTGATGTGCTTCTCCAGAATCACCAGCAGTGCAGAGTGCAGCATTTCCAGAGCACAGTAGCCCCTCCATGATGATGGGAGGTGAAGGTATGCCTGTTTGAAACACACCCAGTTGTGATCCATCAGGGCAGCAGTTCCTTTCCTCATGTCAGGCATGACAAGGGTCTTGTTGCAGTAAGTGTTCACTCCTATGGGTACTTTTCCTTCTCCATGAAAACAAAGTTCAGATTTTTCTTCGTACTGGATCTTGATCGGTTTTTCAAGTGCAATGACCCATGTCAGCTTTGGGATGTGTTCACTCCAGGTCCGGACACATGTGTCATCCATCCATTTCAGTCTCTCATCCGACAAGCCACGCAATACGTCAGCTTTGCACATGACGGTTGCATCTTGTCATTTATTTTCTGCAGACATTGTTCCTTTTATTGCAATAGCTGGCTCCTTAAAACACATCGCCCCTTTAGGTTTGTTCTTGCCGATTTTCTCGTCTGGAGGAAGCAGTTGTAGTTGTACTGTGTGTGCCTGGAAGGTGCTCCTGATTCTACATAGTGCGAGATGAAGGAGACACTGGGCTTCTACTATTGGGGTCTCTTGAGGTACCAATAACTTAGGCGTCCTTGACGCCTGAGGTATTAGTGAACGGACATATCAGCTACCATTCGTGGCCTGTCTCCCCGTGGCACTCATGTCAGAGTACTACTTGTTACACTGGTCCGGAATGCGGAGGTCTTCTACCTTATCCAACCCCAACCCATGATATGCATCGTATTTGTACTGTTGTGCTTGCCTCTTTCGTCTATTCATGAATTCATTTTTACCGTCAGCAAATGATCTCCTGTACCATTTATTAACAACACCTGAGGTTCTGTGTGCATTCATTGTGTTTAGACGATAAATAGGAAAAATACATGTATGCAAGTTTACATTGGTGTCACTACTAAGCTGCCAGTATTGGGTGCTTTGGAGAGCATTTGGTGTAACTGTGGGAGACAGAGTATATACAATTTTAACATTTGAAGCAGGTTCTTCGGTTGTCTGTGAATCAGTTTGTGACACTGTAAACATTGCTGGAGGGGACAAATCATCATTTTGTACATAGATTACTCTTTCACTTTCATTATTTACATCTAGCCCAGGTTGCGGTGCTACTTTTGTGTAGTTTTTGTGTAAGGTAGTGAGGTTTGTCGATGTGTTGTGGTCCCATATCAGTTTTACACCGTCCCATAGTAGTTTTCCCCCATCTTGTATTAGTTTTCCCCCTCCACCCCTTCTTTTATGTCTCTAACAATAAATAGCAAAATAATTGAAAAAAACAATTGCTGTGAAGTATAACCCAAAGTCATACGAATACGCCCTAGTGGCACTTATTTCATACCTACTGCTTACATATGTACATATATACACATTTTACTTAAATAATTGCATTATTTTTGTGCCGTTGTCCTCCCAGCATTCGTCCTTCTCTCACTGTCCCTTAAGGTACTGCTGCTTCCCGCTCATGTGCGATTTATGGTGTCACACTATCATGCACCTTCCTAACGTCCGACAGTTGGACCCAATATTTCAGGCCATTCACCTTTACTGCTAGAGGGGTGCAACACACTTCTTCATATGGGCCATGAAATCTACGTGAGTTCCACCTCCTTACAAAGCTGCAAACGTACACCAGTTCCCCAGGCATGAGAGGTTTTGTTGGGCTATCTGCTGAGGCAGTGGAGATATCTGTTTCACGTTCTCTTGTGAATGGTGGGGCTCTCTGTTTTGCAATTGTTCTTACGGCCCTTGTGAGTTGGTTAAGGTACTCTTTGAATTCTTCACCTAACTCTGTTGCAGTTCTGTGTGCATCAGACATCCTTCTCATGTTGTACAACACTGATTTTATATTGCAATTGGCAAACTACCCACTAAGTTATACCGCGTTCTATACATTTCAAGTCCTATTAACCAACCACACAGGTGACGTTACCAATACTGTAGAGGAAAAAATATCCTTATACTCGATCTTTCAATACATATGTCCACTTATAAACTGCCCCAAACACAAGGACAAACACAACATAACATATATACGGCCACTTTCCTGTCTCCTAACAGAGTAAACCAATAAATCGTGTGGTCCCTTTTCTATAGCGTTGCCTACCTAGGTAAAGCATTAAATAATCATCCATGAAACAAGCTAAATGGCCGAAGTCACAGGGAAACCATAATCATCCATGAACCAAGTTGAATTGCCTAAGTCACAGGGAAATCATTACATATATTTTCTGCTTTTTTTTCTCAAAGATTTTTCATCTGTCTAAGATGACCATTCAAACTGACCACCTAACAAACAGGTATCCTTACATCAAACAGAAACTTCAACCGAAAACACCAAGTGAACCCCCACCCCATTTGCCATATAGCTGAGTCTATACATAAACTCTGTGATCCGCTGAGGTCTCTCAGACACCGACTCTCCCACAGCCTTCCACTCTGCCATCCGGTCTGATAGGCGTTCCACAGGAAGCGGGCAGGAATTTTCCTCCAGAGGCGGCTCCTTTCTACCTCTTCTTCATAGTTGTGTGTTTTTAGGTATCGGTTTCCGTGGAGCGCCACACAGCCTCTCAGGCATACGGCGGGACGAGGCGGTTTCTTGTCAAATAATTCTAGCGACCCCCCTCTGCTACCACTTTGCATAGATGTGGCTGGAGCTCTCTAGCAGTCACCCCAATTATCAGAATAAGAACACCTGGGCCTATCAAGGACTCTTCACTACAAGAACGAAATACTCAGCCATGGGGCAAAGTTATTGTCTTTTTATTAGCAAGCAAAATGACAGGGATTACACCAGAAAAACAAGTATCCCCCGGAGCTCTCGTCTTCTAAGCATGTGCCATCCGGTTTTATCCCGCTATGATGTCACAAATCCAGGTTCCATCCCAGAAACCTATCAGACATTCACATTGGTCAGTTTGGCTAAGCTAAATATGGGAGCTATAAGGGTTAGTTTTACTATTGAATATCCATATCTAGTGGCTCCTCCTAGGACCACCTCTGCTAGTATTAATCTACAATGTTGCAGGGTCGCAGAGAGACCATTGGCCCTTGCAACAAATTCTATCCCCATGTGAAAGGTGAATCTGGATTGGGCAGAATGTGTCCTCCCAGGGGGACATCTGTGGGACCCTGCACGGTTACCAGACTGAGTTTACCTTTTCAGGGCAATTGGAATGAACATGGAGGTGCAAAGTGTTCTCCAATGTTGCCATCTTTGATCACCTAAGCCTGGGAGAGTGCAGTCAATAGGCAGTTTGTGGGCAACACTTTTAACTTTTCCCTCTGGTTCGGTGGGAACAGTCCTCTTCGTCACCTTGGTTAAATGGGCACTGTCCTGTTCAGCTGGGTCATGTGTGTTGAGAACACGAAATTAAGCTGTCCTGTTTGTAATTATGAAGATTTTAGCCAGATTTTCTGCAGGTGGCTCATTGTCTTGGTAACTGGAACTTTCCTGTCTCCAATTGTCCTTGGCTGGGTGCCTTGTATCTGCACGCCTCAGGCAGCGGCGATCATGTCAGCCTTTACATGTAGCCGAAGCATGTCCCTTCTTTGCCATCCATTTCAGATACCTATAGCTTCCATGTCATTCCTTATGGCTTCTCTATGTTGGTGTCAGTCTAGCATGTGCAAGCTAAATATATGAACTCTTTGCATATTGCGATTTCAGCTTTGGCGAAAGATATGAATATATAGAAGTATGTATGTGTGTCTGCCCTCTACCTATTTGGGTTATGAGCATGTGCTTCATGGCTATATGCAATAAACTAGTGCATGTTCGTGTAACTTAATGAATGGATGGGTATGTACTTCATGTATAAGTGCATAGCAATAAACTAGTGCATGTTCGTGTAACTTAATGAATGGATGGGTATGTACTTCATGTATAAGTGCATAATTAGCAGCAGAGCAGTTGCAAGTCTGGGAGTGCCCTGTGGGGCTCAGTGAGAGAGTGAAGAGTGGCCCAATGAATATGGGTATCCAGTTGGCCAAGACTCAAAACCCTGCATGTATTTCTTGAGGGTTCTCATGAGTTGGGATCGAAATATATTTAGAAAACAGAATCACTTTAAGCACAACTTTGAGGTTGATAAAAAGTATATTTAAGGAACTGTCCAACATAATAGGAAGCTCAGTCTTCTCACTCATTTAAACCGTTCATGCAGTGGTGTATCCACCAGGGGTTCAGGCTGGCAAGCTGCCCCCCACAGAGCTGAGAAACAGGACATCCCTGAACTGAAAGGGACATTTTTGCTCCACTGCTCACTGTCTGGAGGGCCCTGCAAATGAGTGAAAGTGTTCAGTCGCTGCATTCTCTGCCATGCTGGGCAACACAGTTTTTACACTTTTTTATTCGTAGCAGGGCCCTGCTAATGATCAACAGTTTAACTTAATCGATGCACCGCCCCATTCTATTTAGAGCCTTTTTTAAAGGGAGGCGCTGACTTCAGGACATAGGCAAGACACAAACCACTTTAGAAAAGCTGTGTCAGTTACTGATGTAAATGTTTCTGCTTCTTTAGTTACCAGGGCCTTACTTAGGCATGAGTGTTTAGTCAATTGGCAAAGTGATGTGGCATTTCCAAATGAAAGAGATGCCTCTTCCTCCAGTCACCTACAGATCAGTCTGCTACCAAGATAATTAAAGTGAGTAATACAATAGAGCTCCTTTTAAAGATTACCTGTATACATTTTAAGGAGATAGCAAGTTTTCCAATTGTATGTGTGAAATAACTACATTTCGGGCTATTAGACTCATAACAAAAAGAACAATTGTATGTTTAAAAAAGAATTAATGTATTTTATGGTGAATTTGTTTGTGGCGTGTGAATGTTTGGGTCAAAGGTTCAGTTTGTGGGCACTGGGAGTAACCGTGACCCATGCTACCAACTTCTTCACACGACTTTGTGGGCCCTGTTCACTGCCCTGCTGTCCCTCTCTTCTTCCCTCCATTTAGGTTGGGTGGGTTTTTGGGAAAAGAAGAAGAGAGTGTTATGCGTTCGCTGATGGCTGTTGGTACTCAGTGCAGAGTACCAAGGAGAACTGGCTTTCTAACAGCCAGGCCTCTGCTTATATTCCATTTTGCACTGCCTGCAGGCATGCATGTCACCAGAGGCTTCCTGCCCCTATGGCCGGCTGACGCTGATGGCCATTCACACATAGGTGTGCGGCCTTGTGCCTCCCTTCCTGCCTTGCACCTTGGCCCTGATGTACCCCCTCCCTGTGGTGTAGTAAGTGTTTGGGAGGGGGGCTGATAGGCGAGGCGGCGCTGGACTGCCTCCCCCTACCTGTTTCTTGCAGGGGTTGTAAGCAGCCCTTGCTTGGTGTCCTGTTCCCTTGCCCTGCTCTCCTGATCATACCCATGTGCCCTTGAGCTCCCTTGGTGCCCAAGTCCGTGGCACACAGCCATAATCTGAGGAGTGTGGTAAAGAAATGACCATAGGCGTGATGTTGTGGTTGGTAATAAAAAAAGTGTTTTTTTATTGCAAACAGTAATATCATATAAACAATTGGGTACATTTATTTAGCCAAAAAAACACAATGATAAACAATTGTTATCTTTTGGGCACTGGGCCAGTGGCATCTATCTGGCCCGTGCCACCACACCTGGATGGGTTCCCGGCCGCCCAGGTTCCCCCCAAAAGTTGCAGTATTATTTGCACGCTCTTGCTGCTAGGTTCTCAATTATTTCATAGTGGAATTTTTCCATTCCTTTGACCGATAGGTGGACTCCGTCTGGGTGGAAAAGATTGGGGTCTTCCAGTGTAATTGCTGTGTGCCGTATGAAATGAATTCCCCTGGTGATGCTAAATGTTTCTATCCCTCTGTTGAACTATTTTCTCAGAATATCAATTGCTTTATAGGAATTTGCTTTGTAGCATGGCCGAATAAAATATGTATGTGCCTCGCCAATTGTGCGCAATCCCTGCCAATGATGCGCATGTGTCAGCAAACTGTTTTTTCCTGCCTTGCTCCACCAGATCATTGCCCCCTAGTGGATTATTAAAAGCTCAGGTGGGTCACTGAAGGCCACCAGATTTACTAGTCTGTCATGGATTTCCTCCCATCCTAAGCTCCTGTAGCCCCACCATGCTGTAATGGTGTTCCTAAATGCCGGCTTCTCCTCTGTCTCTTCGGACCATCTCCCTGTCCTAAAAACGAATGAATGTCCTATAATCCATGCCGACTTCAGCGGGGCATCACGTTCTGTTGGGAAAAAAACATTGTTACATTAGCTCTGGATTTATATATCGTTTATAACAATCAGATTTCCACTCTCCTATTTTCCTGACTTTCTCTGTTCCCAGACCCCCTTGCCATGCTGTTGTGGCTGCCCCTATTCGGAAACAGTGTGTTCTGAATTCACTTCTGTCTCAACCTGCTTTGTTAATAGTTGTTTTGAGGACTGCTTGAAATTGGAATTGGCTTAGACACTTACCGTTCATATGCACTAGGAAACATCCTCCTACTATGGGCAGGTATCTGAGATACTGGTTGGTTATGCAAACTGGGCAATGCCCGCTGCCCTCAATACAATAAATCTTGCATGTCCTACTGCCCCCAGTTTTTGACATCTGTATGTTCATAGCCATGTACTCTTTTTCTACCCATACTTCTAGCATGCCCAGGCCATCAGCAGCCTTTGTGCTTGATGCAATGAGCTTGCTAACCCTGAAAGCCCCAAAGTATGCCATGGAGAAGGCTGTTTTGAAAAGTACCTCATACCCGTCGGTGAACACAGTTTCTAGTAGTTTCAACAATATTACTAACCTTTCAAAATTTTGTGGGTGTCTCTTATCCTTGTGCCCACCTCCATTTTTCCCCACCCTTTTAATGCATATGTTATCAGTGTACTGCTGGTTGGGTGTGCATTGCCTTGTATTTTTGAAAAGTATGTAACCGCTACTAAGTGTCTCTTTGCCCATTCTTTTTTCATTTTTTGGTTGTAAGCCCATCTTAAAAAGTGGTTGATATTATTTGTTGTTAACATTTCTACATGCTCTATCTGCATCACTTTGAGCGCTGTTTTCAGACACTTGTACTGCCTTGCAGTATTTGTTGCTAGCACTTTTTTGCCCAGCCTTATTAGGAACCCTGTATCAGGGTCTGTGCCACCGCTCTGTGGTGTGCTTGTTTTGGCACCCGTTTCTGAGGTGCCTATTCTACATTTTGCTTACCTTGGTCCCAGCCGTTCGTCGTTGACTTGTGTGAGTTTGCCATCATCCTGTCAGTATGTCCCAGCATTCCTTGAGTATTTCTGTCATCTTGGATTCTGCTTCTGGCTTCAGTTTGCGCAAATTGTCCCACTGGAAGCGAGACAAAGCATCTGAAATGTTATTATCTGTGCCTGCTATGTGTTTAGCTATTACATCAATATTGTTCTTCAGAGATAATAAAGTCATTGCCCTCAGAATTAATAAAACTGACTGACATGAGGTTGATCTTCTATTTATGATTTCAACCACTGCCATGTTGTCTGACCATGCCGTTAGTTCTGAATTGGCCAACGACTCCCCCCATATTTGGACTGCTAGCCATATTGGTATAACCTCGAGTAACGTTATGTTCTTGGTCACCCCTTGTGTGTGCCAATGTTCTGGCCATGGTCCAGCAAACCAAGCTGTATCTAATATAGCTCCAAAGCCTTTGCTTCCCGCAGAATCCGTAAATAGAACATGTTTATTGCTGGTGTTAATTTGGTACGCCATATTCTTTTTCTGTTGAAATCTTTCAGAAATGTTTCCCATACTTCTAAGTCCTTCCTCACCTCTTCACTTAGCCTTATGCTTAGGTGAGGTTTCTGTATACCTCTAGTCTTTATTTCCACACTTCCTGCAAATGCCTTTCCCTGTGGTATTATCCCGGCAGCAAAATGTAAACTGCCTGCTAGTGACTGTAATAACTGTACCTTTGTTTCTTGCCTTAAAGGGCTGACATTTTTTTGAGTAGCTCATCTCTTTTTGTTGCTGGGATCCTGCATTCCCTTGCCCTTGCCCTTGAATCTATTTTGATTCCCCGAAAAATTATGTTTGTATTGGCATGTGTTTTCCCCTCTGCTAGAGAGATGCCCCCGTGGTTTGCCATTGCTATCAGGAAGTCATCTAGGTAATAGGTTGCCTGTGCACTTGGGTTCTGTTTTACAAAGGCCCATTGGAAAAATGAACTGAACTGTTCAAAAAGTGTGCGTGATATAGCGCAACCCATGGGTAAGCACTTGTCTCCATAACATTTTTCCCCAAATGCAAAACCCAGCCAAGGCTGTGATCTGGTAATATTCTGAATGCTGATTCAATATCTAATGTAGCCATTAAAGTATTTTTGCCTGCTTTCATTACTATTCTGAGAGCTTCTTGGCAGTGTGTGTAAGACACTGCTGTCTCTGTGGTGGGTATGATAGATGATGTATCACTCTGTACTGCCCTGGTTCCTTTTTGGGTACTAGCCCCAGAGGTGAGCATATATACTGTTTAAAAGGCATTTTTTCCCAGGGAACCCCGATTCCTCCCAATTTTAGTTCTTTTTGTCTTTTTTGTTCTACTAGTGTGGGGTTTTCTCTGGCAGATGTTAAATTAGCTGGGATTATACTGGACCCCTGTCCTTCGAAAGTTATGCTACACCCTTCTGTAAAACCTACTTCTATGGACTGGCTTATTTGCTTGTCAGGATAAGCTTCTAAAAAGTCCTTCACATTGTTTATTCTTATGGGTTTTTTACCTGGGGTCATCTGCATTCAGTCTGATTGGCATGGTTTTACCTCCTCCTTGCCCCTCTAGATATTTTATGGTTCCTCTCTCCTTGCGTTCTTACTGGGTAGTTTAGTGCAGCCATTGCTGCTGTGTTCACCCCCACATTTGGTACATGCATGTTTGTACCTGCATTCTTTGCCCCATGAGCAGTAGCCTTTTTTCAAATTTCCAACATGTAATATTGCTTTTATTGGTGTTATAAGGTTTGCTACTGCTCTGACCACAGGTATTTGACCTAGCCTCCCATGGCTGCTTTTACGAAAGGGCTGTTCTCCCTTGCTCTTTTGCTTGGTGTTGGTGGCCTTCACACTGGTATTTTGTGTGTTCTTGGCCTGCGCCAGGCTTTTGTTGGCACAGCATAGTGATTTAGTTTTTAATACTTCATGTGTGTATTTATATGTTTGCTTCTACCTGATCCCATTCTATCTCTGGGTGCGTTGTGATGTTCCTTCTAAATTGTAATCTTAGGTGCGCCATGCATCCCCTTCAAATGATTCTGTAACCTGTTGAATCTGATCCTGGTATGTGAAGAGCACCATGCCTGCATTTGGACATTTTTCCAATGACAGATACCATGATGTTAAATGCCTTACTCCAATTATCATAATTATGTGCCACCTCGGCTTTATGTGCTCATTTTTTCTCCTCTAACTTTTTGGGATTCCTGTAAACATCATACCCTTTTAGTTCTGCTTCTAGCAATGAAAATATTTTTATACATTCCTTTCTCCAGATTTTCTCCTTGGCTAACTGATCAATTTTCCAAGCTAGCGATCTCTTGAATTTGTCCTGCATTGCCTTCTATGTTTGCTTAATTATTGAAGGTATTAATACCTGGATCCCTGCACTCACCTCTAGAGGTGTGCAGTTGCCAATGTCTCCTGCAGTGCTGTCTCTTATGCTGCTTGTGTTGTGCTCTGTGGTAGGTGGCCCTATAGCCCCCATTGTGGTTGCCCCCCATTCAGGCTGTTTATTATTACAGTTGGTGTGAGTGCCATGCCCACGTCTATGGCATCCTGTCTAACTGTGGTGCTCTGGGTGTTATGTTTTCCCAACCATGCCTGTAAATGACTGCTTATGGGTGGCACATTCTTTTCTGGCTGTTCTATCACCTTCCTTTTTTCCCCCAGTTCTGTCATTAGTTTTTCAATTATTTTCGAATTTTGTATTTACCATCACTTCTTGCTGTGCCCTATATTTAATAGAAAACATTTCCATAAATGCATTTATATCTGTCATATTTTTACCTTCAGTTTTCTTGTTTGGCCCGTCACTGTCTGCTTCCTCTGCTGAGGTTGGCTTCTCCCCCTTTTTTATCTTCTTCCTTGGGGGCTCTTCTTTTCCAGTTCCACAATGTCATCCTCCTCATCCAATCTTTTGCGCACCCATGGCCATCCATGTATTTTTTTCTGCTTCCGCTGCCCACTCTACCAGCTTCTTTACTCGTTTTTCTGCTGCTGTAGGTGTTTTGCGTGCAGCAGACTTTCTTTAGCAGTTTGAACTTGAGTGGTTTATCCGTTAGTACAAACTCAGAGCAAGGCAAAGCTCACGAGCGTGGTAAGTGATTGTTGTAGTGACCGGAGCATGGCACAGCTCACGGTGAAAAACTGACAGGGCAATGCAAAGAAGAGAGTCTTCTGCGTTCGCAGATGACTGTTGGTACTCAGTGCAGCGTACCAAGGAGAACTGGCTTTCTAACAGCCAGGCCTCTGCTTATATTCCTTTTGCATTGCCTGCAGGCATGCATGTCACCAGAGGCTTCCTGCCCCTATGGCTGGCTGACGCTGATGGCCAATCACACCTAGGTGTGTAGCCTTGTACCTCCCTTCCTGCCTTGCACCTTGGCCCTGATGTTCCCCTTTTGTTGTCTCCCCTTCCCGGTGGTGTAGTAAGTGTTTGGGAGGGGAGGGGGGTGATAGGCGAGGCTGGCACTGGGCTGCCTCCCGCTACCTGTTTCTTGCAAGGGCTGTAAGCAGCCTTTGCCTGGTATCCTGTTCCCTTGCCCTGCCCCCCCCCTGATTATACACCTGTGCACTTGAGTTCCCTTGGTGCCCACTTCTGTGGCACATGCGCATGACTGAGGTCAGCATGGGCATATTTTACGACAGACTGCAAGATTTTATTTGGGTACTAGCAGCATGACAGGTGCGCACCGCAAGCATTTGTTGTTAAAACAGGCTCTTTTTTTGGGCTCCAGCAGCATGAAACTGTGCATAGCATGGACAATGCAGGTGCGTACTGTGAATACCAGCCTCATAACTTTCTTCTGACACAAAAGTCATGAAAGGGCAATATACTTGGTTTGGGGATATTGCGCTTGAAAGTCAGGGAATGCTGGCATGGAGTGGCCTCCTTATTTTATTTTGTGGACAGACATCACTGTTGTGTTCCTCTCTGGCGGTGCAGCCGGTGGAGGGAGGGATGATCAGGGCCTGCGTCAGGGGCCATGCATTGGAGCCAACAAAGGACACGAAACGCTTGCTCTGACTCGTGCCCATAACTGCCTGCCTTGCTGCAGGTCGGACACTTTATTAAACATGCGCCTCATGTCACCGCACATGCGGGACATGACGCATATGGAACATTCCTCCTTTTTTCCAACCAAACGCAACGACACACGAACACATAACCACATCAAACAACATCATCAACTTTCCTGTGCAAATCTAGTCTGGCACAGTTCCGCACTCTCCACCTTGTCATTTCACCACTCACAGTCTCTCAGCCTCTGCGGAGCTTTCGGGCTGCCCTTAAGTTATACCGGCTGGGCCTTTGCCGGGGAGCTGTCTCAGGGCCAGGTGCCCCCTCTGGTTCACCTTCATCTTCTGGATACACCCCCCCAGATCCTTCTTGTTGCTCCTTGGTCTCTCCACTCAGGGTCGCTTCTCGCTCGCCTCGGTGACTCGAAGCATCTGGTGGCAGCTCTGCCTAGGCCTGGGACTGTCTGTCTCTATCCGTCCACATTTGCTTGGGCACCCTCTTGAACCATGAAGCATTCCGGCAATCGTCTGTTGCCCTTGTGCCGCTGTCACCATTGTTCCTTCAGTTCGGGTCACTGTCCAGGGTGCGCAGTCATACCGTGTTTCAGGTTTGGACTTTGTGGGTTTTCGCAGCACCAATACTTGATCGCCGACCTTGTGTCTCGACCTTCTTGCATGCATCCTGACTCTCAATGTGTTCATCTGCTGCCACTCTCCTTTGTTGAGTGCAGTCGCTGTCGAAGGTGTCTACTCCTCTGCTCGGGTGGTATGGTATGGTTGAGTTTACCAATGTCCCGTACATGAGGTCTGCCCGGGGTAAATTGGTGGAGCTGTAAGGCGTCACCCGGTAGTTCCCTAGGAATCTGTATATATCCACTCTCCAAGGGCTGTTTTGAGCCCTGGTTATGCATAGCACTGCGTTGAATGTCCGCATGAATCTTTCCACATTGCCATTCACCTGTGGCCTACGAGGCATAATGTGGTGATGCTTGATGTGCAAATAGTCCAGGTATTTCCTGAGCTCTGTCCCCTGGAATGGTGGTCTGTTGTAGCTCCTGATGCGTCTTGGCAGGCCATGTGTTGCAAACATCTTCTCAGGTGCAGGTATCATGGGCTCCGCTGCTGTCGAGGATATGATCTCCACTTCTGGGTATCGTGAGTGGTCGTCAATGGCCACCAGCAGGTATGTTCCTTCCTGTACTGTGCAGAAGTCGACGCTGATGGCGTCCCACCTCGATGGCCCACGCTCTGCCGACTGTATAGGTTCAGGGTTTGGAGGTGCTCCTGTGATTTGGCAAGGGTGGCAGGATGTAATGACTTCCTCTACCTTGGTGTCAATGTGGGGAAACCACACCTGGTGTCGTATTCTGGCCTTTGTCCTGACCATTCCCTGGCGGCTTTCGTGGGCCAGTGCCATGAACCTGTCCTGCAAGCTGCTGGGGATCACAATGCGGGTTCCCCTCAGGATCAACCCTTTGCCGGTGATGGACAATTCCTGTTGTACTGGGAATATGACAGTAAGGAAGTCTCTGGCTGCTGACGTGTGGTTATTTACATGGCGAAGGAAGGATTTCTAATCACCCGATATGCTAGTATTCTTGACTATGTCGCAGCAAGGGTCAGTGTGAGTGGCCTCCACAATGTCTTTGATGCCGACCGCCTACGGCTTCATGGTGTGAATGATTTGGCATATGTGCTCCTCCATTTCCTCTGCTTCACTCACTTCCCACAAGGTTGCAGCCCTCGGGTGCCTGGATAGGAAATCCGCCGGATTGTCCGTGCCTGCTTGGTAGGCCAACTTGAACTCATACTGCTGAAGGTGGACCAGCCACTTCTCAATTCTGGCCGGAGGGTGTGCTGATGACCCTGTGAAGATCGGGATGAGTGGCTTGTGATCTGTGTAGGCCCTGACTTTTCGGCCATAGAGGTAGATGTGTAAATGGCGGCAGCCCCAGAGCACCGCTATGGCCTCCTTCTCGATGTGTGAGTATCGATGTTCAGTGGGCGTGAGGGCTCGGGAGGCATATGCGATGGGCTTTGTTTCGCCTGTCAGTGATAGTTGAACGAGGATAGCCCTGAGGCCAACCGGGCTAGCATCGACATATAGCTCCGTCGTCAACATTGGGTCATAATATGCCATTGTTGTTTCCGATGACAGAGACGTCTTGATTTGCTCGAACGCCTCCTGACATTCAGAGCTCCAGTTCCATTTGGTGTACAACCTGGTGAGCTCCCTGAGCGGCTCAGACATTGTTGCCAGGTTGGGGATGAACCTCCCACAATAGGTTGCCATCCCCAAAAAACTGTGTACCTCTGTGGGTGTTGTCGGAGGGGAGGCCTCCTTTATGTCTGCCACCTTTTGTGGGTCGGCTGACACTCCCTCACTGTTGAAAACGTACCCGAAGAATATTATCTCCTCTTTCAGGAACTCGCATTTGTCCCGGTGGATGGTTAGGCATGCGGTCTCCAGCCTGCTGATCACCATCTCGAGGCGACACATTTGTTCCTGCCTGTCGCTGGCGTGGATAAGGATGTTGTCACTGACATTCAGCACGCCTGAGATTACCTGGATTACTTCCTGGATGGCCTGTTGGACTCCTCCACTGCTGAGGAGATGCGGAAAATCAGTCTCTTGTACCGGCGTAGACCCAGGTGTGTGGAGAAGGTTGTGATGTACCTTGAGTCGTGTTGTAGTTTCAACTGGTGGTATCCAGCGTTCAGGTAGATTTTCGAGAAACCTTTCGACCCTGTGAAGTCTGTAATTATCTCATCTAGCGTGGGGGTGATGTGAAGCTCCCTTTTGATTGCTGCATTTGGTAGGCGCATTTCAATGCAAATCCTTACTTTCCCTGGTTGCTTTGGTTTCTTTGTTACCACCATAGGCGAGACCCAGGGCGTTGGTCCTGTGACTTGTTCAATAATGGCAGCCTTTTCGAGTTCGCGTAACTCCTTTTCGACCAGGTCTCTCATATGAAATGAGATTCTCCTGGTGTGTCTGGTCGATGTACAGCTTTATGAATTTGCCTTTCAAACATCTGATGCCGTTGAGGATGCCCGGATACTTCTCTAGGAGGTCGGAGATGTCCGTTGAGTCTGTGATGTCACAGATGAATCGGATCAGTCCTAGGTCTCCCGCTGCATCCCCACTAAGCAGGCATTCAATTCCTGCATTGACAACATATATCTTTGATTTGAGGACTCTGTTGCCCCTGCTTAGTATCGTTCTGAAGCGTCCTACCACAGGTAGTGGCGTCTTGCATCCGTAGGCGAACACAAGTGTTTCAGTTAACCGGAGGTCAGGTCAAGGACGCAGTGTCCGGAACATTGTTGATGGCATGACATTTACTGATGCTCCGGTGTCTATCGTCATGAGTGTCTACTGGCACGGTATGGACACAAGGGGCCTCATTACACGGAAGGCGGTGAGCCATGGCGCTATTAGCGCCATGGCTCATGCTGGTAAAATACCGGCACCGCCTTGGCGGAAAGGGGATTTACCGCCCCATTCCAAGGTTGGTGGGGCGGTAAATCCCCCTTCCGCCATTGCCCTTCCCCATTCCCATTTCTGCCCCATAGGGCTCTATGGGAATGGGGAAGGCGCTAATTACGGCACCGCAATTTTGCGGTGCCGTAATTAGCTCCGAGGTCCCTTAGCGGGTTGGTTTTTAACGCCTGCAAAAAGCAGGCGTTAAAGCACCAACCCGCTAAGGGACCTCGTAGTAAGGCGGTAATAGTTAACGGTCACCGTTACCATTAACGGTGGCCGTTAACCATTACCGCCTTCCGTGTAATGAGGCCCAAGGCATTTGTGTCTTCTCTGTCTGTTCCTCTGCTTCGTGCTTCTGTGCTCAAGTGCTGAGATCAAATGGACCTTTCTTCTTCTCCTCGTTCCCCCAGTCCCCACATCCGTCGTTGGGTCTCTGGATACATCTGTCGACGAGTTGTCAGCCTCTACACGACGAATATCCGCTTGCTTCTCTTTCTTGGAGAAGGCTTTAGCTTGTTGCGGTTGTGGGCATTGAGGCTGCCCTGAGGATTTGCAAACACGTGCGTAGTGGTCTTTTCGGCAACAGGCCCCACGCGTGGTGCCCTGCGCTGGGCAGTTTCTCCTTCCATGACATGCACCACCACAGTATACACACTCAGTAGGCACTCGGATCCTCGGTTGCCACTGTGGTGAACTGTTCACCATATTGTAGTCTTCCCTTGGTGCTTGGCGGTTGGTGATCTGTGCTATCACCGCAGTCGATGGCGCCAGTTGGAGCTTCTGTAGCGTGGTGCCAGGTGTGCCACCCTCGTATGCGACAGCTCTCTTTGGCGTCCATAATCAAGGATCCTGGCTAGGGTGATGCCCTTTTCGCCCAACACCATTCTGAGTAGTTTCTCCGAGTGCCTACTGATGATGATCTGGCACCTTATTTCCTTTTCAACTTTGTTGAATTCACACAAGAGTGCTATTTTGCTAAGCCTTGTGTGGTAGGCGTCCAGTGTTTCATCCTCCATCTGTACTGTGGTGCAGAAATTGAAGGTTTCGTAGTCTGGATTCAACTGTGGCATGAAATGTGCTGTAAATGCGTCTTTGGCCAGTTGGTATATGTCTGCACCATTTGCCAATGACCAGCGTACTGAAAATGTGTAGGACATTGTTGTGACCTCATCTACCTGGGCGTTGTAAGTCCTTGCAGTCCATCGCTATCTTGAACTTTTGGATCCACCGCATCCAGCGGGGGTCCCACTGACATTTGCGGAGATGGAGCCAGCAGTGATGCAGCAATCTTTGTTGGTGTACTGGGCCTGGGTGTGGAAAGGCCAGTTGCCATGCTGCCCTGGTGCTGGAATCACCCCTGTATGTGTGTGGGCAGCGCTGGATTCCTCCTCACCTCTGTTTGCTGGTCAGTTGGTGTGGCACCGATGATTTGCCAGCTTCTCTGTATTCCTTCTGGTGGTGCAGTGGCACTTTCTGTGCTGCTTGTCAATGAAGCACGAGGAGAGAGAAAAAGAAAATCCCCTGTGACATCCACTGATTTTCTCGGTTCTCTTTGTGGATGGTTGAATGTTTTGGGAGAAAGAAAAAAACCTTTTATTTTATTTTTTTTTCGGGTGGGGGATGATACCCCTATTGTGTCTCCAAAAATGAGCCTGTGCCGTGGGCGTGTGGGCTAAGTTACAGCCTGGGACAGCTGTGTGTGTGATCAGCTCTTTTATTTCGTCGCCAGTGTTGTGTTCCTCCCTGCCGGTGCAGTCAGCGGAGGAAAGGATGATCAGGGCCTGCGCCAGGGGTCCTGCAGAAGAGCCAACAAAGGACACGACTCTCTTGCTCTGGCTTGTGCCCGGAACTGCCTGCCTTGCAACAGGGCGGGCCCTTTATTAAACGTGCGCCTCACCTCACTGTGCATGCTGGACGTGAGGCGTATGTAACAATCACCACACAATACAAAATGTTCCTTTGTACTGTTGGTGGCCTGGCATCTATCAGGTCTGTTTCATGTGTCCACTTCGGTGTTAAAGGCATGGTCTAGTAAAAATTTTTATTGTCCCTACGGGTCGGCCATGTTTTTTTAAGCCTAAGTGGCTCGATTTTAGAAAACTTTCCTATGGACCTTACCCGAGTTTTCATCCATTAAACGCGCGCTAAAACAAGCACCAGGGAGCCGCCATTTTCTGATAATCCTATCTTTTCCCCGATCGCCCTGGCTGACCTGCTTTTGCGGCATTAAATCAATTCCCCCGCCCCTGAGCCTGACATTATCAAAACATTCATATTCCCCGCCTCTCCCCGTGACGTTACTGTGCTGTGTAGGCAAACGCACCCAGTCGTCTTCTACGCGACTCCACACAGAACCCGGAAACCAACACAGATCAACTCACAACACAGCGCGCCACAATTCGGAATATGAAACTGTACTTTAAAATTAAACAGCAACACGGTACATTTGGTAAAGTACATTTATTTGACATTAAATGTTTAGAGAATATTCAGCAATTGACATATGAACTCCGGAAGCCATTTATTTTCTTTTATCTGTATCTGCAATAACTATTCCATTTCATCTTCAGTCACGCGCTGTTCCTTTATGGTACACAGGGTGTTCATTTTCATAAAAAGAATCACTTTGGAAGCACGGTGAACCGCAAGGCTGTTCCATCAACTAGGCACTAGTCCAGCCTAAAGGTTGATATGTTGCTTCTAGCCACTAGTACAGCGTAAAGGCATGTGGGCCCTTGGCGATCGTCCCATAATATGGTGATTGTGCTCCAGTTGTTGACACGAAGCTGCAGGTGTCTGCTGAAGAATCCATCCGCCGGTGTCTCAAACAGATGGCAGTGGCAGAAAGGGATCAAATACCTGTTATGAAAACAAAAAAATTATAATTAATCTCGCTAGCCGAACTTCATTAATATTACTCATTTTATTTATTACGGCCGATCAGAAACTATTTGCTTGCAAGGATAGTTCAATGGAGTATGTTCGTCTCTAAAATCAATGCGAAAAGTAACGAGATAAATCGAGGCCAACACACAATGATAAACGACAGTCTACATGCGTGAGGAATGATATGATATATGATATGGCATGTGTAACACGCCTGTACTCAAGTGTTTCTTGGCGTGACGAGGCAGGTGGGGAACAAGGGCAGACAGACAACGATCCTACTAGGCCAGGTGTCTTTCTGATCGCGCATGGGGAAGGGCTGTACATGGTTAGTTGAATACAAATTAAATAATAGGGCCAGCTGGTGGCAAGTGCAAGGTAAATGCCGGGAGAAGGGGCTGAAGGATACAGAGACAGTCTCGTAGTGCAGGTAGGCAGTGCAGGGAAAAGTGGCTGGGCCAAGGACCGAGATCGGTGAGACCAGTGGATCTGCATGCCCATGTGCCCACTACGAACAGTTTTACTTGCTTTTCCTAGCTCTTCATTCATTCATTTATTCATGCATCCATTCATTAAATCTTCATTCCGGTATAAAAGCGTGTAAAGATTTAATTACATTATATTTGAAATTTCCATTGTGTCTCTTCGTAATGCAGTCTGTAAAACAGACCGTGCTCTTGACAGCGATTTTTCGTATACTGACCTAAAATGAAACTCGGTCTAGTTTCTGAATTTTCTGCCTTATCGTCTCTTACGTTATTGCGCACTCCCTTCAAATGTAGTTCTTTCGGCATGGTCCCTGTCTCAAGGTCAAAAAACAATAGACCCTTATACTTCCAGTGCGACTTGTGGGCCTCATCTGGGCGCTGTCCTTTGCATTCTTTATTTGCAACATCACGTAGTATAGGCATCTGTGAGAACTTGAAGTTTAGAATCCGTCTATGTAGTGCGCCTCAATATGCAAATGCGAACTGGCTTCTCTCCCAAATGCCACGGCCCGCTTGGCTGGTGCGTTCTAAGTGCCCCAATTTTGTCCCCGTTGTCTGCGAGCTTTGCAGCCCAAATTGAGACATTTAATTTTTGGCAGAAGGTCAGGGAAAGTATTAAGTACCACAGGAGTTGAGTTAAAAGTGAGATTTATTGTTTGTTTGTTTGTTTTATTATTTGCAATACGCAAGCCTCCCCTCCGTTAACAGTGCGCAGCATTTACATTTACATGAGATGAGACATGAGAAAAATATATACATACACATATGTGAGGTGAATAGAGAGAATTCAAAGACGACACCCAGCTTGTTCGCCACCCATGATGGTGAAGGTAGGGGTTAGTTTTACAGGTACACTGTACAATAACATTTATTTACAAAAAGACAATCGTATTGCAATTATTTAAACTGGGATTTGTACTTCACAATCAGCTGTGCTTCGGGTGGGCATGGCACAGTCGCAATGTTCGGTGGCAATGGATCACTGCTCTGCAAGAAACGTCCAAAATTCCATATCTGTGCTTCTCTAACACAGCAACAATAAGGCCTTTCACAAAGTCGAACTGCATTTCATCATAGACTAGTTTGATCACCCATTGCTTACTTCGTTTTGAAAACACCTTAGTGTAGCGAGGCATCCTTACTTTACCCCTAGTCCTAGATTGTTCACATCCGACATTGCTGTTATGGGCCAAGACCGCTAGTAGAGTCCTATGTCTCATGCCCCGAAAGCTAAAATGCAAGCGCTTTGGCCTGTACTTTAGGCACATATTGTGGAACACCTCCAAATCTCCTGTGTGACAGAATTCTGTCAGTCCTCTCAAATTTCTTGATAGAGTTTTGTCGAAAACAATCTTCTCAATGGCTTTGTGTGTCGGTGAAGATGGAATCAACCACTTCTTCTTCCGTGCCTCCTCTGGGGACAAAGGGCCATGTTCACATTGGTGGAAATGTTCATTTGCTGTCCAGCGGTGAACGTTGGTACAGTGGTGCATCAGTGACCGCCATTTTTCAAGTAGTATTTCCACTGACCCCTCACAAGTTTTTGAGCTCCACCAAAGATGGTTGGTGATAGAATGTGACCACTGCAAAATGCTTTCAAAAACGTTTTTTTTCCCTGCAGCCGAGATTTTCTTATTGATTGATTTAGCAAGATGCCATACGTCAAATTGATGTTTAATATGTGGGAACTGCTCTCTCATTGTCTTGGCAATTGAAACATGTCAATCCGTGGCTATGAGGTCGATGTGCATTCCCCTCGATTGTAGATATTCCACTGATTTTATAAAACCTAGTTTCTCCATGGCCACTGAGGATGTACATTGTGTTACCTGCACGACCACTGAACTCACAATATTCTTACTATCCATGTCCTGAAAGTGGTAGGTGCAGTACTTGGCAGAAAATCCAGGGCTGTCGCACTGTCCATCGCCGGCTAGCCTGAAACCTTTGCCTTCGAATGTACTTGCTAGAGACAATTGTTCAATTTTCCAAGCATCACTAATGGCCGGAAACAGATAATCACGTTGGTATGTGTAGTACAGCGCTTTAGAAATGAAATGGAGTCCCACAAACTGAAAGAAATCCTCTAACTTTCTAAAACTGGAGCCACTAAAAAGTGATGCAGCTGCACACAGTAGATTGCCTGCTGGCAGTTTCCCCAGCATCGGTTGTGCAGACCATGAGAACCTATGATTTAATCTACAGGCGGCATTTATTTTGACGTTACTGCCTTTTATTTGACGTGTCACATTAATCAATGGCTTCCCACATACTTTCCCTCTAATCAAATGCACACATTTCAGCATACTTATAATTTCCATCAAACAACTGTCGAATACAATGTATTTGCTCTCTTTCATTAGACTGTCATCCTGCGTCAATGTTGTTTCGGCCTTTGACGTTGTGGAGATTTCAACACATTGGAAAGTAATATCGCTGATATCAAGTTCTGATGCGTCTATGAATGCTGCGGCTGGTTCATTCTCTGTCATTTCAACATCTATTACTTCAACATTGATGGGAGAACACAACAATGTCGACAGGTTTTTTGGTTGGCAAACTTTTGGCGGGTGTAGATTGTGTAAATTGATCTGCAACTACTTGAGAGCTATCTTCAATACATTCAATAACATCTTCTTGTGGTGGTGCAGTCACACTGTAGCTATGGTCCAATGCAACTTTGCTGTAGTCTCCAAACACAATTAATTCATGTTCTGGCCATTGGACATGAGCATCTCGAGCCTGAACACACCTCGCCTCAATTAATAGTTCCTCCATAGTGTACACGGTCTGGCAAGCCACATCTCTCATTCGCTTCACTGTCTGTGTGTGTATAGTTCTGACACCCACGGGTAACTGGAGGAGAGATTGGAAAAGGGATGTTCAGTTTAAACACAAGATGGAGTGTAGTAGAATTGACTGGAAAAAAAAACATAAAAAAGTCCCCAGCACAAACATTTGTTTAAAGTTATGAACTGTTTGTAACTAACCTTTTTTTGTTTTTTTTCTTTGCAACTTTTTTGACTCGACCTTCAACATCTGCACGCTGTAGCTCCGATTCGTTTCCGCATGTCCTCCCTTCCTCTTGCGCTGCAACAATTATATTTTCTGTATCCGCATAGACAGCACGGAATGAGGCTCCATCGTCTCCCTGAAACATAGTACTTTCATTACTATGTATCAAAATATTGTTAGCATAAAACACGTGAGGACAAACACACAGGTACATCTCAATAGCCAAATACGATTTAAACATTGTGTGCAACAATCAAACGACAAGTATTCGACCAGTGATGATCTATTTCGATGGAACTGTCAGTATCCATACCTCTGGCTCTGCATGGACTGCCATGAATGGTTGTATTGGAGAGGAGGCATCCGCATCTCCCTGAAACACAGTACTTGCATTAGTATGCTTTTCAATATTAGAAACACAACACACACTTGGGGTCGACGGCACAAGTACATATAAAGAGATAACCGCAAATGATGCATTGTCCAAAAGAATCAAGGAAAATCCAAATATGATCACATTTCATCGACTTATTTCAACGATTCCTTTACATCTGCATCATCTAAATGAGATGTTGTGATTGTGGTGGAAGCTCCGTCGTCTCCCTGAAACACAGTACTTGGATTAGTATGGTTTTCAATATTGGAAACATAACACACACTTGGGGTCGAACGCACAGGTACATATAAAGAGATAACCGCGAAAGATGCATTGTCCAAAAGAATCAAGGAAAATCCAAATATGATCACATTTCATCGACTTATTTCAACGATTCCTTTACATCTGCATCATCTAAATGAGATGTTGTGATTGTGGTGGAAGCTTCGTCGTCTCCCTGAAACACAGCACTTGCGTTAATAGGGAAGAAAGTATAGCAAATGGAATCACGTTATATGATCACGCATGATGGAGCTGTCATTATCCATACCTCGTGCTGCTGAAGAATATTTATGGATGTTGCAAATGTAGTGCGCACTTCCGAAAGCTGTTGCGCCGATTCGTATACTTGAATGTCAGGCTCTGTATCAAGTGCAGGGGTTGACGCTCCATCAACTGCCTGAAACATAGTACTTGCATTAGTGAGGATTACAATTGCGAAAACATAACACACACCTGGGGTCGACAGCACAGGTACATATCAACGGCTAACCACGAATGAAACATTGTGTAGAACAATCAAACGACAAGAATTCCAGCTCTGATGATGATGCTCGATGGAGCTGTCAGTATCCATACCTCCTGATGTTGAAAAACATCTAGAAATGTTGTAGATGTGGCGGACGCTTCAGCATCTCCCTGAAAGACAGTACTTGCATTAGTATGGATAACACTAATTATAACTGAAAACAAACACCAGTGGACGATAACTAAGGTGTATATCAATTGGAAAGCAGTAATGAAACATTCGGTAAAATAATTACACGATAGGATAAAACTATTACTTGACATGCATAAAACAAGTATGTAGCGGATTAGCCTAGTAAGATTACCTGATACGCGCTAGAAGTGGTTGATAACTGCAACCACGTCAAGGATGTAGAATGTTCTTGCTTCAGATTCAAGGGATAGTCAAGAAGTTGTAAAGGTCAATTCATGATTGATAATGAAATGCCAATATTAAAAATAGCCATGTAAGCCGACAGAATACTTGAAAAATGCTCAATACAGCACAGTTCCCTGTCCCCATATATATATATACATTGCGTTTGTGGGTTATGAAATCGAAAAAGAATATATTGATAAATGTCATTATTCAAAAAACTATACACTCATATCAATATCGAAATTATTACAAGGGATAGAACACCTACAATATCAATTAATCCATTCGGCTACCTACACACTACCGCAGGGCCTAAAGCTAAATCCGGACACTTGACTCGACGGTGCCGGAATGTGGACGAATAGAGTGGGAATAGCTTTTTCGCGCAATTTCCGTGTCGTTCGCCGTTTATTCTTCTTTGTTACCCAAGAAGTTGTGTACATGTCCAAGGAAAAGTGCCGGCTGCAGATGCGGTATCGATCAACCCTCTTGTCCTCTAAGACTTGTTGGACTCTACTTTCCAGCTCATCCAGTGGATATCCGCAATGTCTGACCCATTCTCTTATTCGATCAACAGTTTTCGGGAATACATGCATTGTAGTTCCTTCAGATTTCGCATGGGTCTTCGAAAGACAACCGCTAATCGAACAGGCAGGCATTGTTGATAAATCTGAAAAGTAAATATCGACATTATTATACAATCTTCAAGAGTAAAGATTTGATACAAAAGTAAATGAATCATACAATGATCAATGCAAGGTTTGTTTTGGTCGCAGGAACTATACCAGTTCATTATGTGCTGCTTAGTATTTGCATAAGTTGCAGAAATGTATAATTGATGTGACTGAAATCTGAACATGTGACTCGTCCCTTGGATGTTCTGTCTTGCACGAGAAGAAAACATGCTTACATTATAGACTGGACCCCCGAAGGATGCAATTCAATGACAATAGACACAGATGAAAATAAATAGATCTATTGATAGCATAGCAATGGAAACTCAAGTCAATACCAATGAGACCTATGAACATAGCACTATTGTGTACTCCACTCGAAAATAGATAGAAATTTAGAAATCTGCGAAATATGACCAGGATACATGGCCTTACCTTGACCAACAAACAGTTGGATTCAGCAAGCAGAGCAGTATGTTGCGGGAGAATAGGTGGATGGCCACAGGTAGCGCACTGATGGGTATGCTCGAAGCGGTCACAGAAGTTCACAGATAGCACGACGACGAGCAGATTAGCATAGATCTCAGTGGTTCCCAGGTAGAACGTTCAGGAGTTGACTTGCAAAGCACAAAGATGTTCTCATGAGACATATCGAGTGGTTTTTAAAGTATTAGAAACTGGGGTGTGTTTGTGAATGAATGACGTGTGTATGTCGTGGTATTAGGGGGGCGGCCTGCTTGAAGGGGAGGCCTGCCTGGAGACACGGGGTCTGAGGAGGCCATGTGACCGATGGGCCCTTGGCGTGGGACACCTTTTGAAGTGCACATGCAGTTTGGCACCTTGGCCTTTCGCGCCCCTGACAGCCGCCCATGCCAGTGCTCATCCCCGGGTGTGAACCGCCTTTGATAGAGGGGGGTGGGATGGATGGGCCTGGGGCGTGCAGATAAGGCACAGGAAGACTGCTGAATGGAGACACACTTATGTGGATAGCAGGGGGGCGGCCTGCTTCAAGGGGAGGCCTGGCTGCAGACACGGGGTCTGAGGAGGCCATGTGACCGATGGCCCCTTGGTGTGGGACACCTTTTGAAGAGTACATGTAGTTTGGCACCTTGGCCGTTTGCGCCCGTCACAGCCCCCCATGCCAGCGCGCATCCACGGCGCGAACCGCCTTTGATACAGGGGGTGGGATGGATGGCTCTGGGGCGTGCAGATAAGGCACAGGAAGACTGCTGAATGGAGACACACTTATGTGGGTAGCAGGGGGGCGGCCTGCTTCAAGGGGAGGCCTGGCTGGAGACACGGGGTCTGAGAAGGCCATGTGACCGATGGCCCCTTGGCGTGGGACACCTTTTGAAGTGTACATGTAGTTTGGCACCTTGGCCTTTCGCGCCCCTGCCAGCCCCCCATGCCAGCGCGCATCCACTGGCGCGAACTGCCTTTATATCAATATACAGTATATCGCCTTTATATCAATGATAGTATATCGTTGCTTATCAATAACAAATGCCACATACCGGAGGTTCTTGTGAGCACAGACCCACACTTCAACCGGTGTATTATAGTGGTCAAGACTGTATAATCCAATGGTAAATGTTAGTATAGATATATGTGTGACTTTTATAGAGACATAACCTACTGAAAGACTTTGAACAAGTGTGTTTTAGTGTATGCATTATCGAGAATATGTTATGTTAGCTTAGATAGATAGTGACCAGCCTGCTTCACAGCAACCAGACCTTCACCCATTCGGAGCACAGATGTCTGACGTCCATCCTTGAATGGAGAGACACTTGATTCATTTAAAAAATCTAGACAACCGTTGTTAAAATATATGTGGTGTTTTATTTTGTATCTTATTTTCATGACACAAAAATACAAGACTTTAAAGATTATACAGGTCAGGTTGCAGCACAGCGAGAGAAAATCCCCTGTACTGACCACTGTCACTCGGGAACGTTTCTCTAATGGCACGAACGGCACAGGCGGGTATCACTCTTCGAACGCGGTGTCCAAGCCTCCCGTGAAGCCACCATGTAAAGGAACGATAGGCCACCAGCCTGTACCACCTGTGAAAAGGAATGAAACAAACTGTTTTTAAATTACCAAGATAAGTTTAATAAACGTTTGTTGTCAATGACAATTCTTGTAACTAATGGCATTTTACACGGACAAATGCTATCTAGACAATGCACACTATTCAACGACTTACATGTGTTACAATGATATGTAGATGTAATTTTGGATATAGTAGAAGACCATGAAATAGGAGTGGCATGACAAGCAGAGTATACTTACTCGTTACTCGGATTACGAGGACGAACAGTTGCTCGAAGTTCGTGCATAAGCACCATCATTATTCTCAACACGGCCCGTGTGAGGCAGGCTGCCCTGAAGTCTGGCAGCTCGGTGATGCATTGCGGTCGTGGCTCGCCTTCCGAAATGTAGGCCAGGCATCCCGGGTTTTCTCGGCAGCAGCAGTTCTCGTCCTCAGTTGGCATTAGCTCGCACCGATTGCATTCACACCAGTTGGAGACGCCGTCCGTTCGGCTAGGCCCAGGCTCTTCATCTGTTGATTCGTCCTGCCAACTGCCGTCCGAATCCCCATCGTTTTCGCGTGCTTCCCTTTCCAATAGTTCCTCCTCGGTATACTCGGGCTCGTACATGTAGGGCATTATTGTAGCCATTGTGTGTTAAACAAACTAAAATAATTTATAGCGGTGGTACTGGTATCTGTTCACACGGGCTACAAGCGGCGAAGGTGGCTGACCAGAGCACTGAAACGAGTCACAGAATACTCAAAAGTAACACAGAGAGAGGAATGGAATCGAAAATCGGCTGCTGTGTGTTGTGAAACGGTCTGTTTATACTTATTGAGGAGAGAGGCGTCTTGCCATTTCCATGGCGACACATCATTAGCTGAAGCGCAGCGAATGTTGACACGAGACGTGCTTTGGCGTTGTGAAATGGGCGGTACGAGTCTGCTGATGACAGGCTCAGGGGCGGGGGAATTGATTTAGTGCCGCAAAAGCAGGTCAGCCAGGGCGATCGGGGAAAAGATAGGATTATCAGAAAATGGCGGCTCCCTGGTGCTTGTTTTCGCGTGCGTTTAATGGACGAAAACTCGGGTAAGGTCCATAGGAAAGTTTTCTAAAATCGAGCCACTTAGGCTTAAAAAAACATGGCCGACCCGTAGGGACAATAAAAATTTTTACTAGACCATGCCTTTAATTCTACATTTTTACCCATCTGTGTTTTTTGCTGCGAAAAGCACAATTTCAACCCATTATTTAAAAAAATGTGTAAGGGGCCAAAATCTTCCTGCACTCGGTTGAATTCGAGAAAATCACCAGCTGCCACTGCTCTAGATGTAGTAGTTTTGTTGGCGCTGTCATGGACACCCATAGTTAGGTCTTGCTACCTTTGACCACACATTGGGAGAACCCATTTTCACCACTAAAGAAAAAACAGGACTTTTCCCCATAGTTCGCATCCCCTGCTGGATGGGGGAGGTCTGGAGAGCGAGGCATTGGGTAGCGGTAAAGAGTCCTCCATGTGTATTCAGCAAACATGCCACGCGACAGGGCTACTAAGAGGCCTTTCCTGCTTTCCCGGGCAAGACAGTTAAATAAAACTACAAGCGGTGCCGCCCACCCCTTCCAACTCAGTCGTGTGCAGTGCAGCCAAGGAGACAGCCGCTCTCGAATGCTTAAAGCAACGTGTTGCTCATGAAAAACACGAACTTTTCCCTGAGAGGAGAAACACGTATAGGCTCTTCAGTTCTGTGTTTACACGTATACGTATCCCCGTTCCCCACTCAGGCCCCTTCAAGGCATTACACAAAATATCTAAATATGCGAATTAGCTCCTTTCCCTGGCCTCGGTGGGTGTGCAGCAGAGGGGCGGAAACCAGCCCCGGGCCTGTGGGAGTGGCGAACGGGAGGGGCTCGGGCTGCATTGGGACCTGAGCTTGACACGGAGAGGGCAGCGGCTCCGAGGCAGGAGGCAAGAAAGTAGCACCGGCCGGGGAGGAACTGGGGGACTAAACGACACTTAAACGGAAACGCTCCCGAACGTTCCCCTCCCAGCTGCGGGCAAGAGAACACGCGAGGAGCAACACAGAAAGTTCAGTCCAGACCTTGTAAAACGAAACTTCTCTGTCCTTTTCGGCTCCTCGTGTTTGTGTGTAGTTGGGGAAACTTAAGGAGGGTCGGCAATCAAGCGATGATTAATCACTTCGGAATTATTGGATGGTTTTGGGCGACGTGTGTTCCGCTACACGTTAAGCAGCGAGGCGAATTTGAACACAAACGATGGAAGAAGTATTGAGGAGCTGATTAATGGCAGAGAAGCGAATTGGGCGCAATCCTGGAGGGGTTCATTGGTGAACGAGGAGCCAGATGTTCACTGACGAGTTTGTGGATCCCAGGTGATCTGGTTGGTCAATGAGGAGCTTGTACGGAGAAGCTGGTCCACGAGCCGCATTTAGATCACTCTGGAACTCAGACCCCGGTGGGGTGCGGGCCTGGATCCCTTTTTGATCACTTCTGCGATTCCTATCATTCTGGGATATAGATCAACCCCCGAGGCCTTTTGGTGCTGTGGATAGCCACCGTGGAGCGCTGGTTTGTTCCTTCCGGGCCAGCATACGATCGGCTGGCAATTAATGTGATAATAACGGGATCACTTTTGGGGATTACTTAACGTGGACATAGCTGTAAAGTTGGGGGCGTGGACTGATCCCTTCCAGGGTGTGCAGAAACACTTTTGAGGGAGTGAAGGTAACTACGGTGATGGAGATGGGAAGGAAGGCGACTGGGGAACCCCAGAGCCAGGTTCCTGACGAGGAGCTGGAGAAAGGGAGGAAGAGGAGGAAGAAGGGGAAACGGGAGAGCCGGGTGCGGGCCGTACGCTCCAACCTGCTCTATGATGCCGGCTCCCAGAACTTGCTGCTGTCGCCGACGGCCAAGGCGGCCCCCGAGAACCCCAACCGCCGCCTGCCCGGCAACCGTATCAAGACCACCAAGTACACGGCGCTCTCCTTCCTGCCCAAGAACCTCTTCGAACAGTTCCACCGCCTGGCCAACGTTTACTTTGTCTTCATAGCGCTACTCAATTTCGTCCCCTCGGTGAACGCGTTCAAGCCCGAGCTGGCGCTGGCGCCCGTGCTCTTCATCCTGGCCGTCACAGCCCTCAAGGACCTGTGGGAGGACTACCGGCGCTACCGGTCTGACACCGAGATCAACCACATGGACTGTCTTGTCTACAGCAGGTAAGCCTGGCCCAGGTGGGCCTCTGAATGCCACGCATAGATTGCAGGAACGTGAAGTGGCTCTGCGAACAACAATGGCTCGAGGCCTGATGGTGGCAAAAGTTGTAATTACCATAGCAAATCCGGTACATGATAGGCAAACAGAGCATGCCTAGGCTGGGCCACCAGGTTCTTGTGCATCGCGGTTTTACATGCATGATGGGGCAATAAGTCATCAAGGTAGAGTAGTGACCGCCTAGGATTGGTGGCAGCAAAAGACCTCCTTGGCATGGTGATGGTGTGCAAGGTATCACACACTTGTTCCATTGTGTCCTGGGTATGATGGTGACTAAGACGGGAGCCTGCAACCTCAGGCACTCCAGATGTCTTGGACTGCGATTCCCATGAGCTCTCACCAATTACAACACTAATGCGTGTGGATTGGAGTTGTGGTCCAAAACATCTGTAGAGGCAAAGGTTGCTAACCCCAGGACTAATAAATACACCCTTGTCAGATCAAAGCATCCTGCATTGATCCGTGCACTTTTTGCATGATGCTGTCCATGCCCTTTACATTGTGCCATGCCAGATACACAGTGCATTGTGGGTACTGCGATACTCGGGCCATGTATCTCAACTTCTGTCACTTTTTTCAGTGCATGAAAGGTATGAATCGTGGGAATCCTAGTGCTACGGAGCACTGGTTTCTAGTGGTGGTAAATGTGTTCACGGCTTAAAAACTATACAAGAAATCTCGAATAGTAATTTGAACTGCATATTTCTGATTCCCAAAAACCTTATTACATGGGCACGATTCGTGAAAAGGCCACCAACCAGTAGTTACAGTACTTGTCCTTGGTGTTGATGGAAAACCCTTCCCTTCACTTCTGATAGTCGAACATTGCCCACTGATCCATATTAATTTCACCAGTCCCGCTGGGCCTCTGTAATGATCCGGGTGTCTTGGCCATGACATCTGGATGTTGATGCTGTGAACATGTTCTGTCTTTTCCAAATTCACTTTCCTCCCCATACCCAGCATTCTACCCCCTCGTTCCTGCCCCCATTGTTTTTAAAGGAGATGTTGTGTTTCAGGGAACACCAACAAATACGTTCTTTACGTGCGTTTCAGTTGTTTAGCGCAGGTATTCTGTAACTCTCTCAACTTGTTTTTAACTACGATTTCAATGTTCCTTCACCATTGGTTATACTGACTAGAGATGAGGGGAGTTGTAGTCCACAATATCTGTCAAGCCAAAGGTTGCATCCACGACATGACCTGCATAGCAGTACAGTTGTATATTTGTTGACCTTTTCGGGCTGCACCCTTTCTGTCAATGGTCTCTCAATAGGACTGTGGACTCTTCCCAGTTTGCACTAGTTTTTATGACAAATTCTTCTATTGGTGGACTGGGGCGGACTGAGCATTGATGAGTTTGGGCGCCCATCAAAGACCCCATGGCTGCTCTGGTGCTGGTTTAGGGCTGCCTCCCCGTGTGGTCACTGCCCTCCCTGTTCTGTTGATGCCATGGCTGTGTCAATCGAAACCAGGCAATTTAAAAAAGCTCACATTCGATAGCTCACTGCATGTTGCTGAGATCAGTTCTTACTCTGCAGAGAATGTGCTCGAGGGCGTGGGTATAGAAGTCTCCTTATTTTTTTGGAGTGATGAGCCCCAAACCGTTCATGCTGCTGTGTGCAGAGAAATAGCTGGAAGATGTTTCCTACGGGCTGCAGGCCCTCACTGCCCGGTTTGCTGGTGGCCTCGCTGTCTGCCCCTATAGGTGGACGCTTACGAAAAAATATGATGTCTATCCAATAAGATGTTCGAGTAGGGCTGGTTCTGCTCCCCGCTGGCAGCCATTTCTTGCATACTTCATATATTTAAGATGCTTCGTATTACCGGCTCTTTCACCATTCAGCCGTTCAGTAGCACTGAATCTCTGTCTTGCATTGGCAGTATTGATTTTACATCAGGGAGTCATGAGTGTTTGCCCATAACTTTGTTCTCTTCGACATTTGTTCTCGTCGGGGTAAGTAAGACAGAGTTGGAAGTTTTCCCAGGGTGCTGTTGCCCTGCTGCCCCCTTAAGATCTGGCAGGCATGTAGTTCTTGAAAGGAGCATCTTTCAGGTGGTTCTTGTGGTGGGGATGGTTGTAGGGAAGGCTAAGCCCTCTCCGAGACTGGAGCCTTGCACCTTGATGGTTTTCACTCTGCACTTACTTAATCTGGTAAAGCTGAGGGTCTTATTAGCTGGATATACGCTTCCAATCAAGAGGCCTAGTGGGAGACCAGATTCGGTGGGTTATCGGGCCTAAATGCTTCGTATAGGCTGCATTATCTTGAATTTGATTCTTGGCTTTGCTGTAAGCCAGTGAGATGCTTTCATTTCAGGTGGTGTTTGATCATGTTATCACTGATGTAGGGGTTTCTTTTTGGTTCTGCCTTCTTGTTAGTTTTTTTTGGTATGCGCGTGAAGATAGTACCAAAGTAGACTCTAGTGCTTTCACGACTTCCATGAGGTGGAAAGTTGGGAGCAGTATGCACACATTCCATACATTATCCATTGTACGCTTGTGCTATTGGGGGTGGCGGTCATCACGTCGGACAGAGGAACAGTTCTGGTTGATCAAACTCCACATTCTGTGGCAGTAGCGTGACTTGTTCCAGAACCCCTGGACAGTTGAAGGGTTCAATTATCCTGCAAGTTTCTCCCAGCACCAGGAAATAATATTCCCGCTATTCTGACGCATGTCATTATCCACTGTATGGTGATTTATATGCATTTTCATATTATTCAAATCTTCCATTTTTAGAATGGTGTTGAGTGTGAAATCTTTTGAATACCAGAAATAATCTACAAAGTATTTGTATTTTTTAAAACATTGTCTTTATGTATGCACCCCTAACTGCAATATATCATTCACTTACTCTGTTTATTTGTGAACATGCAAATGCATTGTGGAATTGTGCACCAGTAGTGACCTATTTAGGTGTGCAGTGTGGGGTGTCTCATCTACATGCAGTCGTAAGGAATTTGCCCCACCCTCCCTCCAATGTAAGTGGTGCAACAATATCCTGACAAATGGGCCTCAATACTATACATATTGTTCGGCAAAGTGTGTCAAGAAGGCTGTGTACCTGCTTCATGGCACGATCAATTTTGATTCCAGTCTACAAAAAAGGCAGCAGAACCACACCTTCAAATTACCGTCTATTGTCCATGTTGGACGTGACAAGCAAAATATTTGCTACCATATTATTTGGAGAGCTTCAAAAGTGGGCTGATGCGCTGAATATAATGGGTCCATTTCAAACAGGATTTACAATTGGATCCGCATTCCGCATTTATGCCCAATAGCCTGTTTTTTGGACTCCTTGGCCGGAAGACCGTGAATTTAAGGAGGCCCAGCCCTCCATATGTGCTGTATGTTTATTTGAAGGTGGCATTTGACACTATTAACACTACCAAACTTTGGCAAAAACTAAGTAACTATGGCATGCCATCCCATATTCTGAGGGTTGCCATGCCACGTCATGAAGCAACAACTGCTTTGGTCCAGTTGGGGGGGTGGAGGGGGCTGGCACCAGCCAAATCTCGCAAATGGTGGTGTCCAACAGGTATCTCTGCTGGCCCCCTTACTATTCTTTTTATATATTGTTAATTTGCCTGATCGCTTGAGAAGTGTTAATAATTGCCCTTCCAAATTGGGTGGTACACATGTGGAATGGTTGTCTTATGCAGACATTGTGAGTTTAGATCACGCATGTGGGTCTGCATAGGACGCCTATGTAACTTGGCAGATATATCCGTGAAGACTATCTTATTTTGAACATAGCTAAGACAAAGTGCATGTGATACGGTGGAAAGAGTAGTAATAAATCCCCTTACATCTTGCAGAGGGATTGTGGAGTGTGTTAGCGAATATAGATATTTGGAGTTGGCGTTTGGTCATGGAAATTATACAGAGCTAATAGTTGACAAGGGCAGAAAAGCATCTCTACCGACCACCTAGATACAAAATGTGCGGGTAGCACATATCAGGGATTGTTCTGTGTATAAGAAGAGCTTTTGTTCTGCTATAACCTATGGATTGGCAGCGTTGACAATTATTGATTTCATTGGTTTAAGGTGCTACAAGGTAGATTCTGGAGGGCTATTTTTAACGCTACCGAGATCGGTTCTGATTGAACTGTTGAGATTGGAATTTGGCTTGAGGTCTCTTAACTGTTTGGTTTAACAGAAAGAAGGGGGCCTTGTATATCAAGGCAATGAAGGACCTCAACTGTCAACTTTTGAAACTCCTAGGCACTGACTTAATAACTAGTTGCCTGAATAGCAAGCTGTATGCTTGGAATAAAGTCGTATGTAATATATTTAAGTTGATAAATTGGACACTAGATTGGACAATTTGATTTTTGCCTGTTAAAAACAGAGTTTGAGAGAGAATTTTATCTGTGGGATTGGGGAGAAACCTTCAAACACATAGAAACGCTTAAACGGTATTCCGCCTATTTGTAGCTGGAGTTATGTTTATTTGGGACATCAAAGTTATTTGAGGAAATGCCCATGAAATATTATAAGAAGGTTTGATCTATTGCTGAGGATTGACCAACTTCCTATCTCATCTACAAAGGTTCCCCAATTGTCTATTCCACGAGAACAACTTAGCTGTTGAATGTACAACATTCTTATAATAATGGAAACTGCTCAACATGATATAGAATATTATGATATGATAGGTTATTTATAACGCGCTTAATACTCTGAGGTTTTGAAGAGTGAACCCGGGGATCGAACCTGTGTTGCTCTGTGTCATCTTGCTTCCAAGGCGAGCATGTTGCCCCTTAGCTATCTTCCCAAGACATGCAATAACGTCATGTAAAGAAATGACTATGCTGCATATGAGTAGACCTTCAATTCGTAGATGATTTGGAATATGCAGTGAGGAGTTTTGGCACTATTGTCCTAATTCAGGCAATATAGCCTCACTTATAGCTTCATAGGATATTTGGAAAGAAGTGGAGTTAAGTTATCCATTAATATGGGGATTTAATGTCAATTGATGTGTGAGAATTGAACCATGCAATGGTTTCGCATTGATCATATTGTAAAGTATTAGGAAACCATTGAAACATAATTTTAATAAAGTAGCTTTGATCTTACATTTTTTCTTTGTATCTAATTTTGGAGTTTGTGCTCCCTGTAAGGATTGATGAAATAATTCGTACTATCTGAATTGTAACATTGTTTGTATCAATTAATGAAAAATGTGTATTGAAATTTAAATGATACAGTTTGCTTTTATGACGGAAACATTTTACTGTGTATGTTGATAATGATTGATAATGATTTTATGTGGAAAAACGAATGTAACATAACAGAAATGAAAAAATAAAGTTAGTGGTGTAAAGAGCCCTGTGCACCTATTGGGTGCTTTGAAATAGTCTTCTTTTCTGCTTTTCAGAATCTACAATATTTTCGTAAGTGCAGAGATTTTCTTCTCAGACCAGGTAGACTTAAGTCTCTGGTGCTAGGTTTCGGCCTCTGGTCAATAGTATAGACCAGTCTCTCCTGATTTAAGTGACTAGATCATTTTTCCTCAGTTTGTTGCTTTCGTTCACTAGTATGAAGTAGGTAATTTTGTGTCACCGGGAGTGAGTGAGTTTTAGAGGGTGTCTTATAGGTCAACTATAATTCAATCAAACTTACATCTTTATGTTTGTGATTTAGAACCCATGGGAGATAAAGGATTGTGTGGGCGAGAGGGTTATGCATTCTCAACAAATCATGTTGGCTTCACAAATTTAAATTTGGTTTTATGGATCTCGGTTGATTATTTGAGAGTTCAGGGGTTGAAAATGAAATTACTTGTTGCAATAGCAGCTCTTTGGTATTGGGGATCATCCAATAGGAAGGGGCTGTGCTACCTGTGGGGAACCAGGCGACAATCAGCACCACAAATCTAGCTTCCACATGATTCAAATGTTACCTTTGTCCAATAATATGTGATCCATTTTGCATTAAATTCCCCCCTAACCTTTGTTTCATTCTTCTTTTATACACTTACCCAAACACAAGTTTCAAGAATTGAGCGGAGCTGGGAGCTATTTAGCTCTTGCACGTTGCCTAGAAGAGCGTAGTTTGCTTCTGGTGGACGTTGGTATTAAGCTAAGCTATTTAACCCACCCCCCCTCCCTACATCCCCGGGACAACTGATGTCAAACAAATAGCCATATGTAAATTTAACTTTGTGTATTTGGGACCATCTATAAGTAAACATTCGGGCACAGCTTTGCACCAAGCATAAGGGCATGAACAAAAATAGACCGTTAGAACAAGGATGGCAAGAGGCTGGTTTAGTAAATATTTTAACAATGAAATTCCAAGTACAAAAACAATCATTTGGTGTTGCTAGACCAACATAGGTTTACAACAATCTTTCGTTCATCACATTATATAATAAATTACAACTCCTATTCAATCCATTGCACACATGCACTTCCTATTTCTCCTTATTGACAGTAGGTTTCATAATATATATATGACCATATAACAATTGTTATTTGCAACATAACATACTTGTACACCCCTTTCTTGTATAGTTGTGTATATCTATTCAACACTAGACGATATTGGTCGACCCGTGTTTCAGTTGGTTATTTTAGGCTTCAGAATATAGCCCTCGCATATCCCAACCTCCTTCAGGACAGAAGCTGAATGCACATTATGTCTCACATCGGAGTCCATGGAGTAGGAGACCTCATCTAAAAAAGTAAACACAATTGCACACTGTTACCACCATACTAGATTCTTACCATCCTCATTTCTTCAACGTGCGCAAGGCATAAAATAACCGGTATCGCATCGCAATTCACTGGACAAGAATGATTGCTTTTCATTTTATAAATCACGTCGCACTAACTGCTATGTAATTTGAGAGAAGGTGAGCATGCTTATTATTCTTTGTACCAAGCTCCAGAACAGTACAGGACCTATACAGAGGAAAGCAGAGATCCAGGCTGCAGGCTGACCCCCAAAGTCCACTTTTAATGAGCACTTTGGCTGATGGAAACTGCAAATAAGGGTGACTGTGTGGGAGTGTGTCCGTCTTTCACTATAAACAATGGGAGGGATACAGGATGGCACTAAACAAGTTAGACCTTTCTCTCTGATATGATATGATATGATAGTTTATTTATATAGCGCCTATACACGATGTGTTTCAAAGCGCTTCAAGGCAAGGGAAGGAAAAAGGGAAAATAGAATGACATTCTTACATCATTGCTTCCACCTCTGTACCCCAGTATTTTTCTATTTCATAATTTGTTTGCTCACTTTTGCACCCTTCAAAGGTCTAACCCTTTTTTTATGTTCACTTTGCTCTCCTGTATCCACCAACCCTATAACTTCTGTTTCTTTCTCACACATCTTGCTTCCTAAATTGTCTAATTCCCCTCTCTTCCCTGTCCACCTTTGCTGAGCTCTATATTCCACTCAGACTGCAACATCCTTAAATATGATAGGCCTTCATGTGTGCATGCAAAAGGCTATTTTGTCATGCATCTGAAAGGATGTAAAAGGCTGAGTGTGCACATGTGCATTTTCTGTGTGCATACATGTGAAAGGCTGCAGTTGTTTGTGCCTGAAAAGCTATGCTGCATATGAAAGGCTAGGTGTGCACATGTAAGGCTGAAGTCTGTTGCATGTGAGAAGTCTGCATTGCTCGTGCGAAGCTGCGGTGCCATGGTATGTGTTGCTGTGTGTATTGTACATGTTACCATTTGGAGACCATCTTAATTCAATGACAGCACCAAAAGCTAAGATTATGGTTAACCCATTCTATTGTCCGAGCCAAGCATGCGAAGCATAGACTAGTCTCTTTTTAATGAATGGACATGCCATGTGATGGGAACTTGATATGCATGCTGGAATTATGTTCATGACAAACATGAACTTTGCCTTTGATTGAAAGTTGCCAGGTTTATAATTTAAGTGGCCGTGCAATACATTAAGCCTCCCCTAATTTGCATATGTATTGACATTGCTGGAAGCGATACCACAGTAAATGAGCACATATGTAGCCTTGGATATTAAATGTGATGATGGTAAGTTTTTATAAGCCAAGAGACAAATAACTTTGCTGTTCCGATTAAGTGGCATTATCATTATTATATATGAAGCAGTACCTTGAGTGAGCTTTTTTTGTGTAGCATAGACATTTCAACTGAATTGCTCGTGGGCACTTCTGTGAGTTCAAATGATTTGCCAAGGATCACACACGTTAGTTAATTGTGAAGGCGGGATTTTTGACCAGTCTGCAACATAAGGCCCATAACCAAATATCTTCCCAGCTTTAGTTGGGAGAAATAGTACTTTGGTTTTAAATAACACACTATTTTGTAGAGCTGTTTTGAAACTTACAAAAAAATCATCATCCAAGCTGAATAATATATAAACCCATGTTGAGAACAAACACTATGGTCGTAGCTTTAGTTACTAATTCTTGAATGGAAAATTACAAGAATGCAGAGTAATTTTAAGCTAAACAACACCCTAGGAGTTTGGTAAATGTACGTTTAAGACTTAGACAAACATAAAAGGTATTGGATGATAAGGTCACCTTCTTGTGGTCATTGTTTCACTGAACCAAGCTTGCTACTGCATATCATGTGATGGGAAAGTGAACACTTGTCAGAAACAATGGTTCATCAGTGAACCACCACTAATAAGGAGCGTGCCATTTAAAGGCTCTGCCGATAGATGTGTGTTTATTTTATTTATTTTTACATTTGTATAGCGCACTAAGCCCAAGAGCATCAAGGCACTGTTGCATGATCAGTTACTCAGAAATGTACAGACATTGGGATAAGCACAGTCGTAATAGTTATTCAGTAAAAGTTACTGTAGCTAAGAAGTTCAGACCAGGTAAGGGCCTGTGTCCAGCATTCAGGTAAACATATAATATATTATATTGATTATATAATGTTTGGAGCAGACTGTCATGGCCCCCAGCTATGAACTAGCACATATGCGAGACAAACACTGCATGCCGCTTTATGTTTGGCATAATTCAACACACAAGTTAATATGTAAGACAGATATTGTATACCTCATTATGGCTGGCAATAGTTAATACATGACCTACGGTCGGGAATTCTGACACCCTTGCCTTTCTCCAGAATGGAGACACACATTTGAGGAAGTGTGATACTCCGACATGGCTGCATCGTGATATGGATAGGTGACTTTTCCGTGGCACCTATAGTGATTACAACTGCAGAACTACTAACAATAATAAGTGATGCAGACTGATTATTACCAGCAGAGCAGTGCGTAACATTTCTCCCTAACCTACACACCATGGCACCATGTTTTCTAAGTACATCTGTGACATGGGTTGGCTCACTTAACACCATAAGGATTGAGGCAAGTCCGACAAAATTGGGTTAAAAGTGTGGCTGCATAGTGATTTGATCACACAGTAAGAGACGAGACAGTCGGTGGCAGGTCTCACTGCACCACTGATTATGACATGGCTCTGCGATAAAATGTTTCCAACATCAATTTCCAATGTTGGAGAAATGACACGGGACTCCCACCAGCACTAGAGACAGGTGGGCGGGTCCATTAAAGATATGAAAGTCTAGACAACGGCTGTGCACCCTATGGATAGGGTAATATCAGTGGGTCGGCTGCAATATCCCTGTAAGAGGAATACTTGCGTTTCCTTTTATGGTCCGATAAGTTTAAAAGCAATTTAAGCCTGGCGATAATTATAGAAAATTTGACTGGCGCATAGAACATTTATTACAGTCCTGTTTCTATGCTTATGATGCTTTAACACACTGTTGACACCAAAGGGCGGAAGATGAGACGCCCAGTACGTGAACTGATTCCAGAGTGACGAGGTGCAAAGCGATAAGGAACTGATGGACTGGTCCCTATTCTGTGACCCTGCTTGAATGCGGGTTGTGATGCCACACGCCTTCATGATAACAATGCATGAGGGGATAGAGGTTAGTTGAGACAAGTTGCAGCAAGCAGGGATGTTGCTTTATTATATAACGTTTGGAGCAGACTGTCACAGCCTCCAGCTATGAACTAGCACATATGCGAGATGAACACTGCAAGCCGCTTTATGTTTGGCATAATTCAACACACAAGTTAATATGGAAGGCTGATATTGTATACCGCATTATGACTGTCAATAATTAATACATGACCTACGGTCGGGGAATTCTGACACCCTTGCCTTTCTCCATAAAAGGGACACGAATTTGAGAAAGAGTGACACCCAGACATGGCTGCATCGTGATATGGACCAGAGGTCTGATTTGGTCACTTTTCTGTGGCACCTATAGTGATAACAACCGCAGAACTACTAACAAGAATAAGAATGACACAGACTGATTATTACCTGCAGAACAGTGAGTAACATTTCTCCATAACCTACACAAGGAAAAATGAGGGGGGTACTCTGGTGCTATAATTTAATAGGAAAAGACAGGGAATAGGGGCATGCTGTCTCATCACTGTATCTATTCTCACAGGCTCAGTCGAGAAGCTACCAAATTGCCTGAGCATTTAGGATTTGGTCCAAATCTTTGGATCACCTCCAAGATACAAGTTGGAGGTGAGTCCAATTCATGCAATAATGGAGAAAGTTACATGCAGAAGTCATTTGTGCCGCATGTTAAAGAAATGAGGATCGGAAGAATCTAGTATGGTGGTAACAGGGTGCAATTGTATCCACTTTTTTAGATTTCTCCAACTCCATGTACCCCAAAGTGAGACATAATGTGTACTCAGCTTCTGTCCTGAAAAAGGTTGGGATAGTAGAGGGCTAAATTCTTAAGCCTAAAATAACCAACTGAAACACGTGTCGACCGATATCGTCTGTTGAACAGATAAACAGATCTATACAAGAAAGGTGTAGAAATATGTTGCAAATAATAATTGTTATATATTATGAAACCTACTATCAATATGGAGAAATAGGAATTATGTATGAATGATTGAGTGCTTGTGTGTGATTGAGTGAATTGAATAGGAGTTGTGATTTATTATATAATGTGATTGCAAGATTGTTGTAAACCTATGTTGGTCTTGCAACACCAAATGATTGTTTTTGTACTTGGAATAAAGTAAAATGTCATTGATAAAATATTTACTAAACCAGCCTCTTGCCATCCTTGTTCTAACAGGCATTTTCTTTCTATATCCTTGTCTTAACTGGAGCACCGTACAGTATCTCGGTACCTTTTTTTGATTTTGTAACCAGCGTAAGGGGTCATAAATAATGGACACAATTCTATGTTTGCATGTTATGTGGAAGTTAGAATTGCGGTAGACTATGTACTAACTCCTCGTTCCCCATTGGTAGCTCCTGGTCACTGGCTATTGCTGGATACCCAGGTGCTACTTTCAGCTCCCGCTTATCCAATCCTAATGTTGATCTCTGCAAACATATAGAGTGAACATTGTATTGGTATGGTTGTCGAGGGGCCGTCTAGCAAACTGGGCAGCCATTGGCCAAGCGGGCCTTAATTGCCCCCCAACAATTCAGAACACCACTAGACGCAAATGTTCCGTGCAGCATGTAACATTGAGCGACTGATGTGAGTTGTGGATGCTGAGTGTTTGAGGACAAAGGAGAGAACAAGATTTAACATATTAGATGCATGACTGTTAAGCTGAGTTTTGAAAAGGGATAAACTACCTTGCTATTGTGTAGAGGGGATCCTTTCCCTGGATGCTTTGCAACCTTTGTCATGCCAGGGGGTTAGCATAGATATGATCCTAAGTAATTTATAACGTGCCTGTACAGAAGTGTGTCACTAAAATTTAGCTATCCACCCATGGCACTTTTGTGTACATTGTGGCATACTGGATCAGGGCTAAATTAAAAAGAAAGGCTTTGAGGGCCACCCTGAAGACTTATTCTGGCAGATTGGGCTGTGATGTTAATTTGGGTGGTGAAGCTCCTTCGCCCAGAGTATCTTGTTTTAGAGCTAACCGCTTTGTAGGGGGAGGACTGATGTAGGGATCTGCTGTGGTGCATGCAGTGGCTATGTAGCAGGAGCAGCCCCGCAGCAGGAGGTTGACAGGCAACAAGTTGCCTCACCAGAAGAAACGAAAGAGAGCCAAACCTCGAGGGACAACAGCCGCTTTTGAAAAAGATAAGCTTCCCCTTCATCATGCATGCTGCAGCGTGTGCTGACCCGTGTGCTCAGGTAGTCTGAGCACACGGCCCACGCTGCAGCCTGCAAGAAGAGGGAATCAACGGCACCCTCAGCACAGGGCCCTATAAGCGCGGGGCCAAGTGCAGCTGCACCCAAGCAATGTGCATTTCAGTCATTGGCCAGAAAAGAGAAGCGTTTTGAATTTGATTCTTGCCCTCATTGAGTTTGTTACTTTCTGTTGGTCGTGTTGGTCGTGTTGGAGAGTGTGGGTATGTAGCAAGTTCACCTCTGCACAGGTATTCCACTGGACCCTTTGTGTACTTTCTTTACGGGGGGCTTACAAGAACCGGGTAGTTGAAGCAAATGTTCCCCTTTTCTGAGCCACATCTTTTCAGGGCAGCATTAAAATGACTTCTTGCTGCATGCGACATATTTTCTGGTTCAAATGTTTTAAGCAGGCAACAGGGATTGGCCAGGGGCAATGCCATAGGATTTAAGGCATATAACAGTGCCAGATGCCACAATAATTATCATCGCTCCCTAATTATCATCGCTCCCTGCCGCAGTCACCCGGCAGCACATATAGCCCAATGTCACCAGCACCAGATGGGAAGGGAGAAAAACCAGGGTGCTAATAGCAGCTAGGTGATGAAGATCTAAGAGCAGGAAGAGGCCGGGAGGAAGGGACAATGGCAACAAAAGAAGAAAGAAAGGACTGTCACACCAAGTGCCGTCGGCACCAGTCGGCATGGGGTGCATCCTAGCACCCGGACAAAAAGGAGAGGCAGCTGGAGGGAAACTAGTCCTTCTTGGTACTCCCAATGGAGCACCTAAAGTCATCCCACCCAGAAAGAAGAACGACAGCGAGAAGGGAAGAAGCGGAGAAGGAAAGGACAACAAACGTTCGCAAAGTCGTGGGAAGAAGATGGCGGCAGGGGCCAGTAGGACACTCTCTGGCCCACGTGCCCAAAAGTACAACTAGAGATGAGACTTTTTATTATGAGTGCAATTTTTAAATTAAAAATGATTTTATGATTTATGTATGTGCAATACAATCTGCGGCCTTTTATTGCCAACACTAAATCCAATGTCTGTCATCTGTGGGGCAAACTCAAAGAGGTTGGGTTTGCGGGGAAGAACAAATGGTTGCCATCTCTGCTCCCCAGCTTATGACATAATGATTTGATGAGCAGGAGCTAAAAAAGCTCCAGCTATCAACAATCCTGCCCGTCCCCCGCCTGACCACCTCCCCACTTGATAAGCGCAAACTATAACATTTTGTTGATTTATATATGACCCATTATGTGCCCCAATGTTCCTTTTTATACACCTTCCCAAACGCAGCTAATGCCAATTAGGCATGCTTGTGTGGCCCCATTTGGCCTGTCAAGTGACTCCTGAAGAAAGTGGCTCCAAGCAGACACGACTCCCTTCTAGGCTCTGCAAAGGAATACATCGCCCCTAGTAATTTTGCTCCGTCCACGGGTTGTGTTGAGCAAGAGACCGTGCAAAAACACGGGAACACCACGTTTTATCATAGTTTCTAACTCATTCATGAATTCTGTTTATCAGGTTTGATCTAAATCTGTAAAAAGCTATACTCGATAAAAGCATTGACTGCCACATACACCTGGACGGCGAAGCCGCATTTCTGCACCTGCTTTTTGGCTGCTGCTGAGTCAGAAACCAAACATTTTTCCAAATGTTTGATGTTGCGCCAAGCCTCCGCCCAATGTACACTCCCCCTGTCTAGCAGGTAGCAAGCACACCGTTGTTTTGCCGCGCAGGCTGAGAGGCTACAAACAAAGTACAGATTTGCCCACTTCGGTAAGAGCAGGACTCCGGGTCCTGCAGACTCAGACGGATAGAACACTGTGACGTGCGAGTCACATTGCGCGCATGCGTGAGCCTCGTTCGGGCTACGCGCATGCGCAGTTAAATAAAGTGCGCCCGTGCCGGCAGTTACGTCCGGGACGCAAAACGGCCAACACTGTGTCCCGTGTGTTCCTGTGTGAGTGTGCGCAGGAGTGCATGCAGGCCGGTCCGAGGCACGGGTGGCCACACCACATCGTGGCGACGAGGCGGGATACCAGCGGGGCGCAGAGTGAATGCTTTTATTTTCACAACGCTGCACCGCGGTATGTTACGAACCCGGCGTGAACACAACGGAGGTGTTTTCACGCTTCGTAGACAGCAGTAGCGGCCTGAAAAGGTGCTTGTGCGCTGCTTTTTACCTGAAAAGCCTCTCACAACCGAATTTTTGGAAACCCTGCAGTCTTCACCAAACAGGAGGACCGCACCTCAACTAGCCGCCACCACCCAGGGGCAGCTGGTGCAGCAGTCGGGCAACTCGGAGGTTCAAGAACCACGCAGTGTCTCAAGATACGTCCACCAGTCATCCAAGGCAGGTTTGCGGCCTCGAACCCACCACGAGGTGCCTGTGCGGCCTGTGAACATGGCAGAGAGCGACGGCGAACAAGAGGCAGCGAGAGTGGTGGTAAGGAGGCAACAAGGGGCGTTGCTTCCCATGCAAGCGTTTGACACGACGGGCCCCCCTTACAAACTAGGCCCGAGGTGGCTGCTGTGGATCAAGAAATTAAACATGTACTTTACCGCGACGGGGGAAACCGATGACGACGCAAAGAGAGCCACCCTGTTGTACTCGGCGGGCATGGACGTATTACGCATCTATGAGTCCCTGAATCTACAGGTAACAACCTATGACGCCATCCAAGCTGCTCTTGAGAACTACTTTATCCCGTTATCCAATGTGGACTACGAGAGATTCCTGTTCTGCGGCGAAAAGCAGCGGGAAGAGGAGTCATTCGACCAGTTTTGCGCTCGACTGCGTCGAATGGCTACAACTTGTCGGTGGGACAATGTGGAATCCATGGTTCGAAATCAGGTCCTCCAAGGCTGTGGCTCAGGCAAGTTACGCAGGCAAGTTTTGAGGGAGCCGGGTTGGACTCTACAACAAATTTTGGACAGCGGCTGGATTTATGAGCTGGCGGGGTCAAGGGCTGCCAAAATGGATGCCGCAATGCGCCCGGGAAAAGTGGAGGAGGCTGTTGCCATTGGCAAACAGGGGGCGTCGAAGGCTAAGTGGGTCCAAAGGCGCCAGGACACGGGGTCGGTGCAAGGGGCGTCATCTGTGTGCCAATACTGTGGATATGACCTTCCACACTCCGAAGAGTGTCCGGCCAAGTCGAGAACATGCGGCAGATGCAACAGTCCTGTTCATTATGCACGGATGTGTCATGCTCCTGCCCCGGTGACCGTACAGAGGGGCCCCGCCAGAGCGTTGGGCGGAAGTTCAAGGAGCCACAGGAGCGTTGCCGTACTAGAGCAGGATATGCAGAGGCTCAACTTGGCAAAGGAAGAGGAGGTGTTCTTCATTTCAAGTTTGGAAGAAGAGGCAACCGAAGTTTGTTGTGGACATTCAAGGGGTGCCGACACAAGTACTGGTAGACACGGGAGCCTCGGTGTGTGTACTGGCGTCCGACCACTACCAGTCCATACCGGGCCCACCGGCGCTGGACATTTCAACAGCGAAAATATTCACGTTCGGAGGAGATACACCGCTCCCCATCAAGGGCGTTTTCGTGGCACCAGTGTCCAGAGGAGGCAAGACCATCAAAGCTCGTTTCTTTGTCACAGACGCGAGCCCTCACTCTCTACTCAGTTGTGCAGCTTCTGAGGCCCTCGACCTGGTGCATTTCGCATGGGAAGTTTATCAAGTCGACATAGAGCAGTTACTGGGCAAGTTCCCAGGCATTTTCGAAGGCGTGGGGAAACTGAAGGCTCCTCCGGTACGTCTGCACATAGATGACACCGTCAGGCCTACGGCGCTCAAGCATCGTAGAATCCCGTTCCACCTCAGGGAAAAGGTTGAAGAGGAGCTTCGGTCGCTGGTGCAGATGGACATCATCGAGAGGGTGGAAGGCCCTACGCCCTGGGTCTCACCCATTGTTTTAGACCCCAAGCCGAAGCAGCCTGGAGCGGTGCGTATATGCGTCTCCCTAACGCCGCCATTAAGAGGGAGAGACACATCACACCCACTCTGGATGACATTATAGGCGAACTACAAGGCGCAAGTGTTCTCAAAGTTAGATTTGCGAACGGGCTACCATCAGCTTGAACTCCACCCAGACTCCAGATTCATTACGACGTTCACGACGCATGAAGGCCTGTACCAGTTTAAGCGCCTGAGCTTCGGCATTTCCTCAGCTGCCGAAGTCTTCCAGAACACCATCAGGGGGGCGCTGGCGGGCCTAAAAGGTGTTTTGAACATGAGTGATGACATTCTAGTGTTCGCAGAATCTGAATCGGAACACATCAAGAGGCTGGAGTGCACTCTAAAGAGGTTGGATGATTTGGGACTCACCTTACATCGCGAAAAGTGTGAATTTTTCAAGGACAGGATCGGGTTCCTCGGATTCATCTTCCATGCCAGCGGTGTGTCTCCGGATCCGGCAAAGATTAAGGACATTCGTGAGGCCGACGCGCCCCAATCCCCTACCGAGGTGAGGAGTTTCTTGGGGGTGGTCAATTACTGTGGGCGTTTTATCAGAGTGTTGGCTTCCCTGTCGGAACCCCTCAGGGCGTTGACCAGGAACGATGCCGTGTGGACATCGGAGAGGGAGGAGCGAGAGGCCTTTCAGCGTCTCAAGAATGCCCTGTCGGATGATGACACCATGGCGTATTTCAACCCATCAGTTGAATCAGAAATTGTTGTAGATGCGAGTCCCGTGGGAGTCGGTGCAGTGCTACTACAGCCAGACAAAAGAGGGGATATGAGACCCATCGCGTATGCGAGCAAGGCACTCTCTGACACTGAAAGGCGCTACTCACAAATTGAAAGAGAGGCTCTAGCTATTCTGTGGGGCTGTCGCCACTTTCGGCTATACATTCTGGGCAAGCCTGTGGTGGTCGTGACTGACCATAAACCGTTACTGCCCATCCTGGCGGGAGTATCGTCCAAGCCGCCTCCCAGAATCGAGCGGTGGATGCTGGCCCTGATGGAGTATGGCGTGAGGCTCGTGTACAGGCCAGGCACCAACAACCCGGTGGACTATCTGTCGCACCACCCCAACAAGGGGAGTGGGGACCTGAACGAGGAGGTGTCGGAATGCCAAGGACTACTCTGCCACGTCGTGGAAGGGGCATTGCCAGTGGCGCTATCGAGACTCGCCATCGCAACTGAGTCATCCAAGGATGAGGTGTTCCACATCATCAAGGCGGCGGTGAGGAGTGGGGACTGGAAAGCCGTGCTAAGGGACAACTCCAGGCGGCAGCTAGAAGCCCAGAAGGACCTTCAGGCGCTCTGGAAGATGAGGGATGAGTTGTCCATTTCGGATGATGGGCTGTCCATTTCGGATGATGGGCTGCTACTGAGAGGGAGACAAATTGTGATTCCGCAAGCCTTGAGGAATTGCGTCCTGGAGTTAGCACACATCGGGCACCAAGGGGTCGTCAAGACCAAGGCGAGGCTCCGTCCGAAGGTGTGGTTCCCCGACCTTGAGGGGATAGAGCGCTTTGTGGGAAGGTGTCTGGCGTGTCAAGCCGTGGCTCCCGGGGACAAGGCCCCACCGATTAGGTTGATGGAACGGAGCGAGAAGCCCTGGGGAACTGTATACGTGGATTTTGGATCGACTGGTCGGGGCATGTACTTTTTAGTGGCCGTGGACCAATGGTCGCGATACCCAGAGGTGGAGGTGTTGGAACACACCGCGACTGAATACACCACTAGGGCCGTGGACAAAATGTTCGCGACCCATGGGTTCCCGGAAATATTATGCTCGGACAATGGGCCCCCGTTCACAGGCAGTATTTTCGCCCAGTACCTCAAAGACCGAGGCATTCACCACCGGAGGGTATCCCCTCTGTGGCCTCGCACCAACGGGGAGGCCGAAAGGTTAATGCGCACTTTGAACAAAGTGCTAAGAATTTCCGCTCACTGATGGGAGGACCTTCCCAAGAAGCTAGTGGAATTCTTAAGAGAGTATAGAACCACCCCACACCAGTCCACGGGGGTTGCCCCCTCCGAAGCGTTGTTCGGACGCTGCCCCAGAGGCATGATACCGGAGATCGAGGGCCGCGGGCCAGGCGTCATTGACAACGAGAAGGTCAGATAGGATCGCATGGCACGAAACCAGCGAGAAAGTGAAAGAAGGGGTCTACAAGACAAAGAGGTACGTGTGGGGGATGCGGTGCTGGTCCGTAACCGCCATCCCGAGGGCAAGTTGTCATTGCCCTACGAACCCCACCAGTGGAGAGTCACACATGTAAAAGGGACCATGGTGACGGCAGCCTGTGCCTGTGGCACAGTCACTCGCAACAGGTCTTTCTTTAAGCGAGTCGACACTTCAACGGATACGAGTGAGTAGAGCGAGAGCCGGGTTTCCGAGGAAACCCCGGAAGGGTCGAATGGAGGACATCCAGAGGGAGCCTGGCCCAGCTGAGGATGGCCTCTGTGGAGCTGCGCCACAGATGTCCAGGTACCCGATGAGGAGGGGTCGCCGACCACCCTCATACCTCAAGGACTATGTCCTGGACTCGGGAGACTGATCCGGGGTGTGTGAAGTTGTTTCTCTGGGAGTAAGAAAATGTTGGGGGGTGTTCCAAGTTTGACCTGTTATTTCCACATATGTTGGGTTTGTGTTTTTCGTTAAAGAAAAAAAGGGATGTGACGTGCGAGTCACGTTGCGCGCATGCGCGAGCCTCGTTCGGGCTACGCGCATGCGCAGTTAAATAAAGTGCGCCCGTGCCGACAGTTAGGGCCGGGACGCGAAACGGCCAACACCGTGTCCCGTGTGTTCCTGTGTGAGTGTGCGCAGGAGTGCATGCAGGCCGGCCCGAGGCACGGGTGGCCACACCACAAACACGAACCTCGCGGTATTTGATACTTGGGGGAAACTACTGTCAGCCCGGAGAAAAGACAAATGTATGAAACAGTTGTCGCCTGCCATATTTCCACGTGTAAAATATGTGAAACTTCTGGATAGACCTAATCTAATCTGAAGCATTGTTTTTTTAACAAAATGCCAGCAACATGAGTCTGCTAAAAGAATTCCCCAAATCAACGAAATGCGTTGGAGAAAAAAACGAGAACATATTTGTGACAGCCCAAATTCCCCGTTTGGGAGAACGGTTTCATAATTAGCCGGCTGAGTGTTTGTGATCTGTCGCTATTTATATTCTCCTTTATTTCTCTCTGTTTTCTGTCAAACTATCTTGCCAGTTGCAAGCAATCTTAAAGGTGCTCTGAAGCCTGGTAAAGACCTGTGAGCTTGATGATTGCGAGCAACCCGTGACACTGAGCTGCTTCATGCCCTGAGAGCCTCATTACAAGTTGGGCGGTGGGGCTACTGCTGCATTACTGCACTGTCCAACTGTGATTTTGGGAGTGGAGGAAAAACCTCCAGCAAAATGCTTGAAGTAATTCCGGCACCATACTGCCAAAACGCCACACCACCACTCGTAACCCAGCAATAATTCCGAAGGACCAAGGGAAAGTAACCGTAAATCCAATTGGTGGTATTTCGCCAGATTGAAAAAACATTTTTGAATAGGCCTCATTACAAGTTAGGTGGGGTTTGATCAGTACATCCACTGAAATACCACCAACGGATTGACTGTTACCGCCCCTTGGTCTGGTGGACTTACTGGCCAAATACCACCAAACTTGTAATGAGGCCCGGAAGGATAGTAGTCCATAATAGGCTGGGAGAAGGTCTGCAAGGCGCGCGGCGGGCCTGAGTGAATCATTAGGCTGTTTGCTTTTCATGTGAACAGATGTGCCCCAGTACACTTTTAAGAAGTTATACAGTCACGGGGGGGGGCAGAAACAGTGGGAAGGTGCTGGTGCAAAGGAAAGTGCAGATTAATCGAAGCTTTAGAGGAATGATTTGATTTCTCAAAAAGGGAACGGGCGCCTTTTTCCTGGGCCCTGCAGAATTTTGAGAGTGGTACAGATTAGGGGACGCTGAGAGCCTCTGAGAGGCAAGAAGGTCCTCAGCGGGAGCACTCCTCATTGCAGGCTCAGCCCCAGATTAATTATTTCAGGACTAGCACGACAGTAGCAAGGAGTAAGCCCCCCCCCATCGACATGTTCAATGTCTCCTCTACTCCGCACTTTACGGGGGAGACTCGCCCTGCCTTAGTATTATTGTCCTTGAAGTAGTTGGTTATCTGGCCCCCACAGGGCATAGCCACCGCCGCCAGCGGAATAAAATTGTGCCAGTCGTTGATCTGTCCCCAGCAAGGTCCCCGGGCAAAACCGCAGGAGAGTCACTAGCCCCACGATGTTTATAGCCATTAGGATTTTCCATAGGGCTTGCTTGTATTGTTACGCAGATTGTATGTCCTTTGTTTAGCGCTTTGCCCGGCGTAATCAAATGTATACAGTAAACAATACAACCAAGCTGTTTCTTCGGGTACCGTAACCAACATCAAATCTGCATGGGTGGCTTTTCTCATCTTGTCTCACTTGGTTAATGCATCCAGGGTCCCGGGTCAGATATGACACATGGGGAGACAATACCACCCCTGCGGCTCAAGGGGTGCCCAACCCAACAGTGACTGCAGACACAGTTGGCAGTGCCCCAGCTCTTCCGGAAGAATCACCAGTGGACCAATACATACAGTCCAGAGAAAAGCAAAGAAAGTGAGTGGGTGAGAGCCCGAGCACGTACTAACATAGTCCCTTGAGAGATGGCAAATACCATAAACTTAGCATAGTTAGCTGGTCAGGAAAGAGTCGGCAAACACAATATGGAGAACAGTAGTAAACAATACCGTTGTCCATTGAAGTGGACTTGCAACTATGTTTGTCTGAGCTCCCTCAGGAACACAAACACATTGCAAACACTGCGCGCTCCGCGCCAGTGAGTGTACAAAAGCTCCTCCTTCTCAGTAAAACGGGGAAAGCGAAAGAGGACTTGCAAACTCCAAGGATCACGCCAGAGCCTCGAGCCAGTTCAACCTCCAGAAACACTCTGCACTCAAAGACTTTTATGGTGAAAATGTTAGTAAGCGGCTTCCTAAAGTGTGAGCATCAAATTCTGTTCTAGAAAAGTTGAAATGCAAGCTGCCATGGATCAAGAAGAACATTGTTTACAAAGAAACCAATAATGGTAACTGACAAGCTGCCGAAATGAGTAAAATAGAAAATATCCAATAAAACTGCGAACTGCATGGTCCTGAGTTTTGCCCCTCAGGGCTTTGTCGAAGCAAACAACGCATTCATGTATTTAGAATTCCCAGTGAGAGGTGAATAATTGCGAATAGAGTAGCCAATTTAGGAATTAGTCTTGAAGTAAAAGGGTTCGTTCACATGGGCAGTTATGTATATATGCTACAGGTGGTCCATAAGCGAAACTCAAAGGCGAGAGGCTCCTCCCCCTTACAGCTGTCAGTGTTGCGTGTCCGGCGTGAAGGATGGTGGATAACTGCACTGTGACCTAGAAACTTGAATACAACCATGACAGGAATTGAATTCTGTTGTTCCATGCAACTCAATGTCTTTCAGTAGCAAGGAATCTGCCATTTACACGGCCCATTGACACTACTGTGTGTCCTGCAAGTAAAAGTGTGGGATAGTGGGGACATATGGAGGAAAAGAGAGGTTGCTGTTCATTTGGCTGTTGTGAGCATGGCTATGCATTTGTTTTTGTTTTCTATTGGTAATTTGTGTTTGTAAGGCTAGAGCCCCTTGGCTGCATATAGGAGACAGTAGGGCATGTGTCTCCTGTGTTACAGATTGTCATTCAAATTGTGTGTGGCAGGCAGGAGTCTGTTGCCTGCCTGCAGGTTAGTGTTGGAGGCATGCGAATGGGAGAGTAGTTGAAGGTAGCAGTCAGGGTCTAAAATGAGCAACACTGTCTATTTTCTCTAAAATCATGCTAATACTTCAAATAAAGAAAAATGGAGAGTAACCAGTTTACGTGTGCCTGATCTTTTATGCCACCTGCGCTGCTCAGTTGATGGGTTCAAAGCAGTGGCGTTCAAAGCAGGTAGCATAAGCAGCAGCCTTCATACGAATATCCTGTGATATAGTGCTACAACCAAAAAAGTGATGGGTGGAAGGTTTTGAATTAATCTGCACCACTGCAGTGCCCTGGGCAACCTTCCCCACCACTGTTTGTTCACCCGTCTCCGCCATTGCAAAAGGGGTCCAGCCATTCGCAAATAAGTCAGGTAGTGCCACCAATGGTGATATGGTGCTACCATGTCCTAAAAGTGCATCTTTTCATTTGTAGGAATTGTAGCTACAAAATATAATAAAATAAAAATGCTACTTAACCAAAAAATAAAATAATAATAAGCAATTTAGAAATCTGAACAGTTTTACTCACAGCTACCCAAAGCAAGAAGTCCAACACTCTATTCCTATCTAGAACACAGGACGTTAGTGTCTGGTATGTACATGGTGAATAAATGTTCGATTTATGTGCTGCATGTTGCGTGTACATGTAGGAGAGTTGACTGGTGTTGGTGTAGAGTTGTCAGTTTATGTTAAGATTAAAAGAAAGGGCTCCTGGTCGAGACCCTATTCTGCCCAGGAGGGCTAAATTGTCGTAAGACACAGTTGAATGGGTCGGTAAAGAAGATCACTAGACCACCAAACACTTTTATGCACATGGGACAGACAAATTTCCCTGGTTAAAGAAATGATCAGACCCCTTTATTGTTTCCAGAATATTTCATTGTACTTTTGAAAACAATTATATGAATATGTCTACTGGGAGACACCACACAGAACAACAGTGTTATATTTGATGAGACATAATAAATTACAATAGCTATATCTCCAAGATACATGACTTGGAGTTAAATACACAGAGTTTACAACATGCATATTCTGTCAAGAGTCATCAAGACAGGGGTCATAACAAGTAAGCAAATGTGAACAAACAAATACACGTGAGCACAGTTATAGGCAAAAATACTGAGTGTTTTTCACTATGACTCAGTAAATCGAGGTCTACACCACGGTGTTACGGCCCTTCAGGGGTTCGAATATTAGCCTTTCTTGGGGGGGCCTACGTCAGGACAGGTAGACTGTGACATCTGGGTGTACTGTTGGAGCAAATAGAGCACAGTAAGGGGTGGTGCTATAAGGTAAGTGGCATAGTGTGTAAGGTATTTTTGGATGGCACACTGTATGCGCTAGTTATGAGCGCCTGTCTAAATTACTCTGATGGAGCTTACCGTGTCTGCTAAGAGCTGGAACACGGAAGGTTGTTGAAGCAGACCGCTTGATTCAATCTGATGTCCTTGCTTCACTGGCTGGACACAGTACAGATCCAATCTGTAAAGGGTAACCCAATTTTCGTGTATGGGAGTCTGATTATAAAATACTATGGTCTAATTGTATCCACCGCTTACCTGGATGGTTGCAACTGGATTATGGGTTTTGCGGGGTGCCACTTGGCACCTGGCCGCTGGGTCTTCTTAGTTTAGTGAAACTGGCAGCGTTGAATGCTGGATGACGCCGGCTGGGAAGCGGGTTGCATCACATGCACGCGTATCAGGATACTGTATCTTTAAGGTTCCTGAAAATCGAACGGGAATCTAGTCAAAGTTCAGCTTGGTATGCGCATGTGTAGTCTGTGGAACTGACTACATCCAATGGCATACCTGTCTGCTGTAATCGCTCCTGATGCTACTCGCGGCTCCTAGAGATGGACTCCGTTGTCATGGCCACTGCTGTTTATAAAGCGGTGGCCATTTTGAGAATGCCTATGTGCCACTCGTGTGTGACAAGGAATGCATGTGGTTGGGTACACTTTTGGAACACTACACACAATTTGAGGGTGACCCTGGTCCTATTAATAATGGTGGTATTAGTTCCAATGTTTGTAGTGCGTTGCCATGGTAGCCCGGCAGCGTACCCCCAAATGGGCTTTCATTATTTTGGACACGTGATTTGGGAGTACTAGGAGTTCCTACCATGGACATCTGGTGGACGGTGGATCGCCCTGATTGTGGTGCCGCATTGAGGCGGTTGCCATGTTGGAAACGCCACATTGGCGTCCTAATTCAGTACGGCCTGAATGCTGGTTTGTCCATTATGGATTCTTGTGACATGAAACCCTGATCTTATTGAAGTGGGGTGGTGGTCATGGTACGGGTATAGAGAGGGCAGTACCCGAGAACATGTGCCAATGGGCACACAGTTTAGAAACAACATTTTAAACAACTCATTATAGCATTGCAGAATAATACACGGAAATACTAATTTTGTTATACGTATCCCAGAAATTGCATGATGTAGTGGTGTGAAATCTAGGACTTACATGCCAACAGTGTGTGATAGTACATGGTATCTCATATTGCAATTGCTAGGTGACTAATAGCCACAAGGGTATATTCAATGGATATGCGTTTGATATCACACATGTATCTCAGACCTCGTTCTGGTGCTGGATGAGGGTATCGCCTCCCTGCTGAATATGCTGGGTTCTAATGTGTGATGATACTTCAGGTGTAGGTGTAAATCGCCTAGTGGGGCATGGCACCTCCTATGTGAGAGGATTTGTTACAAAAAAGACTTACATTCCACAGAGATATTCAGATCTTCCTTCAGTGTTCAACTTGTGAGCCCATTTTTGCTCCAACTGTGTTAGTGTTTTGTTCATATCTACCCCTCTTATGGTGGGTTTTAATTTTTGAAGTACAAACCATCGAAGGTCTGTGTCTTTGTGCTGCTTTTTTATAAAATGATCAACCAAAGATTTATCGGGGATCTTGTTCCTGATACAAGAACGATGTTCAGAAATTCTAATTTTGATTGCCCTGATCGTCTTGCCAACGTATAGTAGCCTACACGGGCATTCTGTGATGTATATCACGCATTTAGTGTTGCAATTTGTGTGATCTCTTAGAATCCACTTAATGTTCTTGTGCTCAAACACTTGTTTTTGTGTAGTCGGATTACAGGCCACACAGTGGCCGCATTTAAAATGGTCCTTGACGGGTGGAAGCTTCCACAAGTTGTTGGTGGAAATGCTGGGTTCAATAAAGGTTTGCACCAAAGATTCCTTTAGATTCTTGTTCTTTTTTTAAAGCGAAACCGGGTTTCTTTTCTAGCGTCCCTGGGTTCTTGACCAAATGTCAATGCTTCTTTATGGTCCTTTGTATCAGTTGCTCAAAGGACTAAATGTGGTGACACAGACCAAACGCTATAAGTTGCTTTTGATTTTGGTTTCCAGGCATATGTCTCTGGGAGTATGAGTTGCTCTTTTCTTGGTGCCTTTTATAGCTTTCCGTGGGTACCCTCTTTGTGTAAGTCTCATTTGGAGGTCTTCAGCATGTTTTTTAACTTATCTGTGTCTGTACAGTTCCTCCTGATACGAAGGAATTGGCCATAGGGGAGGTTGTGTTTCAGGCCTTCTGGATGCTAACTGTTAAAGTGGAGCAGACTGTTTGTCGGTTGGTTTCTGGTATAATTAGGTCTTCAGTCTGTCCCCTGTTCTGTACACATGGAGATCCAAAAAGTCGATGTTATGATGGTCCCATTTTATCGTGAATTTGATGTGAGGGTTCCGTTGGTTTAACCACTGATGGAATAGTAGTAAATCCCTTGGTGATCCGTTCCAGATCAGTAGGACGCCGTCTATGTACCACTTCCACGTACCGATCTGTAGTTGGGATGGGTTCTCTTCCGAGAAAATATTGTCCGTTTCATACTGGGCCATAAAGAAGGGACGCCAACTCCACCCCTACAGAATTGATCTTAGAATGCACAAGACTAGCCATGGCTGAACATTTCTTTTTGTTCAGAATTCAGATGTATAAGCAGACTAAAAGGGTCAGCATGGGGGCCACTTTTAACCCAGGTGTGGCGAATCTCTTTCTGGCCCAGTATGAAACTGACAATATTTCCAACATTTTCAATAAACCCCTAGGAAGTTATTGAGAAACACAACAATTCACGGTTTATGAAGGACAGCTCACACTTTGTTAATTGGGACACATGGATCACAGAAGAAAAACTGAGGTGCACACTTCGATTTGGAGGAATGAGCGCATCCATCCAAGTTGGGCGCAGGGTTTAAGATGTTCTTGCCCTGGGAGCTCTGTGGCAGTAGAGCATGGAAAATCGTGAGGCGCTGAAGCAGTTTATGGTGCTTCTACAGGGAAAATCTAGACTAAACTTTTGGAAATCCTTTAACATTTACACTGATTTCTCAGTCCTTTTCGTTTATTTGGTCCCAGAAATCCCATTGTGTGGGTGTGTTTGTGCGTTTTTGTATGCTCTGGTTCTTTCTGTAGGACTCTTGTATGGGGAAATCCTTAACCTCTGACCAAAATCCCCTGGCCTTTGTAATATTTCTAGTCAAATGGGTGGGACAGGTATTCAAAATGTATTTCAGTCAGTGTACAATGGTTTAAGACTATTTTCCCCCAAGAAAATAGTCGCAATAACCATTTGTTCTAGAAATGCTACCGCCAAAGGTTCGAGCACCAAAAGTTTGAACCTTTGGTGGTAGCATTGTATAAAAAAAATGGGGGCTGCGGGGGTGTCCTCCGCATCGCCCCGCTCACTACACTTCATGGTATAGTGAGCGGGGGTTGAGAGGAACACCCCCGCAGCCTTCCAGTAACAAAAAAAAAAGAAAAGGACCCTGCAGCGCCGGTTCCCGATCACAGAAGTGTACGGGAACTGGTGCTGCAGGAACCCAGCGTGAAGATGAAGGTAAGTGGGGTTTAAGTTGGGGGTGTGGGTGCGGGTGTGCTGAGGGTGTGCGTGGGGGGGGTGTTATGTGTGTGGGTGTGAATGTATGTGTGTTCGCATGAGAAAGGTGCAAACTTTTGGTAGTTCGCACCTTTCTCATGCGAACGTTTTGCCTGCAGTACTTTCAGCCGCGGGCAAATCACTGCAAATTGTGTACAACCGCTATGTAAGTATGTGCAAGCTACTAGCCAGCTATAAAGTGACTCGCCACCTCATTTCTATAAATACACACAGCACACCATGTCTTACTTGCCAAGCGCCAAATCTCACTAGCTAAGGGGTAGTGGTGAGTGCACATTTTGCACCCTGGTGTCAGGATGGAAAGAGACCCCCTTTTTGAGAACCAGTCAGCCTGGCTCCCTGGGAATGGGTGATGTCCAGGTTGCTGTCTTCGGCTTGAGATGCTTGGAGTCAATGGAAGAACGTGCCACCTCAGTTTTCCAGCAAACGGGCAGCCCCTGAAAGTGCGTGCCAGCTGCTTGGCTCCTATCAAAACAGTGCATATATGGGAACGTTAGTTATTCTAACAAAAATACTGGATTATCGGGAACGTGTCCTGGTCAACGGCAGGTATTTATTATCTGTCCAAGAAGTTGGAGCTGCCAAGTGACTTGAAAAGTAAAGCGTCTAGTACGCGCAACCTTTAACTTATCACGCACAAGCCTCTCTTTTAGCTAATATTTCAGCTGTTTTCACCTTGGGAATGAAACCTTCACGGTAGCCGGACTATGTGGTGGGAAATAGTTTGACATGTTGCCAGGGTTAAAAATAAACACTCTCACAACGTCGTCTTAGAGGCGTGCTTGCTTGGGCTTTGTTTAGGATTCTCTGTAGTTTTGTTTTTGTACCGCCCCACAAGATTGCTTTTTTTTCTCCCTTAGAACCTGTGAGTGGTGCTCTGTGTCTTGTGGAATGGAAGGGGTGCCCCAGGGGGAACGCGAAGCATTTCTCCCCGGGGAGGTTTTTGGCGGCGCACACGGCCAGCGAGGGACAGAGCGCCTCCGTAGAGTATTTAAGGGTCCAGGGAAGGTTCGGGAGAGGCAGGCGACGGTTGGACTTGGTGATTGTATCAGTCCTGTCGCCTGCTCCCGAGCCTTCCCTGAGACAGCTGGGCCTAGTGCATGGGCGAGTGTAGAGCAGGTGAGGTAGGGTTTGTGTGTTTAGATTGGGCGGGTAGGAGTTAGTTTAAAAAAAAAAAAATATATATATATAATTTCTACATTTTATAGTGAGGGGTGCTGTAGATAAGACACCCCTCTTTTTTTCTTACCTGAGTGCTGCCGGCGGGGAATAATAAAAGCTGTTGCTTTCTGCAGCAGGGCGGACATCACAGCTCCGTTCGTGAGAGCAGGAAGTTATTTGTTGGGTCGGCGGTCATCCGTTGCCTGGGGAGTGGGGGGGGTCTGTTGTTCAGGTGGGAGTGGATCAGCACGGCATTTTCTCTGGGCCCCTCGTGTACGGCTGATCTGATTCAGTCCAAGAGGCGTTTTTGCGAGGTAGCATTACGTGAGTGGGCACTGCAGTTCCCTTAAAGGGAGAGTGTTGTTTTTCCTGTGCCGGTGCGGTGCGGCATAAGAGCAGCTAGGGGGCAGTGTTTTCTGCCGCTTGCTAGGCCCCAAATTGCTTGTGGGCGTTAGTTGTGGTGTTTTTTCTTCTCTGGGGAAGGTTTTTTTTTTCTTAGGGCAAGGGTTGTATAAAAAAGGGGGTTTATATATAAAAAAAATAAAATAAAAAAAATTTCATTTCTCCTAGAGGAATAATTTTCTATATTTCTTATTTTGGGAGTAGAGAGTTTGATTACCACTTTAAGGTGTTAGTTGTTATAGCCTAGTTTGTTTTTCTGGTTTCACCAGCATTAGGGAATAGAGAATTTGATTAACACTTTAAGGTGTTAGTTGTTATAGCCTAGTTTGCTTTTCTGGTTTCACCAGCATTAGGGAATAGCGAGTTTGATTAACACTTTAAGTGTTAGTTAGTTGTTATAGCCTAGTTTGCTTTTCTGATTTCCCCAGCATAAGGGTATTAGTCCGCGGGTAGGTAGCTGGCTCGGGGGCTTAGTTTAGCTAGTTTAACTTTTCGGGGGCATATCTTAGTGCACAACCAGATTATTTGGTGCACAATGGTGGGACAGGGAGCACGCAAGAAGGGGCTGGTTGATGCTAGGGCTCTGAGGGAGGCCCTGGAAATCATCAGCAGGGCGTCTAAGGCCCAGCTGGTAGGGGCGGAGGGGGAGGTCACGGGGGAGTTAGAGTTAGGTGGGGGTAGGCCGCAGCATAGAGCTGCGGCAGATGGGGCTCTCGCGGCAGTGGTGGCTTGCACCCCCGCAGCGGGGAGAGGGGAGGTTTGGGAATCCAGGGGCAGGAAGATGAGGAGGGAGATAGACAGGAGGGCGTCCAGGGGAGAAATGATTTCGGATGGGCAGCCAGTGAGGGAGGGAGTGAATGATAGCACTAGGGAAGCTGGGAGTGCTCAAAAAGAGGTGGGTCAAAGGAACCACGGTGGGGCGGTGAGGGGGCGCAGAAGGGGGTGACGGGGCAGAGGGTGTAAATTCCTGCAGAAGAGTGCAGGCGGGAGAAGGAGGGAGAGGTCCCCATCAATTGAGGAGGTTGGAGTGGGGCGCGGAACGGCCCCCCCGGGTAGGAGGAGTGAGGGCAGAGGGCGCTGCGCAGCCCCCGCTGTTCAGGTGGAGGTAGAGGGTTTTAGAACGGCCCCTCCTAGGTCAGCGCAAGGAGAGCCTAGAGGGTGAAGCACGGCCCCTAGCAATGAGGATTCCAGGGTTAGAGGACGGCATGCCTCGCCCGAGAGAAGAGGACCAGGCAGGGGTTTCTGCGGCCCCGCCGAGAAGACGTCAAAGGAGTGGCGGGGCGGACGCCCCGGGCTCGCCCGAAGATCAACTCAACTCGGGCACGAGCTCGCATCCACAATGGTATTTGATGGGTGATGAAGTTGGATTGGAGGATTATGTGGGGGCAGTGGGAGGTAGAAGGTTATAGGGCTGTAAGGGGAAGGGGGGAGGAGAGAAGAAGTTTGAGGTGGGATCTGGAAAGGCAGGTGCAGGGTGGTCGGGTGGGCAAGAGGTCGGGGGAACTATTGGCTGGGTGAGTCTGCTGACATGTTTTGTCCCCGCAGTAGGAGCCCTCTAAGAAAGGAGATGAGGAGCATCGGTGTGGATGCCAGACCGCAGACGGCCTGTGGTGAAAGAGGTGAGCGGAAAAGGGAACGGTCATCTGCATGGCAGAGAGGGGACACGAGAAGGGGGACGGGAAAAATGAAGGGTCTGGACTGCAAGGGGTAAGGAAAGAAGTTGGTGTACAGGCCATTGGAGCCTTGGGGGATGAGAAGAGCATTTGCTCAGTGGAGGTACAAACGGACAAGGTGGTGGAGCCAGTGGTGCTCAAGGTGCAAGGGGGAAAAGAAAAGGAGGTTGAAGTGAAAGGCAAGGAGAAAAAACTGCCATACATGGGTATAACAAAACTGTTGAGGGCGCACTTGATGGCAGCGACCAGGGAGAAGATTCAGGCGGAGGAATTTGTAGATGTTTTTAAGTTGCTCCATAGGGAAGTGAGAGCAAAGGAGGGGTCTAAAGAAGAGGAGAGGGAACTGGCTTTGCGCCCAAGGGTCCCGGTGACTATTGAGAATTGGACGTCGGCATTTATCATTTATGCCAGTGTTTATTGTGATAAATTCCCGGAGCGTTGCGTGGCCCTGCTTAAATATGTGGACGTAATTAGGAAGGCTTTCACGAGTTTTGGGGGTTTTGCCTGGGTACGTTATGATGAGGAATTCAGAGCGAGAATGGCGAAGGACAGTCAGGTGGTCTGGGGGGAGATGGGCATGGATCTTTAGCTGCAATGGATGGCTCCAACGAGGCCTGCCCCGACATTGCACACAGCAAGTGGGCTGCCTGTGCCTTACCGGCCCTTTCTTGGTCGCCCAGCCCATGAGGGGGAGGGGAGAGGAGGCAGAGGACAGCCCTCGACAGCATGTTGGGCATTCAATAAAGAAGACTGCACGAGGTGGATGTGCAAATTTAAACACGAGTGCAGCAGGTGTGCGGGTCCGCATCCGATTACAGATTGTTTTCAGGCAGGGGACAGTGGGTCAGGGCGACGAGCGGGGCAGGGAGGTGGGGGGGTGGAAGGAACGCATGCCAGGTAAATTGGGGTGTGCTGGTAGGTCAGGCTCAGTTTATCATAAAAGGAGGGGGGGCACAAGGTTTGATGAAAGGTTTTGGGGGCGATTTGAAGGGGGTAGGAGAGGGGTGAGGAGGAAGACGCGTAGGTAGGGGAGGGCCGCAGAGGGATGTAACTGTGGAAAGTGTTAAGGGATGGTGGCCGTCGTTTGGAGGGCATGGACGACGGTGGCGAAACCCTCACGCTTGCCGCACGACAAGGTGAGTAAGCTTCAGGCTGCATGGACGGAGGTGCGGGAGCGCCTCTGGTGCAGCAGGGGGAAGTGATGAGATGGGTCTGCATGGACGGGGGTGCACTAGGGCCCCTGGTACAGCTGGGGGAAAAAAAGTGGAGCAACGAAGCAAGGTGCTGGAAGAGGATTTATGTGGAATGGACTGCATGGACGGGGGCGCAGGTTTGGCCCCTGGTGCAGCGGTGGAGAAGAGTAAGGAAGAAAAGGGCCTGCATGGACGGGGGTGCACTAGGGCCCCTGGTGCAGGTAGGAAACAGGTGGTAATGGACGCAAGGAGCTTGAATATTAGTTATGTGGTAGGGACTGCATGGACGGGGGTGCAGGTTTGGCCCCTGGTGCACGGGCGAGAGGTGTAATAAAGTAAAGGGCCTGCATGGATGGGGGTGCATGTGGGCCCCGATGCAGGGGGGGGCAACGCAGGGCCAAATTAATAAGGTGATGGAAGGTGGGGGGGCAAGGGTGAGCAGGAGGGTAATAGTTAGAGGAAAAAGGGGGGCTAAGTGGGTTTAGGTGTACTGTAGGTGAAAGGGGTGAAATATAGGGGGACAGGTAGGAGAGGACCTGGGGTGTTTCCGGAGAGGGTTAAGGAGATGGCCAGAAAGGATAGGGTACTGAGGAAGGTGTTGTGTGGGAAAGGTTAGGAGGTTGGAACTCATTCATTTAGGAGGGGTTCAGCATCTGAAGGTAGCAGGCTGGGCTATTCAGAGGAGTGGGTGAAAAGGTTGGGACGCTGGGAGTAAGGGATACAAAGGGTATGTTAGGGACCGGGTCAAACGGAATGTCTTTATAGAATTTTTTCAGTAGGTAGCAGGAGTGTTGCATTTATTAGGATGTTGTTGATTTGTAAGTGATTTTGTAATTTCTTTTTCAGATGCTGCTAGGTCGGGCAGATGTCAAAAATCTGGTTTTTGGGACATGCTAGGGTTAAGTGGGCGGGGAAAGAAGCTGAGAAAAGGGCTGTTGGCAGGCAACTGGGGTGCAACTATAAAGATGTTGTGGTAAAATGGTCCGGGTTTGGGGGGCTGGGCTGGGATCAGTTGCTTCCTATGTTGGCTGGGTTGAGGGAAAGCTATGGGCCTCCAGATGGGGGGGGGGTTAGTCTTGGTGGGGAAAATGATCTGGTAAGGGATACGGGTGTGGCTCTTTTTAGGAAAATAAAAAGGGTTTTTTGTTATGGGTCCGACAAGTGTGGCATCAAGCAACTGTAGTGGGGACTGAGTGTTTGCCGCAGAGAGTTGGGAGGGGAGTGAGAAATGAGGGTCCGATAGAGCGGGTAAGGAAGGGGATAAACAGAGAGATGGTAGAATTTTGTACGTCGGTGGCAGTACAGGTTTTGGACCGTAAGGAGATGGTTTAGGAAGAATTGATGAGATTTAGAGAGGATGGGTAAACTTTCCGGTTTTTGGGGGAACAATCATTATCTGGCTGATTTGAGCACTTGGATGGGAGATTGGTTCAGGAATTGGAGGTAGGAAAATTGGTGAGGGGGGTGGGGCAGAAACAACACCTCTGGGGAGGGTTTCTCTGGTGCCGGGGGCATGGCCCCTTTGGATGTGGGGGGGAGGGAAGCACAATGGGGGAATGACATGGGAAAGGAGGGGTTGGCGCTGTTTGCACAAGCGGGCCACCACGGGGGAACAGGTATTGAGCCTGGAGGGGCATGGCCCCGGGGAGAAAGCGGGACGCCTGGAAAAGGGGTAAGAAGACGGTAGGGTCCAAGGGATAGTTGGGGAGGAAATGGCTTTATTTAATTATTTAATTGTTGGGTAAAAAATGAGAATGTTTAATTATTTAATTGGTTGTTTAAAATATGTCTTTAGTTTGTAAGGCCAGGGAGCCAGGTAAGCGTTGAATTGTAAGCTTTGGCCTGTCACATTAAAGCAACATTTTCCACTTTTAAATGAATGTGGGTTTTTGTGCAGTAAGCCAAAAGGGGGGGCCCCGGGGGTAACGCGAAGTGATTCCCCCCCGCGGGAGGTTTTTGGTGCTGCACACGGCCAGCGAGTGGCCGTGGGGGACAGAGCACCTCCCTAGGGTATTTAAGGGTCCAGGGAAGGTTCGGGAGGCAGGCGACGGTTGGACTTGGTTATTGTCCCGCCCTCCCACCCCTTCATTTTGGGTTAGGTCTAGTGTCTGGTTTTATTAAATGGGGATGGGGGACCATTTTACTTGGTTTCTTTGGGGGGTTTTTACGTCCCATGTCAAGTTCTTACAGGGTTTTTGGTTGCTTAAGGAGCTACAATATGGTAGTTTTTTGTGACAGGTCGGGGCATCAGTGAAGTTGTAATGTAAAATTTTGTTGCTGATGTGGCAGGTCAGACTGGCTGCAGGTCATAGGAAGGGGGAGATTGGTGTAGAGGGGACTCTGAGGGGTATTGAAGTGGTCCTGGGCTCCGGGGGCATGGCCCCTTTGGATGTGGGGGGGAGGGAAGCACAATGGGGGAATGACACGGGAAAGGATGAGGTGGGGCTGTTTGCACAATCGGGCCACCACGGGGGAACGGGTATTGAGCCTGGAGGGGCATGGCCCCGGGGAGAAAGCGGGACGCCTGGATAAGGGGTAAGGGGGTAGGGTCCAAGGGGTAGTTAGGGAGGAAATGGCTTTATTTAATTGTTGGGTAAAAATGAGAAGGTTTAATTATTTAATTGGTTGTTTAAAATATGTCTTTAGTTTGTAAGGCCAGGGAGCCAGGTAAGCGTTGAATTGTGAGCTTTGGCCTGTCACATTAAAGCGACCTTTTCCACTTTTAAATGAGTCTGGGTTTTTGTGCAGTAAGCCAAAAAGTTATCTTGGGGTGAAACACGGATTACTCATTCCGTTGCCCTTTGGCATTTGTTGAGAGAAGCGCGTGCTTTACAGTCTACCAGCCAATCTGTCTCTTGAAATACTCTTTGCTGCAGGCAGAAGACACCTGCTGTTTGTTTAGAACAGCATTGGCGTTTAGAAACCATGTTAAGTAAAGCGCCTGCGTCGCATGCTACTTTTGTGCTTTTGATCATCGAGTTGAATCTTCTAAAAGGGTGGTTTGTTGTGATGAGCCAGACTCCAGAGTGCCGACTCTAGCTCTACCTGTAGCGCAGGCCTCTATTTACCTGGCCTTTAGTTAGATTGTGTTTGGGGAGGTGCGAGGGCGAGGCCATGCAAGACCCCCCCCCCCATGTGTAAACATTTGACCAACCTCGCCCCACCCCACTTTTTGTATATTATCTTGCTAGATACAGCGTTCTACTAATTCCTGAAGCTACATGTATGCTATATAAATACAGCAAATAAAAGGATGAATACAAAATCGACTGGTGAAACAAGAAGTTTGGTTATACAGCCTTTGGTTATTTGAGGGAACAAGCCCATGAGTAATGAATAGAGTTGTTACCTTGACCACGTGTGTTTGACTTGCGTCTTAATGTAGGTTTGTTTAAAACCATTCTATACAAGTTGCTTAATCCAGTATATTTTTATGCCAATAAACTGCACATGCCAAAGGCTAGCCAACCAAACACCTCTGCTTTTCCTACATTAGGTGATAGCAGGAGAAGCACTTTCTGGGGCCAATTCCAATAAACCTAAATCATCTCCTTTATATCAAACGAAATGTGTAATTATATGTGACATATAAAAAATGTGGCATCCCCTCTGCTGTGAAAAAGGATGGCCAAGTAACTTCTATTTGTTTTTTCCCACTCAGAGGGTCTACAACATCGTTTTAGCTTGCCTTTAACAGAGGAGAAATTACCATTTGCATATCAGTCTGGTTCCACCCACATGGACAGTCCTGTACTGAAATGACGGGCAATTATCCACCCAACGGGAGCACCAACAGCAAACCCAGGCATGTGTGTTAACCTTGTTTGGGTTTCTCAGTGAGGTGAAGCTGTGCCTTGCTAAGCACAGCGAGCAAGGGGTCCATGTCTGGATTATCCTTGGTAACCTACGGTTAAACGGGAAGAGTTTGTGCCTATCAAAGCAGAAATACCTGACCGGGGTTGCTGTTGGTTATCTTGTTCAAATGAAAATTGCCTAGCATTTCAGGGCTTGCATCTCCTCTGTGAAAGGTAGTGAGCTATTACAGAGTTGTAGACCCTCCTGAGTGGGGAACAGCCCCATAGACAGGTTATTGACCTTGTTTGTGTTCCATAGCGGGGCTCCCACATTTGTGTACGTCAACTATTTTGGACCATGCTTTACGATGGAGATATCTGGATTGTGCACATGCCACTGCCCTGTGCTCCTTTGCATATACACCTGCGTTGATCATTGGCCTCGTGCAAATGACTTGCCACTTGGTTGAAATGGAAATGTGGTATACAGTCTTTCCTCCAGAGGGACCACTTTCCTTTTGAAAATGAAAGAATTTGATCTGTCATGCACTTGGGGCTTCTCAGCGGATGCTAATTTGTTTTTGATTGTGGTCAATTGCCCAAAGGCATCAATGTACTCTACACGCTTTTTAAAAGAAGTTTTGGGATGCCAACAGTTTTTGCTCTTGTGTGGGCATGGGAAAGGCATTTGCCAGGTACTGTCAACAATTGAGCAAAGGATAATATCGCACACTCCACTTCTAAAAATCATATACAACATTCTGGAAGAAGGAAAAAAAAACACTTAACACAATGTGGTATGAGTGAGTTATGAGAAGGTTGAGTGACAGACCACGCTGATCTAAAGTTTGAAGAAGCAGCTATTTTTCTTTTTCTATCGAATTCCTAGGCGGCACACCTCCCTGTCCTAGGAACAGAGGGTGGGTCTACCAGGTACAGTAAGACTTTGTGTACTGTCTCATGGCACTGTTCTGACTCGCCTCTACAGCCCTCCTGAGTGCTGTATATGATTTCTAGAAGTGGGCTGTGTGATATTATCCTTTGCTCAATTGTTGAGTGTTCACTGTCTTTGTGTGATACACACTATTGGATAACGACAGACCCCTAGTAAGTTGTTTTGGGTGGCCCCTATTGGCGTTTGGCATTTGCCAGGCACTGCCATAGTGGTATCCACTGACCTTCTCTGGCAGCACTGCAAATGATGCCAAGTACCTTGGCTTATAATAGCAGTGCTTGCCTGATTCCTAGTACTTGTACAGAAGCCAAAACTGTTGGCTTTACTAATGCTTGTATTTAACAGGACTTCAGTGAAGGACACGCATGGTGCTCTTAAATGGCTGAAGGTGACCTGGTAAAGACGTTTTTATTAGACCAGCGGCGCGTTATTAACTCTCATGTCTGGGGAAAGAAACACTGGCAGGCACTTGGAGCCCACCGTTTGATGGTAAGGCTTGAAAGAGCTAGCTCAAAGATTCCCAGGAGGATGTGTTTGGGGCATGAAGGGAGAAGTTGGTGGGAATGGCAATAGGGATAGCATGGCCATGGGCAATCAATGGATGGTTAAATATCCAAACGACACCTAAAAGCATTTTGGCCCTCCTTGTATGCCGTTTCTCCCCAGCGGTACTCTACTGTAATAGTTTCCGCTTGCAGGTGGCGCTTTTTAGCTTGAAGATCTCTACGAGATGTAGGGGTGCTGCTTTAAAAAGTAAAGCATGTCAACTTGTTTCTTTATCGCGCTAACCACTAGGGGATGGTCGTCTAAAATCCAAACTCCTAATACCAGTTGATCTTTCAGGATGAACATATGTTGAAATGTAATCTCAAAGTCCATTCTCTTGGCTTCCCTTTCCACCATTGCAGGGCTCCGGAGCCCTTTTAAATTTGCCAGTAGAGCAGTATCTTCCCAGCGTGGGTCGGTGTCTAGCTGAGACCCGTTTCTTTCTACTCTTTAGCCACTAGGAACTCTTGAATAGATCCATACATTTTGAAGTCTGTAGGCATTGCTGGCGGGGTTTCCAGTGGGCCGGAGTTGAAGACTCAGTGATGAGGTTACTCAAGACCTTGTTATGTAGAGCTCACGTTTTGCGACATGTTGGATTGGGACAAGAATGTCAGGATGCATAGTCCTTTATGAATCATCTTTGAGATGCAGCACCTTGTTGATTTTGGTAGTTTGTATTTCTGTATCTCAGCTCGTTTTAAGTGTGGGCATTCATGCTAGAGGCTACTGGAAGGAAGATTTCACTTGCATCTGTTTTTTAAAAAGCATATGCCAGCTATATCCTAAATAGTCCTTACTTGCCTTTCATGTAATCTTTTGCCAAATCTGTGTTCCTTTGAAAAACAAGCCCTTGTGGTTGCCATTGGAAATGTCAGTTTCAACTGCTTTGGAGAGTAATGGCGTTTTACTTTCTGACGTTTGGTTATGTCCGCCAGGATACATTTTGTCTTCTCAAATACATTTTAAACTCTGTATTTTTCAAGGCACCGTACTTTCTTCCTTACTTCAGCACTTCATCCAAATCCATGTTGTTTTGTGCCATTGTTTCCATATGGCTAGGCCTGGGTGCGATTGTCTGAAAAGCCACTGCAACATGGCATTATCGAAATAGTCGGATAGGGGCCAGTGCACATGGGAGGTCCTTTTTTCATCTAATTTTTACATCAACCTGATCCGGATCTTCTTGTATTCGAGTTCAGACAACAGCGTCTAATCGCCGCCCTCGACTTAGCTGTACAAATTTCAAGTTTTTAAATAAGCGCAGATTTTCAAAATTCCCCTCATATTTCTTAAAAGTCCTACTGATTTTGGAAAATAACCACAAATGTTGTCTCGCGGATGGGATGTTGTACTTTGCCTGCACAACCAAGCAGAGCAACGGCCCAAATATTCATAAAGGGAGGTGAATGTCTGCAGCCAGGGAGGTGGCAAAGCAGAAGCCGCTATAATCCTGTGGTTGGAATAAAGCCGGCACTGATTTCTTAACTTTCTGCAATGCTGAGCATAAATAAATCCAGCAGGTGCAGTTTGATTTAGCGTATTTTTTTGTTGTTGCATTCAACCGAGACACACGAGTGCACGTGCTCGCCGTTTTTTTTCTGCAGATTTGCAAATGTACCATTTTTGTCCACATATTTGTGCTTTCCTCTAGTTAAGACGTGCACGAACAGGGATTTTCTGAATATTATTTGGCGGACTGGAAATGGACTGAGTGGTTCCAGTGTTGGCTAAGCCAGGGAAGTTCTTGGAACGATCGATTACTGGATCCTCGGCTGTGCCTGACTCTGCATGCAGAACAGGTGGCCACATTGACAATTTCCACTCACATCTGCCAATGAAAATAAAATCCTTTATTTAGCAGTCCAATTTTCGAACAGTAAAAATGAGTTTATTTCAAAGCTACAGACTAGGTTACAGCTGGTGTCCTGGCGACACTCGCCTCGCCTGCATGGACCCATGCTGTAGCTAGATTACTGGCTTCCACCCCATCCGAAAATCACCCTTCTTGAAAACAACGTCTACTGTGTATAATTCTAAAGGCACCGGATATGTGCTACGTTTTGACGAAGATGCTCCGCTGATATGCCTGCTGGTGACTTGGTGAGAGATGTCACCAAAGTGAACCAACTGCATGGAAAGATAAAGGCATTAAGGAGCCGTAGCTGATTATGTCCTAATGCAGCTAACGTTATGCATATGGGAATCACAGACTACCTCCTTCTCCTGTATTCAACTAGTTTTTAGATTGTCCCAAATACGAGGGGTTAGAAGATTACAGATCTGATTAAGAAACCATCATTTTTGACCTGACGAAGGCCTTAATAAATCATCGCGGAAACCAACCAGGGATGGTGCTTACCTTGGAACAAAAGGACGAAATGCAGTGCGTCGTCATAACATGTTTATAAACATCCAGTCCAAATAAAAACCTTTGGGGGTAACGGGTCATTCAGTACCGTACAGAGTCGAGGTAAAGAAGTGAAGCGATAGGGGTACAGGCTAGAACGAGCTAGATCCCTGATCCAGGAATATAAAAATAATGTGATGAATGGGAACATACTATCCTTGTGAAAAATTCTTTTTTTTTTAGTAGAAATCACATTGTTAATGTGCCCCATTATCAGAGTTTCTCGACTCGCTCTGCTGCAATATGTTCAGTAATTAACGTGAACTTCTAGAACTTTTGTTGTTGTAGAATCAATGATTCCATGGCATAATAAAGATGCCATTGTTTGTACACTAACCCATGTAGAATGAGAGTAACTGTTTTCTTTAATTATGAAAATTTTGATGTTATGTTTTTTAAACAATTCACCCTGAACGTAGGAAACTCTTTGTGAAATAAATAAATGTATAGTTTCCTTTGAGGAAAACAAGAAGGTTTTGAGTCTTGTCTATGCCCGTTGACAAGTATGCCAATTTCTGTGTAACTGGTTTGGGTCTAAAAACTGGTTGAATACAGGAGACAGAGGTAGTCTGTGATCCCTATATATACATAACCTTGCTCTCACCCTATTACACCACAGACCCCTCGATAATAAAACATTCTGGGTGTGACCTGTTGGATATCTAATGCAGCTAAGACAAAATGTCTGGCAATGCAACCTCTGAAATATATGGAATACGTTTAAAAAGCAGGTTCTGGTTCAAGGTCATGATATTTTAAAACTAAATAAGTTGAAAAGTCTGAGGGGCTCTGAATTGAACCCACTCAGCTGTATTTGCTTCGATAGTATTGAGAGGGATAGACAAAGATATATTTTTGCCAATGCTAATTCAGTACCTTAGTGAATGCACAATTTAAGGGTTGGTCAATGAAGTGCAATTCCTGGTTGAATGGGAAGTGTCTGATCTTGCTGTTTACACTGATGCATATGGGTCTAAAAAAATGAATACTCCCACTGGCCTTACAAACTATTGAGGTGGAAAGGAAGGTTTTGGCTATTATCACCAATTTGCGGTTCACCTCAGTCAAAGGTAGGTTACATCCTTTAGGGTTGGCGGTCCTGCACTGTGGGATAATTTCCAACTGGAATTGAGAAATTGGCAGTTGTTTTTGACTGCAATGCTCAATCCCCATACAGAGGAGTTCTGATTCAATTAAATGCACCAATAAGAATATTCTGCTTTCTTTCTTAACCTCAAACTTTCTGCAACAAGAAAAACAAATATTTCTATGATCGAAGGCAAACATGTGAAGTGTTTTTTTTTTAATTTTTTTTATTTTTTTACAAAACCTGAAGAACGTGTAGCCCTTCTCTTGAGGCTGGTCACTGCCTCTTTCTTGTAGACGCAACGTACAGAGCGCTGAAACCAAATAGTCGATTTCTAAACAAGTCTAGGTAAAAGAATTCAAATTTCAAGCAACAAGCCAGCCACAAAAAGTTACTCATCACCTCAATTCTACACTGACTGCAGGTCGGGAAGCCACCTGGAGCACTGTGATTGGCTCTCAGACAGTCATGTGATGCACTGCTTCCCTCATTTGGTCTCCCCAGGGTGTCCAGCCTGGGAGTCTGCAGCAACAGGCAACTCCATGTCTGGGCATGTTCTGGATGGAAAGCGTCTAGGACCAGAACCTCTTCTCAAGCCAGAACTTTTCCTACCTCGCTCTTTACCTGGCTCCTGCTTCTATGCATCGGAATCCTTCCACCCAATGACTATCTGGTCACCGCAGAGCTTAGGTTACCTCAAAGGACCAAGGACCATTCCTATTTTGGGCCTTTTAACTGTCTTTTGGTTACCCACAGCACCATTCTAGCCCAATTCAGCTTACTGAAATGATGGCTGGACAGGTAAGTAAAGATATCTTCTTTATTTAAATGATGGCCAATGCCCCACTGGCTCCGCTTGTAACTCACAATCTTTTCCTTAACTGCTTCTTCCTCCTTGCATCTTTCCTTCCCCATCCCAAGTTCCACATTCTGCATTCCATATTCTACTAGATCCAGAATGTTACACACTTCCCTTCTTCAAAAAAACTCCAAAACAAAAGACAAAATAATGAATTACTTAGAACCACATGTGACTTCACTACTTTCACAGGCTCAGACCAATTGAACCCCACATCTTTCCTGCTTTGGAGACGTTTAATGCACACCTAGTCCCCTTTTCCAACCACATTTTCCTTTTTGGCCATCCTAATATCAAATCGAATCTTGTTACTTAACTGTTTCTTATTAATATTCTACTTGACTGCTTGCAAATCTGTGTCCTTCTTGCACACCCTGCTAACCAAGGAAGACGCACCCTGGCATTAAGTTTACTTCCCCATAACATTTCAAATGGCCAAACCCCTGCTGTTGAATGTGGAGTGAACCTCTATGCTACTACAGTATCTTCAGAAGCTTTCCTCCAATCCCTACCTTCCAAAATAGCATATCTGATCCTCTTTAAAAACGCAATTACATCTTTCTACTATACCATTGGTCTCTGGATGATGAACTGAGCTTGTTCTATGCCATTCCCTTTCAAAAACCTCTCCACCCAATGTGTTTTTCTTCTATCTGGATGGTGTACATGCAGTTTTCAGCATCTTCGTCTTCATTGAAGGCAACCTCATCAGCCATGCTATCTATGATCTATGTGCATTCTTCCAAGTCTTCACATAACTCATCAATACAGTCAACCGTCTACATTTTAGATCTGCAACAGTTGGTGAAGTGACCTCAACTGTTGCACTTTTTGGACAGTGCTTTGATACCAGTACACTTCTCACTACTGGCAATATGATATAAACCGTTGTAACGAAGAACCTTTCCTCTCTTCTTCATCCTTCTCTTTGAACGTTGTATTTTTTCTTGACACTTTCTTTCTTGGATCATCGTTTCTTTTTGTCTAACTTTTTCTCCTTGTATGGCCAAAACATCCATTACTTCACTTCTTCCACCTTTTTTCCCTCAGGCTCTGTTCTCTTTAATACATTTGTGTGCATGTTCTACCTGCTTCGCCACTCTTAAGAACTTCATCAAGCGAAGGATTATTTTTTGACCCACAAGGCTTCCCTCACCTTGCCGTCATTGCATTCTAACATGAACTGGTCAAGAAGTCTCTCATTAAGTGTACTCCGAAACCGCACGAAGCTGCGAAACCTCAAAGAGCTGTAAAGTACTGCTCCACAGATTCACTTTGCTGTTGCTTCCTTTTCCCAGTGATACCTCTCCAATACTATATTTACTGTTTTCTCATAATATTTATCAAGCCTTTTTATTCATTCTTATGCACTTTTTTCATGTTCTGACAGATTTTCCGATTCCTCATCTGACAGTGGCAGAAGATTTTCGAATGGATCCTGTTCATAGTTTCCCAACGATGCATCAAAAGACATTTTTTGTTCTCTCGTTATCAAAGTTCAAACCATATACTGCTAGTATGTAATGATCAAAACGTTCCAGCATTTCCAGGGTATACTGTGTTCACGTTGGGTGACTAAAAAATAATTCTGTGGCAGTATAGCTTGCATGACTTAAGTGGCACCAATTCATGTTTTTATATATTGCCCCTTGTTCCAATCCTTTCTTTCTTTCCTTTTTTATACAAGTACTGGGATGAGTAGGATGGCAGGCTTACTTGTTGCACACTCGTACTGTAAAGGTGGACAATCCAAGATGGCCACCACATTTGGTACGACAGTAGATACTTTCCTCATAGTCTTAATTATTTATGCTGTTGCTAAGACAACGCGCAGAGTGCAACTGCGTGTCCTTTTGCGCATCCCCCATGGCAATAGTACTTCTTGCTCACCGCCTTGAGCGCACAGAGCGCCTGCACCTCCCAACAGGCCAAACAAATGGCAAAGGACACGGGACACCCCAACTTATCCCAAACGGGGCTCCTGGTGTGCAATATAGCACTGCAGTGTCCTGAGCACGAAGCAGATGCAGTGCAGCCAGCAACAACACTGCCCCCTGGTCTGGCCTGTCCGAACACCACAGGGCAGAACAGGAATGCAGTAGCAAGTAGTACACACTCCTACATCAGCCACTCTTCTCCTTTCACACAGGCCCAGCATCGCAGAAGAAAAACAGTGGCAGCTGCACTTCACAGGTTCCTCCACAACACTGTTACTCAGTGGAGCAATCCATGTTGTCACTTGTCGCCAGCGAAATGATGACTGGACAGGTAAGTGAAGATACCTTCATTTTAGATGAATACTCCTCCAGCTCTGCTTGCAGCCCACAATCTTTTCCTTAACTGCTCCTTTCATCTTTTCTTCCCCCGTTTCAAGTTCCACATTTTGCATCCTACATTCTACTAGAGGCTTCTTCACAGCCAAACATCCATCCCATCCCTTTCCGCTCACCCACCTAACCTTTCTCTCTTGGGCTTCATCCTTTCTACATTGCCTTCACTTGCCTGTGTCTCCTCCCCTTAATCATGCAACTTGACTTTGTCCATTCCTCCTACTCTTCTCAAATGTTTTGAGGGTAAAATCGGTCTAACTTCTGGATCGCTCTGCGGCCTCCCCATCTCCCTCCTTCAACCCTGCATCTACACCCCTCAAAAACGTTGCTCCTCTTCTCGCAGGATCTCCAGGCTCATCTGTCCCACTTGACTAACCTACAACGCCTGCTCCTATTCCCCCACTTCATATCAATCTTTTCTTTTTTTTTAAACCTTATTTTTAGATTTTACGCTATTATTTACAGTATTTCAAATACATTACAATATCAAACGAAGAGTAGAAAGAAATGCAGTTGCTTTTAAACCAAGATAAATGGCACTACAAAATACTGCGGGAACAACAAGTCAACAAAGTTAGTAATACAATAGAAAAATGAATGAAAAAGAATCCAATAAATATATCCAACTATAATAGAAGCCTGCAACAACGTAACTAGCAACAGAAAATAAACGGCCAGACAGAGAAAAAAAAGACTAAATTAATTGTGCACAATCGCACATCCAAACTGTAGTATTGCAATAGCTATGCCAGAAGTATCCATATAGATCATTAAAAGACGACCAAACCTCCCCATACGTGTCAGTGATCTTTTCCTTTTCTTCTACACCTATAAGATTTGCTTCTGAGCAACTACCAGCGCTCTGAATAACCAAATTTTCGAGCTATAAGCTACTCCCCTGCTAGACCCACTCAACCATAGTATTGTGTGTTTCGTACACCTTGAAACACTTGCATTCACAACTAGCTCGATGCGATTGAGGACATCCCTCCAAAACATATCCGCCCTAGAGCAACCTCAAAACATGCGCAACAGCAACTCCGCCACCCCCCACCACCCTGCCGCAACCCCAATAAAGTCCTCTCCCTGGAGACCCAATGGGCACATTTTGTCCAGCGTCCAGTACAGTCTCAAGTTAAGATGTAACTTCAGCAAAGTTACTTCCTTAACCACCCCATCCCATTTATTTGGCGACCGCAGACCAGCTCCGCAGACCACTTTGATCGCAAACGATCCCACTCACCATTGATCTCAACCCTCAGTCAGTGGTGGGTTCCACGTAACAATCCTCAAGAGTACTTAAATCAATATATCTGTGCCTTTCTCTGCAAGCTAAGCCATACTTGCCCCACAGTTCATCAAATCCAAAAATCCTATCCCCCTCCAACAAATCACCCACACGCAGGATACCCTTCGAAGCCCAGCTTTTAAAAATAACATTTTATTATTCAACTGAACGGCTGGATAATACCCCAACAAGGTGTCATTATGCAGCCAGATAACCTGGTCATTCTTTTTTTAAACATTGAAGCAGTGTACATTGATTGATCTCCATAGTGCGAAAATGAAATAAATAAAATAAAAAAATAAATAGTTTATTAGACCGTGATAACCTAGACAGAGAATGGAGGCTTGAAAGCTGAAATGGTGATGTAACCCAAGCCTCCAGATCCAACCAAATCGGCAGATTCACCTCAATGCAAGCAAAGTACAATGCCAATTTATCAAGGACAACGCCCCTATAATACTTACCCAGATGCGGATAACCAAACCTTCCCATTGCAACCTCACGTGCCAGAATATAATGCAGCATCCTCTTAGTCTTTTTATCCCCCAAACAATTTTTATCTCCCCAACAAGAATTTCTTAAACGTTTTGTCTTTCCTACATAATAATTTGTTCGTAAAGGGTAAGAGCAGCGACTAAATAATATGCAAAACCTTTGGAAGCAAGGACATTTTGATAACATTATTTGTACTGCATATGTTTAACTTGATATTCTTCCATTTAGCAACATCCTTTCTTATATTCAGAACAAACTTCTACAAATTAGCTGCCACAGTCTTCTTCAGATCCCCCACCAACACTCTCCTTAAACCACTTGCACTTCCAATCCTCAAAATCATTCCAACAACCACCATGGGTAAACAAGGGAAAACAAGGGAAAAAGAACACTTTTTTTTCCATTTTAAAATTTTGGTATTGTAAGTTTAAAAAAAATAACTTTTCACAAACCCTTTCCTGACGAGCACACTTTTCAAATATCGTTTTTATAACCTAAAATCCATTACATTATAAAACAGCAAAAGAAACAGAATGCATAATCCATTAAAAATATTCTGGTTGCTTAGGCCACCAAATTTAATGTAAAATTTCAAAAACACAGGGGATTTTTCTCCACAGTGTGAAGAAGACAATGTGCGCCTGATTATTCCCTTGCATGAATTCATCCCATATGTCCCGGGTAAGGACCCCACTCAATCCCCCCGAACGTAGGACACCAACCCTCGGAGCCGTAAAATATACAGATTCACATAGAAGTTTTACTGATTCCAGCTTATTGTCCCCACATAGATGACAATCCCTTCCCATTCCCATTGTTTGGGACCAGATCCGCCCCTAGATCTCCTGTTTTGACAGCATTCATTTTCAATTTAAAGTAGTCCCCAATCAAGCAATTGTCTGCAAATTGCTGGATATATGATGGAGTGAGTTGCCGTTTCAGAATGTAGGCCACAAAGTCTTTTGCATGTCTTTTCGTGCTGAGGTTAACCAGAGATTGTTGGTGTTGGAGTACAATAGGGTGATCATCTTTAGTAGGCCCGGGGGAATCTTGAAGTCCGACAACTTCACCCAAAGCCTGGTATGGTCCACCATATCGAATGCAGCACTTGGGTCAATAAATGCCACGTATACTGGTCACTTTCTAATCTGGCCTGCCTGTTCTATGATGGTAGATAAGGCAAGTGCATTGATAGTTCTAGAATTCCTGTGGAATCCCGTTTGGTTAATGGGGATAATGTTCAGGGCTTCCGACCGTTCATCCAACTCTTTCAGGAGCACTCGAGCAAAAACCTTTGCTGGCACGTCAGTAATTTCTTAGGTCACAGTGCTTGCCTTTCTTAAGGATAGGTACAACTATGCTGTCCTGCCATGACGATGGAATGCTCTGCAGTACCTCGATGCAGCAGAAAACTCTGTGCAGCTCGCCTTCACCAAAGTACTGCAGATATCAAGTCCTGAGGCACTCAAGGACTTACTAGCCTCAATAATCCCCCCAGATGTCTTCTTGCTTCAGGCGATAAACCCACCTGTCCGGATGCATAGTTACACCCTAGGCGTCGCGCTGCTGTCCCCCGAGCACCTCGTTCAAATAGGCGACCCATGCAGTCTCGGTGACCCCGTTTTATATGCTTGTCTTTGGTTCTCAGCTGTTTACAATTCTCCAGAATTCTCTATTTTTCAATTGTGCTGCCAAAACTAGCGCACGCCAGCGACTGTAACACCTGGAATATCTGTGGTTTTCTAACCATTTGTTCTAACAGGCTTTGACAGACTTGACTCTGCTGTTATGTGCTAGTAGTGGTAAGTGCAGTTTTGTTGTTGCTCAGAGTTCCCTTTGCCCCTTTCTTTTCATAATATCTTTATCATAGAGGTGGCGGTGAAAGTCCCTAAGGCCCAACCCCTTCTTCCCACAGAGTAAAAAGGAGACAAAAGAACAATTCCATATGGTTTCAAGATGTGTCGGGAACTTGCACAGGACCTTGTCAGCCTCCTTTCTCCGGAGAAGCGACACATTAGGGAGACATGAGTACAAAAAGAATCTAAGAAGACGTGAGCAACTTCCTTTGTTTATGCCAAGTTACCATCTTTCCAAAGAATATGATTCAGACCTGAATTCGGTGTTCTAACACCTTGCGGCGGTGCTTTGATGTTATTGCCATCATCAGGAAGTGGTTGCTTTCTGGGCAGTGGTAAACATACGTGTCCCTTATCACAGATGGAGAGTTAGCCATGAACAGGTAATCCAAAAATGCTACTGCCTCCATTGCCTACCCTGGTGAAGTTTGGCGAGTGTCTGATTCACATGCACCATTCATCATAGAAAACCCATATTTGTACAGCAACCATGCCAACTTCAGACCCCAACAGTTACCTCTGGAGGACCCGCCGTCGTGCATATACTCGCTGGAGGCCATCCACTCAGTTGTCTGACGAGAGGTGAACGGCGGGTTTCTCGCATTTAACTCCCTGCACAATAGGATCGGGCCGCCAAAATGTAGTCCTGTTATGTTCCTCTAAGATTTTTTCCATTTCCTTAAGTAGTGAGTTGACATGCCCAGGTAAGGCGTGGCATAAATCCCAATTGGAAGAACCTTCCGCCAATGTGAAAAGCAGATTTTTGGGTTAGAGGTCATCCTACCCATGATAATGTTAATAGATGAGGACACTACTTCAACCAACCCCATGGGATTGCTTACCCCCAGGACCAGGCCACCCCTCGGGCGACCCTTGGGCCCTTGCACTGCTTCTTTTGTTAAGAAGCGCCAGTGAGATCGCACCAAATCCATTGATGTACTCCAAGAGGCCATCTGACTGAAATAAGTGAGAATGTCAACAGGTATTCCAAGACGTGAGTAGGAAGGGGTGATTAGACACATGTTTAGGGGTGGGAAGCCCCCCTCCTTTCCATGAGGGTGGCTAACCATGCCCAATGAGGGTTCCCCCGCCTCCTATGCTCAATTATTTTTGATTTGTCCATTTTTGATTTGAGATGGCATGAGACTGGTATGAGGGCCAACATGTAGATTCCCTCCCTCACTTCCCCCTGTTGGGCAGCCTCACACACACAAACACAGACTTCCTTGTCCAAGGGTTCATACATCCGAGGATGATTTTTATATTCATTTAAGTCAGACACCTTAATTCCGAGCAGTCATAACCCAATTTATGCAAGGCCTCACGATGGTTCAGGATCTAATGAAGGGCATCTTCCAAAAAGAAGTATGAGTGAAGTGGCATAGTCAGAATACTTATATTATTTATTTATTTTTAATTTTTGTATTTGTAGAACGCACTACAGCCCTCGGGCATCGAGGCGCTATGAGGAGGCTTAGGAAGGCTTGATTCAGGGTTACGTGAATGCGGCCCCAGCAGAAATACTTGATACAGAGGCTAGTTGCAGTTATCAATGCACATACTCATTTATGTCCACAATTTTTATTGTCCTCTGAATTGATGAAGCGCAAGGGGACTACCGCATGTAAGGTTTAGGAAGTGTGGTCGGTTCAAGTGGAGGTCCATGCCCCCACAGAATAAGCGTGTCACCTGCAATGTCTTTGTTCTCGTGGAGCAGAAGGTGCAGTCTTTCTTTACTTACTTTACGCCCTCCTGGCCCAGATTTACTTGCAGCATAGCGTTTGTCGCAGGCCGGTGGGGGCACCCCTCGAGCTGCCTCTGGTGCAGAGGAGAATAGTGCTTCCAGGTTGAACACCAGATCTTGGTCTGGATCTATAGTACCATCAGTAGGCTTCTAGGGCATATGCAGGCCTTGCATTAGTGCCAATGGAGCTTGGCTCATGTTCTAGATATTCAGCAAAAGAGTTTTGTTGTTTGGGTACCTTGCCCTTCGTACCTTGTGTTTTGATTTCCTTTTTCCTTTTCCGTCACTCCCTCCACCTCGAAACAGGTTTCAGTAGCGCAGTTTGAGATTTGTCGGCTCCCACTATTGCACGTTGCTTTCCTTTTCACTTTACAGGGAACTTGCCGGTTTCCTCCCCCCACATACCTTCCCCAGCGAGTGTGCCTTTTTCCTTAATTCGCCTGGGTATGTTCATTTTGTCTGCTAAGTTCTCATACATGATAGCTGGTTTAATCACTATCATTTTTACGATGGTAACAAGGCGAGGGGTTTCTTGTGGTGGCTGTCACTTCATCATTCGTTCTAGAGGTACCCCTATCTGGTGTGGCGATCTCATGTGGTGTAGACTGAACCAGAGCGCCCAGCAGGTCAATTTTTTTGCAGGTAGGAAGCCTTTAAGAGCTCATTTAGAGGATGGGCTAGTTTGTCGTATTGGGCACATAGTTTCTTATTTGGACTCTATTGACTCGCACTCATGTGCCAATTGTGTTAGAGTCTCCAAAATGGAAAACATCATTATAGACGAGCTACTTGCTAATTGGATTGCTCTTCTATATGGTCCGGCTGCCCACCCAGCACATCTAGCTCGGGGAGGGCCTGGTTAATGTTGGGGGATAGGTATGGGGCTGAAAAGCTGAAATCAAGCTTGCCGTTTCCCAGATGTCTTTTATCATCCTTCAGTAACTGCGTGCAAGGGAGTTCTAGCCCCCCAAACACTTGCAACAAGGTTGTGCCCCTCCAAATCCATGTTGGAAAAGGGTTTCCTTGAGGATTCATTTGGTGGGGAACTGGGGGGTGCAGTTAAGTGACAACTTCCAGTCGCTTAGTACCATGAATATAATGGCCTTAGAGATCCACTTCAATCTGGCTTCTGTAGTAAACACTCCATCGAAACTGCACTCATGCATGTCTCCAACGTTCTCTCTGATACCAACACTCCAAACTCACTTCTGTACTCATCATTTTGGACCTCCCTGCCTCTTCTGACACTGTCGACCACTCCTCTTTCCGCCTCACTTTACAGAACCTCTAGATTCACAAATCTGCTTTGTCACCTTTTTGCTGATGACACTTGAATATTTTTCTCCTTTCCCTCTTTCACAATAGCCATTTTGGAACAGAGTACAAACTGTCTAATTGCAATTCTTCTGGGTGGCTCTGCACGGCCTCATGCCTAAAGTGGAAGTCCTCTTTCTTCTGGCTTCCATTGCTATCCCTCCCCTCTCCTTTCTCCTTCTCTCTTGACCTTCTTGCTCCGTTGACCAAGGCTTGTAATCTTGGTTACCTCTTTGATAGCGACCTCCGACTGCAACAGTTCATGACTATCAATGCGTCTGCTGCTCTTATATGCTCTTCTAAGCATTCTGACCATTTCCTTTTCTTACTAACCACTCTACAAAAACTCTTCATGCTCAGAAAAATGGACTACTGCTAAATCCTCCTCATTGGCTTTCGTCTCCGTAGACCAAGTCCTAAACTTTGCTACTCACACTCTATACAACCTACCCATATCCCCCGCTTGCTACTAACTAATGACATCATGGTGGTTGGCTCTTCATGCACAACCGCTCCCTTTTCAATGTCCCATCTCCTAGTGTACAAAGCTATTAATGATCTTACTTCTCAGTACTGGTATGAATTAATCTCACTCACCCTTTTGTTCCCCCCAATAGTCATGTGCACTCAACCTCACGTTGCACATTCCTTTCCTGTGCAGCTTCTGCTCTTTCTCCCTACTCGCCCCACTCCTCTGGAACCCACTGCACATCACAATCAAAGCTAGCTCAAAACAGTGGATCACTTCAACACTTGGCCTTTAACTTTTATAAAGAGGAAACTCCCCCTTTAGTCTCCCCATCCTCTCTTATTTGACTTTCCCACTGCCACCAGTGAAGCTTAATGCATTTTTGTATATTTATATAGTACTCTTTATTTTGAAGCACTTGCCTCCTTAGGTCAAAGTTACCTTTCTAAGTCACCCGGTATCTTATATTTTTTTTCTGTTTGTCTGTCCCTGGTTTTGTACCCACTTTTTACACCCTCATAAACAGGCTTACTACTTGCTCTCATCTTTGTGCTATTGTAGAGGCACTCTTCATATGAATGCCTCTGCCATCTGTAAATGTGTTATTGTAAATCATTTCTGATCGAAAATAACAACCCAGTTCGTCAAATAAATGCAGACAGCGCACTATTTCTTACTCACCAACAGTCAATTCTCACTATCCAATGTTCAGTGCCGAACACATTTTGCGTCCTGAATGAACCATTTATAAAAAGTCCAAACAAGTACACTGAACTGTCTAATTGTACTTCAGTATGCCAGAGCTACTGAGCTGACCCAGCAATCTAACCGCCGGAACATCACAAATCTTGGGTGCCCTTAACATGCATATCGTAAATCAACCCACCAGCGAAAATTGGGAGGTAACTAAGTGTGTTCAGTACAGATAAAAATTAAACAAATACTTAACAATTTGCCAAAGGTTTACCAAACGGGTAGATAACCTTATGTCTCTTTAGTAGTACATGGGTGTTCTGATACTATCTGGTAAAGGCAAGGATTATCTGGCAAGTATATATAACCATTTTCATAAAACACTAGTCACCAAAGCAGGTCCAATTTTCCAGGAAGAGCTTTTAAAGGGAAATCTGCCTTGTTCATCGAAGTTTCGAAAGACCACCCCATTCGTATCCCCAGGCAAGAAATGGCTGTTACAGGGTGGCAGCAGTGTGAGGTGAGTGGGTCAATCCCTTTTAAGCAGATGACGCATGAAGGGATGCTTGTCGTCTGTGCTTCTGTCCACCAAGTCCTGAATGGCGACGTTGATGAGCATATGCTTTTATCCTCCTTGGATAGGGAAGCTAGGAAATCCCCAATTATGACACGAGCCGAAACAGGATTGAAAACCTTTTTAGATGCAAGACGACCACCATCTCTAAATAGCCTGGAACACTAAAGCCCACCTTAGAATCCTCCAGTCTGCTAAAAGATGCGACCACTCTAAAGCACCAGATAGTGTATCTTAATTTGAGAATGCCACAGGAGGTCCGGCATTCGAGGAAGACCGAATGGAAAATTAGAACGTTTCACAAGATCAGAAACTTGTGACTTCCAAAAGTGCAACACTGCCAGGGCCAGTTATTCCCTCCACAAATGATGCAACATCCAGGCTATGACCAAAAAGGATGGGAACTCCTAGACCAGCCCTAGCCGCCAGAATTGCAGGAGTGCATGTATGCCTGCTGTTGACTGATCCAACCTCTGAATAACTGAAAAGAGAGGAGTCCAACACAGATAGGTGGATAGCTCAGTTATTTATTTGAGATAAGATTTCTCCCAGCAACCCCTAGCTCTGGTCAGCTTCTCCCCAACTGACTAGGTTCCAACACAAGCATTCCACCACCCAAGGTTTATGGTCTGAGCATGCTCAACATAGCATGGAGGATGCACAATACAACACTTCTCCTTTCCTCAACTATGTACAATGATATTTAAAAATGCATGGCTAACTTTTAAGTATTTCACTTGCATCTGATAGGAGCCACTGTGGACAGATTCCAAACCTGTCCTCAATGCACTCTCACCGCCCCTCTTAACACTGCCATCACTTGCACGGGATCAAAGTACAACTCCCCCTTCTTTATCACCCCTTTGTTTATCTGTACCCAATCACCCCACAGACATCTACTCTCTTCCGACCAAGTTTCTCATTCTCCTTCCTCTCCCACTCATCTTTCTTTCTCTCCAGACTCTTCCTCACCTCCTCCATAACACAATCTGTTTCCCTCACCCTCCCAAGATAGAGAGGCTTTATATTGGTATTGGCTTTCCTTTTTTGACCTCCTTGGAAAAAGCCAGTTTATTAGCCTATGCCTTGTCCAGCCCTGCTGAACAATATAGTTAATAAAACACACTTGAACGTAGTGTGAGTTTTTCCGAAGTCCATTGAAGTCCCGAGGAACTTTCATTTGCCAAAGGATCCCCAGAAAGCAGGCCCTGGGCCAACCTTTAGAAGACACCAATCTGCCTAACTTAGTTTTAGTTATTAGGAGCTTAGTTCTATGCTTCTTTACTGAGATGGTGCAATCAATGTCCCCAGTACACACACTGTTCCTAACACTAATCTGCCAGATCCATAGTCACTCCTATGTCTGGAGCACTTTCACAAAGTCCATCAACCTGCCTAGGAGTCCAGCGAGCTACAGTATTTTATTTTGGCAGAAGTCTATACCCTTCTTCAAGTATTTGTGACTTACAGATACAAACGGCAGCATCTTGGGGTTCGTCGTCGGTCATAGCAGACGCCTCCACAGTGAGGGCAGGTCTGGGATACTCAGCCCTCAGTTCAAGGTGCACTTACTTGTCCAGTGCTTTCCCTTTAGCGTCAGCAATATGTACTCTGCCATTTTCAGTACAAGAGTGCCTTCTGTGGTGCATGGGTGCAATACGCAATCATGATCAAGCTTGTCCAAACCCTTCTTGCTCAGAGACCTCCAGCTCCGGCTCGTCAAGACTCCTGTGCCTACAACTGAGTCAATGAGGAGATTGTTGGGCTTCGGCTCCATCACCATCCGATACTAATGGGACTCCTGCCACATTTTCTGCTGATTCCAACAAGCCATGCTCCCCCATAGTATGATCCCCCAGGGCAGTCGGAAAGGGACTGCCATGGTCACTTTTACGAAAAAAGACAATTTCATCTTATCAAATGCGGACCTATCCTCTGAAAGATGCCTCTTCCTTCCCGAGGCTGGGGTGGATGAGGGAGGGCACGTACAGGCTTTGAAGCTGCTCCCTCAGCTGAGCGAGCTCAGCTCTGCGGCTGAAAAGACTGCCGCCTGAGGGCATTGTAAGCGAACCTGATTGGATTTCGTCCTGAAATGCTTCCAGTCTGTATCCAGGGAGTCGGTCAGATATGACCTGGTGCATGTTTCGGTCTACAGAACCACCCAGGACGCATTTCAAATCTACCCTCGTCTCGGAAGGATAGCCCAGCGGCAACGTGCTCGCCTTGGAAGCAAGACGAAACGGAGAAACAGAGGTTTGATCCCCGGGTCTGCGCTTAGAAACCGCTGGGTTTTAAGCACGTTCTAAATAACCCATCATGTCGTTGCAGGTCAGAGGGCCACCCTTAGGGTAACCAAACTCCTCATGCTGATAATTATCAAGATGGCTCTGGTAATTCTCTGAATACCCTTCGTGCCCCTCAGTTTGCTGTCCTTGTGAGAATACCTTTCACAGCATAAGGGGCAAGTTTGTGTCCAGTGCCTGACCCAAGCAGACTGAGACCCCCCCCCCCCAAGTGACTACACGAAGGAGGATAATTCACATCCATTTAAAACATCTACACTATGCTCGCCGCCATATGCACCAAGCAATGCTGAAGAAACTGTGCACAGTGGCTCACTTTGGGCCGAATCCGTAAGAACCCCCAGCTCACACGTGCACCTAATCCCCCAAAAGTTTAGAGGGAAGGCACATTTCCACTAAAGCCGCACCAGGATTCGGGGGGGCAGGGAGAGGTTACAATCTGCCTAGAGGGGGCTGAGGTTGAGCCATGCACCAACACCCAATGCAGTTTCTGATAAAGTGCAAGTAACGTGGCAAATCTTCGTGTGTGCTGCACAGCTGCGATCACTTAGCCATCTGAGCTAATGCATTATGCAATGCATTCCTGGGTTCAGTATCAAGAGGTCCCTGGTGAACAAACAAGAATTGCCATTGCCAACATTTTGGGCTTTTGTGTAGGCATGGGGAATGGTCCTTGCCAGGCACTGCTGTGGTGGTATTAACTGTCCATTGAACGTAGCAGGTGCAAATTGGTGCAGTGCCTGGGCATCTAATAGCAATGCTTAGCAAAAGCTGAATACCTATTGCCAGCCCTGGAAAATGGTGGCTGTGCCAATGCTCGTTTTAGGCAGGACTTCAGTGAAGGACACACATAGTGCTTGTAAATAGTGGCTGAATGCAGACCTGTTTAAGACATTTTTATTACAGCATTGATTTACAGCTCCAATCAACTCTCAAAAGACTGCTTTGAAAGGGTTTCACTACATATTATCCCCACCCAAAAATATCGCCGTATATATGGTCGTCTGGAATGGCCATAGTTGATATTTTGGGGAAGGGGGTAATTTTTGGGGGTTTTGGGAGCTGGGGTGTCCCAGCTCCTTTAAAAATAATGCAGGGGTTGCAGGGGTGCCCCACGCAGGTTTCATGCCTTAATATCGCCCCAAAAACATATTTTTGTATGCCGATATTTTTGCCGGGATATTAACACATGGAGCCTTTGAAAGTACACTGGGAGGCACTGCGAATGCAAAGTTTGATGGTATGGCTTGTTTAAAGCGAGCTCAAAGCGTTCCCATGAGAAGGTGTTTTGGGTGGGCAGGGGCAGCAACTGGGTGGGAATGAATAGCTTTGGGGATTAGCATGGCCATCTGCAGTCCATTTTGTTGCCCAAATAACCAAACGCCTACATACATGCTTTGTGTCCCTCTATGCATAAACCTGTGAAGGTCCGGAGAGAACACACTGGTTCTGATGTTGCAGTTTACCCACTCTGAGCGAACCCAATTTAAGGACAACTTGAAATGTGAAAGTAAAGAGCAACCAGTATCCATACATGAAAAGGAAATAATGCAGATAGCCACGAAATGTTACAAAATGAAAAGGATGCGTCAAGACCTGTGAAGCCCCAAGTTCAACATCTCTCCTGAAAGGAGCAAAGAAAGAGGAGGAATTGGATGCTGAAGAGCAGCGCTGCACTGAACTTGGGGTTTGTAAACAAATATTTACAGATTTTTTTTTTTCCGCCTTTGAGATTCTGGAAAATTTAGTTTTTGTTCAAATATTAAAATGTGACGGAGTTTGATGTAAAGAAAGCAAGCCAAATATTCGCCTCCATGTCTTTCCATATTATGACTCATTTTTGTATTGCCTCAAGTGCTTTGAATATTTATCACACTCTGCAAGGTTTTACATACACCGCTTTCAGTCAAAAAAGAATAATATTTTGATTTCAGATTATGTGTTTTTATCCTTTTAAATGCCTCAACGAATCGTTGTAGATTGTCAGTGTGAGAAAATGAAAGTTCTCAACTGTGTCAGAAAGCTTGCTTCATAGATATGCAGTCGGTAAACCGGGATGTCTGGTAGTGGTTCGAGTAATTTTTTTTATTTCATTGGACCTTTATATGGCGCCTATACACAAGTGTTTGCAGACGTCACAAGACAAGAAAAGGGGGTGGACATAGGAAAGAAAGTAGAATAACAAAAGTAGAACAAAAAAACTTATGTTGGCCTTGTGACAATCCTACCTACCGTGCAAGTGCATGAGGAGGTGGTAATTGCAAGGGCCAGTGGAAAGAGGGGGGGGAGGGCGGATGAGTGTGGTGGACAGGAGGAACCAGGTTGGGCTAGTTCGGGAATAGGGAGCCAGAGGGCAAGTGCTGGTAAGCCTTTCTGGCCGGACTGGTAGGGGGTGGTCTGACCCCTGTATGACTCTGAAGGGACCAGGCAATAGTCTCAGCAGCAGGGGGACAAGTTGCCACAGGAGGGGGAGAGGGAAGGAAGAGGAGAAAAGGAAGGTCTTGAGAAGTATCTGGAACTTAAGAAGAACCTGCTCCAGTCTGAGCGGGGCAGGAAGGCCGTTTCAGAGGGAGGAACCAGCTAAGGAGGGGGGGATCAACCTCCCACTCTCTGCTTGGAGAAACGTTTGATAAGAGAGCAATTGATGAAACGCCAGACAATACCAGTATCTCATGATGTTTGGAAATGTTGGTGCCTTATTATACATGGCAAAAACATAACTGAGAGCACAGCAGGTAACCTGCCTGCCAAAGTGATTTTCAGTGCAGTTGTGCCACTCTGCAAGAGAAATGCAGGCTTGTTGGCACGGACAGGAGCGGTCCACAGAAGCCAACGCCGGACTCATCTGGCTTGGGGAGGAGGGTTCACTATTTACACCATTGGACATTGAGGTTGTTTTTCTGGTAGACCATTGGGATGCTTGCTCCTATATTGTAGGTGCCTGCATAAAAAATAAGGCTCTGTAACATTCAAGGGATACACTGATGGCGCCTGCCCACCTTGAAGTTCACTGCTTAGATTATTCTTAGAGCACAAGGGATTATCGTTTACTTTAATAACTGCTGGCATGGAAATGGTGGAACCAACCCAATGGAAGCCAAATAGATCCTACTGTTCCTTTTAGGACTGAGGCCCTAGACCCTATCCTCTAGCCCACATTCCAAGGCTGATTCCCGGGTGATTTCAAACAGTCACTTGAAGTCCCTTGGGTCTTAAAATGTCCCAAATATGTCCTTTTTGGTTTGCTTGGCTCATGTCTACATTGCCCAGGACGCTCATTGGTCCTCCAGACTCTGCTACCAGGTACCACCATCCGGCACCCCCCCCTGTACAGCATCGGAAGACAAACCATCAGGTGGACCCTCGGATACTTCAGTCCACCCCCCTTAAGTTTCCAAAATGGCGTCTCATTTAGGATTGTCTCAGTTAAACTCTCCTAGGCTCTGAGTCTGGCACTCCATCCAGCCCATCTTCACCAGTTTAGGATGACTATGCTCACTCGCGTCTTAAATACTCTTTTTCCCTGTATCTGGTTCTTTCTCCACCTCTCATTTTTGGTGTCTCCCTTTTAGCCACTTATTCTTTGCCCTACCCTCGCCCTTTTGAATGTTGTTTTCCTCCTTCTTCCCTTTAACTCTTGTTTGATCCTCCTCACCTTCTCTCGCCATTTCTCTATTCACCTCCTCCTCCCCTAAGTACTCTGTTTGCTCCTTCTACTTCTATGGTCAACTGTCTCTGCCTTCCTCTGCTCTGACCCCTCCCTCTTCACCTCTCACTCAGCTAGCTTTAATCCATATTGTGGTAGGTCAGAATTATGACTCGGACGACCAGACATGGTTTCAAGGGTTTTATTTTTGTCAACTCCAAATAATCTTACTATATATATATATACACACACACACACACACACACACACACACAAGAACCAGCCCTATTCTGTAAATCAAAGTCCAAAAGGTGCTCGTCAGGATGTCTGTAAATTTACAACGTCCTTTTTCTGGGATCCTAATCTAACCAAACCACTTTCCTTATCTTGCAAAAGAAAACTGCAAAAGAAACAAAGACTTTAGTAAACTATTTCACGGGAATGGATGGCTGCTGGCTTCTAACCCAAACACTGTCCCCATTTAAAAAAGGCCTTTGCCCACAGTCCAAGAAAGACTCTTCTTTACTGGACTGGAAGGTTGTCCAGGTCTTTCAGTCCAGGTCCCTCGTTGTCTCTCCCCATTCTGGAAATCTTTCAATCTTTTATCCTCCCAACTATGGGGATCTCTTTGTCTCCACTTCCCAACCTGGGGTTTTCTCAGTCTTTCCCCACCCTGGGGCTCTTCTTCTCATGGCCCGCCCTGGGGTGGTCTCGCACTCTTCCCCACTCTGGGGAGCTGCTTATTCTCACTTGCCATTCTGGGTCATGCTGTGTCTCTGTGTACTCCTGGACTCTTCCCCCTCTCACTCCCCTGCTCTGGGGTATGCTTCTCGTTTCTCTCTTTTTCAGCCACCTTCCTCTCCACTGGAGCCACTGAATACCTGGGCACATCGAGCAGTGTTCCCCGGGAGGGCTGTTGCATTTTTCCGGTTCTGCGATTGGTGTGAAGCCGCTTATGCATCTCTTTTGCTGGCATTAATCTCCCAGGGTTTGACTCTCTCATCCTAGCCACTCTGTCGGCATGGAGTCATGTATGTGAGTTTTCCACTGTGCTCTGCGTCAGCCTTTGGGGACGTTCTTGTTCCCACAGCTCGGTCGATGCAGATTCACTTATGCACGTTTTCAGCTGCTCTCTGCGTTGAACCCTGATCCTCCTCCCTTCTTGCTCTAACAGCTTGGTTGGGGTGGAATCACTTATTTGACTTTTCAGCCTGGATCCATGTCTTCCTGCCGAAGACACCCTATTGTTTTTACTGCTTGGTTGTGGCGTTGTAGCTTATGCAGCTCCTTTGCTTGGCCCCAGGGCCGTCCTTCCCAGGCTCTTTTTCGCAGTACTTTTGGGGGAGTCTCGCTTATAATGCTTCTCTGCTGGATTCCATGCTTTCCTACCCGGGACGCTCGGCCTCTTCGGTCTGCTCTGGCCAGACACCAGTGGTATCTCGCTGCACTCATGTGTGTCACGGTATTGCCTGCCGACGCCGCTGTCTCTCCTTCTCTCCTTCTCTTCTCCTACACCACCTCCTTTGTTGCGGTCAAGCTTTGTGGGCCCTGCTCAGTCTGCTCCATGATTGGCAGTTCTAGTGACACTACACCAGTGGGTTGTTTCACTCGCCACTCCTTAGTCTTCACAGGAGATTGGGCATCCCGAGGGTCAGAAGCCAGGTCGGCCATTAGTAAAGGGTAAGCAAATGTTAATTGCAAAATCCAACACTACACACCCTATAAAAATGTTGATGCCTGGGGTGGCGGAATAGTGACGTATACCCCTAATGGAGTCTCCGCTAAGGGTGAGTCACCTCCAGGGGGATCCTGCTTAACCTTTCCCTTAGGGGGTGTCCATGTCCTTGAAATCCTCACACTGTCCACAGTCTGTCTCCTAACTCCCACAGCTCCCCTCTGGCTAGCTCTCCTTTTGCATTCAAGGAGAGCTGTTAATGAGCCGAATCACGAGCGATCTGTGGCAGTTGCTTGTCGGATGCAGACTGCGATTGGTCTGAGGCTATGTGGACTATAGATTACCCGTTTGAGTTTTGATGTGCAGTGGGCCCCTCTCTGCACTGATATTACATAAAAGCCGACAAGATTGTTTCTACGCTGCCATGTGATTCCGTGAAGGTCATCTGTGTTCTGCAGTGGCTTAACTTCTACTGTACGTTTTCTCGTTTCCCTGGATACAATTTAGTGGGTTGGCGGTGCAACCTGCAAGTTGCGCTTGAACCCCTGTTCCTGAACGGCCATTTAATGTTACCAACGCACAGCTTGCGGGAGTCCTGTGTTTTGCATGTCCATGGGTGGAGGCTCTGAATCGCCAAGGTCTCTCTTCTAAATACAGTTGGCACTTGTTTAGGATGGATGTCTGGCAGATAAGAGTAAGGATACGATGGGGTCTTCTGGTGGACCCTACTTACCCCTCACTCTACCTCTGGGGTCAGCACATCAGAATGGGTGGCTGCCCCCGACTCCGAGGGCCTCCCAGCCCACATTCCCTACCTTTTCACTGTGACCTTGTCTAAATTATAACGGTACCAAAAAAGGAGCCTATCTTTACCCATGCACTGCACATCATGCACTTCCTCGCTTAAAAAAACGCACACGCACACACACATACAATGCTTACCAGAGCCGCACTCAGTACAGCAGTGCACTGTAATTAGCCATGTTGTGCAACCACAGCCATGCTGTGCACAAACATGCCATGCCTCATGAACCTAGTCAACTTCTGCCCTTCCTCGCCATGGTCCACACAATGTACTCTGCACCGTGTCTTGCACGCACGCCGCCATACTCTACAGAATCTGCGTGCCCTTTTTCAAATCCGTAAATGCGCGAGCACAAACCGTTCTAGTCAACAAGAGGCTGGCACCACATTAGTGTATTTAATAGTGACTGGGCGTACAACGTGTCCGATTAAAATACGGGCTAGAAGCACGCAATGGTAAATCACTGGTTTAATATAATTCTAGGCGCCACCATTGGCCTTGGAGCGTTGTGTGCCACCACTCACTGGTTTATGCAAGGCTGTGCTCCAAGTCACTGGTTTTATATTTCACTTAGTGGACACTCGGGGGTTAGCTACTTGAAGCCATATCCTCTTAGGCATGCTACTGTTAATGCGACCGTGCCACGGTGATCTGGCATAGAAAAAGGTTTCCACTGGCTGCTACAAAAAGAAAGTCACAACATGGATTGAGGTTGTCGTACTCACTTAGACACCGCCATCTTTCTCACTGCAACCTGACCGCGCGAGAACATGGTTCAGCCATTTTTGCATATCGGTGAATTTGGGGGGGGGGGGGTGCTGCAACACAGCAAGTTCAACGGCGGTGACCAGCAGTCATACCATTAAAGGTATGGGCAAGGTAAAGTGGTCTTTTATAGCGCCCTTCTGCCGAAAATGTTGGCCTCGCTGCATGTGGTCGAGGGGGGGGGGGAGCTGGGAGGCTGATTATAGTAGAAAATATGGGGAGCAGAAAGGCTGTCGTTTTGGTGAGTGCAGGTCGGAAGCAAGGGGCAAACATTCAAATTACAAGCTACTAGCCATCCATAAAAATGTCATCGCCACCTCATTTCTATACATGTAGACAGCACAGCATTTCTTGCTAAGAATCAAATCTCACTAGCTGAAGGCTGCCCCCTGTCACCTGTGTGTTGAGAATGGGCTTCTGATGCATTAGAATATTTAAACGAGCTCCGACGTGTCATTGGTAGTAATGTCTGTCCCACACTTCAGGGGATGCTAGGTAGAGAGTAGGGTATGACTCTGCGTGTAGTGTGCTAGACCATGTGTCGGGTGTCGGGCGGTGGATGTGGTGTAACTTCTGGCAGTTGGCTGTAATTACTGGTGGATGCATCCGTTGAGAGTGGTGTCGGGTCAGTGTGGTGCTTTGTTAGGCACGTTCGTGGCATGTATACTTGGTTTCAGCAGACTCCACATAATCGTATTATAATATGCATAATTGTATTTTACAGCGAATGTCCCAGGCTCATTAGGAATGAGATGGTTTGTTAATAAACCATCCCCCACCCCCAATAGGTCAGCAAGGCACCTGCCCAGGGGACTTTGCTGCAGCAGGCCTCTTGGACATTCACTTAGTGATGGTAACGTCCAGTCAGCCGCTGGTGTGTGCTTCTAGTCACAGGTTTTATAGAACACCAAACGCTCCTGGTCATCTGTTTTTATGTCTAAATGTGCAAAACAAAAGAGGTGATGGCTGGGAGGTTTGGAATTAATCCTAACCTGTGGCATTGCTCTGGACAAACCTTCAGACCATGGTTATTCGCCTGCCAAGCCATTACAAAAGGGGGAAAAGACCATATTCAATTCAGGCTTGCTCCTACCCCAAAAGGGGCAGTCCAGCCCGAACTGCCTGGTCAAATCCCTTTTGCAAGAGACACCAAGCATCCACAAACATGGTTCGACCTCGTCTAAATGTAGGCTTCCTTGATTTATTTTTTTGTTTTCGCTCTGTGTTGCGCATTTTTGGTTATACACAAAAAAGGAAGAGGGCGAGTGCAGCAGAATGGTGGGAAATTGTTAAAAGTAGTCGGATTTAGAAGGTTGCTGGGGGTGAGAGGTTCAAGGGTGCACAGAGAGGAGGGGAAGCAGCCAGTTGATTGATGGCTCAACCAGGCCTCTATAAGCTTGTTTCTGATGCTAATCTTCAGATTTGCTGGGCGCTGGGTGATGTCCTTTTTGTAATTAAAAAAAGATGTTTGCAACATTGGTTTATCTAAGTAAGCCTTACTCCTAAATTATAAAAATCTTTAAACCATGACAAAACAATTCCATGTTTATGCAATTTATTATTGTGCCGTGGGCTGGCAGTCCGCTGTATCACGGTCAACATGTGGGCAAGGGCTCACACATGTTTTTATTCCCCAATTTATTGAGTCGGATGCAGAAGGAGGGACATTGTTTTGTGCATGGTGTTCTCCGCTCATCTGCTCTTGGGTTGGCCTGCTAGTGGATTTAAGCAGATGTCCAGTGGGCGAAAATCTCGCGGGGGGGGGTTGGGGGGGGGTGTTGTGTGGCTAGGCCAATGCTGCCTTCGTCTGTCTTGCTCTGGACGCACCCTCCTAATCATCTGGAGCGTGATGTTTTGCAGGGATTACCTGCTGGGATTGGTTACTCGGGAATAAAGCTGCGGTTGTTTTGGTTAGATGTAGACTCTGCCATATGCTTTCCGTGCTCTTGAGTAAAATAGGTTACCACACAAAAGAGGCAAAGGGCGCAGAGGCCTAGTGGGAAATCTCCAGAGTCCCATGTAGGCTAGCCCACACCTACCTCTGGACGCTCCCCAAAGTCAAGTGTTAAGAAAAGGGGCTAATCCAATTAATGTGGGTGTTTTGGCCTGCCCAAAGAACCTGCTGTAAACGCAGCCTCCCTTCACGCTTGAGTGGCCCCTCGGAGTGTTTCTAACAAATCTTTAATTGCCTTAAAGTGTGATGTATTCAGCATTGTTGCACTTTTGATTTGGTTGAAATGTAACTGCTTTAGATTATCTGAGACTCTAGTGAAGGTGGCCAACTAGTGCTTTAACACGCCTGCCTGCACGCTAGTTAGGTGTTGTGTTTCCGCCCTGCGTCCCGCTACGCGGTGACGCAGGGCAAGTGAATAAATGCTCCGCCCCTTTGTGAAGGAGGCAGTTCCGGGGCACAAAGCCATCTGCGTGTGTGCGTGTTTCTTGTCAGCTCCTGCTGGAGCGACGCCAGAGCGGCCTACACACACGGCCACTCACGTTCGGGCCCAAGCCTGCACTACGCGAGGCCCGAACACAACATTGGCGACGAGGAACGGGATCCGAACACGTGTGCCACACATCGTCGGACGTGCGCTTTGAAGCGACGCACATAATTTTTGAACACCCGGTGGGGGTGGGCCACACGACAAACCATATGCACGCTGTGATTTGTCAAATGGTGATCAAGTCACCTCTGTAAACCCAGCAAACCCGGGACATTGATGGGCCAACACACAGGTACAAGGAAAGCAGTGAACAGGTCCACATAAACTGATGGTGTCAAGATCAGCTGGAAATTATCGCCCGCAGGAGGAGCCACAGTCGATGCTCTGAGGTGAGGAGAAATTCCCTGGCAGGGGAGAGGGAGGCCACGCCATGGCCACTGGAATGTCCACCCCCAGGCCAAGCACACCATCTAGACTTGCAGCCAACCTATCTGTGTCAACGCCACAAACTCGATCACAGGGCAGCTCATCCATAATGATACAGCCATTTGACCCTTTCACGGATCCTTCATCGGTTGGCCCCCGATGGCAGTTATGGATTCAGAAATTTGAAATGGCTATGGATTGTAAAGATATTACTACTGCCAGGAAGATGAGATCACATTTGTTGTTAAATGTCGGGGATGAAGTACTGCGAATCTTCAACTCACTAACCATTGACGATGGCCAGGACATTTACCAACAGGCCAAGGATGCCCTAACGGCCCATTTTCTCCCAAAACTCAACCCGGATTATGAGACTTTCATATTCTGTACAACAATTCAAGTAGAGGAGGAGACCCTTGATGCATACCACACCCGGCTCAGAAAATTAGCCATTTCATGTGAATTCACAGACACTGAGAAAGAAATCAGGAGACAAATAATTAATGGCATCCAATCGGAGAAGTTGAGAAGGTTGGTATTAAGTGAAAGAGGTATCACGCTAACACGCATTCTGGAATTGGGTCGCCAGAGAGAATTGGCACATGCCAGAGCAGCCCACATGGGCACAACGCTTCAAAAACTACAACCTGCCCTCACAACAACCATGGTGGCTCATGTCGCCAATCGTCACTCAACAAAAGAAGAGGTTGGGGGAAACACTATACATACCCGATGGCAACCGCGAATTCCAGGGCCAATGGAGTGTGGATGGTGTGGTGGTCCACGACTTGGATGGCAAAACTGCCCGGCACAAGGGACCACGTGTGGTGCATGTGGTAGGTTGGACCACTATGCAAAAGTATGCCGGTCATCAGGAGCTCAACCATCAACAAACAAACCACGCCACGTCAATGAGAAAAGTGGGAACAAGAAAAAGAAACAAGCTGGAGCCCGACAAATAGAGGCCACAAACTCATCCACTGACGATGAAGGAGATGACATGAATGCAGCACCTCAAGAGGTGATCAAGGAAAATTGGAGAAAAGGGAGAAAAGTATATATGTCTCAGCCCTTAATCACCGACAAGCCACGTCAAGAAAAGGCTGCAAGAGACGAAAATGCCAAGTCATGATCCAGGACCAGCACGTGTGGATGACCATCGACACGGGGGCATCAGTCAATGTTATGCCCATAAGCACTTTCCGGTTAGTACAGCCTCAGCCAGACCTCAAAAACACGGACACGCTACTATTTGCATATGGATGTAAGAAACCCTTACCTGTGGTGGGCAGATTCCGCACCACTCTTAAGCATGGCGAAAACAGTTTAACATCCAAAATATATGTAGTAAATGCTGGCATCGAGTGCCTTTTGAGTGGTGACGCAGCAGAAGATCTGGGGTTGGTGAGATTCATTTGCAAAGTGAATGAAGCTCAAGAGGTTGAAAAACTCCTGGGAACGTACCCTAACCCGTTGAAAGGAATCGGGTGTTTAAAAGGAAAATCCATTAAACTCCACATAGATGAATCCATACAACCAAAGGCTGTCAGACACCGAAGAACACCATTCCATATGCGTGAGCAAGTAGAAAAAGAACTAAGAACACTTGAGAAGGCCGGGATAATCGAAGAAGTAACAGGACCTACACCTTGGGTTTCTCTAATGGTTGTCAGAAAAAAAAAAAACCAAAACAGCCAGGGAAGGTCTGCATCTGCATAGACATGAGGTTACCCAACGCTGCAATCAAGAGGGAGCGACACATAACGCCAACACTGGATGAGATCGTGGCTGATCTCACGGGATCAAAAGTATTCTCCAAAATAGATTTGAAGGCTGGATATCACGAACTACGATTACATAAGGAATCCCGGTACATAACAACGTTTTCAACACATATTGGTCTGCGACGATACAAACGTTTAAGTTTTGGGATCTCCTCAGCAAGGGAGGTTTTTCAGCAGACTATTCAAGAGCTCATAAGGGACATACCGGGTGTGTTAAATGTGAGCGATGATATTTTAATCCATGCAGCTGACAGAGACGAACATTTGAAAAGACTGCATATGCTCCTCGGCAGATTGGAAAGTGTTGGACTAACCATCCACCGTGAAAAATGTGAATTTTTCAAAACAGAGTTGTCTTTTTTCGGCTATACATTCAGTAGTACGGGCATCTCGCCGGACCCACAGAAGGTTGCTGACATTCAAACAGCCAGTCCCCCTACATCGCCGACGGAAGTGCGCAGTTTCCTAGGGATGGCCACATACTGTGGAAGATTTATCAAGAATCTAGCTACACTGTCGGAACCATTGCGTGAGCTAACTAAAACCAACACAAAGTGGGAATGGGGGCTAGCGTGTCAAGACGCATTTGAAAACATTAAAGAATCCTTATCAACGGACACCAAAATGGCCTATTATGACACCACACTTCCTACAGAGCTGTATGTTGATGCCAGTCCCGTGGGTCTGGGAGCCATACTGACTCAGGTGACAAGAGAAGGGGTACAAAGGCCGATAGCATATGCATCACGAGCTCTCACTATGACTGAACAACGATACTCTCATATTGAGAAGGAGGCCATTGCTGTTTTATGGGGATGTAGACATTTTCACATATATTTGTATGGCAGGAAATTCACAACATATACCGATCATAAGCCCTTATTACCCATATTCATGGGCACCTCCTCCCATCCTCCGGCCAGGATTGCAAAATGGCTTTTGCATCTGCAACAATATGACTTTGAACTAAAATATCAACCAGGAACTGGAAATCCAGCAGATTTTCTGTCAAGGCATCCCAGAGAAGCAACCACACAGGAGGTCCAAGTGGCAGCAGAAACAGAAGAACACATATGCCAAGTGGTGTGTGAAATGAGACCAAAAGCGGTCAGCAGCGAGGAAATTGCAGAGGAAACACGCAAAGACCAATGTTGTGACTTGGTGGAAAACACAATTTTATCAGGTGAATGGAGTTCTTTCCTGAAGAACATTCATAACAAGACACAAGAAGCCAAAACATTTCTTGAAGGGATGTTCACAGTACGGCAAGACTTATCTATCACAGAACAAGGCCTGATCCTTAGAGGAGACCGCATTATCATCCCCATGAGTCTTCAAGAAAGAATAGTAGCGTTGGCACATGAAGGCCACCAAGGAATGGCACGAACAAAAGCTCGCATCAGATACCGAGTGTGGTTTCCACAAATCGATGCCATGGTTGAAAAACTCATCAACACTTGCTTACCTTGCCAAATCACTGGTGCCCCACCACACCCGACGCCGATTCAGTCACCAGTGCGAGGATGTGGAAGATGGGACGCTATCAGCCTTGATTTTTGCAAAATACAGGAAACCTTATATCTCCTAGTGGCTATTGATGACTATTCGCGCTACCCTGAAGTAGAGATAGTGAACTCAACAGCTGCGGAAGTGGTAATTCCAATGATTGAAAAAATGTTCGCGACACACGGTTTACCTACAAGAATAAAAAGTGACAATGGCCCTCCATTCCAAGGGGAAGAATTCAAACGTTACTTACAGGATCTAAACATACGATATCACCACATAATACCAAGATGGCCCCAAGCCAATGGAGATGTGGAACGTTTTATGCGGACACTAAATAAAGTGCTGAGGATATCGAAGGAAAATGCCAGCTCTTGGAAACTCAATCTGCATCGGTTTCTACGAAACTATAGAGTGACTCCACACAGCACGACTGGAATTCCCCCAGCAGACTTAATGTTTGGTGTGTTGGTCAACTCTTCCATACCACACCTCCCTAACAGAAGTCCGGATAATTTTGACACTGAACGAACAGAAAGAAGAAGAACAGAAGCCAACGAGCACATGAGCACCATGAGAAGGGCCAAGCAGTCAAATCTTCAAGTGGGTGACCATGTGATAATGTTGCATAATCCTACCAGATCCAAGTTGAACTCTCGGTATGAGCCATCCCCATGGATCATCAAGGAAAGAAAAGGCACCTGTAACGCTCACCTGATTCTCGCAGAGGCGCCGGTCTTGACTGGGCGACTACCGTATCTTCAAAAGTGATGTGTAGCACCCGGTTGGCTCTTTGGGCTGGACCTCTGTGCACTGTATGCCTGACTCGAAGAGTAAGATGTCTGCAGATAGAAAATATGGGATTCATGAACTGGGGTTATTGGGGTGTCCCTATCTCTTTCCTTTGCTCCTCTCCTGTAGAACCCCAAAGGTTAACGCTCTCACCTTAGGTAAGTGAACGCCGAGCTCTCCATCTGCCTCGGGGCAGGGTGCTGTAACCAGTTTCTTCACTGGATAGGTAGCACAGGCCTCTTGACTTCAGAGGACTGCTGTCCGTCGTTTACTTCACGAACGGTGAGTTCCGAGTATTTCAAATGTCTTTAAAAGTCTTTTGTAATGCTGTCTCTTATTTTGCAGGGTTCCGGCGATGGCGGTTGACTGGCTGAAGTGAGTTGAGGATGGACCCGTATGCGGAATGGAAGCGCCTGGAAGCGCGTAGGTAAGCGCTTGTTGCTTGCTTCACGATGCGCACTAACTGTCCTTTTATTTTGCAGGTACCAGTTCGGAGCTGCTGAAGAATGCCGGAATGTCCACTGAGTTCGGCGTGGATGGAGTAATGGCACGTGAGTATTTAACGCTACCCAATGTCTTTAAACGCACCTTCTTTTGTCTTACAGATGCGGGATGCAGCGCCGAAGGCCTCCGGAGCGTGCGAAGAGTTGGTAAGCTCTTGTCTTTCAGATGCCGGAATGCAGTGCGATGACCTCCGGAGCGCGTGAAAAGTAGGTAAGCCTTTGTCTTTCAGATGCAGGAATGCTGCGCGAGGCTTTGATGACAGCCGATGGACCAGGTAAGAGATGCGCTGTCACTGAAGACCGTAGTGCTAACCTGTTCTTTCTTGTCTTTATAGATTTTGCTGAAGACTGGATTCAGGATGGTAAGCCTTTTTCCTTTAGGCCCAGGATCAGATGCAGAAGACACGATGAGCGTTCTGCTGCAGAGGATGCAGAATAACGCAAAGCAAGATTCATCCATCGGGTGTGGTTTAAAAAGCCTCCTGTAGTGCTTAGGTGTCTCCTTCCACAGCCACGCCTAGGTAAGAAAAGAGTTCCTGCTTTCCAGAAGAGTTCCAGTGTTCTGAACCTAGGGAGTGGCTCCTGCCCCACCCAACAGGAAAAGTAGTCCCAAACAGAAGAGGATCAGGGGTTCAACTGGCAGGTAAGTAAGCAGCATGGTCTGCTGCAGGTAAGTCCACCCAAGCATTATGAGCCCGGCGCTTGCAGCGCTGGGACTGGGCATATTTATGAGCCTGGCGCCACTGGCGCCAGGACAGGGTCCAAAAGGTCCCAATTGGGACTGGCTGGCACTCGGAACCTGGGTTATGGGTCTGCTTCCAAGGGAGTTGGGTAAGTCCTGGCCTTTTGGAAGCAGAGATCATGACAGCACCATGCTTACAGCACAAAAAGGCCACCAAAGTGTAACATGTAATGCAGCATGGTTTAAAGCTGTGCCCTGCAATCTGTGGACTGATGGTGAACAGCCCCAAGAAGCTGACACCTCTACGCCGGATGGCGGAGGGACCGTATATCCACATGAAGAAGAAAGAGCTGATGATGAAGCATGGGAGCTGTGGAGTGAGCCTGAGATGGGTGAGCAGGACGCTGAAGGTGAGGCACCCTGTGAGACAGTGGGACCCCGGTCACAAGGGGGGGGCTATAGCCTGAGAGGAGCCACCCGGCCTCCAGCTCATTTAAAAGACTATGTATGTCCAGTGTGGGCCCCCAAGGACTAGAAATGTGGGAGGCATTTTTTCTGCAGTAAATGTTTATTCAGATATATCTAATGTTGATCCACTAATGCAATGTTGGGCTGTTATTTGAACAGATCTATGGTTGATGCATGTTTGTGTTTGGTTTTATTCATTTTGGAATAAAGGAGGAATGTTGTGTTTCCGCCCTGCGCCCCGCTACGCGGTGACGCAGGGCAAGTGAATAAATGCTCCGCCCCTTTGTGAAGGAGGCAGTTCCGGGGCACAAAGCCATCTGCGTGTGTGCGTGTTTCTTGTCGGCTCCTGCTGGAGCGACGCCAGAGCGGCCTACACACACGGCCACTCGCGTTCGGGCCCAAGCCTGCACTACGCGAGGCCCGAACACAACAGTGGCCAACTAGTGCTTTAACACGCCTGCCTGCACGCTAGCGGCCAGGGGGCCCAGGTGCCAGCCAGGCCTGCCTTTGTATGTCCTTAGCCAGCAGCACTTTGCTGTCTGCGGCGTGTAGTTTCGCTTTTTAAATGGTCTGTGATTAATGTTCAAGGTGCGATCCCTGATTGGCATGGTTTGATCCTCACACTGGTTAGGTTAGAGGCACGTTTTTAAATCTACGTCTTCCACGTGGCGTATGTTTCCCAGTGGTGTGCCCTGTGGGTATAGAGAGCTGCTGCCTTTTCTTTCCAGAGGAGCAGGGTGGCTAGTATTTTTCTTTAGGGTCATGGGTCTCAAATGCCCACGTGGCCATCCACGCAATTTTAATTTCCATTAATGGAAGCAGTCCTCCCTTTAGTGATCACGTTTTCTCGTTTCTCTTGTGTGCGAGGTGTAACTATCTGAAATCCCTGTTCTCAATCCTTGGCAAGATTACCACCACATGAATGCGTGTGTTTGACACTGCCAAATACAAAATATTCCATGCATTTTCCACCTTATTTTGTGTCGCTTTGTTTGGTTGTGGGCACTGTGGGTTTGCAGGCACTACTGAAATGTAGATGCTTCATGAGGGAAGTCCATACCTTCCACATATGACACTGTGGAGGCTGTGTAAATGTCTTAATCGACCATACATGTTACAAATGCAATTAAGCCACAGTGTTTAGACGGATCCTCCATTGATGCTTGCTTAGCAGTTGTTTCATTTTGGCGTGCAAATTCATACTAATATTTTCTCATTGCTTTTGTGTTTTTCATGGTGTTTGTTGGGCTGCTTGAGTAACACTTGAAATTCTCTAACAACCATATATTAATAAGGATGTAATTAAATTCATATGAATCTGTTTCGTCAATGCAGCATAGAACATGAAGCGCATACACCGAAAAAACAAAAAGGTGTACGCACACACGAATACAAGCCTTACTGAACTTAAGAGTTGCACTTGACAAATAATGAGTGAACCTATATCATATTTCTTCAGGAGTTTACAATATGCTACTAAGGACTTTTCTAATCTATGAATATTACAGATATTTTTTAATTGATATTATTCAGTTGCTTCCAGTTGGAGGTAATCGTTTGAACAGCAACAAGAATCGTCGGGTCCAAAAGACAGCAATTACATTTTTCAAAAGTACAATCCAAAAACGAAGGGAACATCAAATATTTTAAAAATGAAACTATAATTGAATTTTAAAGATCTGTTGTATTTCCTGCCATATATGTCTCCAGAATGGTCTGACATATTAACATTCTGCAAACATATGTTTAACATATGTTTGTAGGACCCCTCAAATTCAGAGCAAGATCAACATTTGTTGTCCATGGTTGAAAAAGTTAAATGGGGATATGAATGCTGTGTTGAAAAAATAATTGTTAGGTTGGCTGACGTAGCGGTATGTGGTATCCTGCTCCAAATCTGTGGCCACATATCATCTTCAATTGATATTTCAGTCTTGTTCCTATTTGGTTTCTGAAGAACATCTTTGTTCCCAAGTTCTTTCTACATTAATAATTCTATAGACCATTGAGTCATGAAGAGTGTTAATTTACACCAAACATGTATATTTTCCATCACTACATCCATAATGTTCGCAAACTGAGGTAGAAAGGGAACATGTAGCGAGACTCCATCTGAACTCCCTAAATAAGATAGCTGCTCTCTGATGAAAAAATTGAGACATATTTGATACCTTTACATAACCATGCTTACCAAAGAACTGATTTCCCATCAATTTGAATGAGCTTATTGTGTGTTAATTTCTGTATGTTTTTTGATATAAAGAAACAAAAAGGTCCCAAGACATTCTGCTAATCTTTTAATGCAGATCTTGTTAAACATTTTATTTTTATGCTTAATATAATAAGTATCCCGAATGGAAATAGTTGCAGGAAGTATTTTTTTCTAAAATACACCAAGAAGGGATATCCATGTAATCGTCGGTAAAAATCACAATTGAGTTTGCTTAAGATTAACTGCAGCCGGATACATTCTGAAGTCTGGAAATTTCACTCCCCCATTGTTAAAAGATTTATTTAATTTTTCTTAATTATGTTTTTTATTTTTTATTCCCCCAAAGAAATTAACACAGATATAGGGCATGCAATAAAATAGGACGGATCATCATTTTGATGGTTTCAAGACATCCCCACCAAGTTGAATATAATGGTGACAATGAGCCAATGAGATCTTTAGTCATACAGATTAATGACTTAGAAGTCTGCATAATCATTTGTTTAATAGATGACGCAATATGAATTTCCCAGATCAATGTTCCCTCTAATTATTTTTCTGTATGTGTGGCAATGGTTGGCTTTCGTGCTGTGGGATGTACTGACCCACTCCGCTGTGCTATGCGGCATCACCCTGCCAGTTATGGGGAAAGAAACAGCAACAATGGCGGCAAAACCCTTGTGCGCGCCAAAAACCTTCCAAAACCGTGTGCTTCAGCACACAAAAAGAGGGATGCACAACCTGCCACCCATGGTGGATGTGCGGGGGAAAAGGGCACACCCTGCAGAAAATGTGCCAGTGGGTCCCATGACCAGCAAACGGAGTGCAGACAGAGAAGCAGCACTGCAAGTGAAACCCCAAAATGTGCCTACAAATGACATTTGCTTTGTTGCCAAAAACTCCAAAATGCCTATAACGCAACACTTTTCAACATTTAAAATCTTCCCTGGTGCTAAAATTCATGTATCTAATTAAGCATTGTAAATATAAAAAGTCCTAATATGAAGAGCAAAACATTCAGAAAACTGGATTGTCTGAAAACTGACAGCATATGCCAAAAACTGGGTGCAGTACCCTGGGCCGCCTGAATGACAGCTGTCAGAGAAGTTACTAATGAAACTTTAAAAGTGAGCTAAAACTCAAAAGCCTGCTGGATTAGCAAACAGAAAAAGGAGTGTTACCAAAAAGGAATATAGATATTATTTGTGTTTTTATCCCACAGATTTTAAGGCTAAGAAAATAATGTACTTATGTTTGATGCAACAAAGTTGGGTTTGCTGGATTTAAAAGTTAATTAGCCTGGCTGGGGCTGCCAGAACTGGAAAAGCAGTTTTTTCTCCTAGAAGGAGGGCCTTCCTCTCAGCAGAAACTTACGGGGAGGTGTTAATTGCAGGGTGGAACAGAATCTTGTCTACAGAAAGGTAAGGAACAATGGACCTGCTCCGACCCAGGATATGGAAGGTGTGAAAGGCCGTAAAACTGCTGCAGCCCAGGAAACCCCTGGCTGACAGAAGAAAATTCCAAAGGAGGGGGCCACCACATGCTTCAAGGAGTGACAAATACTGACCATTTGGTGTTAACAGGATATGTAATGGACATTTTTAAAAGATGTATAATTTATTATCAAAAGGGGTGCAAAATCTGAAAATGGCAAAGTAATTTATCTGATTTTTAGCACTACCTTTGAAAACTTAGTACAACCGTGTAACTTATTCTGAACAGGAATGGCAAGAAATGTGGGTTTATGGGGTCTGTATTTCTGCTAGAATTGTGAAACTTTGTACACTCATTCCCATGTTAAAAACACACATTTGTGGAAATTGTCATGAAATTTGGAAACTGTGTGCATAGCGAAAAGGACAAAATTCTGTAGAAAGTTGATAACAGATCCTACAGCTGTGAGATTTTGATGAAAAGGTGCTACATAAACCTAAACCGGCCCCTACGCCCCTTTATGATGTCATTTTATAGCATAAATGGAGACAGCTGACAGCAGATAGGGGCTCACAGATCCACTCTCCTGACTGCTGGCGGAGCACCCTGCTGCTGAAATCTACATCTTCCTTGTTCCAGACTCCAGAAACTTGCCAAAACAAAGGCCTATTGCATAGCTGAGCCATTGTCACCTAGGCCTCAAATTCTAGAACAGAACCCCAAAAGCCGAGGGGAAGCATCATAATACAGCCCGGCGTGCTGTTAATGCTTGCCTGCTGAATTGAAATATCCTCAGAACCAAGAAGGGCAGATCCCGTCCAGTCCTGTGCCGTGCTGTGACCAGAGCGACCTTGCTGACCCTGTCCAGTCCGATGTGCCCAGCTGTCCGTCCCTGATAGATCCGATTCAATGGTCCAGAATCCTGACAGTCCAAAATCTTAAATTCATTTTGTTTTGTGAGTATTAACTGGAAGCTAGAAACTGTTGATTCCCGTTAATTATATTGTCCCCTCCTAACCTCTGAGCTTTCCTTACTTCCATAATCAAAAATATTGTTAAATCGTAGTGAAATCTTATTCTGTCCATCTGTAAAAGCATCCTTTTCCTAGTCATTTTGTCAACTTTGAGCTATTCATTTCATTCGAGTGACCAGCCTAGCGCTCCAAGGTGGACAGCGAGGAACCAGGACTGAGTAGCAAATCACTCCTGACTCTTGCGTTGTGCCGTCCTGGTGGCTTAGCACGGATGCTATAGTCCATAGTCAATATTTTTCAGATTTTAAAACTACAACCCTCACTAAAACCTCGAACTCCCTCAGTTTTTGTGATCGAAACGAAATTTCAGTTTCTACTTGTACCTAACATTTCAAAACAGTGCGATCTCCCGTCATCCGAAAAAGTTTGCCGCAAATTTTCATTTTGAGAAATGTACATGTGTGAAATAGCTTCCATTTGTTTCCGACTTGGGTTTTAAGATTGCAAATGTTTTCTGCTGACTAAATCATTGTTTATGCTTGTGTGCAACTGTTCAAAGCGGCTCCCGTAGGAATTTATAATAATTTAAGCATTTTTCCACACATTTAGAGTTCTTGATCAGCCACTTTAAAAGTCATCCTGACAGTTGAAAAGCCTGCTTCGTTTTTCTCTTGCTGTGTAGGGGGGCGAAGGGGGAAGTGAGACACTGTTTGATCTGTACTATTCCTGAATACCTGCTCTCTCCTGCCATCTCTTTGCATTGCCTATTGGGGGTTGAGGGGCGTTGCAGGGGGAACCTCTAACCGTAGTGCTATCTGATCTGAACCAACACAAAAGTATTGTTTCTGTGCTGCATTTGTTTTGCTCATGACTTATTCCTAGTGTATTAAAGATATTATTCAGTGTTCTGTCACCCCATCAGTGATTGTTGTTTACCTAGTAAAATATATATTGTGATTTTGATCTTAAATAAATAATACCTTTTACAAACCGGCCTGATTCCTGGTCCAGCATGACCCGGGTATTTTTAAGTAAGGGGTGTGATACGAGTGGTACATCTTTCAAATAATTGAATCTATATTTCAAATAAGTTTTTCCATTGTGCTGTACACGAGAGCAGAGCGTATCGCCTGATTGAAATCCTTAACAGTGCGCACATTATTTTCCATGTGCACAACTGACTAATGAGGTAAGGAAGTTTGTGAGCATGCCTATTTAGTGAACTATCATCTGCAAAGAGTTTTCAAAGGCGTTTCCCTTTCCCATCCACTGCAATTATTTACACATCAGTGGAAAAAGCGCATCTTATAGCACTTTGGAAAAAGATATAGGCCAAAAAATACAAATAATTTACATGCAATTATAAAGGGAGTCGAAGACTTCCGGATCTGCCACAGTACCTAGTAGAAGTACTTTGCACAGAGAAACAAATGTGTATGTACAAAAAAACCAATTGAATGCTAAGCATAAACAATAGTTTTAGTTGTGGCTGTTAATTTGTAGACCCTGTTCAGAGACCACGCAGAAAGTGTTTTGTGCCATCTGTATTACAAAAAACGCATTTCACTTATAACTAATGTGGATGGCAAACAAGTCAGACATGATGTCATATTTGCAGATGCAATAATGGCAACTAAAAGGAATGTATCGGGGAAACTGCCGCTTTAATGAAGTAATTCAAGGGCAGGAGAACACGCCTCTTATAACTTGTTTAAAGATGAAAATTGCATCAGATTAACCACCACAGAAAGTGATTGTCAGAATTCCTGTGCCTGTTTACTATCCGCATTACATTGTTCTGTGAACAGACCTGTGACAACACTTACTCAAGACCAGCCTTACAATTAAGAGGCATTCACAGCACACATTTGTACTCCATATGAACAGGAAAATGTGCCCCAAGAGTTTGGGAATCAATGAGCCTACCCCCGCTTCTACACACAAATCTCCATTGCTATTTACAAATCAGTGACCAGCAGAGCAGTGACATAGGAAGGAATTCTTATAATATTACTGCCTGATTCAACGGAATTTTAAGGGTAACAAACATCTTTTGATAAGCAGTCTCCCACGCAATATATATGCAGTAAAAAGGGGTTAAAAAAAGAAACATTAGGTGTTTTGGGCTTCAAAATTGTATTTTCGAAGTATTCATATACATCCAATTTGCCAACTCAAAATTCTTAGGGGGCAAATTAATATTTGATTTTTATAATGAGTTCACTTGCAAGGGTACCATTTCAAAGCGCTTGTGTGGCATACATACATAGAATAGGAAGCATGGGTTGGGATTACACATCTTGTAGCCTGCTTACCTAGTCAGTATCCAATAATTGAGCTTGCAGTTGTTACATATAGCGTAGGTGATGATTTTGCCAAGGCACCACGAGTAACAGAAATTCTGGTACTTAAATGTTATTCATATTACAATAAGCATTAAACAAGTGGACGCATGTACAAGTCTGCTAACCTTTCAAAAGGCCAAGGTGGGCAGAGTCAAGGTTGTCTAGTAATATCTAAATGTTGCTGGGGCGGAAGGTAGCTACAAGGTATACGTGTGGTAAAGTCAAGTATAGGAGTAATGGGTAGGCAGGGAAGGTTATTTAGTTAACGTGTGCAGGTATATCTTCTGTTCATGGAGCCACATTTTCATATTCGTTTTAACCTCTTCAGGGGTTTTTCTGTTTTTAGGTTTTTAAGGTCACACTTGCATAGGATGGTATGTAAATGGGCTAGACCAGAATATCAAGACTAGTTAATATAATTTATTTTTTATGAAGAGATCAACCAAACAAATGTTAGGTAACTGCTGTGGCTTGTGCCTTAATAATTCTTAGAAATGTGGGAATTGTCTGTGCACGCTGCTTACTCTTCTGAGCGGCACTCAGAAGAAAGCTGGGCATGCACACAGCTTGGAGGGATCATTGTCCCAGGTATTTGATACAGTCCCGGCACCATTTCATACCAGTACGAGTGAAATCTTGTTTAAAAAAAAAATGCACCTTTTTAAAAAAAAATGCACCTTTTAAATACAAGAATCTGTATCAGAACATTACTTGGAACCATGAGCCGTCTTGAACTTTCAATGTGGACTTGTGTGAAGCGTTTGGGCTGTTAAGGCTGGGAACCGGATGTCCTTGTTTTTACCTCCAAGGGTACAATGTACCACTTCCTTTTCTCTTCTTTCATTCTTTTGAATTTGCTGCTGGCGTCATAAACGCCCCAGGCTGAGGGGCAGGGGGTCTGATCTCCAGGAGAAGAATAAGTTATAGGTTTGACAAATGTATTATGTGAAATTACAGTCTTTTTAGTTGATTTAGTATTTTTATTATCATTAATCTATAGTTGTGTGTACTATTAACTTCATGTTATTCATGTTTTTAGGATTGAATTATCTGTATTTAAGGTTTTGTTGAACCAATGCATACAAAAAATGTTTTGTTAAAGTATGTAGCTGTCCGATATTGCAGGACGTTACTTGCAGCCAGTGTGACGTCATGGGTTGAAAGCAAATCCAAAAGGGATCACTTTAGAGCAGCATGGCACAAAATAGAGCTCCTTCCGGTTTCTGGTTTCCGGAAATAGATGTGACGGGGGTAATAAGTACAGCGTGCCAAATTTGCTCTCTACCGCTTTCCGTTGGCTTGTGATAATTTACTCTTGGCTAGAAAGACATGGTGTATTGTCTGTGTAGTATTGAGTTGTTTAGTGTCCTTTAATGGCTGGCTAGAAGCTTGCAACTTTACATTTTGTCCCCGAAATGAAGTGCCAATGAAAAGAAGATGGCTACCCTCATTTTAAATGGGGTGAAGCACAAAATGGATACTGTAAATGCAAGATGTAATGCATTTACACCCTTTCTTGTTCTCCCCATTTCGTGGTGACACAAGGCGGTGTATGGGCACTGAGCAGAGATAAGTTGTTTGCCGTGATCACATCCTCTGTATTGTGTTAGCACTTTAATTTATGCCAGCTTTTTATGCAGGTTTGAGGCAAATGGATTTCTATGGAATCTGCCTCGTGTTGGCAGCTGGTCAAAACCAGGTGGATTTCATAGGAGTCCATTAGTAAACGCTTGTCAACCTTTTCATATAAAAAGGCTGGTGAAAAATATGATTTTACTTTTGTGGGTGAGCTCTACATTGACACCTATGGATGAGTCGGGGGGGGGGGGGGGAAATGGCGGGTGAAGGAACGGACTGTCTAGCGGGCGGTTACTGCCGAAAGTGGATGAGTTGATGGTTATGTATTTCAAGGTGCGGTTTAGCTTTGCGCAAGATGGTGAGAGTAAAAGCGACTTTGCCTCAATCTTACTCTTTCCTTCTCCCCTCTGACTGTTGAAGATTTACAATTGTATGCAGGGGACCCAACAGCAAGCAAGTGCTAAAGTTGGTGGCCCACTGCTTGCAAATTAGATCTTTTAATTGAAAAAAAATGACCCTGTCGGTTTTTTTTATTTTTATTAACCATTACAAGAAGTCCCCTTCTTGGCCATCGCATTTGCTGCTTTTAAATAATAATAAACAAAATGTTAACTACACAAAAGCTGGAACAGTAGAGCTCCGGGGAATTTTTTTTTCTCCTGCTCTATTGGCCAAAACCCATTAGATGGCGACTTCTCCATATCTTGGAGTATGTTCAGAGCCATATTCTGATTTTTTAAAGTTGAGCTAGCTTTCGCAAAACGTGGCATTTGGCATCCGTGTATTAGACTATTTGCATTGACAATGGAAATAAGTAGTTCGTTTTTCTAGGTTTCATCAATGCCATTTTTTACCCATAGCTCCAAAAAATGTCCAGTCTGTAATGCATTATATAAAGCCCAGAAGCAATTGTATGCCACGCATACTTTTTTTTTTAGCAAATTTTGTACAGATTTGCAAAATCATCCAGCGCGACATCGCACCAAATTGTGTGTGCAGAGGACCCTTCATGTCCACACTTGTTGTAGGGTGAAGCATTACTGCAAATTTAAAAGTTTCAGTAGTTCCAGTATATTCTGGAAGGGTGACTGATGAATGACAGGCTGTCTGTAGGTCCTTCAGTGCCATTTCAATGGATTTTTGGCTGGATTGCCAGCTCTTCTCCTTTTCTCTTTGGTTGGCCCCGATTGTAGAGGCTTTTCACCTAGTCCATGGTGGCAGACTTGACACGGCAGAGCTCACGAGCCACTATGAGTCACTGCAAGGCTAGTTTCAATGGCACATTTGGTGGCCTCTTCGATGGGAATTTCTACCTCTGGCATTTCCATACTGAACACTTTGAGGGTAGTAGTTACTGAGTGGTGCCTGGGTGTTATGGATAGATTGGTTAGTGGCGTAAGGGCTGTACCAGGTCTGTGAGAATAGCTGGTGGGGAACCTAGCATGGGAATAATCCATGAAAGTCTTCCGCACTATCGTGTCCGTCGTCGTAGGACCCACCACTGTGACTGAGCACATAGGCTAGCCATGCAAGTTTGGAAGCGCTAAGCTTGAGCAGGTGATCTTGAAGGAAACAATGGGTTTGTCTACACATTTAGTTTGAGCATCAATAAATGCTAATATTCTGGCTGCCCTTCAGAGAGATATATATCCTAATAACATAATCCTGTTTTGCCCTTTGGATGCATCAATGCATCACACGTTGGAAGGGATATTAAAGCTAGGCCATATGGACCAAAAGTCATATCTCGATATTTTTGAGCTGAATGGCGATATACAATATATAACTCCATATTGTTAGTTAAATGCTCAGTTGTAAGCCACAATCTACATGTGAGATGTCACAAACCCCCTTCGTTCATGAGACATTTATCAAAATAAAGTGCAAATAAAGGGTTCCTCTTCCTGTTTGAGAATACACATGGCGGTGTAAATATCAACATGCAAATACAAAATTGTAGTATTTGTAATTGTGTGTGTGTGTGTGTGTATTTATATGTATATCTCGATGTTAACAATATTGTCTCGCCCTATACCATTTATTTTGAATTCTGTTTATTAGCAGTATTAACTCAACTCAATTATTCAATTCCAAAGCCAAAAATCGCTTACCAAAGGAGCAAATACGGTTCCCAATAGTATGAAAAGAAACAAATGGGGTATAACCATAATCCAAAAAGAAAAGAAAACAACATAGAAGAAAACAAGGCATCTTGGTTTGACATCATCTAATAATCTGCAAGGGATCCGTACGTGCCTGCAAGGGATCGCCTTTCAGGCGGCCCCCCATAGTGGTGGGCACAGTCCAGACAAATCAAATGACGTCTATAGTCCAGCATAACTGTCAACCATTGGCGAAGAGCTCATAGTCTTATATTCAAAGGAAGTCACAATCAAGTGTTCACTGTGGCGTATCGTCTGATGGGCAAAAAATCACAAGGAGTGCATCCCACGCCTCCACGTTCTTTGAATGTTCATGAGTGCCATCTCTCAGGGTCCTATACCAGGCAGAGGTCTCTGCCGCAATCCATATTTCAAAATCAACACTATTGTGGCCCCTTCATTAGGTGCCAGGACACTGCAATACATCTTTTGGCCAAGACACGTGCTAAATCAATACTTTTTTTTTTTTTTTTAATTTATTTGTAAATCAACACACAGGAGAAATTATACAAATGCATTAAATGAAGCTTCTCAAATCGTGCAAACCCAGAGTCCCCTTCTCCCATCCCAAGTGTTCCCCGGCGAGCATGGTTCTCGGGCCTCAATTGGACTGGTCTGGTGGTGGTAGCGGGACATCCATGGCGTGAAGGGCTCTTGCAATCAGGCGCGGTTTGTGGGTCAGGGCCGGGTAGTTCAGGTCATAGTCCAGTACTGGCACCCAGATGTTTCGAAATCGGTGAAGCAGTCCCACTTTGGCCGCCGTGACCCTCTTGGCTATCAAAATATCCCAGCGTTTAACACAGCAAAGGGCCATCAAGGGTCCGTCAGCAGACTTCCAGGTGCGGGCCACCGTGATCTTAGCCGCTAACAAGAACTGGGACACCAGAGCAGCTCTTCTCCCCGACCGCGGGTACGAACCTGGCAGTGGAATCCCTAGGAGGACCTGTTCGGGCGTAAGCGGAATGGTCACCTGGGTGACATCCTTTATGGTAGCTAAGCAAAGGGTCCAGAACTCCTTCACTCGGGGGCAGGTCCACCACATATGGAAGTAGGATCCTGGAAGGCCGCAAAGTCGCCAACAGTGGGGGTCCAGTGCCGGTTGGAAGTGATGAAGGCGTAGAGGGGGATAGTACCAGCGCAAGAGTAGCTTATGGGCACACTCCCGGTTGGTAATGCAGCGGGATGTCGTCTGCGTTCTTGTCCATATGTCCACCCACATGTGGTCCTCAATGGTCTGTCCGAGGTTCGTTTCCCATTGAGACATGTAGGAAGGCCTAAACTGGAGGGGATCCTCCTGCAGCAGTCTATATAGGGCCGAGATCCTTCCCCGGGCCGGTAGGTCATTCACCGTCAGCTCTAGTGAGGTGAGGGGTCTCGAGGCTGCCGCACGGGTCTGCGGGTGAGAGCACCAGTGCATAAGTTGGGCGTAGGAATAGCTATCCGTTTGTGCCAACTGGAAAGTCATCTTGCAGCGTTCAAAGATTAGGTGGGGAATCCCCCTCGAAAAGTTGTCCCAGAGTGGTGAGGCCCCTGGCGACCCAGTTTCTAAAGTTTTGGGGGTAGGCCCCGGGGGAAAAGGCTCGGTTGAGGAAGATTGGGGAGAGCACACTCAGGCCTCCTGGGACACCACGGTGTCTGTGAGCCCACTCCCAATCCCTTATCATTTGTTTTGTGGCTGTTAAGGTGCCAGGCCAACTTCGGCGTAGGGCTGTAGGTAGGAACGAGAGGAAGCGAAGGGGGAGAGTGAGGCAAGATTGTTCGATTTCCACCCATTTCGTCTGACCTGTAGCAAGCCCCATGCTTGGAGGTGGGCTAGTTGCGCCGCCATTTGGTATTTACGGAGGTCGGGTACCCCTAGACCTCCCAGTCTCGTGCTGGCCATCATTGTTCTTCGTGGGATGCGCGCTTTCTTTCCCCTCCAGATGAACTCCACCATCTTTCTTTGGAGCCGCTGTAGGGGGGGGAGCGCAATGGTGATCGGGAGGGCGGCACAGGCATAGAGGAAGCGAGGAAGTAAGTTCATCTTGCATGCCGTGATGCGGCCTAGGAGGGAGATCTCTTGTGATTGCCAATGGGTCAGATCCTTTTCTAGTTCCTCGAAGAGTGACGGAAAGTTAGCCCGATAGACGTTCGTTGGATGTGCAAGGATCTGAACCATCAGGTAGGGGATCGATTTGGTGCTCCACTGGAAAAGGACCTCTCTCCTCCAAGGCCTCTCGTTCAGCCGAGGTGAAACCCACTCCCAGCGCCGCTGACTTTTGAAAGTTAATTGCGAATCCTGAGACCACCCCAAAGTTTTGGATTTCAGTTAAGGCCTCCCTCATGGAACCCTCAATGTTTGTAATGGTGAGCAGAACATCGTCCGCATAGAGGGCCACTTTATGTTGGGCAGAGCCAGTACTCGGGCCACTGATTCGGGGGTTTTAAATCGATACTTTTAATCACGTGTCTATATTTATGTGGCCTGGGGTATGCACCCAATAAGCATTCTACACAGCCATCCAAACTTGGATGGCAGCCAACGGCCTCTGTCTAAACGGAGATAAAACGGAGATCCTTCTAGTAGGCACCAAGGAAACCCTAAACAAACTCCCACCTCAATACAAAACCTTTAACATCGACAACCCCGCCATTACGGTCTCCTCAGCAGTCAAAACCTTAGGAGTATACCTTGACTCAACTCTGTCAATGTCACGTCAGGTCAATGCCATAGCCGCCTCCTCTGCGCTCACCACCAAGGTAATCAATGCGGTTAAACCCTTCCTCTCTGCTAAAAACTGCCTATCAATACCAGAGTCGCAGCAGGCACCAAACTGGACTACTGCAATGCCCTTTTTCTGGGCACCTCTGCAAAAAACCTAAACAAAATGCAAATCACACAAAATAATGCCCTAAGAGCAGCACTGAGCATTCCCAAAAGGGGACACATCTCTCAGGCCAGGAAAGAGGCCCATTGGCTACCAGTAAAAGATTGCATCCTTTTCAAGACCATGGCCCTCACATAGATGCCTCTCTGCTAATGCCCCTCCTTACCTATCGGATGAGCTGAGGGTGATCCTTTCCACCAGACCCACTAGATCTCATCTGACCAACCAGATCCACGTACCCACCTTCAAAAGAAGGGTCCAGCTTACAACACTTGGCACCAAAAAACTGGAACGCTCTACCCTCTGCACTAAAACGAAAAATCCTACAGCACATTCCGCAAACAGCTGAAAACCATGCTGTTCAACTAACCCACCTCTTAACCTTCCTCTACATATTGACTGTTGGTATCATAATGAATGTACTTTCCCTGCTGTAATGTATTCCTGTCCTACAAGAGCATACTATATGCTAACGTACTTTCCTGTTTTACCTTCCTGCTGTAATGTATTCCTGTACCAAGTGAGGATACTGTAAAAGCGCCACGATGCCCCCGGGTTGAAATGCGCTATATAAATACATTTTGTTGTGTTCCATTGGTATCTCATAACCCTGCGTTAACAGAAGCCATTTTTATCTGGTGACAAAAAGCATCCACCAGCGGATACTGCCAGAACACATGAAAAAGATCTGCAGCGCCAGACCATGGGCAGACAGGCTGCACCGTAGGAGCAAACCTGGCCACTTAACTGGGTGTCGTATACGTTTGGTGGAGTACATTTAGTTGCAGTAGATGAGACATGGCATTACATGAAACCTTGACAAAATCAGTGCAGTGTTCCATTGATCATCAGTAAGCTGCTGCACGAAATCCGCTTCCCACTGTTCTTTCAACCTCGTATTCTGCACACTGTCTGCATTCAACAAGCACCCATACAACCGGATGCGAGCCACCCTCCAGTTCACGGGGAGCAGGTGCAAGCGGATCTAGGTCACCTGGCCTAAGCACCACCCACCTTCTTAGCCCTGCCTCTTCCTTCTTGACTCTTAGATCAAGGGCGTCCGAAGTGAAGGGCAGACGAAAAGGGCAATTCCTGTTCGGACCAGGAGGACCCAGGGTTTGAACCCCTGCTCGGACAGCAGGTAAGCATGCACCAGCATGTCTTTACTCCCTCTGTCCCCACAGGCCATCCCCACCCCATCCTGGTCCCCCTGTGATGTTCCCTTGTGCCCCCCTTCCCGCACACAGGTGTTGCCTGTTTTGCTTGATTCTTCTACCCTGCTCCCCCTCCCCCCACAACGCCCTTCCAGCCTACTTCTGCAGGAGTCTGTCCTGATGCATTCCGGTTTCACCATCACTGTCTTGTGGCCAATGTTGGATTTGACCTTTATGGACTTCATTGAGTCACAGTGCATCAACCCTTTCTCAACTCTCATGCTGGACTTCCTTTGCATCCTGTACTCATGGTGGCCCTGAATCCTGCTGTTCCCATCTTCATCTTGTATCCTGGCTTGCAACATTATGTGTTACTACTGACTTCTGCAGTTGTATTTCCTCTTCCCTCTTGCTTCTCCACCCTTTTGACTGGTTACTCTCTGTTCTCTCCTCCTCTCCCTTTCTTCCTTTTCCTTTCTCATCCACTTACTTTCATCTATGCACTTACTCTATCAGAATTGGACCTAGTATGATAGAAACCTCGTCTGTCTCTTCCCCCCCCTTCCCTAACCTGCTCCCCCACACCCCGAGCACTATCTGAAATGTCGTCGGGCCTAGTACGATAGTCGCTTGTTTTGTTCCTCCCCTCCCTTTCTGCACCCCTCTCTCTCACTTTGTTTTTCTCTGGCTCTACCAGAAATATCATCGGGACTAGTACGGTAGTCGCCTGTATGTTTCAATTTCCTTCCCACTGTCCCCTTCCTTTCCTTAGCTCTTGCACTATCTGAAATGTCGTCAGGCTGAGTATGATAGTTAATTCCACATCCTTACTGTCATGGCCTGTAAGAATGTCATTGTATTTTCCCATGTTCCCTCCCTTGCATTGAAGCGCTTTGAAACACATTATGTATAGGCTTGGTGCTAGCAATGCAGCAGGCTGCAGTTCGTCTGGCCAGTTTGCCCATCTTTTTGCAACCTTCAAACGTTTTAGATATTGCAAAAACTGGCCTTTGGGAAGACGACCTATCTGGCCAAATCCCCCCAGTTCGTGAAAAACCCTGTCCTTGTACATATTCCCCCATGTAGTGAGCTCCATCCCACCACCGTCTGGCGGCCGGCAACTCATCTCCTTCAAAACACACATCCGCTGCCATGTGGCGAGTATGGATTGTGCAACTTCAACACCTTCAACACTCTGCCCCACACTTGCCGTCCTTACCTGACCAGTAGTGTCAGATGGCCATTCTATATCATATTTTGTAGGTCGCCTAACAAAAACACAGAATTGTTTTTAGGCAGCCTACAAAAAGCGAAAATACAATATTGCTTCGCCACCACAACCTCTTGTGGGATTTAATCAAACGTGGGGGTTTCACATCCCTAACCCCCCTCCCACAGCCCCTGTCGCCTACCAACACTTCCTTGTAAACAAAAATTCACAGAAACGCAAACGCAACACACACACAAACATGAACATGCAACACAAACGCCCGTTCTACCCAGACTGCGCTAAGGGGTCGTTTTTATTTTTACATATTTATTTTTTTATGATTTATTAACTTAAGACCCAGTTGGCCTAGACAGCAATCGGGGCCTCTTTAATCGCAGCCGTACGTGGCACTTTTTGCAGCAGCATAGCATCTATAGTAGGTTCATCCGAAAACCAGCTAACAGAGTTGTGCAGCGAGGTAGCTCAAGCTCCAAACACAGCAATTGCACACCAGCATCTCTATATGCCATGCATAGGGTATTCAGAGCAACCTACTGCCTACCGTGACTCCAGAGAAATCCCCTGAGCATAGTGTACAGGCATGAAAAGAAACCAGCAGCAATATAGTAATGAACGTTTGCGGAGGTGCAAAGTCGGCTTGGCAATATTATCATGTTCCCTAGTGCTACCCGCCCATAAGTGATAATGGTTGTTTACCCCAAAATGTCATGGATCGTGTCACCCCCTCTACCACCTTAACCGTGCTCATAGTGTGCTTTTCTTCTGTCGTGTGCTATGTGGCGTGTCTTGGAATTAGGCTGGTCAATTATATGCTGCAAGCGGCGAAGATTCATAGAGGTTTTCGTCCGGGCACAAATCCTGTTTGGTTCTTATGAATTAAGGCCCCAATTACCTTTTTTGCAAAGCTGCCCAGCCAGCAGCGCAGTTAGTATTTTCACATCTTGGTTGAACAAGATGGAGGAGCCCGGAAAACTTAGAAATAAAACCGCAGCTTTAAAAACTTTGTATTTATGTTTGCGGTCGCTTTTGGAGCGGCCGCAAACATAAATACAACGTTATTGTGTTGGAAAACGCTGTGGTTTTTCTTTCCAAGTTTCTCAGGCTCCTCCGGCTCGGAGGAACCTGAGAAACTCGGAAAGAAAAACTGCAGCGTTTTCCAACACAACCGCGTTGTTTCTGCCTGAATCTGCTTTCCCATTTGGGGCTCTCGGGCTCCCCACGGGGAGCCCGAGAGCTCCAAATGGGAAAGCAGATTTAGGCAGACACAACGCAGCATTTACCATTTCCCATTTGGGTCTCTCGGGCTCCCCACGGTGAGCCTGAGAGCCCCAAATGGGAAATCAGCTGTAGGTAGAAACACTATGCGGCATGTAAACATAACCACGTTGTGTTTCTGCCTGCTGTGGCTTTCACTTTGGGTCTCCGGTGCTCCCCTGCGAGCACCGGAGACCCAAAGTGATGGCCATAGCAGGCAGAAACACACGCGGTTGTGTTGGAAAATGCTGCGGTTTTTCTTTCCGAGTTTCTCGGGCTCCTCCGAGCCGGAGGAGCCTGAGAAAGCTGGAAAGAAAAACCGCAGCGTTTTCCAACACAATAATGTTGTATTTATGTTTGCGGTCGCTTCAAAAGCGACCGCAAACATAAATACAACGTTTTTTAAAGCTGCAGTTTTATTTCTAAGTTTTCCGGGCTCCTCCAGCACTTACCGATATTCAGCTGCAGCTTTCCTGCTCTGGTCTCCGGTCCCCGTCCTCCGCGTACAGCACTAATGAAGGGAAAGCCACCCAGCGGTAGCTTTTGTTTACTACAGCTGGCTGGCTTTTCCTTCATTAGTGCCGCAAAAGCCAGCACGGGAGGGCCTCCATTTCACAAAATGGATGCGCCCATGTGCTTGCTTTTGCGAATTTTGAGCTTGAATAGCTCAAAACTTTACATAGGAAGTTTTAAAAAAGAGAATGCTAGTATTTTTTGTTTTTTATGTTGCCTATCTATTTTTTTAATAAAAACTTTTACTAGACCATGCCTTTAATTCTGGCAGGATAGAGTCCCAACTGGCGGAGCCTTTCTTTTGTGGGGCCAAACATGTTCCTCTTTTTTTGAACTAGGGACGTACAATCTGGGTAGATGGCGATTTTGGAGTTGCCCCATTATATAGTGCTGCCCTCTCCAGAAGAATGCAAGATCTCCTCCTGGTCTTTGAAATTGAGCACCCTGGCAATTGTGGGCTGTGGATTGGCTCCTGGCGGCGGCCGCCTCTGCTGCGAGCAATGTGCCCTCTCAGTCGTGAATCCCAGGGACAACCTTCCTGGGCCAACTTTTTGTAGTATCAGATTCTCAATGTAGGAGGTAGGATCAAAGCCTTTCGTGCCCTCAGGCAGGCCCAAGAGGTATGTTATTTCTTCGCGATCTCCCAGCTGCATCCTTAGCACGCATTTCCAGCACAGCATTCTTCACTTTCAGGGCTTTCACTCTTGACTCCAGATCTCTAGTGGCTGTTGCAGTGTCTTGCAGCAGTGACTCTGTAGCCAATGACTGAATGTCTTGCCTCAGGAGGTGCACATATATTTTAACTTCCTCATTCTTACCCTACAAAGAGTATGGTGAAGCTCGATAGCAGCCATGAACTGTCTTCTTGGGACTCCTTCAGTGCCAGCTGTGCCTCTGCCTGCTCAACGCCATCAATTGGAGTAGGGTGCAAGGGCCGCAAGGGACTCCATGATTGTGCCCTTATTGCCTCCTGTCTGTTTGGGGCCCGGCATAACAAGAGCACGCAGGACGCATTCCTCACAATCTCACCGTGCTGCTAGACAATAGGAGGAGGCGCTTTATATTTGGGTGCCCCCTCCCCTGATGGCCACAGAACAAGTGCAGTAGTTAAGGGGCCCAGTGGGTAGCACGCATCAGCACGCATCCCTACTACTCACCAAGGAAGTAAGGAGGCCCAAAAATGGAGGACACCCCCAATGTGTCGCAAGGAGGAAACGCCACCAGATTCCTCTCACCAGGTTATCACAGTTATGAAGCGAGTCCATGCGGGTAGCATTGTAAGAGTAAATCCTTAGATTCACTGACATGCCTGTATATGGCATCCTCTATTCAGGCAATCTCCAGCATTGAGCCTTCTTGATACAGTGTATTTTCCTTGTACACAACTCAGTTTTTAGCCTCTCAATTTAGTCACTCACCTGATGCACATGTATTTCAGTATGTCACTTGTTGTGAGCCACCAGCTGCTGTCAAGTGAATGTGGCAAATTTAGCAGGCGCCTTCAATCCAGATTATCCACACTCATTAAGCTGCGTGTATTCACAGCCTGACACCAGGCTGTCAATGATTCCGTTCCTGTTGTATGGTGCGGCAGCCTCCATTACCGAGCCGGCCCTGCAGATGAAGTGTGGGACTTCGGGGCCGTGTGCGCTCCTGCGCGATTCATGTTCACAATGTACCAGTCACCCCAAGGGACTCACCTGCCCCACTCTGACTTGCGCTGCAGCAGCGCTGAGTACTTCTCTCCGGGGAGCCTGATGTGCGTCCCTGCAGCAGCTCCTTCTGCAGGGACCCCCCCCAGTGGTACTCCTCCACCAATGCAGGCTACAGCACCCGCCTGCCCGCCTCACCACATTTTAAGTGCAGGCTACAAATGCTACACAAGTTTGCAGCCGCCGGATCCGTCACTATCTTGCGTGCGCCCTGGCGCGGCCGCCATTTTAGTATTAGCCGGAACCACAGAGCTGCTCCGTAACTCGCCCCCTGTGTTACTGCTCCAGTTATGATTAATGAAAATCCGTGCAGTAATATGATAAAATGCACTGCTGAAAGGATCTTTATAAGGATCCAGGCGGGAGTTCATGTCCTCACGGCATGGACCCTGGCCCTGCCCCCATCTCATCCTATAGCATAACAAGCCAAGTGATCCAAAGGAGATGCATCATCCACAGTGAATTGATTTGCATACAATTTAGCGAAGTTACTTCTGCAATCCAATTCATTTATACAGCTCTTTGGTGAGTGTTTAATAACCACCAAAGTCCTTTGAAATCCCAATCATTTTGCTTTAGTACCACATCCAGATTTTGGGTATGGTACTGATGAACTTTATATGACTTGAGCCATTTTATTAAGTGTAACCTCTCTTATTATTGCTGCTAATTGTCAATTTTGGATCCCCTTAACCTGTATTTTTATGGCTCTAAGAGCCTGTCTCAGCTGGCATTTGCGATTTCTGATTTGTACATCAAAGGAGACCTTACACTGCGTGGTGAAATGTCTCTGCTTCCACTGCACTTAAAAACCCACTTTCTTCTTCCGAAGTGTCAGTGTTTTCCCGAAATTACTCTGGACCATTCTTCCGAGTCTAATAGCACCTTTGCTTGGAAACACGCAAGGGGCTTACCCCCACAGTCTTGGTAGTGATGTCAAACTATTTGGGAGGGGCATTGCTTTAATTAAAAACATTGGATGAACCCATACCGTACAGAGCCTCCAGAAACACTTCAAGGATGAGGGAACAACCCACACCCCGATCAGCAACTCGTTATGTTTTTATTCACTGGCTCTTACCCATCCCCAATGTGAGTGTCATGTTTTGGGGACTTGCATTAGCACAACACTGCTCCTTTTATTGGCTGATGGACAGTCTCTACAGATGTGTAGGGAGATCTTCCAAATGCTTCCCCGTTATGTAGTAGTACAGTTTTCTGATTTTCAATGTATTTAAGCTGCAGGGAGTTACAAAATGCAGAAAGCCTTACAAATAAACTACCTGAACAAATTGGTTCAACACGGTATGCTTTTGTGCTTGGAGGGACTGTTTGGTGAGTATCCATGTGTCATTTGTCTTGGCACTAAGTCTACATAGAGCAGCAAATCTAGAAATCCCTGTCTCAGTACTTGGCATGACGAGTTGAGGTCAACGGAACACTACTCATGGAAAGTATAATCCAACACATTTATTCCACAGTGTGGATGGATGGGCACCTATCCAGGTAGTAACCTGGAAACACTAAACAGAATGACTTTTCTGGCTTGAGGTCAGGGAACAATAACTATGGTAAAAATAATTGATAGTGTCATGGATGAATGTTGGCTCTGTGAGTGTAAGGGTGAACTCCCTGATAATGGCACACCTCACATAGCCCTATTGAACTCCCCAGGGTCAGTTGAAGTAATGCCTATAAACCTATGGGGTTTAGTCAAAAACTTCATAAGTCAGAAGAACTAATTTTAAATATTTCAGGATGACACTCAAATGTGCAAGGGCCTGTTATAAAGGACACAATGTTCTTCTCCCGATTCCCTACTCTGGAAAAAAAGGTCCCTTAAATATTGCTCCCAGCTTTCTTCTCTGCTTCGAAATAGCATAATACTCATTGGTTCTTGAGTTCAGGCTGAGTAACCTGAGCCCAGTGTGGAACTGACCTCCTACGCCTAGCCCTTGAGGATCTGTTAGACTAGGACTCCCTGCCTTTTCTCTGTCTTTTCACTTACTTCTAGTATTGGACCAGCATCCTTGTTTTGGTTCCCCAGGAGATGGGAATGGATTGGTCTCTGCATTGCTCCTTAAACATTAATTGTACTGCAAGTCTTTCCGCGGGCTTGCTCCAGCCTCTATCCCTTGTATTAATGCCAGCAGGTCTCCAGAACCTATTCTGTCTCAACTGGGTCTGACCTCTACCACTGGCCAAGTTACCGCATTAAATAGATTCCTCCAGTCTCGTAACCTCTTCTTTGGGTGACTGGACACAGAAAGTCTAATATTCTAGCCCCCACCAGGGCATGAGATGTAGCTGCCATTAAATGCTTGATTGTTGCGCCAAGAGTGGTCTCCACCAGTGTCTGGTATAAAGCCCCAGGAAGATCCTGGGCTCCCATTATTGCCCCTTGGTTGATACGCTCTCTCCAATGGTTCACTAGAGCCCACCACTCTGGGACCTCCTCCAGATAAGCAGATCCAGGCATGGGTATGGGGTACAGTCCCCAACCGACTTCACCAATTTTTCACCTCCTTCGTCGGGACACCAGTAGTGTCTGGATTTACGCTCCCAGCAAACTCAACTTTCTTTTTCTTGGCACTGGCCTCCACCTGTGTCTAGATGGAACTCTGTTCACCTTCTTGACTGGTCTATTCCAATGTTTGAGAAAAAGCCTCCAGCAAGCTCTGAGCTTTCTCCAACGCCCTGGAATCTTGGTGTTTCACTTCTCCTGTCATGGACTGGGTCTTTTCATACCTCGATTTACCTCTTCTGTGTAACCCCTACTCTGACTTTAGAGCTTTTCCATTGGCTCCCCTCTAGAGTTCCAATAGTTACATCAGGTGTGTATTCTTTAGTCTGTTTATCTCCCCTTATCCACAGCTGCATAGAGCATGTATTATCTATTAACCCTAAAGTGGCTGTATGAACATCACCTCTGTTCTCCCATGGCATAAGGTGTGACTTCTCTTAATAATTCCCTTAGCCACATGACATTTGTTCTTATTATTAAGCTTGAAGCTGTGACTGTGGGTTTAAAAATCCCACCCACCATTTTGAAGTCAGGCGGAAGCCTCAAGGTGATCCCACTACTTGGGGACCAGCACGCTAGCAGCTCCTCTTCTGGCTGCACCGCCCCACCGCTCTGCTGAAAATCCAACTCCTGCACATGGGCCACAGTGGATTCATCCTGATGTTTAGTCTTCCCCATAGCCAGCTCTGCATGGATGCCCGGACCAAGCAGCCATTCTCTCTCAATGCAGGGTAAATACCTCCCAGTGAGCCGTGTCACATTGGCAGCAAAGAGTGGAGTTCTCCCATGTCCTGTATTGGGTCTCTGGGAACTGCTCTGAAACGAGGCACCAGACTGATCGGAGATTCAGTCCCTTCATCCCTACCCATGTCAAAGCTCTTCTCTCCTGATGCCATAAGCAAACCAGGACACAAGCACCAATTCCCTCACCTGCCTCAGCTAACTGGGAAATTACTTCATGGTGACCTCACTTTCCCTTAAATGTGGTTGTCGTGGCCTGGTAAGGGCTCCCGAAATGTGACTTGAAATCAATACTTACACTGCTTAGATGAGTGCAACCATGACTTTTATCTCTCAAAACATTACCATTATTATGAAAAGATAAAAGTCTGGTAAATATATTAAATCATTTTTTTTTAAAGCTTGCTTCCACAGATTTCGCAGCGAATAACGCGATAAGAAACCAGTGAATCAATTTGCCAATTGTGGAGTGAGCCCTTCTGCTAACTCTTGCATACCTGGGAGTGGCACAATTAAGAAAGTGGCACTGGGATTGAACTGCAAGCATTCTCTAACTCAAAGGTCAGGTGATTGATTAATGCATTCAATTCATACCAATCCCATTCCCACATAGTAGCATTGATCTGTTACTTCTGCGAACCTTGGGACTTGATCGGGGCAGGTAGTGGGATTAAACGTTCCTCCTGTGATGTGGGAGGTCAGTGAAGACCGCGTTGACAGACATTTTTTATTTGAGAGAATTTGTGCTTGATTACATTGATGTCTTAGTTACTTTTTACAATAACCCCCTTACAATGTTAGTGTATCTGGACAGAAATCTGCATTGGTTCTGTCATTGCCTGTATCTTTTCCTTTCTTTTATAAAGTGGGGACTTTCACTGTGAATGACTGTTGCCAATATTTATTTCCAAAGCCTACCTCTTAGCCATCTTTTACAAAATTGTGGTGTTCGTAGTTACCTGCACAGCCTACAATGGCAATCATTGTATTGTTCTCAAAAGGCAGAGGGGCTGCATCGGCCGTGCTGATATTCAAACCTCTGACCTGCAAATTGTGCACAGATAAGTAAGCACTTAACTCATGGCCCTACCTGGCCCATGATAAAACATTTTGTCAGGTTTTCTATTTAACCTGCTTATTTTATCTTTGCAAGAACTCAAATGTGACCACTGTGATGAATCAAGAGAATTCGCCCCTTCCCCCCCAAAGTGGAGCCTCCCTGTGAGGCTAGGGAGATGAGCCTGCTCCGCAACATCCTCCCTAGGGTTAGAGGGCAAGTGGGACCTCACTGGGTGAGACTCACCCCCCACCCGCCTCCCTTTTGGGATAAGGACTCCACCCTTTGGGGACATTAGAAACTCCCTCCAGCTGGATACACCATGGATTACATGGGATGTTTTAAAGCATCAGAAAATGTGAACAGTCACTACTGGGATGAAGAAACCCCTAAAGGATACCGTTCTTTGAGAAGAGAAGATCATGTCCATTTAAATACATTAAACACTTTACTGGGACGACTACGTTAAAGAGCATAAAGTAGAACGAGCGGTGAGAGAAGCCCGAGCAAGGACGAGAGTGGCACGAAGAGAGAGAGAGAGGATCATGTATGCAAACTGGGGGAGGCCACAAGCTGCGTCTCAACTGGTGATGACGAGAACCAGAGTGCTCCACAGGACACCAGAGTTGCAGCGGACCCGTAATCTGAGGAATCAGCAGGGCAGGAGCCTAACCGAAGGTGGTGGCGCGACCTCGGAAAGGTATCCGGGGTGGATGGGCAGTCCGCATATCATAGCCTATACCATCGGCAACGAAAGGTTGCAGGGTGTCCGGATATGCAGCTGAGCACCGGAACACAGTGAGAAGACACGAGAGAACAAGGAGCTGAATTCCAGAGAGAGAAAGATACCAGCTTTCCAGGAGAGGAAACCCAGTCTCGGAGAAGGAAGCCTTCGGCATATGTTCTCCCTCCAGACAGAAGGTAATGGGCAGAACAGGAAGTATGGCAAGGCAGTGAATGAAGATACATTGGAAAAGGGGGACCTGTGAAACTAAGAGAACAGGTTGATGGAAAAACTGGTTAATGAGAAAGCGTGCCAGTGGATGAAATCCCCCTGGGAAAAGGGGGAAAAATAACTCGCTATACTGAATATGAACAACATAGTACTAAAAGGAAAGAAAGAGACATGATCATGAGCCTATACTTGTAAACAAGACACAGATTCAAGGGATTCCAGATAGTTGGAACCATTATAATATAAGGGTGAAAACCACCAATTATCACATTCCCTCAAAGGGCACGTGGAAGTTTCTACTGATGAGAGACAAGCAAGCAAAAGGTAATCCAAGTGAAGAAGGAAAGCTCAAGTTCTCCTTCTGGGAATTGAAGAGAAGAATGCAAGAAGTCACATGAGAGTAGTTGCGAATTATATCTTCGACTGGTACTAGAAGTACCGTTAGGGGAGTTACTCTAACTTAAAATGTTTGTTTAGTGGTCAGGTCAGTTAGGGTAGTTTTGGACAACGGACATATTTATTTGGCCATTCACGACTGACTAACAAGCACCTTAGTTAGTAAAATAGGTAGGGACCACCCATAGACCTAGCGAAAGATAGGCTGCATATTATTATTTTAATAAAATATTGTAAATCCTGTCCTCCCAGGGTCCATGTCCTCCTGACTCGCCACACCACTGAAAGTACCAAAGCGACCACGCACTATACCTTTGTATGCAGATGATGCCCCTTTCTTAGAGCTAAATGGATGTGATATTATTACTCAGTTATTGAAGTGTAGTGTTTACCTGGCACCCATGTTACATAGTATTTCAACATCACTAAACTACAAATATTGAAGCAATACCCAATATATGGTTCTTGCAATGGTAGTCTTCACTTTCGGAAGCATGTAGTATATGGCCACCCACATCCGTATCTAACTCGCTGTAGCCATTGAACATGGGAACAGATTAACATGGGTGCCAGTCGTGACATCCCTGGGTTACACAAGGCTGTGGCAGATTAGAACGACAAAGGCTGTCATCATCTAGTGGAGCCCCCACAGACAATTCTGCGAGGAGACCCACACAGGGAAACTGGTATAACCTGATCGAGAGGCGCTTAGATTATTGCAGGAAGCACAAAAGGCATTCAGGTCTCCAATGATGGCCCCTGCAGGGTTCAAATAGTGAGAAATATGCAGGCGCCTGTGTCGTATTGACGGGATGTGACATTGAGTCTCCCAACGTGCTACAAAGCAGAACATTTGTCAGCCTAATTACATCATATATTTTGTTTGTAAATGGTGTCCAGGTTTTGGGGCCAAATCCACAACTGAGGAAATGGCAACAAATGTTAAGTGTGCACCACACTGATTAGTGGCAACCCAAAGTGTTAAAATTGATCCGTCCTGCTGCATTATGTAACCCCTAGGCCAAATGCTCTTTAATGTACCAGATAGAAAACACATTATTTTGCCTATGCACATGATCCTAAATGAAAACCCTATTCTACTTCTTTTGCTCTGCCTCTTTAGCTGCATCTGGCTCTGCCCAACCATCAAGTGACGTGCCCCTGTGTGTAACTACTAGGCACATTTCTTCATGCTTAGGCGATCTGCCTCTGAATGTAAGCACTTTTTTCATATTACTGTATTATGTTTATTTATTTTTAATGTGATATAGTTTTATAAACAAAAACTTTACACATTCAACATAAAAAACTACTTACACAATTTTTAACATAATTTACACATAGAAAAATCAATTACTTTCTTATTCAGTTTCAAAGTTGCAAATTTCTCCAAGTCAACATCATATACACCGCTGAATAACTTAATCTAGTGACTTATTTTCTTGCTATTTCAGGGGTGGATTGTTCTTTGAGTTTTACCTTGACCATATTCCATACTCTATAAAGAGCCAGATGTAAACTTGCATTCAGGGTATTAACACACATATACCAGAAATCTTTTGACTTAATGTGATCTAAATTATGCACATACTTGCTATAATGCTTCATATAGATGGTACTCAGTCTGGGGCATAGCATGAGGACATGTCTTGCCGTTTCGAGGGCGGTTTTATTCTTAAATATCCTACAGAAGCGCTCTAATTTGGGAATAGCCCTTTCAGGGCCAAGGACAGTTAGGACTGTTAGATGGTTAATACGTAGCAATAATAAAAAACGTCTTAAATTGTCCGAAGGGCATAGGTTCAAATATCCTTGTGCCTTTCTATAGGTATAGAGTGTGTGGGATATGAACCCATAGCTATGTAGGCTTTCAAGATGTTTGAAGTTATTTTGCCAGTCCCAGATTTTTAATCGCTCTCCCATTTGATATTTCAAATGTTCGAAATTCTCACTCCAATTAGGGGTCCACTCAATCCTCTCAAATAGTGATGTCATTTCTCTTACAAACTTAATCTGCTTGTTCCCAATTATCTCTTCTTTCATTGTCAACAGGAGAGGATTGGTAGTGCTCGTATGCATCTTAATATAGAGTTCAGCTCTTTTCTTTAAGACTAGAGCTTTTAGAGAGAGTAGCCCCAATTCCAATCTTAATATCGCCATTGGTATTCCCTGTGGAAGACCCAATAGCCTACGCCAGAACCTACCCTCCAATACCTGGAGCCATTCAAGATTAAGATGGATCAGAGCTTCCAGTCCATAAGTTACCATTGGCACCAAGCATTGGATGTAAAGTTGGCGAGCCGCCCAAATAGAGTAACCACTCTGCTTGTAAGAGAACTGGCAAATCATAGCGGTTAATTGTGCCGCCTTTATTTCACGATTTTGTATACAGGATTGAAAATTTCCTCTGGAGTCAAATTCCACTCCTAGGTATTTATAGGAATGTGTGTATTGGATTTCCAAACCTCTAATCATCATTCTCGGGCGGCTCTCCTTACCATGACTGTAAAGAATCAGTTCTGTTTTCATATGATTTATTATAAGTTCATTCTCTTCTGCATATTTCCAGAGCCTCTCAGCCGAGCGAGAAATTCCACTGAATGTGTGGTCAAATATGACCACATCATCCGCATATGCCATGATAAAGCAGTGCTGGGTGCCTATTTTGGGGGGGCAATTATGCACCTCACGTAAGTGTTCCGGAATATCAGAGACAAATAGATTATACAGGGTGGGTGCCGTTACACACCCCTGTTTCACCCCTCTGATTTGCTTTATCACCCTGGTTGTAGTCCCACTTCCATCTAGCCTCAGCTGTACTGAGGTATCTTGATGAAGGAGCTGTAGGTAGTAAAGCAATCCTTCGGGGCATGCCATTCCCCTTAACTTCCTCCACAGTTTCTCTCTATTGACAGTGTCAAATGCTGCCTTAAAATCAATGTATAAAGCATACAGCGGAGGGTTATTAGGTGAAAGGGCTTTGTATCTAAGACTATTCATGATCAGTAGGTTATGAGTAGTAGAATATCCCATTCTGAATCAGCTTTGAAAGCGGTCCAAGAGTCCTATCTTTTCTGCCCAAGTCTGTAGTCTCTGCAGAAGCAAAGAGGCAAATAATTTGCCCGAGCAATCTAACATGGAAAGCAGACGATAGTGTCCTGGGTCCGTTCTGTTACCCCTTTTAAATACCGGTACTAGAATTGCTTTTTGCCAGGTTTCCGGAATTCTCCCCTCTATTAATACCTTTTCAAAAAGTATTTTTAGGAGATTGGCCCAGAAAACCGGGTTATTCTTCATGAGTTTATTAGAGAGGCCATTCGGTCCTGGTGCACGAGAGGCTTTAAGTTTAGAGATCTTGTCTATAAGCTCTTCAAGATGTACCGGGAAGGGCTTAGGAATATGTATGGTAGTACCAGAAACCTCCACCCTACCATCCAATGTCCCATTACGTTTCTCAAGAAAATTGACCCATTCCTCAGCATCAATCGGATTTATTTGAGGGGTTTCCCTGCTTCCCCTTGCCTCCCCCAGTAATGCCCAAATGTTGCGGGAGTTTCTTGAGCAAATAGTTCTCAGTCTTTTGCCAGCATGCCAATTTTTTTGATCTTTTCCAATGTTTTAACCATGACCTGTACTGGTTTTTAATCTTTTTAGTCTTAGTGTGTAGACTGATAAGGGATTGTGTATTGGCCCTAATTCTACGCATCTCCCTTCTTAATAAGCGTTTGGCATCTCTTATTACTTTGTCATAGGTCTCAGTCGAGCCCTGTTCTCTAATAACAAGTGATGATTTTTAGTTACATATTTGCCCGTAAAGTTATAGATCCACCCTTCAAGGTCCTCCATAGACAGATTAGCAAACATGATATGATAGTCATTATCCCAATCACCACAGTCCTGACTTGCTCTAAGTATATTTTTCTCAGACCATATTATTCGTGAGCTAGCATGGTTAACAAGCAGGCTTGCTATCGCTGTAGTTGGGGGAGATTCAATACCACTATTCAGGGTTAGACTGAGACCATTATGATCACTCCAATCATTGTCTACTATTCTCATGTCTTTAAATAAGGATGCTACCTCAGCGCTAGTAAAACAGTAGTCAAGAGTACGACACGTCACACCCGCTCCCCAAGTGAAGTGCCCCGGGCAATCACTCATGGTTCGTCCGTTTAGACATTCCAGATCCCAGCTCCTCATAAAACATAACCACTTCTCCCCTTCTTTATCATTACAGTCATGTTGCATAATGGAATACGGGTAAAGGGACTTGTTGTTAGACGTGCCTCCTTCTCCTTTGATAAGGCAATTAAAGTCACCTGCAATAATGATGAGATTACTTTTACATTCATTTTTCCACGCACTCAGCATATCATGCAACCTATCTTGAATTTGACCACTGGCTGAGGCGTCATAAGGATTGTAAAGATTGACCAACAATAACTTGGCCCAATTATCCTTAATTGATATGACCACTTCCACTGCTTTGATGTTATCCCCCAATTCAGTGAATATTTCTCTAGATATTATTGATTTCCCTATCCCGATCATCAATCCTCCATATGGTCTTCCCATTTGCCCTTTTTTAGCAAGAGTATGATACAACTTATAGCCATCTATTACAATCGGCACAGTCAACCAGGTTTCTTGCAACATGAAAAAAGAATAATTTGTGATAAAAGTTAATGACCCATTAGTTGCCGTAAAATGTTTAAAACCCCTGGTGTTCCAAGATAATAATGAACAAGTTCAGGGTTTGTTTAGAGCCAGGGGTAGCGCCTCTGCTAGCCATTTAAGAGTGTTCTGAATGTCGCTCATTTGTACTTGTTTCCCAACGATTGGCAGGGGGTTGGTTTCACCATTAATTTTGGCAGGTTTCATTTTATCATTAATCAATGGATCTATGTCGTGAGGGTTAACATCTACACCCAACCCCACTTGCATCAGATAGTCTTTGTGTTTTCGGATCAACTGAGCAGAGGCCAAGACCGTACAATGTAACGCCGTCACATTCGGGTTAGTAGTGTGTAAAGGCTCCACAAAAGAGAAGTCCTTTGATCTGATGACTCTTAATTGAGGGATCAGGTGGAGTTTTTCAAGCATAGCCATTCGTGGTAACCATTTACCACTGAATTTCTGATTCAAGTTCTTCACAATACAGATCTTATTTCCTTCGCAATTTTCTTCTCTCACTGGCACCGAGGCTTCCCTCTCAGGGTTCACGCTTTCACAAGTACTATTAACACTATTCCTTTGCGGAGTGGAGAATTGATTATCCATAGTATCTTGGTTATCTATAAGAATAGAGTCTTGACTTGTATTGCTCACCACCAATATTTCTTTGGGTTTCTCTGGCAATATCCAACTGGTGAGTGTTCCCGGGCCCTTCATTAATAGTTTCTTCCTTTTCAGGGCCCTTCTTTTTGCCTTTCTTGATTTTTGCTGCGGCTTTGCTGTATTAGGTAAAGGTGAAGCCACCTCCACAGGAACATTCCTTAGTGCAGCTCTCGTCGCAATTCTGCGCTGTTTTTTAGTCAAGTGGATATTTTCTTCTTTTGTAGGAGACTCGGTCCCCTCAATGTTCGTGGAAATAGCCGATATTTCCGGCTCCTTTATTTCTTCGGGCTCCTCTTCATAGACAGAATCAGTGCCCGGGCCAGGTAGGTTCAACTGCAGAACGGTATTGACATGTATTTTCCCACAGAGTTTTAATAGGATTTTTAGCGCAAATTGCAGTGAGGACATTGACGCCTGCAAATCAGCAATAGCTTCAGAGTTCAATTGAGATAATTCACTCAATCGATCTGCATTATGCTTCCCTGGTTCTTCAAGATCAATCAATAAATTAGGTGATTCAGATAGTCGGCCCTTACCGGGGGACTCTGATGAGGCATTTATTGATTTTAACACCTGCGCTTCTACTGTAAAACTTACAGCTCTCTGGGTGTTCTCAGTCTCATCACTCCCCCCCCCCCCCCCTAAAGGTCTGTGGGGGGGCCATTGATTTCTGTATGGAGAGACATAAATCGAGTAAAGAATTGTTATCTATATCATCAAAATTTGTCATATCCAGGGGACGACTTCCATTGTGTACTGTCGACAGTGTCTCCTCAGTATGTTCACTACTGCGTACCAGTGGAATTTTTTCAAATAGAGCAGGAATCGTTCCTCTAGTATTAATTGGGGATTTCAGATTGTTCCCCCCGGATAAATTGGTAACAGGCATATTTAGGTTATTGGTCTTGCCTTTCCTCAGATTATAAGACGTTTTGGCACCGCGTGTTTTTGGTGGCATATTGTCTCCAAGGGGGTTGATGCGGGGATATTTAGGTCAGAGTAATAAGAGAATTACAGACCTATTCACACTGCACTTGCGGGCGGAGTTATTAAGACCGATAGTCGTCCGTGCTAAAAATAGTCAACTACGCATGTCCGATAAAAGGAGATATCGCTCCCCACAGACTCCCACAGCTCCTGCACGTATGATGCACAGTGGCTGCACGAGCAGACTCGCCCTTTTCCCTACCGCCTCCCTGCCGTCCACAGGAGGTCCAGACGGTCCGTTTTCCCGCAACTCCGGCCGCGCGTTAACCAGAAGGTCTACGGACAAGGAGCAAACTCTACAGGCTCAGTCCAAGACCGACTAGTACTGCCTATACTGCGGTTTTCACCCGCCTCACCTCTTACTTTCCTCAGGCCTTGAGCCGCAGCCCAGTTCTCTGTGTACAAGCTTGCCCTCCCGTAGCCTCACGGGGGCTCTCGAGGTACTCACCGGTACTCGCAGGCACTCGCGGTATGCTCCACCAGGTGAAAACCGCTACCGACGGACCACACAAGGCCCCGTCGCTTCTGGGCTAGTTCCTCTCTTCACACTCCACACTCCGCTCCGGGCCGGCCAGCCCCGAGCAGGCTCGTACACAGCCCGGAATAGCAGAGTTACCGAGACGCAGTAGGAGTCTCTGAGCGGGCTCTTCCCGTTAGAGGAACGCACCTTCTTCCACGTCACTGTCAAGCCGCACTGAAACAGGAAGAATAGAATTCAGCCGCTTCCGACAGTAAAACACCAGCTCCGCTATTGCAACAACATCAATGGACAATGGACATATGTGGTTTTTATTTGGCACAGCATTTGACATAATCATGGCTTCCTGGCACTTCCAGTTTTCTGTGTGGGGTATTCATTGTATGTTTCAGCTTTCCTGATCTCCTGAATTTCTGTGTTGGTGCAAATTTTTGTATTCCCTGAGAGTTCTTTCTATAACTTGGCATGGTCCGCCAGTCCTCACAAAAATTACCCCCCAGCCCACAACTAGCATAGTCATATAGTAAGTTCGAGGGTACTCTACCTTGCTGGTGAGTACATTGCAATTCTGGGATGTTTGGAACTTTTGTTTGCAGTAAATGTCAAAGGTTTCCCTGTGCATGGGTGGCAGCAGTGTGCCAAACATTAAGTGGACTTATGGTGACCACCACAGTTTTACTGAAAGCAACAGTAATCTATGTGCAGGCCTAGTGTGATATTAACACATTTGAGAGCCCTTTCAGGCTTTGGGCCCTTCTTGACTCCTTTGTGTCATTGTTTGTTCGGTTGGTACCTTGGTTGGTTGGTACCTTGGAATGGCTCTACGGCTCTTTCACTACCCCTCATCCACTGCGTCATCTCTTCTTATTCCCACTTAGTCCCACTGCTTTCCCCCACTGCCCCACATACATTCCATTGACCCCTGCAGAAAGCTGGTATTTTCTCCTTACCGCTCTCTATGTCTCTCCTCCAAACATGGTAAAAGCTTTGTTATTTAGAACCTTTGGAGAATCGGCAGTGGTGGTTAACAGCTCAAAGTCCAAATAAGAAAGCATCCTGGACTCCTGCTTGGTGTACCAGCAAGTTATCATCCAGAATGCTCTATTATATAGCCTCTAAATTGTGTTTATGTAGCTTTTTATCATCTGGAATGAGCAAATAATAGCCATAACATGTGGCTTTTAATAGTGTTCTGGATAATAAAGTTCTGGATAGCACACCTCGTGATGATGCATTCTACACCGCACAGTCAAGGTAGTTGCGAGAGGGGCTACTTGGATACTGGCTTCATCTCAAGTACATTGATCGTGGTTCTGGGTATGTGTGAAACTTTAAAGACATTTTAAGCTTTTATTACAAAAATGTTTCATGCAATATGACAAATTCGTCCCTCCATTTTCTATTTTCTTAATATGCAAGGAGTAGGCTGAGAATATTCTCATGGCTCAACCTCTCTAGCATGGGTGCTGTGCCCAGTATACTTTCTGGGTGATTTATCCATCGGGGAAAGGACCAGTGTTTGTCAGGGATGCATTGTCTGGAGCAAGAATGCCTGGTTTTCTGCCCATTCCTTCCAAAACGAGGCAGCCGCAAATGCTGGGCCTACAAGGACTTGAGAAGACAGTTTGTGTCCTGTGCTGCATTCTGTGTCAGAAAAATCCCACAATGGTCTAAAGGAAGTGGCCCTAGAAAACTGAGTACTAGATTTACTGCAAGTGAGAACCAGTATCTCAGCGGACCTGTGATCCAAACAAAGATCTTGCAGAATCTCTCTGGAAAAGTAACCACACAACCAAGACAAAACAAAAATTCAACAGCCTTTCTAAACTATACAAACTAGCTATCATTACGGCTGAAGCCTCCTCCTTCAGCACCAGAATAGAGAATGCCAACTGAGATACTCAGGAAGAGCGTTGGAATCTCCAGTTCCATAAACTCCCGAACCGAGAGACTGCATGGTGCACCATCGTACAGAATGTTATGCTACAAAAAATCGGCATGCTGCAAAATAAAATACTCTCCAAACAATCTAGCCTCAGACACTGCGGCCAGGACACCTCACCTAACCTTGCCACTAAACCTGAGACCCCAGTCACCCCTATGTTCAACTTTAGCAAAATTTCCATTCAGGATACTCTGCACATTCTGAAAAGCCTTAAGCCTTCGAGATGCAATGGTGATATTTGCCCAGCCACACTCATCAAAGAGTGCACAGAAGTACTGGCCCCAATCATCACAAATTTCATCAATGCCTCTTTTGCAACAGGCAGTCTCTTCCAGTCTTAAGGAAGCCTGGGTCCTACCTCTACTAAAAAAAAAAAAAAAAATGTCCCTTGACCCAGCCTTTCACAATTACTACAGATACTTCACAACAGTGCCATTCCTTTTGAAAATACTCGTTAGAGCAGTCTATGTCCAGATCCAATGTCATCCAGAATCTAACCATATCCTAGGTGTCCGTCAGTGAGGGTTTCGCCGAGACCACGGCACAGAGTCTGCACTCCTTGATCTCAAAACCAACTGGACCAGATTAGGGACGAAGGAAAGCTTGCCCTACTGCACCTATTGGACCTTTCCACAGCATTTGACCTGGTCGATCACAACAGACTCTGCCATTACCTCACCTCTGCAGCAGCCTTCTCCCTGAAGCAGCATCATGGATAACCTCCTTTCTAGAAGGTAGGCATGATGGCATTCTCTGACCATGCCTGCATAGCCCCTGCCCCTATCAACTGTGGAGTGCCCCAAGGGTCATGTGTGTCTCAAACACTGTACAACATCTTACAAAGCCACTTCTTGACCTCTTAGACTATTCGGGCATAGCATATACCAACTACGCCGATGACGCCCAAATCCTCCTCCCCCTTACAGGCACCTATCACCACATATGCCACCATCCAAGCTTGGATTGCTACCCATGGCTGCTGCCTGAACGATGAAAGGACCCCCCTCGTTAATTTGCATATTAACTAACTTTGGGACTCACCCTAAATTGCTAGGGGAATCCAGATGTGAAACCCTTGCTCACTATTCTTAGAGAGGCACAGCTCCATCCTACTGATGAGGTCCAACCAGACCGAAACAAGTGTCTGGGGTTGCTGTTGGTACTCTTGTTCAGAGGAGAATTGCCTAGCATTTTGGTGCTGGACTGCACTAGGGCAGGACAAAGACCGATTATGTTTGGGATATTTCTTCTCTGTGAAAGATATTGAGCTAAAGACTCAGGGTAAGTCTCTCGTAACCAGGACTAATGTCTGGAAGAAGGACTCCCAGGACGCCCCCTCGTTAATTCGCTGCCTGAACGATGAAAAGAGAGAACATATAGTGGGACCTCTCGGTCTTAAAAATGAGCCCGGACTACATGACCTTCAACATTGATGGTTGTAAAATCTCAGTCTCACCAGCGGTGAAAACACTAGGAGTGTACTTGGACGCCACCCTCTCCCTATTGCGTCAAGTAAGTGCCATGTCCTCCTCAGCAGCATACTCCATCTAACTCCTCAATGTGTCTAGACCATACCGCTCTACAGAAAGCTGCCTAACGATGGCCCATGCTGTAGTAGGCACTAGGCTTGACTACTGAAACGCCCTCTTCGTAGGCACTTCATCACACAATATACAGAAACTCCAGACCATTCAAAACATTGCCCTAGAAGCTGCCATGAACATACCCAAATCTGAACACATCTGATGCTCGGAAATCAGTGCATTAGCTCCCGATATGTCTAAGAATCCTTTTCCAGACTCTTGTCATCACACACAGGTGTATCTCAAAAAAAGTCCATCCCTATCTATCCCAAAACATTTCTATGCACCAAACGGATAGGCCAACAAGAACGCCATACCCTAGGACTGCTGCAACCTAAATTTAATTGTACAAGAGCTGGAGGTTCCAGCTTTCCAGTCATTGCAGCCAAACAATGGAACTCTCTTCCACCATCTTTGACCCTCAAAACCCGGTTGTTTGCCTTAACATAATATACTGCACCCCAGCTGAAACTAGGTTACGCCTCTGCAACCCCCGTATGCAACAGAACCCTATCTCTCAACTATGTAATACCTATGATGACTTTGACTGAACGTATTTATACTATTTAGACTGAATGCTCCTTGCCCATGGGCCACATGTAACTGTTTTCCACAAGCACCCACGATGCCCGAGGGTTTGTGTGCGCGCTATACAAATGTAAAAAATAAACAAATTAATAAATGTTAGTGGTTTTGTGATACCATTGGACAGAGGTCTTGTAACTGTTCTGCCTCTCACTGCATATCCCACCTAATCTGGGAAGCAAATGCTTTTGTTACGTGATCTCTCAACCCAACCGCCTGTCTTGGGTTTTGGAGGTGATGGATTGTGCTATACTTTTTACAGGAATCTAATTTACTTTTGTTCTCTGCTATTTTGTAGACACTACAGTTCTTACTAGAACTCATTTTACCTCCACATCCCTCTCATTTTACCCATCCAATACTTGATACTGCAAAATTGAAGAGTTGCAGAGTGAACGTTGGAAGGTTTTGAATAAACATTAACCACTGGCATTGCGCGGGGCAACCCACCAAACCATGTTTTTTTTTCTCGTTTAGCCCGTCAACGTAACAGAAGGGGAAACATCATGTGCAAATCGGCCTTGGTTCCATCAAAAAAGTAACAGTCCTGCTGGACTGCTAGATCTGCGTGTTATGTGCTACTCTTTTGTTTCCCCTCCCTGACTGTGTGAAAGTAAGCTTCTTGTTGTATGGTGTTCATACCCCTGCATGCGCCTTAAAATTAGAGCTTTATGTTGACCTTTTTTCTACTGTTCTGCAGACTCTCCTAAAATAGGCAAAATGGAGCTCATTCAATTCTCTTTTCGTTATGTCCCCACAGACATATATGTTATGTACTTTATAATTCTTAACTGTAGATGCATCCTTTTTGTTCAGCTAAAAGGCAAGGTTAAATGTAGTATGCCCCACGTCTTCTAGTGGACCTGGTACCTTCTAAACATTATTTGAAGGGTCAGCTGTCTTATCTCAGGCCGATATTTGGCTTACCACACCTCGGCACAGTCGGTATCTGGTGATGCTTTGAGCCAGGGTGACACTGGACCCAAAAACTGCGGCCACTGCTAATCAGGGTTGTAAGATAGTAGCATAAATGGTAGGTAATTTGGCAGAGCAGGAGATGGTCCTGATGCAGAGTATATACCACAGAAGGAACTGGCAGGGCACAAAAACTGTTTCCGAGTGACTACCTTGCCCTCGGACGACTTAATCCTCATAAGTAGGATTTCCATAGTCTCCTTGTAAAAAAAAAAAAGGCTGTTCAGGTGCAGAGGCAGCCCAGGGCCTGCCAAGCTATGGGGCCTTTGTGAGCCTCTGGAAGAATGGTTGGATATTTTATTTTCTTTGAATGTGTTATAGTTTAAAACTTTTCACATACAATTTTACAACAATGAGGAAATTAAAATAAAAGAATTGCAGAAGTACAAACTCAAATAAAAAGAGAAGTAACAGCCGCAACGGTTTTCAAAGCATTAACTGCACATTGCCTCATGATAGCATTTCAAAGATATTTGCAAAGCTCCTCCACGAAATAGTAAGATAAATAATGCAGGCTTCATGATTCCCACTCATAAACCATTCCCACACGGTGTCCGTGGGCAAGGACACCATCAATCCCGCAGCTCGTAGCGCACAAAGCCTCAGTTTCTGAAAAGCTGCACATTCACACAAAAGATGCCTTACAGATTCAAAAGCCCCCTCTCCACATAGGCGGCATTCCCTACTTTCCCTTGGAACATGATACCAGGCCCTCTCAATTTATATTGAATTAAAAATATTGAATTTCAGTATTAGGTAGTCCCAGACCAAACAATTGCCCACAAATAGTTGGATATAGGCAGACGTAAACTTCCGCTGCTGTATGTAGGTAACAAATTGTGCTGCATGTTTTTTTTGTGGCAACATTGACTAAAGACTGTTCTTGGCCAATGCCAGCTAGAATGTCTTTCATGGTCTTCTTGAAGCTGAGAAGCAAAGTGCCCAATGCCGTAGTACAGAGTTTAACAATGATGCTAGACGGCATTGAGCTCTGGTCATGTAAGCATCATATATTAAGCCCTTAAGAGAGCTTTTCGGTGCATTGACTAACTTCCAAAATATGGTTAGACAACAAAGATGAATTTTAGAACAAATAGGCATAACCTTATACTCCAGGAAGACAATTTCAGTGGCAGTGCGTAGTGTCAGATATAAGAGGCTCTTTAGCATAAAGTGTTCTAATTTACATGTCTCTTCGAAATTTGACGGTGCACACATTTCAGGTCCATAAGAGTAAGACCGCGACTAATTTGGCTCGATAAAGCTGAATTAGAGAACCAGTCAAAAACCTCCCGCCCTTTTGGGCAAAGGAGCGAATACGACCCATAGTCATGTGGTTCTTCAGTCTAAGTTGGTCCAAATGAGGGGCACCACTTAATTTACAGTCGAGGTGTATTACCAGGTATTTTTGTGAAAACAACTTCAAGTGTAACCCCTTCTATCTCCCATCTCACATTTTTTGTCTTTTTGCTAACTGGATCGAAGACCATCATTTTGGTTTTAATGATGTTTATTACAAGCGAGTTGATCAGCATTCTCTTTAAATTTATTCAAAGTAGATTTTAAACCTCAAGGAGTGAAATCCAAGATAGTGAGATCATCTGCGGAAACCTATACACAGTATGGGGGTGGAGCTTAATTTGGGACTGAAAGCGGAAGAATTGTTAAGGGCTACACCCAGATCAGAAAGATATCAAAAGATATAAATTGAACAGCATGGGGTTATAATATAAAGTTGGAATCCATAAAGTAGTCCCATCATGCTGATCTAATCTGATCTTGACCCTAGTTTGTGTGTGCAAGTAAATAATCATCCTTTCTCCAGCAAAGAGTTTTATCTCATTTTTCGGTTTAATCGTGCCTCAAGCTCCACCGTTTCTACTTCCGATCAACGGGGACCCGTTTCGGATTTATCTATGCCCCTCAAGGGTGAAGTTTTCGTCGAGTTACGCTTCTTGGAGGATTCCAGAAGTTTCTGAGGCCTACCTCGTGGATGAGAAGAAGATGGTCCAGCAGAAGGGAAGCTCGACTCCGGGCAAACTGTTGAGGATCTCCCCTGGATGCAACCTACAAAATGTGTTCAAGGAGGACGAGCATTCGCAATGCCTTTGCCTCCACGAGGACAAAACGCATGTGGAGAAGGACTGTGCATTTTGCATGAACATGTCGGATCGGACTATGAGGGATCGCCGGACCCGCCTCCAACTGGCTGGAAGGCAAGAGCCCAGCAGGTGAGAAGAAGTCGTCGTCAGAGCGGTCTTCTAAGTCCTGTGAGGGCGCCCCGGTGACGGGGGCCCAACAGAAAGCACTGCCGAACGGTCGGGCTCCTTGGCTGCCAGGCAGGGCGCACCTTCACCGACGCCATCAACCGCGAGCAAACACTCTGGCTCGGGGAAGAGAAAATCCAGGAACCCGGCTAAGCTTCTGGAGAATCCCCTGTTGATCTCGAAGGAACCGGCCGAGGGGGAGGGAGGCGGTGAACCTCCCCCTAAGGTGAAGGCCTCAAGCGCACCTAAGGCGGCGAAGGTCCTGATCCACCCGGCTAAGGCCTCTATCAAGGGAGTCGCTGCGGCCCTGGCAAAGCCTGTGGAGGCTATCCCAGTGGAGGTGACCTTGGGGGTCTAGAGTTTCCCTGCCGCTTTGGAGGGAATCCTCTTTTAAGCCCATCGAGAAGACCCCCGTGAAGACCCCGGTGAAAAAATAGGGGGGGGCGGTGGCCATTACGGACACGGACACAACCTCTAAGGAGGAACTGACCGAGAACTTATAAGAGACCCAGTCCCACGGGAGAAATTCCGACAAGAGCGAGGGTGGCAACGACGCCAAGGTTCCCGTGGATGAGGAGCAACTGTCGTGCCCGTCGCAGCCCGAGCCGCAGGACAACTCTGCGGACATTTTGATGGCAATCCAAGCCTTATGCACGGAGATGAGGACGAGACTGCCCCTACCCCCGATGGACGACCCGACTGAACCGGGTCCGTTGGGAAGCCCTCCAAACAAGAGGAGGAGAATTCATCCAGTGCCCCTTCAGCCCTCACGGCCTTCTCAGCCTTTGTCGCCTTTCCTGATCCCGAGGGATGACACATGAACAGACACGGCCACAACGGGAACGGATGACGACGGTGGTGACGATGGGACTGACCTCCCATCTCCGATCCCTCGGTCGTCCCCGCCCGACGAGATTGGCTCCTTCCACGCCATGATTGCCAGGGCATCCAAGCTTTTACAGCTCTGCCCCGAAGAGAAGAAGGAAGGCTTCCTCTACCAACGGCACAAGGCCAAGAGGAAGGCGGTCCTCGCGGGGCCGTTGCTGGATGACATCTGGGACGAGGGATTTACCCTTCTCAAGAACCCGTCCACACCACCTGCCAAGAGGGACCGGTACAAGAAGAAGTACCGGTTCCCCGACGCCGCCCCGTTGTGCCTTAAGGCACGCACCGGCCAAGAAGAAAGTGGGGGGGGCATTGGCTTCATCTTCAACTTTCCCACCAGATGGCGAGGGAAAGAAGCTGGATGTCATGGGACGACGAGTCATCTCGTCGGCGGCGACGACGATTAAGGCGGCCAAAGCCCTAGCAATTGTGGCCCGCTATGACAGGGAATTTTGGTACAAGATTGCCCCCCTGTTGGACTTCCTCCCGGACGACAAGAGGGCAGAGGCCCTGGCGATCCTACAGGAGGGTTAGGTGGCGTCGGACCACGCCATCAACTGTGGCCACGGACATTGCCGACACCGGTTTCCGCCAGTTGGGCATCAGCGTTTGCCTTTGATGGCGGGGGTGGCTCAAGGCGATGGATTTCCACCCTTCGACGGAACAATCTGTTTGGAAAGACAGTGGATGAGTCGCTGCAGGCCATCAAGACCGACACAGAGACGGCTCGGGCCTTGGGAGTTCTGCAGCAACGGCGGCCGCCCTTTCGATACTCTGGAGGCAAGCAAGGTGCCTCCAAAGGATTCGGCGGCGGCTCCTCGACCTACCGTCAAGCGGCCCGTTCCTCGTTGCAAGAAGCCTACAGGGGACGAGGCAAGTCAGGTAGACCTCGACGTCGTCGCCAGGGAGGCCAAGGAGGCAAGGCTGCTTCCAAACAAGACTGAACCGGCCGTTGCGTCGGGCCCCCACCAAAGCATCCCGGTGGGAGGTCGGCTGGCGAAGTTCGTCAGCGTTTGGGAGTCCATCTCCACCGACCGTTGGGTGCTGGATGCCCTGGCCCACGGGCACACTCTGGAATTCCTAAAGAAGTGCCCCCGAATTCCTCCAGTGGCCAGGAAGGAAAACCACGTCCCTCCACTGCCGTTAGAGGTAAGGGCGATGCTCAAGAAAGGAGCCATTGAGCTTGTCCCAAAGAGGCTCCGGGGCTCTTGAGTATACTCAAGATACTTCCTCGTCAGGATGAAGACAGGAGGTTGGCGTCCCATCCTGGACCTGCGTCGGCTAAACAAATACATCAAGGCACAGAAGTTCCGGATGGTCACCCTCCAGCACGTGCTGTGCGAGCTGGAGGAAGGCGACTTCCTATCGTCGTTGAATTTGGAGGTACGTACTTTCACATCCCCATCCTAAAAGGTCACCAAGTTTCTCAGGTTCGTAGTCCAGGGACGGCACTACCAGTTGAAGGCCCTCCCGTTCGGAATGAAGTCTGCGCCCAGGGTGTTCACCAAGTGTCTTGCACCAGTGCCGGCGCGGCTGCGCCTGCAGGGGATCCACGTCGACCCCTACCTGGACGACTGGCTCATCCGAGCAGGGACAAGGGAGCTTGCCGTCGAACACACAGCGAAGACCGTCCAGCTGCTCACGGACCTGGGATGCTCCATCAACTTCCCCAAATCCCACCTGGTTCCGTCGCTGGTCGCGCTGTTTCTGGGAGCCAAGCTCGATACTGTGGCACGATTGGCCTTGCCGTCAGAGGAATGAACGCAGGCCATCCTGGGTAGGTACAGCGTCTGCTGGCCACGGACGTGGCCAGAATGAGGTCCATCAAGTCCTTTCTCGGGATGATGCCCTCTTGCATCTATCTGGGGCGCCTGTGCAGGCTTCGGATGCGCCCTCTGCAGGAGTTCCTCGACACCCATTGGATGCAAGTGACGGGCAGCTTCGAGGACAAGATCTCGCTCAACTAGGTGTTCCGCCAGGCAATCCGATGGTGGGGCATGCGCGCGCATGTCGCGGCGGGCAGACTTTCAGACCCCAGCATACCAGGCGACGGTGACAACGGATGCCTCCTTGGAGGGGTGGGGAGCGCACATTGGAGATCTTCACGCGAGAGGCCTGTGGCTCCCGGAGAAGAGGCCGCTCCACATCAATATACTGGAGTTCCGAGCGGTGTTCTGGGTCCTCCAGTCCCTCAAGGGCAAGGTGGTGAGGATCTTCACCGACGACACCACCACGATGTTCTACATCCAGAAACGGGGAGGAATCGGATCCCCTGCCCTGTCCAAGGAAGCCCAGGATCTGTGGCACACGGCCGTTGCCCAGGGGATGTTTCTGGTGCCTTTTCATCTAGCAGGGATAAAAAAACACCATCACCGACTCACTCATCAGGGAGCTGCGCTCGTGCCACGAGTGGGAACTATGCCAGGATCAAGTGGATCAACTCTTCCGGCGATGGGGCAAACCCCAAATCGAACTGTTCGCGACGGCGACGAACTCCAAGTGCCAGAGGTTCGCCAGCAGGTTCCTCCAGCCGAAGAGCATGGGCGATGCTTTCTCGTTCCCCTGGGACAGCCTGTTCCTGTATGTGTTCCCGCTGTTGCTGCTCTGGCTCATCAACCAACTCAAGGGGTCCCGGTGCAGGATGATCCTTGACGCACCCAGGTGGCCGAGACAGATCTGGTTCCCGGACCTTCTGGACTTGTCAGCGTCCCCACCAGTCAAACTGTCGACGGACGCAGATCGTCTCTCCAGAGAAGGAGGCGCCATTCTTCATCACAACCCGGTGTCGCTGAACTTGCAGGCCTGGCTCCTGCAGCACTAGAGTTTGGAGGGTACGATATCCCGGCCAAATGCAGAGAGGTTCTTGCAAAGGCCAGGGCGTCCTCAACTCTCAAGTGCTACGGACACAAGTGGAAGAGGTTCTCTGTCTGGTGCCGTGCACAGAAGATTAACCCTCTACGGATTACTGCCCCTCAAGTACTACCGTACTTACTGTTGCTGGCCAAAGCTGGACTAGCTCATGCTTCCATCAAGATACATCTGGCAGCGATTTCCCGATACACCAGAACTACAGGGATCTGTGGTCTCATCGCCTGGTGAAGGAGTTTATGAAAGGACTGTTCCGATCGTACCCGCCGGTGAAGGCTCCAACCCCGGCGTGGGAGCTCAAAGTGGTGCTGACCAGGCTCATGGGCCCGCCATACGAGCCTTTGCATTCGGCTCCGTTGAAGTTCCTGTTGTGGAAGACAGCATTCCTTGTGGCCATCACCTCCGCACGACGCGTGGGGCATATTCAGGCCCTATCCTGCAAGTCTCCATACTTGACTTTTCACGAGACAAGGGTGGTGCTGAGGACGCACCACTCTTTCATGCCCAAGGTGCCGTCAGACTTCCATCTCAACGAGCCATTGGTGTTACCTGTTTTCTTCCCAACGCCTTCGTCGCCGGCCGAGAGGATTTTGCACTCGCTGGACGTAGCTAGACCGCTGAAGTTCTACGTGGACCGAACAAAGAGTTTTCGGAAGACATCACAGCTGTTTGTGAACTTTGGACCTGTGAACCAAGGGAAGGCTCTCTCAAAGGCTTCCATTTCCAGATGGCTCTCCGGCTGCATCATGCACTGTCATCGGTTGGCAAACCGACCGTTGCCCGGCCGTCCGAGAGCCCACAGCGTTTTTGTCTGGTGGGCCCCTGCTGGACATCTGCAGGGTTGCTACGGGGAGGTCGAAGCACCCCTTCACGAGATTCTACTGTGTCGACCGGGATTCCAGGGAAGAGTCCAGAGTCGGCCAGGCAGTGCTGCGCAACCTGTTCGCTTAAAGTGAGTCTGGTGAGGAGGTAAGAGATGCTTAATGTTGAGTTTTATGTAATGCTTAATGTTGAGCCTTGCCACCTCCCGTGGTTGTGCATGTGTGTACTGATATGTATTCTTTTATTCATGAGCATGTGAATCCATACCAGACCCCATGCTGGAGAAGGAACACGTTACTTACCTGTAACTGTTGTTCTCCAGCATGGGTCTGGCATGGATTCACATGCGAACCCTCCCTCCTTCCCCCTCTGCGGCTCTTCACTTGGTCATACTGCCACTTAACGTGCTACCAAATCTGAGGATGGCTGCCAGGGGCAGGGCTTAGGGAGAGGGCAGTCATTGGCTGGGAGCAGTATGACCCAGATACCAGTGATTGGTTACTACTAATAAAGACAGATCAGAAACGAAACAGATTTTTTTCTTTATTCAGGATTCCCAGCCTGACGACGGGAAATATTCATGAGCATGTGAATCCATGCCAGACCCATGCTGGAGAACAACAGTTACAGGTAAGTAACTTGTTCCTTCCCAACAGCCTATTATGATCCACAGTGTCGAAAGCAGTACTGAAATCGATGTATGCCACATAGACCGGGAGTTTTCTAATCATCTGCGCCTGTTGGATGATGGTAGCTAAAGGAAGAGTGTTTATGGTAGTGCTATGTTTCTTTTGGAACGCCATCTGATTATAAAGGATAATATTAGAGGATTCTGCCAGTCCTCAAGCCCTTTAAGGAGGACCTGGGCAGTAATCTTCGCAGAAACATCCAACATGGCGAGTAGGCGATATTATTTGGGATTATCATGGTCACTCTTTTTCAGAATCGGGACAATTATACTATCCAAGAGGCTGGTATTGCTCAATACAACAGAAAGCGGATCTTGGGCATGGGACCAGACTACAGGATCAGACTTGATGAGTGTGCTACAAATCCCGTCCAGTCCAGGATCCCTAGAATATTTACTGGCTCCAATAATCCTGTAGATATCATCAGGACTATGCAGAAAGTGCCAATTGTCCGAAGGCATGTTCTGAAGGTAGATGTCTACCAGGGAACACCGAAACATATGCTGACTATGCGAGATCCAACCATTTCAGGTATGCCATTAATGTCTCTAGAGATGGCATCCCTACCATTTCTAATCCACCAGAATTCTATGGTTTCATTGGAGAGGGATGCCTGCACTAAATTGTGCCAGCAAAAGCTTTCAGATATGTACTTATGTTTTTCACCCATTTCAGATATTTATATTTCACAGCCCTCGCCTTAAGATATGTTCAGCTGCATGGAATTCTGAAGTAGTTATGTCTAAACTCCCTCTTTCTATTTCTGGTTTCCTTATCATATGCATGCCAATGGGAATTCTTAAAACCAATGCCCACCCTACGTGTAGAGATCATATTTGTCATGGAACAGTTTTTGATTGCCATGGAAATTTGAAAGTGAGTAAAAGCCAAGGGAGCACTCTCCACCAGAAAGGACACAACATTGTTAGGGCCCATCATTATAAAAATATTGAAGTGTCATGTACGACTATCAACGCTTTATCTATGTTACAGTTGCTCCAAGTAATACGATTTATGCTAGGGTTAACACTTAGATGGCCAGTAGGTCTAGGACTGGAAACCAACGAATGTAAGTTCAGGTGTGCCATGAGAGGGAAATTATCCCTCTCAACACTGATTTACTCGCATGTCAACAACGAGGGTAGCCGTGTTAGCAACAAACATGTAGTCCAGTATGCTACTCCCGCCATTTCCCACCGGAGTGAAATTAAGCGGGGTATCGGAAGGACAGTCACCATTAGTCAGATGGAAACCATTTGAGGACAACAGACAAGCCCAGCTCTTCCCCCATCGACGGGTCCTAGAGGAGCCCCAGCTCAGTGTGGTCTCCCCAATAACGTAGAATACACCCACGGCAGAAGTGGAGTACAATGGAATTTTAGCATTAAAGTCCCCACAGAGCAGAACCGGGCCCCCAAAATTCAAGCAATTTAAAATTGCCTCAATTTCCATGAACATAGCAGAAAAGCTCCTTTCATAGGGGGGAATTTATATGTTGGTAATAAGTATCTCCCGGGAGAAAGTGAAGCTAAATTCATGGTGAAGAGTCACTTTGCCCATTAAAATGTTTGCAGAAGAGGTGGGAATTTCCACAAGGCCCAGAGGGTTTTTAACCCCCAGTGGAAGGACCCCTTGGGGCATCCACTAGGGCCCTGCATTGCCTGGCAAGTTATTATATTCCGTCGATCAACCATAAGAGGATTTGTTAGCCAGGTCTCCTGGAGCATAATTATGCTGTGGCTATCGATGTAATCCAACAGGCCATCTCCACGTGTGTGCCAGGTTAATAATAAAAAAGGTGGCATAGATCTAGGGTTAGGAATGAGGCCCCACCCGCATCTCAACCGTATTCGCTAGCCATACCCAGTGCAGCTCATCCCCCACTAACCCATGCACAATTTCAGCATCAACAGAACGCGTGCGCCTCATTTGATTCAAAGTTGTGATAGCACGATGGGTGCCACCTTGTTGTGCCCAATTAACAGCCTCTCTGGGCAACCTAGTGGCTCTGTTGTCCGCCACTAACAGATCCAAAATACTTAGGCCCATTGAAGCCTGTGAGTTCAACAGCTTAACATTCATAACCCAATTTATATATTGGCAAACGATGTTCCAAAATGTACAGAAGAATATCTTCAGAAAAGAAATGGATAAGAGTAGTGGCTTGGGTAACTTACTTGCATATGTCCACAATCCTGATATCATTGCTTCCTATGTAACGTAGGGGAATAATTGCTTGTAAAAGATCAAGAAAGCGAGATTGGTTGAGATAAAGTCTACTGCCCTTGCAAAATATGCTTTGAAACTGCAAATCCTTAACAGTGTCAGATGAAGCAACAGCTGTGGAGATAGGGGGAGCAATGGCGCCAATACAACCAGAGTCCACCTTTGTCTTAACATTGTTCATAATCAGGCGATTGAAAACGGGGCTTCAAGATTGTAAGCAGAGTCCTCAACCGTTTCCATAGGCCCACTAGGTGTTAATTGAATTCATACCTTCCCGCTACTTATTTGCTGCGGTCGGATGCCAATATTTGTATTTTATTGCGATTTTGCAAGTAGTCGCTTATTCTGAGCCTTAGGAAGTCAAGTTGCTTTGTTTGTGCAAATGCTCCCACATGAGCTTTTTCCCCCAGCATTCCTAACCTCCAAGGGAATGATCATTGCACAATTTGACAAGTGTCAAGACATCGTATTTTAATTTGTTGATCGCTTGGTATGTTTCCACGCTGGAGAAAAAGCAAGATGTGGAGGAACTTTGCACAAGACTCTGTGCAGGTTTCTCCCTTGTTGCTTTTCTTGTTTTTTGTCGACAAGTTCTCGTACATGAGTGCCTGTCTCGCAACCTTCTTTATTTTTCATTGATACCAAGTAGTAGTGTCAGGATCAATGACAACTGTCATCCTATTTAGACACGCAAGCATGTTACCTTCTGTTCTTTTGCACATGGACTTGTAGCGAGCCGGAAATAGTGTTAACATTTTCACTAACTGTGGCCATACCTCTAACCAAGGAGTTTGAGGACTTCAACAGTGTATTCAAGGGAAAGACTATATTGTCAAAATTAATACAGTGTGTTTAGCTTGGCAGCAGTGGTGTGGCACTTGATGATCAATTGTGTGAGCAGAGTTTCTAATGGTTGGATATTTGGTTGCCCATTGGTCTGGGCTTTGGATTCCTCCAGAGAAGATGACAAACACTCTGTACTTTTTGTGCTTGTGATCCTTTGGCTGTTTTAACTGAAGTTACCAAGCACTCTGCCTGGGTTACAATAAGATAATTCAGGGGATCTCCTTCTGCAGATCCCAGAGTTCTGGTTGTGTAAGGCTCAGCAGCTAGTGGAGTTATCACATAGAAGCAACCACTTGAGGCTCCAGAGAAGATCCACTGATCCTGGCAGACTGGTTCCGTGGAGGTACAACTCTGGTGGTGAGTGGCTGCAGGATTCTGTTGGAAACAATGCAAAAGGAAGGGGGTCAATCCTCAGAGTACAAGGAAAATGGTAAGGTGGGGAAATTCAGTTTTAGGGAATGATTGGGAAGCTGCAGGGCTTGTGATCTGGAGAACACAATCCTGAAACTGTGTTGGTGGGAACAGTGTTGGCACCAAAGCAAACGATTTATGGTCCTTGCTAGTCAGAAATGTGATTAACGTAGATCTTGGACATGTTTTCTATCAAGCATGTCTTGGAGGTTTCTGGATCCCGTCAGGGCTTCTTCACAAACTGGGTTAGGCATCAATAATCTGAGTGCTCTGCACTGATTCTGGTATCTCAGGACTGTGTCACTTGTACCTTCTACCCACAAGTCTCCTTGGATCCGGGAAGTTAATGTTCATATTCTGTTACCCCACATCTTCATTCTCCTCAACTGTTATTATTTTCCTGAATCCATCCATTATTTCTCTTACTAGGTCTTAAAGTGCACTTAACTTAATGCAGAGGTCAAACAAATCTGGTTGTTGGGTGTTTGAAACGGGTACATTTCCCATGTCATTGAAACCTTGCCGATTACAGTAATAGTTGCGCTTGTTTTCAGAAACAGAGCTGAAAGCACTGTTGCACGACTACTGCACCATTCCTGTATCGAAGATAAGGGTGAAATAACCTGCAGTCTACACAGAAGCCTCATCCTTTTGTCGCTTTTCCCACTATTTACACTACTGTAACAAACTGAACAGGGCTGTGAAAAGTGAAATCTGACGTAGGCCACCTAGTAGCCCAGATAGAGAAGTGGTGAACATTGTGAGGTGGGATTTTCAGTATTTGCTGTGATACTGTGGTTGCTGTGTTAGACCACACGCTAGCACTTCAGAGTAGTTGTGGTTGATACTTTTCACTGGAATAACGGATTGTTCTTCCACTTAAAGCCTTGGCTTTATGCTACGGTTAAAGCTAGCTACATCAAGAAAAATGTTAAGCAACTACGGTCTGAATTCAAGTTTCTCCAGCATGGGGTCTGGCATGGATTCACATGCTCATGAATATTCCCCGTCAGGCTGGGAATCCTCGGTAAAGAAAAAAAATCAGTTTCAATTTTATTTCTGAACTGTCTTTCTACTACTAACCAATCACTGGTCTCTGGGTCATACTGCCCCCAGCCAATGACTGCCCTCTACCTAAGCCCCTCCTCTGGCAGCCATCTTCAGATTTTGACCGCACATTCAAGTGTTGGGAGTCCTCGTGCTATAGCTCTCGAGCTTTTACTGCGTTTTCGCGCTTTTTTCAAAGAGATTTTCTCATTTTTCGGTTAAATCGAGCCTCAAGCTCCACCGTTCTACTTCCGATCAACAGGGACCCGTTTCAGAATTTTCTACGCCCCTCAAGGGTGAAGTTTTCATTGAGTTACGCTTCTTGGAGGATTCCAGAAGATCCGAGGCCTACCTTGGACATGGTCCAGGACAAGGGAAGCTCGACGCCCGGATCCAAGCTGTTCAGGAACTGCCCTGGATGCGGGTTACAGAATGTTTTCAAGGAGGACTGTAAGAGGATTCAATTCAGCACTACAGCCAAGTCAACGCCTAGTCTAGAATACTGAATGAAAACCCTTATTGATATATCTTTATGTCCAGTTCATGCGTTCTGGATGACTACCCCTATATAACACCCCTCTCTTAGAATCCCCCTGATCCCACTGAGCCAAGAAGTAGTTCTGTTTTGCAAGTTAAAAGGTTTAATTGATAATTTAAACAATAGATATATATATCACACTTTAGTATAAATTAATAATTGAATAGCACACTTAAGCTGATTTGATAAAGATTAACCAATGAGAATCTGGCACTAGCACACTTCTTTATAATCGCTAAGGAGTTGACATGAAATGGATAAGATAGCAACAATACTTTTATGGTTTCCAATGGATGCAATGTGGAATGAAATGCAGTACAGAAAATAACTTGATAGGATTTCAGCAAAAGACAATGTAATCACTTTCTTGGACAATTCACCCCCCCTTTTATGCAATGCAGGGAAATGGAAGGAAGGCACACAATTCTCAGAAATGCAATTCAAATGTAATTCAGTTCACCCAGCAACTTAGACTACAGAAGTTGAAAACACAGGCAAAATGCTTTTATATGTGCTGGCAATAAAGTGAAAAATATGCTAAAATGCTTTTAATTCCCTCTAGAGGTTCAGGGTGAGTGGTATCTAGTTAATATTAGCTCAGGCTCACTCTAGCAGTGATGCAGGGATAGTTTTTATGAGGCAAACGATTTTTTTCAGAGGAAAGCAAAAGCAGCTATCTTTTTGCAAGTGGAGAAATCTTCAAATCGCGGCAAAATGTCAAATCGCGGCTAAATTTGCGAATGCGCCGAGCGCGATTACAGAGGAACTACAAGGACTATCACTATCGTTTTGGGGTCCTAGGACAGCCTAGGATCTCAGCTTCCGGATGTAAGTTACTGCAAGTCTCTAAGACAAACGGTCGCGGAGATATGAGCGATTTTGTGAAGGTCGTTTTTCAGATTTGAAATTTTAAAGTTCAAAAAGACAAGTGACAGCTAGCAACTAGAAAATGACAAGTGACAGCTTTACAAATGACAGGTGACAGTTAGGAGACAGTTCTACTTAGATTAAAATAGGATTGAATTATATTATTTTAACAAAGAGATTGGTTCTGCACAGTTTTCTAGGTACTCACACTATATTCTTGAGTTAAATGGGCCTCGCCACGGATCTGGTCAGGTTTTAGACTGGACTCTGGTCTCTGCACTTCACAGTGATCTGGGTCAGCTCTCTCTGGTTCTGCTAACAGGTCAGCTCTACTCTACTCTGCTGGTCTGGTCTGGGTCTCTGAAGGTTGATGGAGGTAAAGTATGGATTTTCCCGGCAGAGCTTCCAGCTGCAAATGGATTTGAAGGTCCCTATCCGTCCTGTCTGTCTGCTTTTATCTGTTTTTGAAATGGGTGTGTGTGCAGCATCACTAGACCCTACCCCTCTCCACTTGCCATTGGCCAAGCTTTCATTTCTCCCCTGATTGGGGGAGCTAAGTTGTGTCAGAGTGATGTCATTTTACAGCCTGCAGAGAGTCCACTCCTCCTGTCAACTTGCACACAAATCTAGATTTGAACCAAATACATATTTCATAGCTACACCGTGGTTTGAAATTACATGCACCCATCACATATCACAGGAGGTATCCCCTGTTCCAACTCTGCTCTTCCTGAGAGCTTGCATTCAGAAATGGCAATATTTTGCACTTTTTAACTGGTTTGCAATACCGGACATTAACCCAAATTTACACACATGTGCGCAAGGAGTATGGACATAAGTTGATGAAGTGTCAGATTTTTCACATGCACACATTTTGAGTAATATCCTCTTTTCCGCTAAAACCCCCCTGAACATGCCACCGGTTCTAAAAACCTCTTAAAATGTGGGCAGAAAAATCACAAGAATTATGGTGTCATTTATAAAATTTTCACATGTCTGTACTATGAGTTATCCATCTTTTTAGAGTTAGGTTCTGGCCCCAAAGGGGTGTGGTTTTCCCCCAGCACAAGGTTGAATTTCTGGTTTTTCCAGTTCTGCCAAGCCAGCTTGCTCTCACAGGCAGTGCCCCTCCTTTGTCCTTCCAGGAGGAAGCTACATTTACGACATCTGCAATAAACCATCTGCCTGGGTCAGGACAGGGCTTTGTTCAGAGCTCCTGTATTCTGTGGGGGCTCCCCTTAATTCAATTATCAGAGAGATGGCATATCCTTAGTGTGGCCAGCAAAAGGCAGATAGGCCTGGGAACACAGCTGTGACTCAAGTTTCACTCCTGATGGGGGGTAGTTGCCAGGCAAAATTGGAATCTCTTTAAGCCAGTTTTTAGCTACATGTCATTTCTGTTCCCCAGTTTAAGTCAAGACATTTTTTTACATATGCAGCTAGGATGCTGATTCTAAGTTTAAAACTATGACATTTAAACAATTGCAACCTATGTGACACTCAAAGTAGGTCACTCATTTCTTTTAAACATTTAGATTTTTTAGTGTCTTTCAGTCCAAATTTACTTAAACTGCTGAAATCCACAGCTCAGCCAGTCTTGTTATAAACCTTCAAGTCACTTCAGAATATAACTTTACATTGGATCCACCTCTTAAAATGTCTTTCTTTGGCATGTTTTGGGTTCATTTATTCAGTTTTCTACAAAATCTGGTGATTTTAAAACGCCGGCTTTTGGATAGTGGTGAGTACTGGTACTGCACCCCTTTTTGGGATTGAAGAAAATGAATTCTCCACAGTTATGGGTTTGCTTTTGGCAATCAGCATTGCCATTCCCAATGGTTTCAGACTACTGTGTGGGTAGTCCACTGGTGGTTTTAGGCAGTGTCCTTCTGTGCCCATAACATCGGCAAAAATGAGTGGCAGCCTATTCTTCATGCATTTCCCTGTGCATTTTCTGGGAAGCTCTGGCCATCATGATGTTTTCCATGTCAGTACTGCAAAGTTTTGAGGTAGGGCTCGGATGCATGGGTAAAAACATCCCACAGGACGAGCATTTGAGATGTCTCTACTGCCTTCATGAGGACAAGACACACGTGGAGAAGGACGGTGCGTTCTGCAAGAACCTATTGGAACGGACCATGAGGGATCGTCGTACCTGCCTCGCCAGCAGTCTGGAGAAGGGCCCAGCAGGTGAGAAGAAAAGGTCTGAGCGGTCTTCTAAGTCCTGTGAGTGCGCAACGGGGGCCCAGCAGAAGGCTAAGCACAGCGAGTGCCGAACGGTCGGGCTCTTCGGCTGCCAGACAGGGCGCGCCTTTCCTGGCACCATCAACCATGAGCCAAAGCTCTGGTTCGGGGAAGTGGCAATCCGAGAACCCTGGTAAGCTTCTGGAGAGGCCCCGGTCGATCTCGAAGGGAGCCGAGGGGGGAGCGTGGCGGTGACCCTCCCCCCAAGGTGAAGGCCCAGGACGCACCGAAGGTGGTGAGGGCCCTGATCCAACCGGCAAAGGCCTCTATCGAGGGAGTTGCAGCCGCCCTGGCGAAGCCGGCAGAGACTACGCCAGTGGAGGCGACCTCGGGGGCCCAGAGTTTACCTGCCACCGCAGAGGGAATCCTCTTTCCAGCCCATCGACAAGACCCCCGGTGGAAAAAGAGGGGGGGGGGCCGGTGGCCATTACGGACACGGATTCAGCCTCTGAGGAGGAGCTGGTGGAAGCCGTGAAGGGCCTCAACGAGAGGTTCGAGGAGGTACGATCCCACGGGAGAGATCCTGCTGATGTGATCGAAGAAAGCGACGAGGGCGACGACGAAGGCCCAGTGGAGGAGCAGCCATCCTGCCCATCGCAGCCATTTCCCGAGCCTCAGGACAGCTCGGCAGCCATTTTGTTGGCAATCCAATCCTTATACACCGGGAGATAAGGACGAGATTACCACGAACCCCGGCGGAGGATCCAGAACCAGGACTGTTGGGAAGCCCTCCGAACAAGCGGAGGAGAGTACTTGTGCGGGATCAGGGTGGAAGCCGGCTGTAGCCATCGCCGTGTTTTATAGGTATATAAAGTTTTCCAATCTTTTTGCAAGAATGGTGCTTTCGTGCGCGTTTAAAAAATGTTACATGAAGGCTAAAGATTTCTACAGTGCACGAGTGGGACAATAAAAGGACAGTGCATTAGGTAAGAAATGCTGGAGGTACCTAGGCTGTCTGTTCCGAACTGTCTAAATGAGAGAAATAGCATAATTCAGCAATGTGACTTACCGAAGCCTGTTGTGGCAATGTCTGCGCTCCTCGCGGTAATGGATGCTACTGAGGAGATCCTGACAGCTCTCCCCTTCCCCCACAGATTTCCTTTACAGACAGAACCTGTAGTAAGAAACCATCCTGATGAAGGCCACTACAACCTTGGGCTTAATCCCAGCCCAGTTTGGCCGAAACACTGTTGTGTCGATTTTCTGTGGCACAACCCCTGTTTATATGTGTTTGTAGAATAGTGTTGTGTTCACTATTGTTGTTCTAGTACCCCCGGACCTATCACAGTCCTGGGTTGCACAGTGTTGACACCCCCTGTCATCAATCACTTGTACTGTATACTCGTGCATCACTGTGAAAATTGTTCCTCCGCCACAAAAGAGGATGATACTCATTTGTTATTCGCAAAAAAAAGAAATATCTGTCCACCTAACCTTTCGTGCTTATCGAAAGTTGTGTAAAAGTTTAAAAATACTAATCTGTGCAAAATCTTTTTGAAGGCAAAATAAAATAGCTTCAAAAACTTGACAGCTGCTCTCAGATCTCTCACCCAGATTTCTATCTATTTACCTGCTCAAGAAGGGTGCCATCGAGCTCTTCCCCAAGAGGCGCCGGGGCTCAGGAGTTTACTCAAGATACTTCCTCGTCAGAAAGAAGACAGGCGGTTGGTGTCATGATGCCTGCTCCCGGGGAGCCGGTTCAAGCCCGGCGTCCCCAAAAGCGGACATCCAGTCCCCAAGGAAGGACCCAGCAACCCCATATAGGGGCCCTTTGGACAGAGTCCTGGCGCCATAGGCGCCAGGCTCATTATGGGAATGCTTGGGTGCACTTACCTGATGCAGGCCATGCTGCAGGATCCCGGCCTCCTTGAGGCCTGAAAGGAACTACTTTACCTGTGGGACTAATTTACTATCCGGGCGTGGTCGGGGAAGGATACATACCTGATTGGAGGAAGGATACATACCTGGAACTTCTTCCAAGGCTATTTAAAACCCACCCGAACAGCCACACATGCTTCGCGTTGTTCTGCACCTAGCAGCTGGACGCTCACTGTGTCTGCTCCTGCATCCTGACTTCTGCCACACCTGGTTCGCGTTGTTCTGCACCTAGCAGCTGGACGCTCACTGTGTCTGCTCCTGCATCCTGACTTCTGCCACGCCTGCCAGCATCCTGGATCACCTGCAAAGGAAGAGAAGAAGAGAACAGAAGAAGGAAAAGTCCTTACCTGCTAAATCCGCATCCCGGAGACATCTCGCCGACAATCCTGAAAAGGAAGACTTTCATTTAAAAGCTCATTGCGTCGATCGCTGCAGCGCCGCATTCCACTCACTTTCACAGGGTGCCTCCATGTTCAGCAGCGATCATCCGGATTTGCAGTCACGCCCCAGCGCCTAGGGAGAAAAACACCAGAACAAAAGGTGAGAGAGAGAAGGGAATAAGGAAAGCTAAATCTCCATGTTAAGACTTACCTGTTGATTCATTCCCTCTTCATTTCGGGTCCGCGCCGCATCCTGGCATTTCCGGACCCCGGCCCCTAAGGGGAAAAAAGAGACATCAGCGTTAATGAGCAAATGAAAAGACATTACCAAAAAACGCTCATTAAAGACTTACCTGATTTCTACAAGGATTTCACCTCTCATCTCGGGTCGGTGCCTGTTCCCCGGCATTCCGTACCCCGGCCCCTATGGGGAAAAAGACCCTAGCATTAGTACATTAATGCATGGACACAAGGGGAACCTCTTATCAAAAAACTTACCTGGAACCCAAGCAAGTTTGGTTCTCACCAATCCGAAAATCCAGTGAAGTAACTGGATACCAACGCGCCCCTGCATCAGAAGCAGGATGGAGAGCTCGTCCTTCCAGACCATAAGGTGAGACGCTACGAGAAATCACAGAAGGGTTTCAAGGAGGGTGAGAGGGGAAAGTGGGAGGCCGATTGCATTACCCCGCAGACAGTTAATCCCCTATTTTCGCCTACAGAAGGATACTTCTGCGAGCCAGACAAGCCAGATTTTGTGGGCCCGGTCCAGTCTGTCTTCCGAACCCTGCGCATCACCTTAGAAGAGGTCACAGCAGCGCGAACCAGGCCAGCGCCTCCGTGGGAGTCAGGTGAGCGTAACAGAACGCGAAGCCGTCCTACAAATTCCCACCCAGGCGCTATGGAAAGTTCTGAGACTGATCAGTTGGCCCAATTACTGGGGGAATTACGAGCCGAAGTACATGCCGCTCGTCAAGAGACTAATGCCCTCAGGAGGGAATTTAATAATATCAAAAGAAAGAACTGATGACCTGGCCAGACAGCTTTTGCAAGGTCAAGCTGGGCAAACTCCTCTACCCGGTTCCGGAGGGAACCCCGCTCCTGTGGTTTCCAGTAACCCTGTGCAGATTAATCTACCTGGAAACATGCCGCTGGCCCCACCCGAACGCTTTGCTGGGGACCCCAAACGATTCGCCGTATTCATGAATCAGTGTCGTTTGCACTTCCTATGCAGACCTGGGGCCTTCCCTAATGATCAGACCAAGGTAGCCTTTGTATTGTCATATCTCAGCGGCTGCGCTGCCGATTGGTCAGTTCCACTAGTTACTCAAGATGACCCGATTCTCCGTGATTTTCAAAGGTTTCAAGCAAGCATGGAAAGGTTATTTGCTCGACACTCTCAGGGGCAGGCGCTGGATGACGAACTTCTATCCCTGCGACAGGGCAATCAGGACCTCCTATCCTATATTGCAACCTTTAATAGACTAATTGTGGAAACGGGATGGCCAGAGGATAAAAGAGTCACGTTGTTTTATCGAGGCCTTCGCGGAGAACTTAAAGATGTCAGGTGAGCGTAACAGTTGGCGCCCCATCCTGGACCTACGTCGGCTAAACAAGTTCATCAAGGCACAGAAGTTCAGGATGGTCACCCTCCAGCACGTGCTGGGACAGCTGGAGGAGGTCAACTTCCTATCGTCGTTGGACCTGGAGGATGCTTATTTCCACATCCCCATTCTAAAAGGACACCGAAAGTTCCTCAGAGTTGTAGTCCGGGGACGTCACTACCAATTCAGAGCTTTTGCCTTTCGGATTGAAGTCAGCACCCAGGGTGTTTACCAAGTGCCTAGCACCAGTGGCGGCGCATATATATAGTGGTATATGCATCTACCTAGTACGCCTTTGCAGACTACGGATGCGTCTGCTACAAGAGTTCTGCGACGCCCGCTGGATGCAGGTGGCAGGCAGCTTCGAAGACAGGATCCCGCTCAACGAGGTCTTCCGTCGGGCGATTCAGTGGTGGGGAACCCATGCGCACCTCACGGCAGGCATGGACTTTCAGACCCTGGCGTATCAGGAGACGGTGACGACGGACGCCTCCCTGGAGGGATGGGGTGCTCACACTGGAGATCTGCACGCAAGAGGCCTTTGGCTCCTGGAGGAGAAGTCTCTCCACATCAACATCCTGGAGCTGTGGCCGTGTTCTGGGTGCTAGGATCATTCCTCCCATCCCTCAAGGGCAAGGTGGTGAGGCTTTTCACCGACAACACCACCCCGATGTTCTACATCCGGAAGCAGGGAGGCATCAGATCCCCAGCCCTGTCCAAGGAGGCCCAGGATCTGTGGCACTGGGCCGTCACCCAGGGGATGTTTCTGGTTCCCTTCCACCTGGCAGGAATAAAAAACACCATTGCTGACTCACTCATATATATAAATATATATTGCATATATATATATATATTCAATTCGGACCCTCGACTTTCGAACAATTGTGTTCGAACAATTTGGGTAATACCAACTGTTGTTCTCCAGCATGGGTCTGGCATGGATTCACATGCGAATCCTCCCGCCTACCCCTCTGCGACTCTTCTCTTGGTCCTACTGCCACTTTACGTGCTACCAAATCTGAAGATGGCTGCCAGAGGAGGGGCTCAGGTAGAGGGCAGTCATTGGCTGGGGGCAGTATGACCCAGAGACCAGTGATTGGTTATTAGTAGAAAGACAGTTTAGAAACGAAACTGATTTTTTTTTCTTTACCGAGGATTCCCAGCCTGACGACGGGGAATATTCATGAGCATGGGAATCCATGCCAGACCCATGCTGGAGAACAACAGTTACAGGTAAGTCATTTGTTCCATATTTCCTGTGTCTAGTTACGTTTTATGTGGCCCTCTTGAAGACGCTGCAACAGGGAAACTTGTTCCTTTCTTCCAATTTTTATTTCTGTGTTTTTTAAAATTGTATCTAAGTGGTTGATCCATGATCATTCAGGTTTTGTTTCTTTGCTTGTTTCATTTGTAATTTTCTAACCCGGGACCCACTGACACCTACATATTTCACTCCTCTTCCTCCCCGCCCATTTTTCAATAATGTACTATCTCCTTTCAAGGTGTGTTCGAATTGGTTTCAGCATCACATGAACTTGTAAACCCACAATCCCCATAATTTTCTTCTGATCTCTGGAGCAATTTAACAATGTTGATCTCATTGCAAGAAAGGAACGGCAGTTATCAATGGCTCAATGCTGAAATCTTTTAAGGTTCCCCAGGGAATGAGACCAGTGTGGGATTCGACTCCTATTTTATTGTATTTGTTTACCATGGGGCTATATTCTTTTTTAATAACCAGGGCTTTAAATTACCCAGTTCCTGGATAAATACCACTGTTTCAGCATATGCCGATTTTTCAGTTCTAATTGCCCACATAACAACACCACTGCAGAACTTAATTGCGTTGTACTGACTGATTTTGGGCTTCTTGCCAATTCTTAGAAATCTACCATTATGACATTTGTTCCGGGATCCAAGAAGTATTCCTCTTGTATATGTGCAATTAATAGAGGTGATGCCGAGAGTTGTGGATGAAGAATACCTGGGGGATTAAGATCTCTGAAAAATGGAATCGCTATAGGCACATGGAAAGATCTTCTTAGATGTCTCGGGCTATCGTAGGTAAATTACGTGTAAAATGGTTCTATGTAATGTCCCTGCAAAAAAGTCGCCCAAAAATGTCTGTATTTTGCAGGGACAATATTACATTGAACATGCAGGGGACACCCTGCAACCACCAAAACCTTTTTTTTTTGTTTGAAGGGGAGCGGGGACAACCCCCGCAATACCCGCTCCCCTTGACCCCATATATGTGGTCATCATATATAATCTCGCCGTGACTTTTACCCGGCGACATTATGTAGGGGGATAATATTACTGGTTAACGGTAACATGTAGAGCACAACCTTTTGCCTCCATTTTGCAAGTGTATAAGGCAAAGCCAATTCCATTATATGGGGCTGGTCTATTTAGACACTGTGTAATTCTAAACCCATTCGCGGTAAAACAAGGTTCTGAGATCTATGTTTGCCCCAACCTTCATCCTTCACTGAAATGGCAGGGACTTTTATATTGCTCATTGCCAAAGAAACTAGCCCTGCTTTACTATTTTTGAAAATCTGAGACATTCCTAATGCACCCCTATATGGAGCGACAATGACTGAAATTTGGTCGCATTGCAAAAAAAAATCCCTTAATTTGTAATTGAAGTTAACCGATTTTTACTGTGCTTGACAAGCCAACTATGACTTTCTGGTTGGGCCTATTAAAAGGCTGGAATTTGCCTTCTAGAGAATGTGCACATGCTCATTAACCTCTGAATAAAGTGGCAGCTATAATTACAATGATGAATGTTCTTCAACCCTACCTCTTATTGTTCTCTTACTGTAAAATGTGTGTTTTGATAACTAGTTATCACACTTTCTGTGATTTAAAATAGAATCTCAAATGCACCTACTGTTTCTTTGCCCATTATACAAGGCTATAAGAAGGGCACCTATTATTTCAGTCTTCAGAGAATTTGCTTTTATGTCCTTGCCGTTTTTGTTTTTATTATCGGCATCCTAAGAACGAGCTTCATTTTCACTTTCCTAATTCAAGAGACTTGCACTACGTAGATGGAATGCACTTTTAAAGATCTTCATTAATTTTGTTATATTTCGATGAATACTTTAATGGAGTTTATCTAAATAAACAAGAGAATACTTTAGTTGGATCTTCAACATTTTCATTCTCAGCCAACCAGGTAGCTCTGTTTCTTAATTTAACAAAAATGTGATGGGATTGAGAGGCATGAGCGAGTGGAAATCGAAGCCAGACCACGTTTGCTGTTAAATCTCCGATAGGAGGCTGCTGATGGGCCGATACGATTAAAGCGTGTAGAAGAGTGTTTACTTCAGCCACGGTAGACAGATTAACATCAGTTAGGGTAATGTTAGATACTATTGAGCAATCAAGCACAAGAAAAAACAAGACATTTGTATGGTGTTATTTCCAACAGTTCTCATGAATGAAGTAAAATCCCGGGAATGTTGTAGAGAATGAGACAGAAAACATTCTTTGAAAAGCACAGTACATGGAGTCATGAAGCAGAGGGGAATCAGTGTGAGTCAGATGAATTAGGTTGCCGTTTTGGATAGGTACAGGCTAATATGCAGAGTTCCAACGATTGAGACAATTTAGGTACATTTTCCATGAAAGGATAGCTTGTCCTTAGGGTTCCAAAAACAACGCATCTGGGTTTTGTTATCCTCTTTGAAGGTTTTATCAGTTCTAAGAATGTCCCACAATTCTCTTTGGCTCTCAATGCCATAATCGGTTTCTCTAACCTCCCTTTGATTTTCTCCTCTGCCTTGCTCTCTTCCTTGAGGCCTCCTCCAACCTCATTGTGATTCTGGTTATTGTGCACCTAGATATCTCTGCCAACCTCCTCCGGAATGTATGCCTTGGCCTCTCCCTTGATGAGTCCCATGACCTACTTTACACTCCTTACTCCCTTCTCTCTTTTGATGTCCTTTCAAACCACCTTATTTCCTCTCATGTTCTGACTCACTACCTCTTTGTAGTGCTTGACTTATTTACTTTTTTCTCCCACTGGCCACTGCTCCCTACCCTCCTTCCTCCTGCACCACCTCCCTCTACAACTGTCTTTACTTCCAATGCTCTTTCACACCCTTTTCCTCCCCCAAACACCTGCGCAAGTAACCCAAACCAGCTGTTTACTTGGAAGCCGGGTCCCACCCCCTTGAACTTCCCTGGCTAAACTGCTTTCAGGTATGTGTTGGTTTCTTGTGCGAAAGCTTGGATGATTCCTGCCGATTCCTGCCACTTCTGATTCCCTGCCTCCCCTCTGCTCATAGAAGAGGGTCAAACCTTGAAGTGTGGGTGCCATCTTGGAACGCCACTCTGCAAACGACAAAACATTGTGCTTTGCAATCACTAACGACATTTGCAAATCTGATTAGTAAAAGATTTCTGGTGCCGGGTTGCTCATGCACATTGTTTGACTGTGGGTTCGGTATTTATGGCAGTGGTCCACATGTTTCTCAAATTCTACCACTTCATACATCATTCTAGCTCTGCTGATGGGGGTGTCTTCCAATGGGAAAAGTGTTGTCTTGTCGGAATTTTTGACCATTGTGTTTCGCAACTACACTGCATGTGAGATGGGAGACAATGGGATTCCACTATGGGACGAATTCTGCTGGACCCTTGGGCAAACACCTGCCCAACAAGGATGTTTGTAATGTTCTACGCAGATTGGGGCTTCCTTGAAAGAAATAAGAGATATCAGTATGTTTTTGCACCAGGTGATGAGCACCTGCCAATCTAAGGAGGCATACTGAGGTAGGCAAGGCAAATAGTCTCAGGAATATAGAACCCATCTCATTTCCTGGTTTACACCTAGTCTCCACTCCCTACTAGCAAGACTTTCTTCTTTTTTTGGATACATGCTAGGAGTAGTATTCCCACCCTCTTGCCTTGGTTCTCTCTTCTGGGTCGGTAGTGTTACTTTGCAACATATAAGTGAATAAACTAAACACACTCTTATGAGAAGGTATTTATTCACCCTGGTTGGCTGTGATATTGTTACCCTATAGCCATGGTTCTCTCTCCTGGGCCATCGTCTCTTTGTCTAACGCTGTGTGTGCTGGAGTTCTCTGCAGTCTTGTCATGCCTTGGTTCGCAGCCAGCTCCTAGAATTCTCACCCCAGTTCGGACTCTCCGAGTGTCGGATATAGCTCTCTGCGAGCAATTATTTATTTTTATTTTTTCACCCAGTGACTGGGAGACACCCCTCAGCTGGCTTCTATGTTTCTGTCCCTTGGTATCTGCCTCCTACCCTTGGACTTCTACGATCTTTCTTCCGACAGGTCTGTTGCCGGTTTCGTGACACCTACTGCAGAGCCCGGAGGCCTTTCAAGTGCTACTGCTGGTTTTGATTACCTAATGAGTGTCGTGATTTGCTTAGTCTGTGGGCTGCTTTCTTTGTCTAAAGGTGGTTATTCTTCCTTACACCGGTAGTCCAATAATTTTTCACTTCCACACCCAAAGGTTTTCATGTGTAGCCCCTTATTTTCTCCTTTTTTGTAATAAATAATCCCCCCTCCAGGAAGCGAGTGCATCTTAGAGCGGGCCTGTAGGATGGTATTCCTGTGCAGTGAGCATTATGATTTTTCCTCTTTCTCTCACTGGCTTGCCTCCCGGTAGAATGACCACTTTAGATTACTGTGTCATTGTATGTACTTATTGAATGTAAATGATCACCCTGATATGTGTGTTTTTGTGTGCCTCTTCCAACAAATAAAATATTAAAAAATAAATAAATAACCCCCCCCCCTTGGGACCAGGGTGGGTCAAATGGCTTACTATGCCAGGGAGATAATGCCCTGTGACTGTAGCGGCTACTCCTGGCCAGCTGTAAAGCCCCTCAACTGTGGCATCTAATATAACTTTCTTGCCCCCTGCCGAGGCGCACATTCCGTTTTTACAGCCCGAGCTTTGGTGGGCCTGAGCGAAGCTCGGGACTCAGCACGGGCTGTGGGACATCTATGCTCTGGGCAAAGAAGTAACTGTCCATGGCTACCATTGACTGTGGCACTCTTTGGACTGCCCAGTGGCACCTAGGTGATGACCAAAATGTCATGCCTCATTTATGGTGGCCACTGACCATGGCCTCAGGACATTGACAATAGCCACTTTGTGTGTAGTGAAATGAAGGGCCGAGGCATGGCCATAGCTATGCACAGGCAAAGAGGGCCCTGGACATACCTGCTGTCCATGTCCTGTGTCCACAGGAGCTAGCTTGGGGGGGGGGGGTGGGTGCATGCCACTTGGAAGTTCTGGCCAGTGGCCCCTACAGATACCTGGAATCCAGGGGGCAGTGGGGCAAGGCCTTCGTACAGTGTCATCCATGAATGCCAATGCCCTGAGCACAGCGGTCACTCGGTATGTTCACAAGCACGAAACACGTGTTTGCCATTAAATTGATTACCTACAGACAGAACTTAAATCGCATCAGGAACTCAAACCGCCCGTTCTCCGCATGCCCTCGCTGCTTTTACCATCCAGTCTCGGAGCATGCATCTGCAAACACCTGCAAATAAGGCTCACAGTACGAAGGTAAACTTAAAAGCAAACGTTCAATAGTATCCTTGCATGAGCTGCCTGATTTTCTCTGCATCTCGGCCCTAGACTAATTTCACTACTTCCATAGTACACCCCGCCCATCGGCTGACGCACTGCATTTCTGCTATTGTGATTTCTCTAAGTGATCTGCTCTTCCATAGCATCACATATTGTGCCCCATGGTCAGGTCTAGTCTCCCTTTGACCTTTGCTGAATCCTGTGTTGTGCCCCATGGTCGCCACTCGACCACATTTAATCTTTGCTGAGCCCTGTGTTGTGCCCCATGGTCGCCATTCGACCACATTTAACCTTTGCCGAGCCTTGTGTTGTGCCCTATGGTCGCCATTCGACCACATTTAAACTTTGCTGAGCCCTGTGTTGTGCCCCATGGTCGCCATTCAACCACATTTAACCTTTGCTGAGCCTTGTGTTGTGCCCTATGGTCGCCATTCAACCACATTTAACCTATGCCGAGCCTTGTGTTGGACCTTGTTGCGCCCTAGGTATGCTTTACTAGTGAATGCCTCGCCTAACCTACATATGCCTTGTTAGTGAATGTCTCACCTAGCCCAGTTGTGCCTTGCTACCGAATTGCCCATTTGTGCCTTGTCAGAGAACGCCCCACCCTGCTGCCTATAGTCCTAAGCACCCACGTGCACATATCTGGACTCACTAAAAATGCTGCATCCATTATTACACTGGAGCATTATAGCTGCTACTCTAAGATTTATCACCATGACCCAAGAACACCTTATGGCTTCTCCTGCCTCGATATTAGACCCGGGCCTACATACGTTGCCCAACACAGCGACTAATAACCCTACCAACTCTCCACCAAACAACATTAGTACCAGAGGCGAAACCATCACCTCCCTCCCACCCACCTTACTAGACAGAAATCTTAAACTTCGCGCAAGACTCACACAACTTTATGAACCACCCAGAAGAACCCTACCACCAACCAACCTAAAAACAAATTACCCACATAAACCACTCCAGACCGCAACAACAAATGTCACTACAATCAAAACACAAAAGCTCAAGACCTCAGATACCAACTTAACTACCCTTACCCTAACAAACATGCCTAAAGAGACGCTAGTACTCAAAGGAGCACACCTTAATGCAAGATCCCTTGTCGCCCATGCCCTTGACATAGCCGACCTCATCACAGAACACAATCTGGACTTCCTGGCAGTAACCGAGACCTGGCTACATAACACAGCTGGACCATCGCTAATGCTAGCCATTCCAGAAGGCTACACTATAACAAGACAAGACAGGGATGGCACACGAGGTGGTGGAATTGCCATCATCTCCAAATTGAGCCTCTCTCTCAGAACATCCCCTCCTCAAATCTTACAATCCTGTGAAAATATCTCGGTTAAATTCCAGATAAATAACATACAAACCCTCACCATCCATCTAATTTATAGATCCCCAGGTCCTCTCGGTACCTTTGACGAGGACTTGCATAGCCTGATTACCAACAACCTTAAACCTACCTCCCAGCTTCTACTATTAGGAGATTTTAACCTTGGCTTTAATGACCCTATGGACAAACAAGCCTTAGACATAGCCAATACCATAAATGCATCAGGCCTGTTTCAGAAAGTCAACAGACCCACTCACGCCAAAGGGAGAACACTAGACTGGATAGCAGACTACAACTGCACAGCCTCTATCACTTCCATCTCTCCCCAATCATGGACAGATCACTCTCTCGTAACCTTTAACCTATCTACAGCCAGACCTTCTCCGACGGTCCCATTGTTAGCACCGCCTTGTCTAACCAGAAACAAAAAGAGTATTACAGCGGAAAAAGTCATCCCCGCCATCCTACCCACGTTAAACGCTCTATCTGACAATCTAGACCCTAGTACTCTAGTTGAAGAATATAACAAGATTATGCTCAACACATTGGACAAAATCGCCCCGCTCAAACTTAGAAAAAGCAAACCTAAAGCGCACCTTAACAAATGGTTCACTCCCCAATTGAGAGACTTACGACTCCTAAAAAGAAAAAGTGAAAATTCCTGGAGACTATGTCCCTCTATCGAAAATAAAGCAAAGCTAGCCTCCATCTCCTCTCACTTTAAAAAAGAAGTAAACCTTACCAAAAAGAATTCCTATGATGAACGTATCACCAACTCTAATTCTAGCATGAGAGAACTCTTCACCATACTGAAGGAATTAGTCACCAATAGCCACATCAGACTTGGTTACCAAGGATAAGACTTGGTGCACAGATATTCAATATGCGCTAGCAAATAAAATTAATACACTTCAAACCAAAATACAACAAAAAAAAGATATGCTCAACCTTCAGCACTCCCCTAATCCCTCTACACATAGTATCCCACCAGAGGCAAACAACACATTTCACTTCTCCAAAACATCCCCACTAGAAGTAGAAAAAATCATTCTTTCACTCAAGCCATCTAACTGCAAGGGCGATAATTGCCCAGCACAGTTAATAAAAGACGCTGCCAGAGACCTCTCACCATTTATTTCTAAATTAATCAACGCCTCCTTCACATCGGGCACTATCCCAGCCAATTTAAAACATTCCTGGGTGCTCCCACTTCTCAAAAAACAGACCTTAGACCCACTTATCCCAACCAACTACCGCCCCATTACCACTGTGCCATTCCTCCTCAAAATATTGGACAAAGCTGCCTATATTCAGATACAAAAACACCTTGACTTGTATAAGCTCCTAGGAGCAAGACAATCTGGTTTCCGTCCACTTCACGGAACGGAAACCGCCTTAATTGATTTAAAGACGCAGGTCGACGAGCTGAGGGATGGTGGAGGAACAGCACTCTTGCTCCTACTTGATCTCTCAGCAGCATTCGACTTGGTCGATCACAAGGTATTCTGCAAACACCTGGACTCTGCTGCCCATTTCTCTCCTGAGGCCATCAAATGGCTAGAATCCTTCCTCAGCGAAAGAACAATGAGAGTTTTTTCCCCCATCGGCCGCAGCTGACCCTACCCCTATATTATGTGGCGTTCCCCAGGGTTCCTGTGTCTCGCCTACCCTATACAATATCTTCACCAAACCCTTGTTCGATGATCTAGACCTTCTGGGTATCACCTACACTAACTATGCAGATGATACACAGATTCTCCTCCCGCTTTCTGGGGATCATAGGAAGGACTCGGAATTGGTGAACAGGGTATATCTCGTCGTTCAAGCATGGATGGCCACACATGGCTTGTGCTTGAATGACGACAAGACGGAGCTGATAATCCTGGGAACACATATGAACACCAAAAAATTAGGTCAGGAATTCTCCTCCTTCAATATTGATGGAAATCCTATCACGGTCTCCAAGGAAGTAAAAACCCTCGGTTTCTACTTGGATTCCACACTATCATTCGACAAACAACTAAAATCCTTGGCCTCCACCACCGCATGCACCTGCAAACTGATAAGAGCAGGCAAGCCTTTCCTCTCCAATGACAGTTGCATGATCCTGGCTAGAGCACTTATCCTCTCCAGGATCGACAACTGTAATGCCCTTTACAGTGGCGCCAACAAATCTACCATTCAGAAACTTCAAACGCTCCAAAACAATGCTTTGCGAGCAGCGCTTGGCATAAACAAAAGAACACACATCTCCACCATTAGACGTCAACACAAATGGCTATCTACAAACCACAAAATTTAATTAAAAATGATCTACTTGACACACAAAGCTCTTAGCAACGCCGCCCCAAGCTACCTTACGAACAAAATACAAAAAAAACCTCCATCAGACCTATCAGAGCTACCAATACTAACTGTCTGGTAGTACCGAGATTTAAACTTACCACGGTTGGTGGGAATAGTTTCCCTGTGAAGGCGGCCAAAATCTGGAATCTACTACCCAACAATCCGATCAGCCGTACCCACTATTTAGAAGGAATGTTATCCAATATCTTATCTCCAACGACCACTAGATATAGGTTTATAACATTCCCAGACCTGACACTTGCCCTCTGACACTTGTCCTCTGTCTCACGATATGTTATGCGTACCATCCCCTATGTAACTCATCGACCTGCACAATGATGGTCCTGCACATTTGTATAATATTACTGTATCCTGTATAATCTGTATAACTTGTATAATATCTATAATATCCATTACTGTATCTTGTATAATATGTATAACTTCTACTGTATCCTGTATAATCTGTAACAATGTAAGTTTTGCATTATCCTACCTGCTGCGCCCTTCTACCTATGGGTCTGGAGCGCATTGGAAATAAATAAACAAACAAACAATTGCTAAAGAAGAAAAATGCTTTAAACCAACCACCAGAACATATTTTTTAATTTTATCTTAAACTATTACAGCAAAAAATAAATGTTGGGAGTTTTTTTGTAACACACAAAGTGTTACGAAAATGAAATGACCCAATGGGTAACTGTTAAGTTGATCTGTTTGTTATTATAAATTATTATAAAACGTATAAAGCGCGAACTATGGCCCGAAAGCATTTAGGCGCTGAATTTGCGCAGAATTCTGTTATTATATTTGTGGTTCATGAAATATGAACTGGAAGCCTTCATGCATTAATTGTAATGCGTTGTGCTGTGCTCATCTGGTTGCGTTGTTTTGTGTGATGCATTCTAGGGCCTGTAGGGTGGAATGATTTGTTTCTCCTTGGAAAAGGAAGTCTCTCTTGAAGTCATTGGTTTGGTATGACCGGTTTCTTCAGTGTCATTGCTATAATTGCTCCAAGCCTCCCTGCGCTGCTTCCCCACACCAAAACAAAAAGCTGCTCATCATGCAACTCTTGGTCACCTGCACTCATGCCTTTTGAAAAGGAAGGTGTATGTGACGAATAAAGTGAACTCGTCACTTCTCCCCAAAAGGAGTCCCTCCGTGAGGCTAGCTTAGTGAGCCCGCTTCGCAACACCCTCCCTAGAGATCACGACAAGTGGGACCTCACCCGGAGAGACTTTCCTTTTGTGGACAAGGACTCCTCTTCCGGGGAGGAACTCCCTGAGGCCTTCCACATGATAGCTTATATGGACTTGCATAATACACCAGAGTGTTATCAGTTTCATGAAGATAAATTGAGCCAATATCATCAGCAATAAGAAACTGAGGATATCCCTTTAAATCACACTCTGTCTCTCCAATTGACTGTGCCAAGGAGGCCGATAAGGGATGCCAGAGAACCAGCAAGAGAGGGCAGAGAGCTGAGAGAGCGGGATGCTGAGAGAACCAGGGGAAGCCCCCTGTACAAAAGTAAACAGAAGAACCTGTTATGTTGTAGAACGTGGAGGACATGTAAGCAAGAGCAGCTCTGACACGGAGTGAGCAATCTAGGAGACCAGCGTGTCGGAGCGAAGGAAGTCCAAGTCCGGTGGAAGAGAGAGTTTGTGGTGGCGTGAGCACCTGCCCACCATAGGCGCAAGCACATTTTTTTCCCATTGTGTCTATGGGGAAACTCTCACATTTTGGCACCCCCGCCCCCCCTTATATGTTTGCCCCCCCTAACCCCTTGACAAAACCTCACCAATCTTCGCAAGATCAATCTGACGATATACTTTTTTTATTTGCAAAGTTTCATGAGGATTCGTTCGGGGGGTCGGGGGCAGTTATAAGCAGCCCAAAACGCGCTCGTCCTATGTCTTGTATATCCTGTAATTCAATGGCAAACTTTTGTAGCACATAAATCCTGAACAATATGCCGAGGTGGAGTGATGTTTTTTTTACAATATTACACAGTGTGTTTAATTAAAAGGTATTGGTGTCGTACTCTCCCGCTACCTCACTCAACTCATGGCCAATGAACTGGATAAACTGATACAGTAGGTTATGTCATTAGCACATCTGGATTTTTGACAACATCGTCCAGGAGGTGTTTGACGGTGGGTAAAGAAGTTGGATTGCCTAATAACAAAATCAAGAGAGGAGCACAGCACCTTTGGCTGCCCTTAACATTACCTATATAGTAAAATGCAGTCCTTTGGTTTAAAAAAAACGGGCTTTTTATTTGTGTAGCCACAAAAAAGACAGACGGCTATATTCTCTCTCGCACTGTGACACCATTGTGATTGTGCTGGTTCGCAAAGTTTCACCGACCTATACACTGGTCGAAGGTTCATGATAAAAAGGGCCCATGCTTTGGCTCCCAATTAAAAGGGAACCCGTGATTTCCTATAGCGGGAATTTTACATTTTATATAGAAACTTGTGTACGAATACATCTTAATTAGACTGGTAATAATTTGGTAAATCAAATTCCACTAGTTTGTGTATGTTAATTAAGAAAATGCAAGTTATAAAAGATGTAGTACGTTAAGATCTTCTCAAAGTAGGAGCAAAAAAATTTAAAAGTCGTAGGATGAATCCGTTTTCATGTAATTAATATCTTATCAGATTGGTGCTACTCATAAATAAAAAATGTTTTAATGACTAGTCATTGGTGTGATGTACACTGCGCACCAATAGCCGAACAGGTATATCACAGAATTTAGCGCAGGGCATTCTACCACACCAGTCTGAAGATTTTCCAATCAGTGTTAAATGGCTGCTGTTTCCATGCACTGTGGAGTTTGAAGTTGGGGTATTTCTAATTTGTATCGAGGGTACCCAGTGCTAGAGGGTTGAGCCAGTCATGTATTTCTCCTCTCTGAATGTCAAACGCTTAATTCTGTTTCATTTGCACTGTAGAAGACAGCTCGTACTGTAAATATATTGTTTTCACTGGGACAGTTTCCTAAAGAATGGGTAAAACAAAATCATCTATTCAGTCTGGTAGAGCGGCTTCTTGGTGTGTAGAGGAATTGTCACCACAGCGCATCCGTTCTTCGCTGTCCTGAATAACAATACGAATTGTCATGCATGACGTCTGTGGAGTACCTGACGGTTGAGAATCCTGTCGTGTACCTAAAAATGAGAATTCGACTTTTTTTTTCTTCTCTAATGCATGCAGCAAGGTTACTCTTCGATATTGGGACCGCATTCTCTTAAGGTGGGTCTTGATTTATAAATAATGGGATGCCGCCTTTGCATATATACTGAAGTTCTTGTGACTGTTCAACAGTTACGTCCAATTCCACTTTGTCAATAATGCTTCTAGGTTTCCAGCCGCAGTCTCAATACTTCTTGAGGTATTCACAGTGCAGTTGTGTTGCAGACTAAAACAGAAAATGTCCGTCATGTATAATGACGTCTTTTACATAGTAACCGTGGTGTGTAGTTATTTTGGTAAGCCTGTTCTATAGGTGGTGAGGGGGTAGTGTTTGTGTGGTCTCCTTGATGAGTTTTGGTGTTTTCCCTTGTTGAAACTTAGAATCCTTCCGTGGTAACACATTTAATGAAAAACCTTCAACGTATTTGTTTATTTATAACGCGCAGACCATCAGGCCCGGGGGCATCAGGGCGCAATTTGTACAGGGTTGCAAGAAAAGAACATACAGGGAGATAGATTACAATAAAAGTATACCAATACAGCATAATAACAATCTTAATAATTACAAATATTACACATGGTACAGTGTCCCTAGGCTCCGCAGAGGAAGTATCCCTGAGGTAGTTGGGAACGTAGCAGACTGGAAATCGTGCAGGGGAACAGGCGGGCTGGGTAGGTAGGACAGATGTCTAACACAACTATTGCTGGTCAAAGAGCCAAGATTTGGTTTTATTCTTGAAGGTGTTGAAGGAGTCTTCAGTTCTGATGGCAGCGGGGAGGGTGTTCCAAAGTTTGGAGGCTAGGACAGGGAAGCTAGTGCCTCCCGCTTTTTGGAGCTTAAACCTAGGGATAGTAAGGCAGTGAGACTGAGCAATTCTTAGTGGACGGGCAGTGGAGTGGCTCGAAAGCCGACTGCAGAGATCGATTGGAGCCTTGTTGGCTAGGCATTTGTGCGTGAGGGCAAGCGTTTTTAGGGAAATTCTCTGCTTCACGGGTAACCACTTTAGGCTAGTTCTGGCTTCTGAGATGTGGTGGTTACGAGGGGTGTTCAGGGCCGCTCGAATTGCATTGTTCTGGGTGGTTTGGAGTTTGGACAGGTTTTCTTGGCTGGTGCCTAAATATAGAGCACTGCAGTAATCTATTTTTGCCATGATAAGTGTTCTCGCTAGTGTGACGCTATTGTGGGTGGTGAGGAATGGTCTGCAGGTTGAAATGAGTTTGCACGTGTAGGCGGAGGTGGACCTGACTGCATTAGTTTGTCTTGACAAGGATAAGGTGGAATCCAGGTAAAAGCCTAGTGTTTTAGTGTCTTTCGAGACTTGTATGGAGTTGCCGTCTTTGATGAATGATTGATAGGATGGCTCAAGTTTGCTCAGGCGTTGTGGTGTACCCAGGATAAGTAGCTCAGTCTTATCGTCGTTCAGACATAGCTGGTGCTGGGCCATCCAGGCTTGGATGACCAAGTAGACGTCATTGAGGGCCTTGGTGTCAGCAAGATAATCACCAGAGATGGGAATGAGTATCTGGGTGTCGTCCGCATAGTTGGTGTAGGAGACACCCAGATAATCAAGCACATCAAAGAGTGGTTTCGTAAAGATATTGTAAAGAGTAGGTGACACGCAAGAACCCTGAGGAACACCGCAATGAATAGGGGAGGGAACTGCGGCAGCGGAAGGTGCAAAGACCCTCATAGATCTGTTGCTCAGGAAGGATTTGATCCATGCCGCTGCGGAGGGAGAGAAGTTGGCAGCAGAGTGGAGGTACCTGCAAAGGATCTGGTGGTTAACCAAATCAAATGCGGCGGAAAGGTCGAGGAGTAATAGCATTGCTAATTTGCCCTTGTCCTTCAGGACTTCGATCTGGGTTCTAATAGAGCCGTTTCGGTCCCATGTCTGGGCCGAAATCTGGATTGTCGTAGACCTAACAGATTGTTTGATTCAAGGTAGTTTTGGATCTGCAGGTAAGCTGCACGGTCCAGTATCTTCAGCAGAAATGGTACTGTAGTAATAGGTCGGAAGTTTGTGGGTATGCTTGGGTCAAGGGAAGGTTTTTTTCAGTAGCAGGATCACCCAGGCGTCTTTAAGGTTGTCCGGGACAATACCTGTTTCAAAGGATGAGTTAATGAAGGCTGTAATGAATGGGGCTAGGTCATGGGCGGAGTCCTTAATGATGGGAGCTGGGCACGGGTCACCTTGGCAGTTGGATGGTTTCATCCTGAGGATGATGTTTTCTACTTCGGTGACAGTGAGCGGTGCGAAGGTGAAAGGTTTGATGTTGGCAGAGTTGGAGAGGGTGGGCCTAGTAGGGGAGAATGAGCGGTTGTCACGCCTCAGGCAGTCCTGCTTTTCTTTTCTTTTAGATTGGAGCATAGAGATTTTGTTTAGGAGGGCTGCTTGAATGTTAGCACACCATTTGCTGTCTTTCGTGCAAGTGTCTGGCGGGGAGACTGGGGTTTCGAGCTCTTTTAGGACTCTAAAGAGTTCCTTGGAATTAGAGTCGGCTTGCATGATACGATTATTAAGCGATTCTTTTTTAGCAATGATGATGGCGTCTTTATAAGTGAGGGAGGCGAGGAGGAAGCCGTCTTTATGCTCATCAGATGGGTGGCTTTTCCAACGGTTTTCCGCGCAGCGTTTGGCTTTGCGGAGGATTCTTAGCTGTGGAGTGAACCATGAGTTGAGATGTGCTCGTGGTTTAGCCTTCCTAGGTTTAATTGGTGCTATAGTGTCAATAGCCCTGAGCATCGTTTGGTTGTAGATGTCTGCTAGGGAGGTGGGGTCAGAGCAGACGTTGGTCGACGCATTAAGAGAGGGGAGTAACAGTGGGAGGAGTTGTTCTCTTGTTATATTTTTTTATTGCGGGTGGGGAGGGCTGGGGCTATGGGTGTTGGGGCTCGCGGGGTAGCTTCAATGTTAAATGTTATGATGTGATGGTCAGACCATAAGCATGGGGAGTTATTGAGGACCTGGATGTTGCAGTTGGAACCGGCTAACCAATCGATGGTCCTGCCTTTGATATGGGTTGGTTCTTGTATGTACAAGGTGAGGCCAAGGTCAGTAAGAGCATACTCCAGATCAGTTGCTACAGGATCCTTAGGGTCGCCGCGACCTAGATTGAAGTCACCTAAGATTATTGTTTGGGAGTTGTTTTTTGTTTTGTCAAGAAGAAGAGTGGAAATTTCACCGACAAAGGTGGGTGCCGGCCCTGGGGGCCTGTAGATAAGGTGAAGGGTGGCCGTTTGGTTAGATGTTAGTAGTTATTTGATTGTCAGCAGTTCAGCTGATTCAAGTTTGGAGTCGGATACCACTCTTAGGTCAAGGGAGTTTTTGTGGATGAATGCCACGCCGCCACCTCTAGTATGGGCAGAGGAGCGGTCACAGCGTGTGATGCCATAGTCAGGTGGTAAGGCCAAGGATAGAGAAGGGCCAGAGGTGGCATGTAGCCAGGTTTCGGATATGGCAATGAAGTCCAGGTCGGCAGTGGTGATAAGGTCGGCTATGTCAAGAGCGTGTGCTGTGAGGGATCTAGCATTGATGAGGGCACCCTTGAACACAGGCAATTTAACCCCTGTGGTCTTAGTTTTGCAAGTGGCGGTGGGCGAAGGCGGGCTGGGTGGTGTGTGTGGGGCTTGCTTAGTGGTGTTGGTGCGGGAAGGACGAATGCGGAATCTGGTGCCTAGTCTCTTGTTCCTGAGAGTGAGGGGGCAAGGTTGGTTAGGAGTTGGTTTTGTGGCAAAGTGTTTGAGCCAGAGAGCTGGGTCATTAAGGTCTCAGTTAATCTGGTTGCAGGGGTGGTGAGCGTCAACGGTAGTTGCTGAAGGACTCGTTGAGGGTGTCAAAGTCATGGTGGGTGACGCTGGGTCACGTAGGTAAGGGCAGGCCAGGTTATTAACCTCAAAGGTAGGAGTGGTTGACTTGGGTGGTTGAGTGAATAGGGCAAGGTGTGTGGTTAGGAGGTAGTGCAATAGAAGGCGCACGCTGATGTGCATGATTGTGGTGCTGGCTGCCAGAATAGGTTCCCTATGAGCTTGTTGACAGGGACAAGATAGGGTCTCCTTGAGTGGGACTGGTGAGATAATGGAAGGGAGTGAGGATGCTATGGTATGGCTGGAAGCCTGGGCACCTAGATAGGGATGACCCAATGGCTGGAATGCACAGGTCAGGGCAGCCCTAGATTAGCGTAATCACAGGCTGTCGCCCAGGGCAGTGGTAAACCTAGAATAGACGTGACCCAAGTCAGGCACGGCACAATACAATTTGAAGTGCCCTTAAGGCACAACACCGTTGAAGTGGTCAGTGGGCTACCATAAGGTACATTACAATTGAAGTGGTCAGCAGGCGACCTTAAGGCACAACACAATGAAATGGTCTGTAAGCGGCCTTAAGGCACAACACAATTGAAATGGTCTGTAAGCGACCCTAAGGCACAACACAATTGAAATGGTCTGTAAGTGACCTTAAGGCACAACACAATTGAAATGGTCTGTAAGCGACCATAAGGCACAACACAATGAAATGGTCTGTAAGCGACCATAAGGCACAACACACTTGAAATGGTCTGTAAGCGACCATAAGCACAACACAATGAAATGGTCTGTAAGCGACCATAAGGCACAACACAATGAAATGGTCTGTAAGCGACCTTAAGGCACAATACAGTTATAAGGTGGTCTACTAGTGACCATAAGGCACAATACAGTTATAAGGTGGTCTACTAGTGACCATAAGGCTCAAAATACTTATGATATGCTAAGGTTCGAGAGTTCAAGGGTGGCCTGAAACACATTCAAATAGTAGTGGCTCAGAGTACATGCCTACAGTAGTGTCCCCGGTACTGGCATGCATGATTATACTCCTTGAAATGACGGTCCACGTAGTAAATGGAGTACAGATATAAGCCGACTGAGGGGGAGTCGTATCATTGCAATGTCAGTAATTGGAACAAGGACAGGGGCAAAGTACTTACAGTAGGTTCTCCTTGTATGAATGGAGATATTTGGATACTTGGTTCCGATAGCTTGCCTCGGACTTTGCGGAAGGCGTTCGGGGAAGTTTAAATTGAGCAGGGGGGGTGGCCAAGCCGCGCTCCCATGCGCGAAACGGGCGCAGGAACAGGCCTTTGTGTGGCCTTCGTGCTGGCCACCGGCGGTTCCGCCTACCGGCGGATGAATGCAGTTTTACACTGCTTCAAGCGAGGATCAGCCTCGCTTTCGTGCTGCGCGGCGCCCGGCATGTGGGAGTCAGGCACCTTTGAGGACAGGGTCAGGCAGGCCCTTCTATGGTGCCGGCGATGGTACGTGGAAATAAATTCGGTGGATAATATGCATAATATGGAAAATGCATTTGTTGCATTAATATAGAAGACCAATAAAAATGTACTTGAGGTGGAAAAAATTGACAAATTACACTCCTAAAGTGAGTCATATGCTCCAGTTCCACTTGCATTACAATTGTAGGCCCACTTGTTGCCCCACTTGTTCCAACCTCGCCAGCCCCCAGACATTCTCCCCATGATTCATTCATGTTGGCTGCTACTGCTGTGAAAGAATGCTTAAGCAGGAGGCCGAACAATTAATTTGATGTGTTTAAATGATTAAAATCCATGAGTGATGTGCTACTGTTGTAATAGGACATCTAAACGAAAGAATGTACCCTTGCTACTAATTATTTTCATATTTTTTCTTTTTTCTTTAAAGTAATAAATTATTATCTTTGAAAGGTTTCCGGATTGCGGAAATCCTAAGGTAGGATCAACCGCTGTTCTTATATATCCACCCAAATAGTGAAGTAGCTCTGTGTTTCAAAGGACAGACATTACGGTGATGCTTCCAGTGTTTGAGAATTAAATAAAAGGTAACTAATATAGTTTAGGAAGAATATAAGGCAATCACTTTCTACTTCCAAGAACATCAAAATCATATATTTAAAGAAAACCGGAACACATAATCTGAAGTCAACAAGATTATAATCTCAACAAAGGATGGAACAAAATACAAGTACATCCACATGGTACATTTAGAAAGCAACGTTTTTTTTGTGGAGAGAGATTACAATGTGCATAAGTGTTTTAACACAATTATATTCACAGAACAAAAACAGAAAAACACAAAGAACATTGGGTTTATATTCATTTCTTTTACACTAAAGTGACTAAATCATAAAATAGAGTGCAAAATGGACATATACGTGATACTGGTTCAATAGATGGACAAATATCATTGCCTAAATTATGGACACTGTTCAGTAATAGTCCCTTTTTGCAATTGTTAATTTCAAGCAATTAATGCTGCAGGGTCTTTGATACAAGATATCTTTTTTATCCTTGCCAACGTGAGGTTTGATGGTTGGAACCGGAATGCAAGTTCCAAAGGATCAGGGATATATATATATATATATGGTTTAATTCCCTGTCTTCGTCACGTTTCGGCGGTATTCTATTGCGATAGGTCCGCCTTCATCAGGGCTCCAGTTGGGGACCCTGCCGGTGCTTCAGATCCCAGAGGTTCGGGTGTGGGTCACACGGGGAGAAAAATCAGGCGACAAGATCATGCGTCTATGTGAACACTGAGAACCCTCAGGTAAAATCAGTCACGTCTTGATGATATCCTGATAGTAAAGAGGTTGCACCGCTTGGAAAAATTTTTCAACTCTGTCGTTGTTTTATAGAACGTAGTTGTTCACTGTAGGCTGGCGGCTGTTGCCCGCTGCAATGTTTCTCAGACCTGCTGCATGACTCAGTAAGCATCCGCTGGAAGGGGGAGAGGCCGGAGGCTCGTCTTAACCGTCTCGTCGGGTTCGAAGGTGTTGTAATAGGAACATCATTTGTGGGGTCACCAAGTATACCTGCTAATCTCCCTTGTCGATTCTCGTTCATGGATTGTTCAGGCACCACTGCCGTGAACTAATAGTAAAGCGGGTCCTTGGGAGCACTGCATTTCCCAACACCGGTCTCTTGAATAGGCACCAGCAACTTGCCAATGCTGACTCGAGGTGCAGGGTAGAGACTGGGGGGGGGGGGCAACTCCTCTTCCCACCTTCACCGGATCAGCAGGCCTGTGTTACTCATGCAATGGAAAAGTAAAAAGGCGGACTGGAAGGATAAGGGTCAACCTGTATTGTAGGTCTTCGAAAACTGGATCCAATTCACACAGGCGGGGTATTACAGGTGCAGCAGAAGATATGTGCTATGATATGATGATGTATTTGTATCAGTCTCATGCACAAGTGTTTGATGCACTGTCACATATGATGAAAATGTAAAGGCAGGTGGGGGGGTCAGTAATTTGAGGCTGTGCTTGGGGGTGATATGGCAGCACCTGCACGCATGAGGCTAAATCTTGACTCAGTACAGAAGTATAAGGCCTTGCATTACTGGGGCATTTCAGCTTGGCCTATGATGGCAGTAGCTGCACATGTGAGGCAGATTTGTGTCAATTATACTGGCCTGTGAAGATTTGATATGCATTGACCGGACGTGACGCTGCAGGTGATAAATATACTATGCATATGAGTTCTTTGGCATCACTGGGGAATGTAAGGCTGCAGTATGATGTCAGCACCTTGATATGGCATGCTGTATCTTTTAGGACTATATCGGCCTTTGAGGCTATAACTGGAATCAAATGGCAGCATCTGCATATAGTTGACTACACCTGGCATAATATGGCAGCGCCCAGTAATGAAGGGCTTTACTAAGCATATAACGACTATGTGTTGCATGTGAGGCTAAAACTGGTGCATCATATCTTTACTCTGGTCCATCCGATCAGTATTTCCTGTCCCCTGTCACTTGTACTGGTCTGATTACTACATATTTGAGTGTTTGGTCTTTCTACAGTCAAAATGTAAATGCTGTAGAAGGTAGAGCAAAAAGTAATGACCAGTTTGTAAATACTATATCTGCTAAACTGGCTCTGCTAGGAGACCCAGAAATGGCCCTTCCAGCCTTTTACAGTAAACTGGAACCTACCTTTTGTCAAGGTAGCTCCACAAAAACACAATGGCTAACACGACAAATAAAACCACAAACAGTTGGTCTTAGAAGATCTAAGAGCGCATGAAAAGGAGATCAGATATCAGGAGAGAAGTCAGTGTCCACAAATTAATCCTGGCTTTTACCTGCTTAAGTTGAGGGTAAACGTCCCATACCTGACGCTAAAGGCGAATTCTTCTCACAATAAATATTGAGTTATCATATCCGTTGAAGGGCATTTTCACAATGCTAAATGAGCTATAACCTGCAGGAACTTCCCGACCAACCTCTGCTCAATTATGCCATTCAGAGGTGCATTTATTCTTTAAAAAAATCGGTGATTTTTGTCGATGCTCTGTTGGCCTACAAAACAACTTTCCAACATATGAACATTTAACTAGTGATATGAATTTCTTTAAACCCAGAACTTAATCTCAGCTAAACCATCTGGTAAGGGCAGCAGCAAAGCCTCTGGCTCCCCTCATGACAATCTCTCCTGCAAAAATATGGATTGCAATATGTGCTTTCTTCTAGTTTGGCCTTTGCTCGGAACTGAGCTATTTTGGATAGTCCCAACAGCGCTAAAACAAAGTGGCCAGAACGAACCCAACCTTGTACTATTCTATTTGTTCACATTTCCGACAAATTTCACACTTCCTTTATCTTTACAAGTGTTATATTTCAAAGTCGATCCCAACATATTAACTCTTGAGCCAGTTGCACAGAATGGATATTTCTTCTTGCATGTTCCAGATCGCCAGAATTTCATCTTTCATTCATACACATGCTGTGAAATTGTCCCCATTGTCGGGCTATTTCAATGGCAATACAAGAAACTGCGCTCACTTTAATGCTCTATCAGACTCATTTTGGGTCATTTACCCATCAGCCAATAGGCAGTGCCACCCTTGGCTCCACCCTTGTAGGCCATCTTCAGTTTCTTTAATGCACGCCCATAGTTGGTTGACCTCGCCACAGTTCTTACTTTAGTCAATGGTTTTTCAAACAAACCTTCGATCTACAGCTCCACATTTCATTTTCTTCTACAGCCACAGATCAGTACTTTCTTACTATGGGGTTAGGAAGTTTTACACTCTTTAGATACTCCCCTGGACGGAAGCACAGGTTAGCTCCGTTTACTCCCCGCTGTGATTGAAGCCAAGAAGAAAAGCCTTTTTAAAACGTGCTCCACGTACGGGCTGAAGAGTATCCATATTGAAGACAACCATGAAGAATGGGTGTAATTAATACCTGTACTCAACAATGTATGCTCTTGTTCTATTTGTCAGTCTTTTTCCAATCAATCCCTAAAGGATAGGCACGAAAAGCGTATTAGCGTGTTTGATTAAAGCATTATAGCCTTGGACTCTGCTTCCTTGGGCAGCTCGCTCATCTTCACTGTCTCCTTTTAGGCAATCATGCAAAACCATCTCTTCTAAGAGATCCATATCCCATGAAAATGGCACTAAAGGCAAGAAGGTAGATGGGGATGATTCCATCTCAGTTCAGAACAGTCATGATAAGCCTTCTTTGGCTCACAAGTATGCAACCTCATTAAAACGGTCAGTTTTGTCATCAACGGATTCAACCACAAAGCCTTTGACAACCAGAACCCCATCCAAGGCTACGGTCCCATCGACTAGTACATGTTTTTTTTTTTTTTGTCCACGTCTTCTACAAAGCATTCCCATAAACCATGACTACTGACTACCTTATTGTCCACAGCAACAATGCTGGAGCTTCCATGGACCACCCCATCAACGGCATGCCAATGACTACTTAATTCATAGCTTCAGGGATAATCCAGCTGATTCTCATCGACGACCAGCCTTTTGACCGCTTTGTCGACAGCACTGGTTATGCATCCGTTATCGATGCATCAGCCTCAAGGAACCTCACATCAGCATCTTAAGTCTCCAAAGAGACATAAATAACACATTTCTACCCTGCAACCTTACATTCTCCCTTCAAATGTTCCTCCAGAAGATCTTCTGGAGCACACTATCAAAACTGATTTTGAAGGCCCAAAGGGCATTTTCACAGAGGACAATGACTTACCAGGGGCACAACCATTGCAACCACTGTCCCTTCCAGTAGCACTAAAATCATGGCTATTGGCACAACCTGTTTCCTCCCAGCCAATGGAACAACAGTCCCTCAGCACTAGCTCCACAGCCTCTAGCACAGTGGTAAATGTATCCTGTTGCAAGCTGCCAGCCAGTAATAAGTCACTTGTCACCTTAATTCTACACATACAGACAGCAGAACATTTCTTACTCCCGAAGAGTCAATTATCACTAGCCATGGGCTAGTGGCAAGTGCACATTTTGCACCCTGTTGTAGCATATTGTTGTTGATAGACATTCTGCACACCCTACGGACTTTGGTGCCTGAACCTCAAACAGGGGTTCCTACCATCCCTCTGAAGGCTGACTGTACCTTCCGAATGCCCTCTAATCAACAATCATCTGCTCCTACTCTGTGACATAGTAGACTGCTTCAGGCTGAAGTGCATCCGGCTCCACACCAGGTGTATATCTCCTTTAGACTCTGACTCCCAGGACAACATACACCAAGATACAGCCCCCACACACCCACTTCATCTTCCCATGAATTTGATGACCTGGTAAAGACTGACGAGGAACCTTAGGAACTCCTGCAGGATTCACCCCAGATGAAATCTGTGCTTTTCATGCCACCATGGCGAAAGCTGCAAAAGTGCTTGATCACTTGCCTACTGAGCAGCGGAAAGAGAGCTTCTTATCCAAATGGCCGGAGAGGTCACGGAAGACCATGTCTATTTCCATATTCGCTGATATTGGGGACGATGGCCAAGTGCCCATGAATAAACCTTTTCATGGCTCCAGCGAAGAGGGATTGATTTGACAAGCACAGAGCACCTGACAGTGCCTCAAAATGTTTGTGGATGCAACCAAGCCCTGACTGTGATCTCAGCCTCTGCTCGAACAAGATCCCCCATTTAATCTTCACCAAGTGCCGCTCCCATCCCTGACAAGGTAGTCAGACTGCATGATGCTTTCAGCAAGCGGTTCATCTCCACTGCTTCCACCACCATTAAAGCAATTTGCTCACTGGCCATCCTCGTAAATAGGACGGGGATCTCAAAATCGGCCCCATTTTAGGCTTCTTTCCTGAAGATAAAATGCAGGAAGTCTTGCTTTACTTGGGGAAGGAAAATCTGCTTCTGACCACACTATCTCTGTAGCAATTGACCTTGCTGACCTAGGCCTTTGCCAGATTGACAACAGTGCAGTTATCCCCTGCCCGGGTTGATTAAAAGTTACTAATTAGACCGATGTACAAGCTAAAGTTGTCGACATGCCATTTGATGCAGAGTACCTTTTTTGAAAAAAGGTTCACAACACTTTACAGGCGATCAAGACCGCCCTGGACATGGCCAGATCACTTGTTACTCTACAGCATTGGCATCCTTTCTAATACTTTCATTCCAAACGGTGCTTCTCACAGCCTTGTAAAGGAGCGGCATATACCTCTGGCGATTTAATACAAGCTTAAGTCACAGCCATACCGAGGTGGACCTAGACAACCATGAATGTCACAACTGAAGAGGAAATCTGGTAAGCAAGTTTGACTTGTGTCTGTGTGGAAGTGGAGGCAGGCCAAAATGGGGGGGAGGCTGTGTGGGAGACCCCAGGCAGGGTCACAGTTTTGGACCAGGGAGTCAACAGACCCGGTGGGGGTGCATTGTGTATGCAGACTGTGTTCCCCCTTTGGCAATAACAAGCAGGCAACACTGAAAAGTGGCAACACAACGAAGGCACCAAAGTCTTTGTAGAAACCAGGAACATTCCAGCATTATAAATTAGACACACTGTACACAGGTGATTGCCTGCACTGGTCTGCAGGCACAAGGCGGGGCATTGAGGGCAGGCACACTAGCTAGACGCACCCACTGGCATGAAACCCGTGGGCCTTGGAATATTCTTGGATGCATGGGGACCAGGGATCCGAAGGAAAGGGTACGGGTTGCAGAGGAAGTTGCAGAAGGGGGTTGGTAGAGACAGGACTGAAAGAGGGAAGGACAAAAAGACGGGAAGCTAGAGAGAGAGGGGCGGCGCTCATTGAGAAAGGTGGCACCCAGTGAGAGGGCGCACACAGGGGCACATGAGGGAGAAGGGGAAAGAGAGACACACATGCAGACACCCATGTGCACACACAGACGTGCGCACACACGTAGAGATAGGCACCCACACACGCACAGCGAGAAAGACGCACACACAGCGAGAGGCACCCACACACGCACAGCGAGAAAGACGCACACACAGCGAGAGAGAGAGACCCACACACACACACACAGACAGACAGGCCAGGAGTCCTACTGGTGGAAAACAAGGGTAGCTGTGGAAGGGGCCACCTGAGCTCTACTGACGCTCCCCGTCAGCAACCAAAAAGTCTCCCAGTCCTTTCTTTCTTTCTCCACAGGCTTATGTAAGGCTGTTGCTCCACCCATTCCAGGGCCAGCCCTCCTCACCCAGGAAAGTGTGTTTGACAAGTTTGTGGTTTCTAGGGGAGGGGCAATGGGCACACATTTTCACGTAATTACAAGGTGGAGGACTTCTAGAGCCCACCCCCACCCATTCCCACAATAGGGGAACCCCAACCATTCCCACAATGGGGGAATCTAGATTCTGTGTGAGAGTGCAGGGCCATTTGGCCCCAAGGTGAGATTAATTACAGGACTGGGGAATAGAGGAGGTTCCCAGAAAGGGTGCGAGAGGCCAGGGGCTAGCTTGGTGACTCAGGATAATTACAGGTATTGGGCAAGTGGCTTTCCAGAGACGGCCGACCCACCCATGATCGACACAAGAGTGTAACTTGTTTTGCAGGGTTCATAGAGGCTGCATGCCGAGACAAATAATTATAGGGTGGGGCAAGTGGAAGGAAGAGTTGTAAGGGGTGCCAGGTTGCAGCTGAACAGCAGGTAGAACTGGTTCTTGGAGGGATCACCCCCCCCCCCCCCGCACCCTCCCACCCAGTGCAGCGGACACAGGAAATTACATTTGGGAAAAATAAGACACCCAATACTTTGGAAAATGAAGTTGTGCAATACATTGAACACAGTGGGGAAATTAAGTCATGTATTCCATCGCAAATTAAAAGGGACATAGAAACTGCCATTTCCACATCTGCCTCAGGCCCCCCCACTTTGTCACCCTGGTAGGATGGTGCCCGTCTCTTTATCAACATCAGTGGCAGATGATCTTTTCGGACAAATGGTGCTTTCCATATTGTTGCACGTTCACACCTTGGAATTTGTTCAAAGGCCGCCTACCCCTTGACCTTCCCTCGGGTCAGAGAAACACTTGCCTGTGCTTTGAAAAGAGGTTTAAGCACAACTGTCAAAAAATTACACAGAGCTAGTTCTTTGTTCTTCAAGGAATCAAGGCGTCTACTCTTGCTGCGTTTTCATCTGGCAAAAGACTGGGGGTGTTGGCCCATCGTAGACCTGAGATACCTCAACAAGTTCATTTGCTCTCAAACTTTCCAGGTGGTCACCCTTCAAAAGAGGATGCCTATTTCCACATCCCCCATTCACGGCGGACACCGGAACGTCTTGTATTTCATAGTGTCAGGCCACCATTTCCAATTCAAAGTCCTGCTATATGACCTTAATCGGCCCCAAGGGTTTTTACAAAATACCTTGCATTGGCCACGGCGCACCTCAGGAAAGCAAGAATCCACGTCTACCCTTACCTAGACTACTGGTTAGTTCAGGCTTCCACTCAAGACCAATGCCTCAGGCACACTGTCGAGATGGCGAGCATCTTGACATCATTTGGATTCTGGTTAAATTGCAATAATTCTTCTACAACTCCATCATGGTGTGTGGTGTTCTTGAGCGTGGCTTAAATATGGCTACCTCAACATCAATTCTGCCATTTGATATGGTGTGTACTACCACCAGTACTATTAAGACTCTGCCTCAGAAACCTGTGCCTCAGTGCTATGTGACACATCTTGAATATTTGTCCCTTCTCCCAAGAGGGGAGCCACCCCTTTGACGCTAGGGAAGGTGAGCCCGCTCAGCAAGACCTTCCAAAGCAGTCTGAGCAAGTGGGACCTCACTGCGAGTGACTCCCCTCTTTGGGACAAGGACTCCCATTCTGGTAAGGAACTCCCAGGGCAAAGCACACCATCCGCCTATGTGGGAATCGGAAAGCCTGCTGTTAAACCTGTTTTGGATTCACCAAATAGTGTCATTTTTTCAATCTCTTTGGCTTCAGTTAATGCTGTATTTCGCTTGAATGCCGCAGACAAAGAAGAATGACACACCCCTTTTGTTTGTAATGATGTACATAAAACCACAAGGAACGTGGAAGCGGAGAGAGGGAATCCTACGCAGAGATGTGCCTCTGTTGGGAAGATGTCCTGGGGGGGGCGGAGCCACACTAGACCACAGAGGCAGCGGTATCGTGGAGAGCAAACAAGATTGCTGCAAGATGCTGCAATGCTGGCGTCCAATGCAAAGAAGCCTGGGTCAAAAAGGAGACTGAGATGGTAAAGTGACCACCTGGTGGCGCGACATGAAAGCTGTGGTGAGCCTGGGGCCTGTTAACTGATGATGCCGAGACCAGACTACAGTGGAGAGATCCGATCCCCGAGCTCCACACGAGAAGTGCATTAGCTGCCTAGCAGCGGAAGGGATGTGAACACTCCCAAAGAGGTTATATCGTTGGGAGGGGTGCACAGTGATAATCGAGGCTGGATAAACCGCAAGGGTTATGGGATCAAGATAAACCCGAATAGAGATAAAGCAAGCCTATCAGAGGGCTGTAGGGCTTTGGAGGGCTGTGAGAAACAGACTTTCAAGACTGGGAAAGATACAATGTTTATGGGAGCGAAGAAAACACAAATGGACAGATGCCCCACCGAGGCCCTGTTCAAGTAAGCCTGTTTGAGGGCCAGAGGACTTTTGGGGAACCTAAAACATGAAACGTAAGAGCAGAACTGGTGAGAGAGAGAGTGAACCTGGAGGGTTCCAGTCATTAAGCACCAAAACAGAACATTGGAAAGTACCAAGTAGGAAATGGCGACATTGTGTTAAGAAATCTTTTTCTTCCTGGTGAAAGAGGGAACTGTGTGGAATTAAGATTTGACGTACAAAACGTGAAGAGGCGTTGAGAACTGTACAGCGAGCAATGGATGAGCTTTTAAAGAGTTAACTGGAGAAACTGATCCACATATTTGGGCCAGGCGGAGGCTAATGCTCTGCCTTCCTTTTTTGTGTGTTATATTTCTTAACTAGTAGGGACTAGTTGGATAACAGGATTTGAACTAAGAACCGTTTTGTTTGGGACTTTGACAAGCAAACTTACATTTAGTTTGTTAGGGAACTTCCCTCATAGCAGTAGGGCTAAGAAGGCATTTTCTTTTTATTTAAATAATAAATCCTTAACATGGCACATTCAAGTCGGAGGCAGCCTTCTGGTTGGCTACAGTGAGCAAACCATTCCCTCCAAACCGTCCTAAAAACCGTTGATCCGAAACTGACAGCTTTAAATATGCCCCCTGCTGGATTTTCTGGACGCTCATTACACAAAGTCTCTGGGTATTGGGACGACAAGATCCAGCTCACCAAAGCTTTCAGTGTAGCTCTTTTTTGGTGGCAAAACGCAGGCAACCTTCGGTATCTTGCACCTTTCACAGTTCCCTTTCACGAGGTTTCATTGACAACTGACTGGATCATGAATGGCTGGGGAATCTCACTTGGGGCATCTTCATGCCAAAGGGCTCTGGTCTGCACAGGAAGTGACAATACATATCAATGTGGTTGAACTCTGTGTGGTTTTTTGGGTGCTCAAGTCCTTCTGGACACAGCCGAAGGGAAAGAAAGTGCCCTTGTTCACGGACAACACTTCCACCATGTTCTACATTAGGAAAGGAGGTAGCAGATCACAGATCCTAACCAGAAAAGTGGACATGAGCAATTAGCCCATGGTATATTTCTCTCTCCCTTCATCTTCCTGGGTTCATCAGCTCAGTAGGTTACTCTCTCAGCAGGGATCTCTACTCTTGCCACTTGTGGGAGCTTCCACAGAGCCAGGTACACTTCATCTTCCAATCATGGGGTAAACTGGACATAGTCTGAAAAAGAAAGCACCTAGGCTTGTTAGCCATCGGTGTGGGCTGCACACCTGGAATTCCCACTTGGGGGTTAAATCACTTGTCTCTTGTCTTTGGAAACAGTAAAGTCGAGTTGCAAAATGTTTTTCATAAAAACATTTATTCATGAAGTTTTTCTTGTTACTTGCAATAGCAATTGGTTAAACGTCACCAATTTGTTTAATGCTGATTTTCTGGCAAATGGAAAACCCTCTGGCTAATGCATTTTGGAAATGTTTCCTTCTTCAGACTATGTTTGACTACATAGTATTACTGTTAGAGTATTCATCAAACATAATGCAATGCAAATATACGTTACAGATTTTGCAAAACAGGGTACCCACAGGTGACAGACATACACATAACACAGAGGAGAGAGAACATTTCAGACTGTCAGTAACTTTAGCAAAAAAAGCTACATGTTTTACACATTGGTTTGTTAGTATTAAACCCAGATATCGTGGTTTTAAAGAATCACTGTTGTGTTTTCCCTTTGGTTATACCATGGCTAGTGTGTGTGGCAAGTCAATTGCATAAAAAAGGAGGGTGAGTCACCCTCCTTCACCCTGTCATGGCACTGACCTGATGGCAGGTGGCTTCACTGCTCAGGATTAGCGTTAGAATTCGGAATTGGTATGCGTTCGCAGAACGCTGCAAGAATAAAGCATTGTGACGCTCGTAAATCAACATATCTGATGTACGTACTGGCCGCTTAGCTGTGTAAAACAGAGTTAATGCTGCCATTCCTCTGTTAGTATGTTCTCTACGCTTATATTCAAAGCGCATACCGCGCTGATGTGATTCTTGTTCGAGTGGCGTTCGGCTCAGCTCTGAAGCCCGGTCACTGTGTGCAAGTTGGGTGTTGCCATGGCAACGTTAGTATATAAAATGGCGGCTTGCTGTAGAGCGTGTCGGCCCTATTGGTTTGGGCAGATGCTGGTGATTGTGCAATAAACAGCCAAATTTCGATTCTTTAAAGATGGATTGAAGTACACAGGTTCATTATGTGTTGGTAAGGCTAATGTGCTACTTGTTAGGATAGTGCATCTGAATTCTACAGTAAAATGATGTAAACTGGACATAGACCTGTTCGCCACAAAGGGCAAATCGGAAGTGTGACTCTTTCGCAAGCAGGTTGCTTTAGCATACTTGCCTGGGAGACTCCTTAATGTTGCTCTGGCACGGTATGTTATTTGCCTTTCCTCAAATACCTCTCACCATAAATTCTTGAAAAAGTCAAGTGACAGCTGTGAAGACTGACCCTTACAGCCCTGGCATGGCTGAGACGATACTGGTTATCAACGCGTCTGGTGCTTGCACAGACTCAACACATTCTGCTTCTACCTGTCCACAATCTACTCTGCCAAGAAGGGGGGGACGGCAAGGTTTTTCACCACTATTCAGCGTCCCTCAACCTAGAGGCCAGGCTCTTACATCACTAGAATGTGGTCATCTTGACATAACTCCAGATTAGAGTATGCCGATTAAGGGGTTAGCCTCCTCTCCCATCTTCTGCCATACCAAAAGGTGGACGAGGTTCACTGCCTGGTGTGCCACCTACATGGCTGATTTTACCCCTTCAAATTCCAGCCTCTGCAAAAGGGGTCTTGCTTTTTTATCAATCAAGGTGCACTTGGCTTCAATGTCTCGCCCTCACTAGGGTTGCACAGACGTATCAAGAAATTTAATGAAAGTGCTCTTCAGAACCTTTCCTCAGTGTGCAAACTGTCTATTGCCTGTGAGCTCAACACTGCGCTCACCAAGCTTAAAGCAAGCCCTGTTTGAGCCTTTTCACAAGGCTGACATGAAATGTGTCTCCTGGAAGACTTCATTTCTGGTGGCCATCACTTCTGTTTAGAAAGTGGGTGAAATCAAGTCCATACAGCCTCCTTACCTAGCCTTCCGCAAGGACAACGTCCTACTCCGCACCACCCTAAGGTTTATGCCTAAAGTTGCATCTTGGTTCCACCTGACCAGAACCGTTGGTGGTACCTGTTTTCAGTCGCCCTTCAACACCCACTGAAAAGTACCTCCATTCCTTGGATATGGTAAGGGCCCTTAAATACTAAATAGAGACCACACCAGATGTGTTGAAAAATCTTCACAGCTTTTCATTGCCTATGGGCGCAATGGTACCAGCAAGGGTAGCTCTGAGGCTTTCATCTCTAGATATGCTGCCTGCATAATAAAAAGCACATTCTATGAGAGCTATGTACTCTACTACGACTCTATTGGCCGGAGTGCCATGGCTAGATATTTGCAGGGCTGTAACATGGCAGTCTCCACTTAACCTGGAACAATTCTTGCTGTTTTAACAACATTTCATTGGAGGAGTCCAGAGTAGGACAGGCAATCTTCTACAGCCTGGTTTCCTGAAATGAGCCGATCTGGAGATGGAAGTGTAGTTCATGTGTACCTTTAATGCTATGTAATCTATTCAACAGCACGTGAATGGATGAAAGAGCCAATGCTGGAGAAGGATTAGGGTTAAAGAAAAGTAATTTAATTCTTCACAGGTAAATCCTTAAGTACAGAAACCCATAGAAACAACATTGGAACATCCACTCTTCTGCCAGGCACTTCTCAAGTGACACTCGCGCCATTCACTCAACAATCCAGTCATCCGCACGTTTCAAACCAGCATGCGATAAACATTATGTCAGCTTGTATTCAGATGCAAGATAACAGATGCACACACACAGCTGCTGGAACGTGTGCTGGCTACACAAATGAGGACATTTGCTGCAGTATCACACATCACAAATGTGACAACCTGCAATGGGGAGGAGTCTTAAGTTACTGTACCGGGTGATCTGGAAGTAGCATGCTGAGGCGATGTTGCTGCTGCTGCTGCTTGACATCTTGGTGGACCATCGGATTCTCCTCTTTTTCCTTCAAAGCTGGACACGGTTTTGAAATGGTTCAAGTCTTGACTAATACGCTTGAGCACCTTATGGGCCAAACACAATTCTATTTCCCTGTGGAGTGTCCCAGGGCTCAGCTCTGTATTCTTTACTGTTTAACGTATATATGAATCAATGTATACCCATGTTTTTGACACGCCAGTCTAGGAGGTACGATTCTCGAATTGGGCCTCAACTATAGCACTTCCTGGAAGCTGACATCAGAATGACCCCCTGATCTTTTAAAAATGAACAAGTGGGGTAAACGCATGGATTTACAAGCAATACATGACATTCACTTGCATGGTTGCATCAGGGATAAAAGCTGCAAACTGCAAGCTACCAGCCATGCTTAAAGACTACATTCTCTCCCTTCAGTTCTCCACATGGACACAGCACTCCATTTCTTACTCGCCAGGAGACTGTTCTCACTAGCCAATTACTAGTAGCAAGTTCAATTTATGAGGCCTGATTTCCTATGTACATGGACGTTCTTTTGCTCTGAGATTGCAACAGGTGTTAGTAAAGGTGTTAGAATTGCTCTTTAAAAATATACGTACATCTAAAAAAATGATCGTATGTGGCAATAGATGACTGCATTGACATATGAAGATAGTGCCTTTGACTCATGCTGGTTCTTTTATGTCCATGTCCTGTCTTGAACTAGTTGAAATATGGAGCCGACTAAAATACTATTTTCTTTGCTTCATTAGATTTTTATTATTTTATTATTTTTAAGTTTATACTTTTTTTCTCTTCATCCATCAATCTCATTTAGTGGGGCATGGTATGCTGCTGGGTTGGTACATCTTCGGGGTCAAAGTGCATGTGACATCTTTTTCCTGTGATATCATTGGGGCGTGGTGTCGCATACTCGCTGCCTTTTGGTGAAATTACATTTTTGTATTTTATAAGGTAAGTAAGTCTAGTAAGTGGGGTTACTCTATTAAAAGTAAACGTTAATCATTAAAAACCATGCTCTTTCTCCTTTTTATTTAAATACATTAGAGATGCTGAGCTTGTTCATCAGATAATTCAGATGTGTTTATTTCACCTAAATGAACTAATAAAGTAGATGTGAACTTGATGAAATAACAGATCTATGCAAATGTGTTGTTTGCAGTTCAGTGTTGGTTTACAGTGATATTTACATAACTTTCCGTGCAGTTAGTAAAACGTTTGTACATCTGTATTTATTCCTTTCCTTTCATTAGAATCATCCACCAGCTTCTTTGTTCGTGTAATTGTTCAGTAGTAGTTTTGTAAACGGGTCCACCAACTTCTTAATCATTCTCGATCTAGATTTGCAGTATTTAGTCAAAATAAGAGGATTCTGTGTGCATACCCTGTCTTTGTGTATTTTGCTGATTGTTTCTCCTGTAAGGGTTCCTCCCCTTTATAGATTTTTAACTTCTACTTATACGTCAATCGTATCTATGAACATTTGCATCCTGCAGTTGATAGATAATTTGATTTGCTTTTGCTTTTATAGTGCGCATATCTCCAAGAGAACCTGGCAGCTAGCTGCATCTAGACGCAGATGATTAGTATAGTACTGATAAACTTAAGGGATTGTGGAGTCATGCCTCTGGTGGTGCCGCGGCGTGCACTCAACCCGCACGGGCCCGGAGACGCTGGACACCCTGGCGGCATGCCCGCCCTTCCCGGTGTATCAAGGAAGGGGGAAGCCGCCGCGTTGCTGGCGGCCGCGGCGGCGCTGCGGTAAGAGCCGCTATAGACAGCCGCGGCGAAGCCGTGAGAGAAGTCGCTGCGTACAGCCGCGGCGGGCCCGCGGAACACTCACCTGGGTTCCACTCCGGTCCGGGGAACGGGGAGCCATGCTCGCGGTGGTGCCGGGACGCAGGAGAGCAGCGACCGGATCGTCGCCTCCGTGCTCCTTCTGATAGAGCCGGGACTTCATGTGACTGGAGAAGGACGCCCATCGTCCGGATGCGTCCTTACACCACGCGGCCACGGCTTCATGGCCAACGTGAACTCTCACCACCTCAAGGGGAACGGGAAGGGCGACACCCCGGGGCGGCAACCTTTAAGGGAGGCGGGACAACGTCCCAGGAACCAATGAGAAGGGGGTTAGCCCAGGCTCCTAGTGATTGGAGGGGGTTTGAAACCTCCTGTTATGATAAAAGGGCGCCAAACCAAACTAATGGGTTGCTCTCATTCCACAGGATACGGAGAAAGGAGAGAGGGGAGAACCAGAGTGGTGGGCCTATCCGGACACCTCAAGATAAGACCAGACCAGGACTAACGTCGTTATATTTTGGAAGGCCAAGACACCGGTGAAGTTAACCGGGAGGACTTGAGAATAATTCCCTTAAACATAACGCTACCCTTCAAACAGTGAATAAAATATTGTTTCAGCATCTACCTGTCTCCGAGCCTAATTCCACACTGGCGACGAAGGTGGGATTCTGACAGCGCTATGGAGGCATTGATAAAGACCCTGACCGAGGGCCAACAGCAATTGCAACAGATGGTGCAGCTACAGTCACAACAAGCAGCTGCGGATCGGCAAGCCTTTCAACAGGCCATCCAGCTGCAGGGTACTATACAGACCACTGCGCAGGACAAACAGCATGAGACCATAACCCGTCTCACAGATGCAGTAGCCAATACGAGAAACCAACCACTTGTGCCCTCGGCCCTCCTGCAGAAGTATAGGGACGGGGAGGACCCTGCCTTTTTCTTTACCAGTTTCGAGCGCATAGCCAGGAACGCGCAATGGCCTCCAGACCGGTGGGGTCAATATGTCGCCCCCCTTCTATCTGGGGTGATGCAGGGCGCCTACCAGGCGGTAAACCCCAACGGCAATACGCCGTACGGAGAGATCAAGGCCGCAGTGCTGGACCGTTTAGGACTGGACGATGAAGCATACCGGATCCAGCTAAGGGAAGCCAGACTCAGGGCTGGGGAAAGCCCACGCCAGCTGTATTATAGGATAAAAGACCTAGCCGAGAAGTGGTTGCTGGCTCCAAACCCCGCTAACCAACCCCTGCTCGATAAAATCATACTGGAACAGTTCATAGAAGCCCTGCCCGGGCAAATGCAGAAATGGGTCAGGCAGCACCATCGGCCCACCCTAACCGAAGCAGTGGACATAGCGTCGGCATATCAGAAGGCAGGTCACTTCCGGCTACCACCCACAGGAGTATCAGCCCGCATTGCCATCCCGGTTTCCGACCCCCATGTGATCAGGGGTAGCCGAGTCCTACCCTTCAGGTGGAAACCCTCAGAGGACAAGAGACCAGGAAGTGAAGAGAAGGCCCCGATGCCGACACCTGGTTACAAGCAACCGCAGTGTTATGAGTGCAACGAGTGGGGCCACATAGCCCGGTTTTGTCCCAGGAGAAGACCGGTTGAACCCATGGACATCGGTTACCTGAACCCGATGGACGAGGAGGGCGCCCTGGGACCCTATGTGGTGGACATTCGTGTCGACGGCCGACCATCACGTGCACTCTTGGACAGCGGCAGCAGGCAGACGGCCATATCACCAACCGTGAGTAACTCTCCCTGCTTGTCTAATGTAACGGTACCTATTCGATGCATTCACGGGGACACCAAGTGTTACCCAATGAAGGATGTAGTAATTGACTTAAAAGAAACCTCCACTCCCTTGAGGGTTGCCGTCCTACCTAGTCTTCCCACCCCAGTGGTAATCGGGACTGACCTTCCCCACTTCAACCAAACCTTAAGGGACCTAAGGGAAGAGAAGGACCCTCCCGAACCCAATGTTGCGGGAACGGACCCTGTTTCCCGGGAACCCCTACCAGGGCGGAAAAGGCGGACCCGGATGGCATGGTGTCAGGCCAGTTATATGACCCGACCCATCGATTGGAAGCTTGAAGATAACGAGGACACCATAAGGGGAGAGACCCTAACCGACCCAACCCTACGTGTGGCCAGGGAAAGGGCAGCCGGGAAGGGGAACCCAACCTAGCCAGTGGCCCAGGGTTCCTTCTACGCAATGGTCTCCTATACCGGAGGTATAAGGGTGACGATGGCGCCGTAAAAGAACAATTAGTGTTACCGAAGAGTCACCGTCTTATAGTACTACAACTGGCCCATAATCATCCCTGTGGGGGTCACATGGCCTCCCTTAAGACCCAACAAAATCTTCTAAAGTGGTTTTTCTGGCCTGGCATTTACGGCGAGGTAGCCCGACATTGCAAGAATTGTTCCACATGCCAGCTTACCAGCGTGGTACTACCCGCCAAGGCACCACTACAGAAAATGCCCCTCATTTCGATCCCATTCCAGAGGATCGGTATGGACATAGTGGGACCCCTGGAACCAGCCAGCCGCGGTTATAAATACTTATTGGTCGTAGTCGACTACGCCACCCGCTACCCAGAGGCCTTTCCCCTAAAGGGAACATCGGCCCGGGTATTATGCGACCAACTAATCCCGTTCTTTGCCTGAGTGGGGATACCCTCCGAGATAATCGCCGACCAGGGCACTAATTTCATGTCAACCCTCCTAAAACAAATATGTGGACAGCTACAGATCAAACAATTGAGAACCTCAGTATACCATCCCCAAACTGATGGGCTGGTAGAACGTTATAACCAGACGATCAAAAAAATGCTAAGAAGGGTGACGGGACCAACCGGGAAAAACTGGGATCGGGCGATCCCCCTGGTGTTAATGGTGTTAAGAGACACCCCACAGTCTTCCACCGGTTTTTCTCCCTTCGAGCTCTTGTTTGGGAGACAACCTCGGACGATACTGGACCTGGTTAAGGAGGAGTGGGAATCCACGGAAGAGGTGTCCTTAACCGAGTATACAGAGGAATTAAAAGAACACCTAACCGCATTACGTACACTGGCCCATAACAACCTTGGTCATGCCCAAACAACTCAAGAAAGAAATTATAACAAGGGGAGCCGTATGAGAACCTTCAGCCCAGGGGACCAGGTATTGGTACTCCTACCTACCAGCACCAACAAGCTCTTAGCCAGATGGAGAGGGCCCTACAAGATCATTGATGTGCTAAGCCCAGTGACCTACCGGGTACAACAACCCGATCGAACTACCCCAGAAAAGGTCTATCACATCAACCTTATAAAAAAATGGAACGAGCCTCTTCTGGGCGCCTTTGTGAGCATCGAGGAACCCGAATCGGAAGAAATCCTGAACACTGTTCCCCATACCCTGGATGCAGTCAACTGGGGTGACACCCTTTCCCCCGAAATGAAGACGGACATTAGGAACAGGCTGTTCCCTTATGCTGATGCCTTTTCCTCCTTACCTGGACGAACCAACGTGCTTGAACATGTAATCAAAACGGACCCCGGACCACCCGTGAGGCTTAGACCGTACCGGATACCCGAAGCCAGGCGGAACATCATTAAATCCGAGGTGGATGAAATGTTACGGATGGATATCATCGAGCCATCTGTCAGCGTTTGGTCGTCCCCCATAGTGCTCGTTCCTAAACCAGACGGTTCGGTCCGTTTCTGTATGGACTACAGACAGTTAAATGCGGTGTCCCGATACGAAGCTTATCCAATGCCTCGGATGGACGAACTACTGGAGGGCCTTGGAGCAGCCCAATTCTTAAGTACTCTGGATTTAACCAAGGGCTATTGGCAGATACCCCTACGCACCAAGGATAGGGAGAAAACTGCCTTTTCCACCCCACAAGGCTTATACCAATACAAGGTTCTACCCTTTGGACTCCATGGGGCCCCCGCCACGTTCCAGAGGCTGATGGACATCATACTAAGACCGCATGCTGGATACGCTGCTGCTTACCTGGACGACATTGTCGTGTACAGCCAATCCTGGGGGTCGCATCTGGACCATCTGGAACTAGTAGTAGCTGATTTACAGAGGGCAGGGTTACATATCAACCCCAAGAAGACTACGATGGGAACCCACGAAACCAAATATCTGGGCCACATAGTGGGTGGGGGAGTGCTTAAACCTCAGTTGTCCAAAACCCAGGCTATACGCGATATACCGACTCCCACCAACAGGAAACAAATACGAGCATTCCTGGGGTTGATCGGGTATTACAGGAGGTTCATCCCTGACTTCTACTCGGTGGCCGCACCTTTGACAGACGCGTTACGACTCAAGGGGAATCCCAATCTGACCAACAACCCAAGTGCCTTGAACGCCATAGCGGACCTGAAGCGACGGATCACGTCAAACCCGGTCCTCTGCTGTCCGGACTTCCAGAAACCTTTCTTTTTACAGACAGACGCCTCCAACCAGGGATTAGGAACTGTACTGTCACAGGAGACCAGAGGGGATCTACAACCAGTGTGCTTCATCAGTCGGAAACTGTTGCCCCACGAGGCGGCTTACTCGACCATTGAGAAAGAGTGCTTGGCCATCAAGTGGGCCGTTGACTCACTCCGGTATTATCTGCTGGGTCGCCGGTTCACCCTGTATACCGACCATGCCCCCCTCCAGTGGCTGGCTCAGCATAAGGACACTAACCAGAGGGTTCTCCGCTGGTTTCTCTCCCTTCAGCCTTTCGACTTCATCACGTTGCACAGACCTGCCAGATTCCAGCTAGTGGCAGACTATCTGTCTAGATGCTCACCCTGGCCCGAACGGCCTGGGATCGGGGTGGGGATGTGTGGAGTCATGCCTCTGGTGGTGCCGCGGCGTGCACTCAACCCGCACGGGCCCGGAGACGCTGGACACCCTGGCGGCATGCCCGCCCTTCCCGGTGTATCAAGGAAGGGGGAAGCCGCCGCGGAGAGCCGCGTTGCTGGCGGCCGCGGCGGCGCTGCGGTAAGAGCCGCTATAGACAGCCGCGGCGAAGCCGTGAGAGAAGCCGCTGCGGACAGCCGCGGCGGGCCCGCGGAACACTCACCTGGGTTCCACTCCGGTCCGGGGAACGGGGAGCCATGCTCGCGGTGGTGCCGGGACGCAGGAGAGCAGCGACCGGATCGCCGCCTCCGTGCTCCTTCTGATAGAGCCGGGACTTCATGTGGCTGGAGAAGGACGCCCATCGTCCGGATGCGTCCTTACACCACGCGGCCACGGCTGCATGGCCAACGTGAACCCTCACCACCTCAAGGGGAACGGGAAGGGCGACAGCCCGGGGCGGCAACCTTTAAGGGAGGCGGGACAACGTCCCAGGAACCAATGAGAAGGGGGTTAGCCCAGGCTCCTAGTGATTGGAGGGGGTTTGAAACCTCCTGTTATGATAAAAGGGCGCCAAACCAAACTAATGGGTTGCTCTCATTCCACAGGATACGGAGAAAGGAGAGAGGGGAGAACCAGAGTGGTGGGCCTATCCGGACACCTCAAGATAAGACCAGACCAGGACTAACGTTGTTATATTTTGGAAGGCCAAGACACCGGTGAAGTTAACCGGGAGGACTTGAGAATAATTCCCTTAAACATAACGCTACCCTTCAAACAGTGAATAAAATATTGTTTCAGCATCTACCTGTCTCCGAGCCTAATTCCACAGGGATGCAAATCAATTAGAGCACTACGCAAATAGATGGTTTTCAAGTGTTTATGCATCCGCACACAAGCCTTGGTGGTTGCCATATGATTGCTATCTAGATGCCTAAGCCCAAATTTGGAAGGTACTATTCACAAATGTTATCCTGAGGTTAGCATTCCCATTTTGTAGCAGTTAAATGTTAAGTCTACGCATGTGTCCATGCAAGTGCCTTGTGTAAGTGTATTAATACATGCAAGGCTCAACCTAAATGATCCCTTTAGATAGCACATTATTTCACTTCTTTTTTATTATTTTCATCAATTTGAAAAAGCAATGGGGCTCCTTCCATAGCAATTCTCATGGTTCGTTTAGACAAATATTGCACATAATCCGTTATTGTAAATGTTACTTAGTCAATAATCCACATAGCAATAGTCTGCACACCTACAAATACATTTACAAGACTATTACAACCAAAAATAAAACTAGTTTTACATCACGAATTGTGTATGCCACACGCAACTATTTTTATTGAAAAATATGAGACAGCCCTAGATGTTTTAGCCCCCGTAACTAATCTCCGGCGATGAACAATTGCCATCTGGCAAGGTTGGATAAGTTCTGGCTTTTTTATTTTTAATAATTAATAAACTGATGCAGATAATTCTATTTTAGAAAGGGTGGCCTGCAAACCTGGCCCCCCTTTCAGTAAACTCTAGGCCAAATGCATAATGTACACCTGGGCTCTGGTACACCTGGGGACTGATACATCAGTATATTGATCTGACGTGCATTCTCTTCAGTGCCACAGAGCAGGTTCAGAGGCCATCGGTGCCTCACTAAAGGCTGCAGTGACAGCAAATTCACTTTAGCGCAGGGGCTGCATTTAAAATATGAGCCCCTGTTTCCAAACTACATAATTATCATTATCACCACGGTGGTGGCAGTTATAACCTTTAAACCTAAGCCATACCTGAGTTGGGGTTTGTTCGATTGCATTTCTTAATTATTAAAGCCTCATCAGATTGGTATCATACTTATTTCAGCTCGAGAGTCCAACCCAGCCATGAACAGGCAATGTGTATTCTCCCTAGACTGGCTGTCTTACTGCACCTAGCAGGACAGGAGCCATTGGGAGTTAAATGTATTTATGAGGGAATCTGTTTTTGCTTCGAAAATGGGCTTTCCAATTTCATATTGACCTGCATATCACACAGATCTCACTACAGCAAATGAGTTGTAACAGATCTGTTTCAGACCTCCCTTGATCCAAACGCAGAATAAATATTAGACAATCTTTGCTTGCACTGGAATTATCTTAAAGCAGGCCTTGCTTTTCAGCTGAAGTCACTTTACTTGGCTTGTCTTCCTTCGAGAGAAGTGACTAGTGAGTCTCATTTTTAATTTGTTTTATCTGGTTAATGTTCATTACTTGATATTTCAGTATATGTTATCATTCAGACCTCCTATCATTAAATTGAAAGAATGATATTCAGTCAGATAATGCCTTTCATGTAGAAGAATCTTCCCATGACTTTAACATATTCCTACATGAAACACTTATCGTAGTTCCACGTTGACTAGAAATGTGGGAGGGTTTGTGCAAATGTTGCTTGCTGGAGAACACACTTAAATATCAAGTAAGAGGCAGCTCTGCTTGTGAGCCTCTCTCCTCAGTATTGCAAAACCAGGTAGTAAACTAGTAGACTGTGCCTGGTGGTCCTTAATTGCCCGCACTTTGTTTATTTTTTATGGATTTAGATGTTCTGTGGTCTTCTTTGGACTATGACTTAAGGCCAAAGAGACCTTTCTGTCTCAAATTTGTTTTGAGTTTACAGTACCCCCTCAAACGATAGGGCAGTTGTCCTTGGTAATTCCTTATGTTATGTTTACAGGCTGTCCTAGTGTGCAAACCTCCACTGTAGTAGTCTCAGAATGCCTTAGCTTCACCTTGGAATGGCGTACCCCTGCCAGGGCTAGTTCGACACCAGTATGTCTGCTGGAGGAAAGAAACTGAGCAAGGCAAATATGAGGGGATTGAGAGGGTGGGAAATGGACCAAGGGAGTTATGGATGCAGTGGGGTGCAATGTTTTAGGATGGCATGGGTGATTGTTAGTCCCATTAGGTGACGAATAGTTCTGCAAAAGAGAGGAGGATGATAGGTTCTATGGTGGTGTGATAATTGAGTTGTTTTTCCAAGGCAGACTTAGACAATTGTAAGTTGTTACACAGTTGTTGGATTTATGAGAGGCATTCGAGTATCCTCGCGCAATCCTAGATGTTTGGTGGCTCTTTTGCTCTGGCATCTCTATATGATGTACCATAGGCCAAACTCTGGAACGGGAATTCTGGGCTGTCAAGCCTTTGCCAAGAGTGACCTAGTTAAGATGAGATTTTGTAAAATTCAAGAAGCCTGGCACCGTCACAGCTAACATTTTACATTTCAAGTTATAAGCTACTATCCAGGCCTAAAATGCGCTCTCCTCTTTAATTCCCCACATAGTGCACACCAGTTCGTACTCTCAAAGAGCTAATTTTCAGTAGCCTATGGGTAGTGTGTGGCAAGTGCATGAGATCTATGCACATTGATGTGGAAATTGGTAAAGTTCTTTTTCTGCATCCTCTCATGCTAGACTTTAATGTGTTCACAGTGAGATAGCCTAATGGCATACTTGGGAGTAGGATATTAAAGTCTATTAATACATAACTATGATAGTGATAAAATATACTCTGAGCTCCCCAAGGTGGCTGTGTTGGTAGGGCTGTGTGGAAGGCAAAACGTATTTGTGACAAACGGGGTAGGTGTGGTGAGAAGGGCCAAATATCTGTCATCTTCTTTAGTGACAGCCTGGCCTTCTCTGTGAAATGTGTTCATGGTGTAAGTATGTGTTTGGCTAAGTGAGTGGTCCGGGCTTTTGAATCCTTCCATGACAGTGTGTTGAAACAATTCACAAGGGAGCAGTAGAGCAAACACACTTCAACTTGCTGCCCAGGCCACAATTTGCCATGTACTATAGACTTGAGAGCTGGGAGTAACTATGGGGACTTTACATGAGGGTGGGTTTTGAAAGGTGGGCCCTCTTAGGGAGCATAGGCGATGCCCTAGACCTGGCTTCCTGACAGCACATAAGGCCTGCTAGAAACTTCAATGGTGTGGTTATGGTTTTGTGGGAGCCAGCGTTCTGCCCGGCTTAGGCTCTTCTTAGATTCATCTGCTTAATAAGTGAAAAAGAGCTTCGACAGACTGCAAGGGAAAGTTTGGAAGACCGTCGTAGGTCTCCCAAGTCCACACTGATAAGTTCCATCAGACTGTAATTGGGCTTCACATCATGGTGGGCCCTATATATAAAAAGATGCTTGTCTCTGCATGTTAAAATTCTGGAGGCTGATGGAAATTCCCTTCTTTCCTACATGAAAGACCTTCTAAAGGGTAATTTGGTTTCTTCCTCGTTTTTGCTCGGGTTTTATAATAGATGAGGATTTTGCAAGTATGATCTCGCTGGATTCCTTAGACATTGATTTTGTGAAAGAGGGGAAAATCATTGTTTGGGACACAATCATTGATTACGATGACGACTATACAGATTAGTATTGTTTAGTGAAAACCACCATTTATTCTCCCCATCACACAAGCTGAGATCTTAATTGCAGAAGTTCCCATCTGAAAGAAATAGATTTTTATTTTAAATTCGACCTTCAGTGCTTTGCCCACCTTCGAAGCCCTGGGGCAGAAATTGGACATGCCCCGAGATATACGTTGGTGCCGGATGTGTGGCTCCAATCAAATTGAATCATTGGCCCATTTGGTACTAGAGTGCCCCTCTTTCTTGGCCCAGAGAATTTTCCATTTGGGGGGGGCTTTTTACATTCAACCGGCCTGGTACTGACTAAAAACCTATGGGAGAGGCTAATGCATACTGCTAATCGGGCCTGAATAATTGCCTTGACATCACTTCTAGAGGACATTCTGCAGGGTTTTTTGAAGAGTAGAACGTCTGAGGCGGAAGCAACATGGAGGGAAATTCGGAGCTAATTAAATATTTATGATGGTTAAATACACGTCAGAGTCACTTGATGAATTGTTTCATGGTTTAAGTACAAAGTCGATGTAACTTTGTGTATATTTCGTTGTTTACTTCATTGTATTTGTTCTTAATCCTACGTCCCGTCCTCATTCCTCCATACTGAATGGGCGTCCCTTGCTAGGGACGGGAATCTGAACCTTTTTCACTGGAAAAACATGTTGTCTTCCCCTTTAAATTTAGATGCGCTTGGGAGACCATAAGGAACAGGAGAAGCCACCAGTCTGCTTCATGGCTGGGGCAAGGCAGGGAATCGCTGAGGGATGCATTGCAGATTCCGTGGAACGACATGCATGCATACGCTCCCCACCCACTATGCTGATTCACAGGGTCATCTGCAAGGTCAGGGAGTCGAGGTGGATCAGCCCTGCACGCCTCCCGTTGGGCCAAACCCACTTACTATCCCAGCAGGGGGACACATTAGTTCAGCCCACTCTGCAGAAGTGGGCCCTGGCAGCTTGGTTCGTACACAGAGCACTCTGAAGCATCTACAATCGTCACAGGATAACCTGGCTATCATACAAGGGGCAAGAAGCGACTTCACCAGGAGTCAATACAAAGCAAGTGGACGAGGTTCTGTCACTGGGCCAAGACCAACTAGATTGATCCACTGACATGCTCACTGGACAATGTGCTATCCTTCTCTGCGCATCTGGCCCACTCAGCTATACAGATAGACACCTGCCGTACGTATCTGTCGGCCATAGAATCTGACGGCCACAAGAACTATGGAGATAGCATTTTCTCCTCCTCTAATCGGTGGTTAAAAGGCACTTGGCAGGTCTGACCAGATATATCCTCCTGTCAAACGTCCACATCCGGTCTGGGACCTTAACGTGGTACTGGGCACCCTGGCACACAAACCCTTCAAACCCATGGTGTTTTCAGACATCAGGTTGGTTACTATGAAGACTGCCCTACTGGTTGGCCTTACATCAGTATGCCGGATCAGAGAAATTCAGGCCGTAGTTGTGCCGGAGCCATATACAAAATTTCCCCGGGACAAGGTGGTGCTTAAGGACGCATCCTGGTTTTCTCCCCAAGGTCGTTTCCTCCTTTCACCTCAACGAGGAAATTGTATTCCCAACATTCTTTGCAGATCCTTAGGATGAGGCGCAGAAAGTTCTGCACTGTCTGGATGTCAGGCATGCTCTAAGATTTTATCTGGACAGAACAAAGATCTTCTGTAGATCGGAGGCTTTGTTTGTCACTTTTGGCACTTCAAAACCAGACTGTAAGGCCTCGAAGGCTTCCATAGCGAGGTGGATGGTGATGGCCATCAAAGAGGCATGCGAGGGGCAGCACAGACCTTTGTGAATTGTAGGTAGAGATGTACACCATTTATATTTGATCAGTTCACCCAATACGTTTTTAAGAATTTTCCTAAAGTAGAAACACCACTCAAATAAATACTTAAGGTGCGCCCAGTTGGTAAAGTGATATCTTTACTACATAAACTAAAGAATCTGGGGAGATTCACCGCCAGTCACGGTGAATTAACTGGAGAATAAACTCTGAATAAACTCAGAGTAAAAACAAACGATTGCACGCAGCAAGCAGAGAAAGCTTACCCGCATACAGGTAGGAATCATAACCGAGATAGAATGTACTAACTGGAGTAATAGAATAGCATTAAAACCACCCTAACGAACATATTGCACGTTTTCAGAACAGCATCCCCATAACTCTCTAGCAAGACGGGAATCCACTCGTCACCCATGACTGACCCTCACAGTGAAATCTCTACAACTGGGTGAGGGTAAGCATACCTTGATTCAATTAAAGGCATGAAGTCAGACTGATCTTTGTGTGGCGACAGGGGGACCAAGCGCTATTTTCAGTGCCTGGTCCCTATGCGCCACATACATAACTATTCTGGTTATAGGTCAAAGGTTCGAATGCAAAGGATCGAATTACAAAAGGGTCGAATCAAAAGGACCGAAAACAAAAGGGTCGAATATTTTTTTTTGTTTTGGTTTTTTTTTGTTTTTTTTTTTGTGGGCGGGGGTAACCCGCCAAACCCCCTTTTTTGTGGTAAACACTTTTTTTTTTTCCAAAACGGAAACCCAAAAAAAATATATTTAAAAAAAAAAGAAATATTCAACCCTTTTGTTTTAGGTCAAATTGACTCGACCCTATGGCATTCGATCCTTTTGGATTCAAACCTTTGACCGGACACCACTATTCTCATTGACACTGATATGCATATATCTTTCAGTGACCATATAATCTCTATAATTAGAGACACCCTGACTGAACTCCAAGTCCAGCACTAAGGTTAGTGTTACTGAGCACGTTTACATGATTCAGCACATAAATTAAAGTATCCACATTTGGGAATATTGATTTAGTTCTCTGTTGATTGCAGGAGAATTCTAAAGAACAGTCATCCAATATTTAAACCTGAAGAAGGGCGGATCGCGCCCGAAACGCGTAGTTGTTAGATGAGAGGACTACTGTTATACCAATATCGAATAACTGATTCCTACTCAAATATTGGGACTTTTTTATGAATCCAAACACAAAGTTGTGTGCGAATTTAATGTGTTAATAACATATATATTTTGTGATGTTTGAAGAAAATCATTTGTGTTTAAAGTATTTGACTGTATATCTATTGAACAAAAACTTGTGTATGATATTTAAAAATAAACTGGTATTTTGAAAAATACATTAATATGATTTAAAAAGCAATTTATTTTTGCATTATTTGAATCATTGAAACTTTTCATAACCTAAGAAACCAGTGCAATTCACTTGCCATTTGCTGTGCCCCAGTTTATTCAACGTGACTGGCGGTGAATCTCCCTAGATTCTGCAGCACAGACCTTTGCCATAAAACATGCATGCCCACGCCATCAGACCCAAGGCCACGTCTGTGGATTTCCAAAGACACGTCGCATGGCAGATGATCAGCAAAGCGGCTAATTAGGCTTCCTCATTGGTCTTTTGCAAACACTACTGCTTGGATGCCAGCACCAGGTCAGACGCAGCGTTTGGCCAGGCAGTTTTGAAGAACCTGTTTTCATAGATGGGCAACTCTCCTCCCCATGGCTGCATTCAGTTGTAATCGCCCATACAGTATGGAGGAAAGGGGATGGGATGTAGGAGTAATTATAAATTACTCACCGTAGTGACTAACATACTCCTAATCATAGTCCCCTTTCCGCCATGCATTCCAGCATCCTCCCCCATAAAATCTCAGTGTCATTAGGCAATCATAACATTGTCAACACGTCCAAGTGGACTGAGGAGTGGCGCCGGTGGGCGGAGTCAGGGTAGTGCATGCTACCAGGGCTGCGCCCCAGCACGCATCTAAATGTGAAAGGGAAGACACGTTTTTCTGGTGAAAAAGGTTGTTTTCTGTCCCTAGCGAGGGACGCCATACAGTATGGAGGAAAGGGGACTATGGACTAGGAGTATGTTAGTCACTACGGTGAGTAACGTAGGATTACTTTTAGTGTAAAAGTTTCTTGTAAACTGTAAAACACTTTTTTTTTTAAAAGATGAAAAAAAGAAAGCGCTTGCAGTAAAACGCACCCTCTGGTTATATCTGGAAATGCTCACTCATTATCTAACCCTAAGAACCCCCCCCCCCCAGCTGATGAAACATTTAAAGATCAGTCCATCAATCTCTCTGCATATTACTTTAAAAATTAGATTAATATCAACAATATAATTATATGCCACATGGGTATTGGGGTGTGAAAAGAGCGAGAGACAAAAGGTGCTTGGGAAAACAGCAAGGTGTTTAGTTCCTTGCGAATTCTTACCGAGTCTGCTTTCTGTCTAAAGTCATCAGGGAGTGAATTGCAAGTAACCGAGCAGTGACAGGAAAGTATATCCCCAGGCCAAGGGAACGCACGGATTTTAAAGGGCAAATCAGGTGCCGTTAAAGACTGCAGGGTTCTAGCTGGCTGATACAGACATGCCGGCTTTTTTGGATGGGAAGGAGCCATAAAGGCATTTATCCACCAAGGTGGCAGTATTAAATTGTAATTGCCAGTGTAGAGATTGGCGGAAAGTCGTTATGTGGTTTCTTCTCGTTTTCTTTTGAACTGCCTCGTTTTGAACCACCTGAAATCTCTGCAAACCTTTCTTGGAAGCACCCCGAAGGAGGGTGTTACAATAATCAATTCTTGACACTATCAATGTACGAGCAATTGAAGCACTGTTTGAATCAGACAGAAAAGGGCGAATGTGTCTCAATAGTCGCAGGCAGTAGGAGCGATTTGCGACAGTTTGATTAATGTGAGATTCGGCCTTAAGTGAATCATCTAGGTAGAAACCCAAGGTCTTCACTTTCTTAACTACGAGAATATTAGATTCCTGGATCATGAACAAGTGATAACTTGTGTCAAGTTCGTCGCGAGAATGGTGCGAGCCGCAGATTATCAGTTCCATCTTGCTGTTGTTGAGACACATCCAGTTATGATGCATGGTATCTAACAACAGGTAGATATCATTTAAACTGGCCGCATCCTGTTCATACACCCCCGCAAAGCTCCAGGACTAGCTGAGTGTCATCAGCATAATTGGTGAAATAGACCCCGGAGCTTTGCAAGACTTCACACAAAGGTTTAAGATATATGTTAAAGAGCAATGGTGTCTGACAGGTGCCCTGGGGGCCCCCAATAAAATGGGAGTAGGGACGGAGGATACCTCTCCCCAGCAGACAGTAGAGGTGCGATTTGACAGAAAGGACGTCACCCAGTTAATCGTGTGGGAGCTAAGGGATCAAGAGGTCCTCAGTCTGGATCACGCAGTGGTGGTCCAGCAGGTCGAAAGCTGCAGACCGGTCAAGAAGCATAAGGTTCCCCTATCCAAGATACTGAGCAGCTGGGTCTCAAGATCTATAAAGGCAGTTTCTGTGCTGAAACCATGCCTAAAACTAGATTGCCTGGGATGCAGGATGCCTACTTTTTCAACGAAATTCTGAAGTTGTATGGTAGTGTCTTTGTCTAGAATCTTAAGCAGGAAATTGTAATAGGACACAAGTTGTTCGCATCTTGGGAGTCTAAGCCTATTTTTTTTTATCAAGTGAGATACGGTCATCTTTTTTATGGACCCTGGAACCACACAGTAGAGGAAAGAAGCATTTATAAACCTTGTCAGGAATGGAGAACGATTATTTTGGGTGGAACAAGATTTTCTGAACAAGATGAGGGGTGAATAGAGGATAAAATGTTAACCAGATTAGTGATGGACACGGGCTGCAAGTCAAATTCTGCAGAGGTCACACTGTTCGTTTTAGCCTCGGTCGTGGGCCGAGGGGGTCCTTTGTCGAGTGTGCCTTGAATCATGGCTCTTGCAAATTTATTTTGGTTTCGGAAGCCAATTGGACCCTGGTACAATACTGATCAGTGTAGGTGTTGGGGGCATTACGACAGCTGGCTTTTCTAGTGTCTTAAACACTTCAAAGAGTTTTTTTGTGCTATTTGCGGCCTTCTCAATTTGGTCGTTCAAGGTGCCTTTTGCCTCGAACACCTTTTCCCTGTAGACTTTTTTCCTTTGCTTTCCAGTTTGTTTTATTAGTGGGGGAAGGGAACTCAAGCCACTTAGTTTCCGCCCTTCTCTTTTCACTTCTGAGGTCTTAAGTCCTGAGTGAACTAACCTCTATGAACTACATTGTCACTAACTGTTTAACAGAGTGTTCAATTTGCTAGAAAAATGATCGAGTGCGGAAGGATTGTCTAGGCCAGACATGATATTGGCTAGACAACCCTTTAGTTCGCCTTAAATTACGGCTCATAATCTTTTTTACGGGCTTAATGATTTTTGGGGGTGTTGATGGTGGAACAGAAGAATCAAAACTGATGGCAAAATGGGCCGACCATATACACAGGGTTGTATTCATATTAGTGACTACAAGGTTTCTTGCCGCCACCCAAACAACCATACATCCTTTATTGGTGTTAGAATGAGAACTGTAATACCTTGGTTAGTGAGGGTGCATTCTAGGTCTGTGGATTCTGTATCCAGAGTATGATTGTGCCAATAGTGTCAAGCAATTTGGCCCATTCATATCTTCAAGGATGTTACTGATTTCACTGTTGAAATTTGTCATCTCTAATGCGGGGAGATGGACAAGTAGGAGGCTCAGACAGCAACGTGTGGACTAGGTCATTTTTACGTGAAGTGTTTCACAGCCCTTGCAATCGTTGCTCTTTCTAAAGAGCTTTAGATGGGTTTTGTAGTGATAAAGGCTACACCCTCCCACCCCCCATTGCCATGGGTGCGATTTTGGCAGCTGATGTAATATGCTTTGGGGGTGACTAAAGCTATCTGAGGGCCACTTGAGTCAGTTATCCAGGTTTCGGTGAGGAACAAGAGATCCAGGTCAAGGTTGATAATATAGTCATGAATATCTATTGCGTGCTTATTCAATGATCTGGTGTTTTAGTAAGGCACATTTCAAGTTCGAAGTTACAAATTAGACACCGGCGGCGATGGGAAGGGAGCTCCCAATAGCCAGTAGTAAGACCTGTCCATTGTCCGCCACTGACGCATAGTCCTACATTGTTGACAACACCAGGTACATTGCGAGCTGGGAACGACGATGGTCCCAGGCTTGGGGGCTCGCGGATGAACCAATCAGAATACGAGGGGCTAATCACTGACGACACTATAACTCAACCAATCACTAACTTTCTTCATGTAACACTTTCTATGTAGCCATTTTTAGGGACGACCCAAGCGTACCACCCGACCTCTTCTCCACCACTAATATTTTCTCCTATACTGATCCATACTGACCCTACTACTTGGGGAGCCAACCGGGGGGTAGCGTTAGGTTTAGGGGCAAACTTTCCCAGGTGACGCACATAGTAGCGTCATCTGGTTAGAAAAAGGGCCTGCGAGCCCATCATCGCTGAGATGTTCCTTGGGTACCTACGCTCTGAGAACCTGTCCCTGTCTGTTTTTTGCAATAAACAGCAGTAACTCTTTGCTCTTGTGTGTGCCTCGTACTCCTTTGGGACGCGGGAGGAGTTGGGGCCTCCCCAACCCCGGAGGTCCGCGGACTGCCCTGCCGACCCCCGGTATATTACCCCGACACCTTTTACATCTCGAAATTCGATTTCTAGTTACAGAGCCAAACCATTTACAAAGTCTGGGATTACGCTTGCCTTGCTTGTTTGTTCTGACCAGTTAAACACTTTTAAAAATAACCGCATGGGGAATAAATTCTAGCCAGCAAAAATAAAAAAAATAATTCACCATTTCAATTCTGTACATACACACTGCACACCATTTCTTACTCGACAAGAGTCAAATATCACTAGACAATGGCTAGTGCTGAGTGCACATTTTGCACCCTGGTAAGAGTATTGCAGATTCCAAAAAATGTTTATTTTCAACATCAGTCCTCATTTGTTCCATTAAAGAAAAGTAATTTTGTTAGATTTTCATACTTGGGTCTCGCATCAGCAAGTTGTCGCTAGCATGTCATTGCAAGAGCGGCAGTGTATAACAGAGGTTGCGGTAGGGGTCTGTTTGTCGTTGGTAGACAGTGCCCGCTTTGTTTTCTGCTACTACAGTCAAGAGTTCGTATTTTTTCAAAGTGCAGCCTTAGTTGAATTTGAGACTGTTACTTTTGCCAAAGATAGCACGCTGTGTGTAGGACAAGGTGTGTTTGCTAACAGGGAACCGTCTGTATTTCTGTTGAACATTATTCAGTTTATATGGGGGATCCAGAAGTGGATATCTGTATGCATATTCTGGCATTTGATCCTTCATCTTTCTTGTAATGTATTTCTACCCTGAAGCACCAATCCTGAAATCAATGCTGCTGAGGGGTGAGCGCTTTATGTATAGCAGTGTTAAAATGGTGCCTATTCTTATGTTTTTATATTTTTATTTTTCTAAATTAAATCTTTCGATTGTCAGTTCTGCCCTTCTGGTTATGAAAGCCGAAGTATGTGTGTATTGGGGAAAAGGTATTCCATCTTGCACCAGTGTGAGGGTCACTTAAGCTTCCTCCCAAAAGATTTCTTCCATTTTTTTTTTTGATTTGTGTTTAATAATTACATCAGAGCACTTCATTCTTCAGATTCTGTACTTTTGTTAGCGCTGTTAATAGCATCAGTTGCTGGACGGAGAGCAAACCTGCGACCTGATGGTCGAACCAAAGATCCCAACCACAAGTGCTTTTTACCCTGCATTGTGTGACTGACATATCAAAAAGTAACTCCCGAAGAGATGTTTATGTGTATATTTATACGTGAGAGATTCTTAGGATCAGGGCCCTGCATGCTGTTCTAGACTGTCCTTGCTGTGGACATTTCGAGCTTTGAACTTAAGTCGTCGTGATATCCTCGAGCGCAAAGCCTTTGGCTGAGAGCCATGAACTCCTGGACTTTCTGACGACAGGGAAAAAATGCCATCGTGTCTTTGATGCAGAGTAAAGATACCTTCTACTCAATGTGTTAGAGTCTCGGCAATGACCTTAACCTTTTTGGTTCTCTTTTTTTGGGCTACAGACCAGTAGCAAATATTGAATTTAGCTTATTCCCATAGAACACATACTGAGCCAGGATTAAAGAGTAGTTCATGCCACAAATGGGGCTCAAACTGGAGAACGTGGCAGAGAAGGGATGAAAGGGAGAGAAAGCGAGAAAAGCAAATTGGCATAGCGAGATGTGCAAGGATATATAAGAAATATATATTAATGCTACTATTTTCAATTCCTATATTTACCAACAGCAAAACATTCTCTAAAATACTTGAAGTGCCACCGATGTAACAGACCTCTGAACCTTGACCAGCCACTGTAGACACCTGCACTTTGCCCAAAGTAGTCTGTATAAAACAAAATCGATGGCGGAGTTCGTAAAAGTGAATATTCATTTTCAGATTTTCAGGCGTGTTTTGCAATGAAGGCCAGAGACTCAAAAATATTGTACGAGCATCAATTCCTCACTCCAAGGGCCTTTAACGTGGTGTAATTCCCACTGCCCAATTTATGGTGGGCATTGGGTTACCAACAGATCAAATCTGGAAAAGGGGGGTGTTATTACTGTTAGCACCCAGGGGCAAACCGTGGTGTGCTATGGGAAAGTGTAATGTTTAGAAACATGGGCTTTAGCAAAGGCCTGTGAAGATAGCGTTTGTGCATAATAGAAACCATAATAGAAACCAAAAAATGGCCACCATGGAAATGGAAAAGGGGCCTTCATGGAGCCCCTTATTCCATTTCCATGCTGATCCTTGTGGGCTGAGGTGTGGAGTTCATTGTGGCGACTGGTAGCGGATGATTGGGCCATGGGAGGGCGACAGTTGCAAGGAGCCATGGTGTAGCCTAGGGAAGGGGGTAGTTGGTGGGAGGCAGAAAGCAAGAGGATATAGCAGCCAGTAGCACGGAAGGTGGGCTTAGATCACTGGCTAAAGCCTGCATTCCAGACCAGCTGATGCCCTACATTTTAACCAGAGTGCTAATATTGCATTGTGCTTATTTAGACGTAGCAGTACTGAAGCTTCTAAACATCCCATCTAATACCAGTCAAGCTTATCCAAAGTAGTACAATGATGGCTCCTTGGGTAGGTGAAAGGTCGACAATCTTGATGTTGCCGCACAGGATGTGAGGGACAGTGAGTTTCTGAAGCCAGACGCTCTACTGTGGCACACAAGGTGCTCGTTGATCCACCACAGAACTTCTAGACTGGTTTTATTAAAACTGTGGGTGTGTATCTCGGCAGTGCTGGAAGACATCTGAAATGGGGATGGATTCATTGTAAGCATTTACCAAATGAGTTCATGGTGAAAAAAATCAATCTCGAATTCTGATGTGCTTAGTTAGCTAAGGGGAACAGGGTATGGTCTATGAAGAGTTTGGGAAACCCTCCCCTAGAGAAGCAAATGGACACACAGAGAGATGTGCAAGGATATACAAGAAAAACAGATTTGTTTTGCCGTTTTCAAATCCTATACCTTCACACTCCAAATGCCTGGCGCTTGTAAAGGTCCCCAGTCATTAGGGCACTCCTGGAGCCCGCTCAGAGAGGCGTTCTAGTGCAAGGAGGAGATTAGTTCACCATTTAAAGGCACTGTGTTGAACCATTGTAAGGTAGGCCCATAGCTGAACGTACTTTTACGTTGGTTTTCAATGGGAGAAATACAATGTGGAATTCTGATACTTAGTCCCCCAAGAATGTTAATTTACAGATGTGACTGCTGCTCAGGCATAAGCAGTTCAGCCCTTCAACTCCCCCTCTAGCCTGTTTGTGGGGTAAGGTTTCACAATGGCTGCCTGCACTGATCTTATTGTGTGCTGGGGAGTACCCCCTCTCTCGTTCCTCTTAGCAGTGGTAGAAGTATCAGCCCCATGATAATGTTGATCAGCAGTGTGTGGGGTTGCAGGGACACTGATAGCGATGCTGGATTGCAATAAAGGAAACGAGGAAGCAGTCTGGGGAAGGAAGGCAAGTACTGCTCTAGACTGAAACTGAGATTAAAGGTGAAAATAATGATATGATAGGTTATTTATAACGTGCTTAATATCTGGAGGTTTCTAGCGTGGACCCGGGGATCGAACCTGTGGTGCTCCATGTCGTCTTGCTTCCAAAGCGAGCACGTTACCCCTGAGCTATCCTCCCGAGATAAGGTAGCAGTTATTTCCTTTGGTGCACAGAATTGCATTTTAGGGTTTAAATGTAAATTGTTAATGAGGCTGGAGGTTGGTTTGTTCCCTGTTGTTTCATACCTGCACAATAAAGTACAGCATACATGTATTTTCCCCCTATTGGCCTGTGTTTATGACCATCGACTGCCTCATACTAATGTATCCTTAGATTAACCAATAGCAAAACCTGGGCCGGAGGGCTAACATTTCCTGTAAAAAGTAAGCAAGCATTTTATTGAACTGTTGGTGGACAATTTCTTTCCTTAAAACGCTACAGCTGGAGTCTCGGCACAGTAATGTGTCACCAAAACTGGGTGAAAACCCAGATGAATGGAGACTATCATTAAAGGAGGAAACTGTATATCTGCCTATTTGAAGGCTGTCCTATACCCTTTTTTTTCAGCTGCATATAAACAATATAGCAGTGAAAGTGGCGAAATATTAAATGCCTGCACCTGTGGTGGTGGCTTGAAAGACGTTTTGTCGCCAGTGTTCTGCTCCCCACCAAATAAAATACAACCTGCCTGTCCGGAAGGAGGACGTGCGCTGCATATACAGTCATTCAAAAAGTATGTACCTTACAGACCTCGCCCACTGTTTTTCCATCATGAGCAGATCCTTCAAAAAACAAGCATTGGCAATTCTAACCGTTTGTGCTTTTGTCTAAGCATGTGAAGGGCATTTGCCAGGCACTGCTGTTGTGGTATTAACTAGTGCTCAATGGTAGCCCCTGCAAAATGGGGGGAAGTACCTGGGCATAAAATAGCAGTGCCTGGCAAATGCCTAATGCTTATACACAAGCCAACACTGTTGTCTTTGCCAATTCTTGTTGTGTTGTTAACAGGACTTCAGTGAAGGACTCGGACAATGCTTATAAATAGAGCATCTGAATGCAGACCTGGTTAAAAAATTGTTATTACACCATGAGCGAGTTTACAGCTCCAATTAAGTCATTAACTCAAATAAGACTGCTTTGAAAAAACATTGGCAGGCACTTCGAGCACAAAGTTTGATGGTAAGGCTTGAGAAAGCTAGCTCAAAGAGATCCCAGGAGTATGGGATTTGGGTGGTGAGGGGGCAGGAAGTGGGTGGGGATGGCCATAGCTATTAGCATGGCCATTGTCAGTCAATGCGTGGGTAAATAACTAAACTACTCCTATAACTTTGTCCCTCCCTATGCCATTTCTCCCTAGCTGTACTCCAATGCAATAGTTGTGGCTTGTAGGTGTTTTCTATGTTTGAGTTTAGACTTTTTGGGTACTAATTTTAAAGATTAGAAGTGACAAATTGGTATGTCGACATTGATCCCCAAATCTGTATTTTGATACTTTCAATGCATGGGGTGCTGCAAAATACTTTTGTCAATTGAAATAGTTACACATTAAAGAATCCCAACATGTACTGACAACAGACGCCAAAAACAAATCCTAAATTCCAACAAAATATAACATCTTAATATTACAGCACACAAGTGTACTCCTGGGAGTATCATTCTAAGAGTACTGATGCAGCAGCTCGTCATTCCAGCAACTCTTCAACATACCTTTTATTAACCACTGTGATTAATGTTTGGGCAAATTTCGAACAAAGAGCTCAAACGGGAGTTCCTCCAACAGGTAAACCCTTCCTCTGCCCCCCCACCCCTCCCAACTACCCACCCGTTCATGTTCCATCCCCTCATAAGATCTTTTCCAAGAAATGCAGCAATTTACTTACCTGGTTGTCAAGTTTAAAACATCATTTGTTGCAACCATCCCATCATAAATCATGGAGCGCTACTTGCAAAGACTGGACCATCCCTTGTGTCATCAGTGACTCTCTTGCCGGAGCTGTTCTACTCAACTGTTATTCTAGGGCATATCAATATCCTGCTGGACAATCGTTTAACACCCCATCATCCACTTCCACTCGCGCTATCTGAGACAAAGCTCCAAACTCCCGTTTCTGGCTAAATTAATGGACAAGTCGGTGTCGGTACAAGTTGAGAACTCGGCAGAACATACACTCTTCTCCGAACATATAATTCTAGCTTCAGAGATGTGAAGTACATCTGCTTCCTGGGAATTCTTTTGATAGTCTTTCTAATAATCCATTCTCTTCACCCTGTCCACTCTATCGGGTTTCTATAGGGTGATCTGACTAATGACCTTCCTGTCAGCTATCCAGATTCGAATCCATACATACCGAGTTTCCTAGATCCCTCCCACACCCATTAGCCTGCTCATCTGTCTTAGTTTACTAATGTACGTTTGACCCACAGCTGTAACCGGGTAGAATCAAGTGATACCTCATCATAAATACTAAACAATTGATGTTTCTGCTTTCCTCCAATGGACACCCTGCTTCCCTCTTGGTTGCCATCTTTTGCCGCTCAAGTGGCTCACCCAAGCATCCCCCACTCTGAGTTGCCCCAGCCATCTCCTTTAATGAGTTGCTTTGTGTTTGTACTTACGTTTTAATCCACAATTCATAGACTGCAGTCCGCTTAATGCAATCTATCACCTCGCTACTCCAGCTATTGTGCAGAATCAAACCACCGATTCACCACTGGCTTGTACAATCCTTGATGCTTGCACACAATGCCCTCCCAACTGGTCTTTCCATTGCCATCTCTGTACCTCTGTAAGGCATTCAGCATGCAGCTGCCCTTCAGACTGTAGGAGCAAAGAATTAAACACTCTGGGATAGATCTGCCTCCCACTTTCCCTCATATTCTTCCAAGGAAGATTTACATTTTTTCTATTCAAATCTCGTTTCCCCTAATGGTCTGGGCATGGATGCAGATGAACTCTGATGAGAGCAAACTATGTCCCTTGATCTACTCTGCTCACCCTGTCCCATCTTTCTAGAAAGCCATTGCACACAAGGTTAGATGGTTTACTCTTAACTTATCAGGCTTGTAAAGTGCTCTGCTGCCCAGGTGGGTAGATCAGTAGTGTGTTAATGCCACAAATGACATGTTTTGATTTGCATCTAATCTCAACACACATTTTACTGTAGCAGCGTGCAACTTTTGTAATTATCATAATTGCTTTCTGTTACATTTGTGGTATATTGATATGCATGTATTCCCTTTAATTATAGGTACTTGCCATGTTTTAATTTTCAGTTATTTTACCCCAGGCTGAAGAGTTTTGTATTGTCTTATGTTTTTGACCTGGGGCTTAAAGTGCCTCGAGGTTACTGTTCATGCATCTATGTATAACTCTAATCTTCATGCATAGCTGTCCTCCAGCGGCGGATCTTATGGATGGCTTTGACATTTCCATGTTGTGTACTATGAAAATGTGCGGTGGTGAATACATGCAAATGGTAATTAGGAATGGTATCCAATTTCTATTTGGTGGTATTTATTGGTATTTGTGGAATTCCTTGGACAAACTCAAAGGAATTATACAATCTTTAAAAACATTTGGAGTCCCCGCTATGGCTTGTTTTGTTATCGCCTGAACCTTGACATGGCTGAGCAGGGTTCGAAATTAAGATTCAATGAGCGGGAACTAAAACCAGCTCCTGTGTGTCGGGAATCGCCTAGTAGGTAAGAGCTACCACTATGGAACCAGGGAACCAGTACGCAGCACACTGAAAATCTATTTTCTAGAGCCGAGGCAAACTTTAGCTTTTTGCACATTATGTATGATCCTATGTGTCCTGATTCTTCTTTATTAACATTCTCAAATACTCAAAGTTAATGTCACATTTGCATGTTTGTACAGCACCGGTTGAACTGGGGAGCCAAAAGTAGCTCATGGTAGCTGTTGGTTTCAAGCTAACCAGTCTCTAATGGGCTAAAAGCAGGAGCTAAATAGCTCCCAGAAATTCCGGACCCTTGGCTGGGATGCATTGATACATGCAGCTAACTAAGCAATTAAAAAAGAATCCAAGTATGCCACCGTAACATTACATATGAAAATGTGGTGTTGACCGACCTAAATCTTTCCATGCTGACCTAACCTGTTTGTCTAGAAATGCCAGAAACTCCTTATACAATTGTGTTGCTGATCCCAGTTCCATGCATAGAGCATATAAAGATACATGAGGTTTTCTTTCAGCATTTGTGGCTTCAACATTAGGATTTCTGAGGCTCAATTGCACACAACAGAGGTCCTAATAAAGCATGATCGTCATTTAGATTAGTTTTTACATCTGTCGTATTGGTGAACTGTGATTTAAGTACCTGTCTCTACATATTTTTGTCATGTATTTTTATTTTATTTGCTGTCATTACTGCTATCCATATGTTTTTGATGTTCCACCAATACCTACTCCATCTGTCTCCTCTGTGCCCTATTTTATTTTCATTCAATTAATTCCTCTAATTGGTCATTTTTTCTGCTCCAATTGTTTGTTGCCTTACTTTTTTTGTTTGTAGTTGACTCCAACCTCTTACTTAGTAGGTGTCTTTGCCCCCACTCATGTGTTTAAGATTACAACATACAGATTACAACATGGTGCAAGGACACGGACGGATGTGAGCTTTGGAGATCTGCCATGAGGCCTCTGCTTTAACAATGCCACCACGACTGTGACAAAAAGGTTTGCTGCTGAACACCTAGCATTGTGACCTGGACCTGTGGTTGTCGTAAATGTGGAGGTAGCCGTGCTCTAAAGCAGTGAGTCTAGAGCTCCTGCTTTGGGTGTGTCCGAGGTGCGTTTTGTACCATCGGCTCCTTGTGCTTTCTGGATCGGGGACGAGCAGAGGAGAAAGTTAAAGCGAGTTTATGGCGATAGCCTTGTCATACTTACTCAGTAAACCCTTCTGAAGGAACAGATCATGTAGAAGGATTAATGGAGCTGCAGATTTTCAAAGGCTGCAAATGGTGATGCGCTCATTGTCCCGAAGTAACATTGAGCCGGGTGGAGGAACAGGGGGAGCGGTTTGTGGTCATGTATCCGGAAGAGATTGCCACTGGAATTGGAAGGAGATGCCTTGCTTTCGGCTTGGGAGGAGCCACGATCCCACTTTTGTCTACTAAGAATGGGAGGTGCTCCAGCAATATGTTGTTGGAATGTCGTTCAGGTCTATGGCTCACGGCATGCCTAGGAGGTGTTGGGACCCTGCAGCTTTTTCTGATTGAAATCTTGTATGCTGTGACAATTGGCATCTTTAAGAGACAGGAGGTGGTGACTCTTATGTGATTTTGATCCCCAGCTATACCTAAGGGAACCCTTTGGCAGGGATAATCAAATTATCTGAAAACCTCTGTGAAGCGGGCAAGAGAGGTATTTTGCTCGCCTAATGCCGAAGGGGAAGGAGACTCTTGCCCGCTTGAAAGCTCAACAACCTTCTATAGATGGGGAAACCATGACGCTGCTGGAATCTAGGGGAGAACCTGGGGCGATAGCTCAGGCGGAGAAGATGGCCTCCACCATCCAACAAGAGGTAACAACCGGGGATACTGCCTTAACCAGGGAAGATCTGCTTTAGTGTGTGATCTCTTTCCAGGAAAATTGTTAGGCCTCATTTCGGCATAATTTGATTCACATTCATCTTAAGGGAGGCAGTGCAATCTATGGCCGAGATAAAAGGGGAGCTAGCAAAACTGGAATCACAGATTGATTCTAAAGAACACTGCGAGACATGGTGGAGGATGCACGTAAAAATGAGCAACTCTTCGAAGAGCTCTCCAGGATAATGCATAATCTGAAAATCAAGTGTGACGATCTGGTAACTAGATCTTGCAGATCAAACATTTGCTTGAAGAATCTTCCAGAGGACATTGCAGATAAGGACCTGAAGGAAACAGTACTACGCCTATTCGGAGATGTTATGGGGAATGTATCCTCAGAAGCTATACAAAATCACTGCATCCATTGCATAGGTCCCAGCGACGGGATCCGGGGATGAGACCGAGAGATGTATTAGTGGCTATGTCATCCTATGTTCAAAAGAACAATGTCCTGTGAGCATCGAGGCAATCAGGCCCTGCTAGGTGGAGATTCAAATTTATCAAGACATAGCCCAATCCATTCTACAGAAACTATGAGAAATGGGCCCAGTTGTGATGATACTTTTCCAGAAGCACATTAAGTACAAATGGACTTTTCCATTTGCTTTACTTTTTTCATAGGAGGGTTCTCTGCAGTGGATTACCGATTCTATGTGATATTTCAGCATTTTAAAGGTCAAACACAAAAAAAGAATTTCTTTTTTTTGTGCTGTTTTTGTGTGGTTTTTAAAATGGCAAAATATCACATCCCCATAGTCCACTCTGAAGGCAATCCCTTCCCCACCCTCTCGCGCTGGTTTTCCATTTCTCCACCCCTTCCCAGCCCAGCACTCACACGCGCTCACATGCTCTCACGCTCTCACGCTTACCTTCCTCGGTGCTCCTTTCCCCTCCTGCCCACACTTGCCAGCTCCTGCGCCTACTCTTGGGCGGTCATAGAGCAGCCTTTATAAATCAATCAATTTTTTCAAATAATTTTAAAACTATTTTTTCACTTGATACTGGATTACCACCTCCAGAGACGGTTTGAACATCATGCACGTGCAGGATGACTGTACCAACTGTGCCACTTCAGCTGAGGCATCTATCTATCTATGTGAGGAAAATCATGAGAATGGACAACAAAGACACAGGATCATCGAGACAGTCCACATGTGTCACCCATTACAGGACCTGAAGCCTCTTGAATGAAAAGGACCCTACCCTGGCCTGGTAAGGAGGATTTTTGTCAGTAGAAAGGACTCAATCAGGAGTGGAGGTGCACTTGGACATATGTTTATGCTAGGAAAGGGTTGGTGAGACAAACACTGTGACTTTGCATATTCTGGAGGCTCCCTGGATATTTAAACATTTTATTTACGGTGTCTTGGTTTCAACGTGAGGGCGATACGCCCTTAACTGTTATTTGGGTCACTTAGGTCCGTACCAATGACAATATGTCATTGGGATCCTTGGGGGGGATTTGGCAGTGACCAGACGTTTAAGATTTTAGTTTGTGGGTATGTGAAGGGAGATGTGCAGTGGGTATTATAGGCCAGAGTTTGGTATGGGGTTATTGTGGGCATTGGGGAGGGGTTACCATTGAGAGCTTTATAGTTAGAAATGGGGTGTTGGGATGGGGGCTCAAGGTCTCATTTTATTAAATTACAAAGCGCTGATATGCGGTCTGCACAGTCCAATGCAGTTTCATTGGAGCTACTTACCTACAAGAACTACAATTCAAGATTGTAACACAAAACATTAGGGATTTGAACTCCCCTGTGAAAACAAAGAAAGTGGATCCCTTCCTCCAGAGGAATATAGTGGCATTGCAGGACACTCCTATTCATAGATCAGACATGATGATGATTATGATATGATAGGTTATTTATAACATGCTTAATACCCAGAGGTTTCTAAGCCCAGACCCGTGGATCAAACCTGTGTTGCTCCGTGTCGTCTTGCTTCCAAGGCGTGCGCATTGCCGCTGAGATATCCTGCTGCGACCTAGACATAGGGTGTGGTTCAGGGGATATTCGCAATTGTTTCAGCCGACATCTATGGATAAAACCTGTGGGGTCTCAGTGCCGTTCAGGAATAGTGTCAATTTCAAATGTATCAAGGTGAAAGAAGATGGAGGGGGTCGCTTTCTATTTGTGCTGATCCATATGGGAATCTTTTACATAACAGTTGCAGACTTGTATGCCTCGAACAAGGGGCAGAATGGCTCTCTGAGGGAAGTAGTGTCAAAGCTTGAAGAATTTGCTCAAGGGGATATAGCCTTGGTCAGAGATTTTAATTTGACTTGGTCTCCGATAGATGACCGGAGTCTGTATTCCTCTGGAGGGACTGCTGCACCACCTGAGCCCTTAAATGACAGATTGAGGGTCGGAGACTTTGAGATATTTGGAGTGCAATTAGGGAAAAAGATGAGGGTTTATTCCCATGTACATTTGATTGTTTGGCCTTCGGTCCAGTTGCTGGGGATGGTGATCGAAATTGAGTTGGGAACCATATCATTGTCGGACCATGCTCCAATCTTGGTTACACTTCACCTTCCTTTTAAACAGAATACATTATGGAAATGGGATTTCCCTGTGTAACCGCTGAAAAACTAAGGCCTCACTGACACTATAGGAAATCTAATCAAGGAATACTTTTAAAATAATCTTCCATTCTAGATGTTGGAGAATATTAGGTGGGGTGTGTTTAAGGCGGTCCTGGCAGTAGAATTGATAGCTTTAAAGGTACAGAGAGATAAACAGCTGAGGCAGCTCGAGTTAGAGGAGGAATTGTAACAAGTGTCAAAACGTTTGAGTAATATCCTACTATGGCTAATTTGAAAGCATGTAGTAATACGAAAGGACCGCTAGAACTGCTTCGGACGAAAAGGGTAGAGAAGGCTTTGTTGTGTGTTAGACAAAGGTACATTTGGGGTATTTTAGCCCCGCAGCTGACCACTCTGTCCAACACCTTTCGGATTTTGGGTAAGATTACGCAATCCATGGATGTGTCGAAAGTGATTTTGCTCCCCTTTGCTCAGTGGGGGTCTTATCGCCCCATTGCATTAATCAATATAGATGCAAAGATTTATACCAAAGTTTTAGCTACCAGATTGGACTCTTTACTACCTACGTTAATAGGCCTGGACCAATCTGGTTTTATTTGGTGTCGTCAGACCTTTGATAATACTTGCAGAGTATCCCATTTAATTGAAAATGTGACAAACTGGTATTCCATCGATCTCCTTTTATTAGATGCCAAAAAGGCTTTTGATAGGGTGGATTTGTCGTTTTTAAATAACACTATGCGGTTTAGGTTTGCATTTCTTCACATGGTGGGAGCAAACTACAGAAATCCATCAATAAGGTTGCTAAATAATGGGCAATTCTCTTCAAAAATATGTCACTGGGGTACAAAACAGGGATGTGCTCTCTCCCCTTTCCTTTTTCGCTATCTTTTTAGAAGAACCTTTTTTGTCACATCTGAGGACAGCGGAGGAAGTGAAGGGATTTTATTTGGGGGAGGAGAACATAAGGTAATGGCATTTGCTGTTGACTTAAACTGACTCGGAGACATTGTTGAGCGCAGTAGTGCAAGAACTAGTCTTATGAAAAAGTTGTTGGGCTGAAAATGAATGTTAATGAATCAGAGATATTAAATCATTCTGTAAATGGAGATATGCTGGGTCGAATTAAAGCTTCCTCTAGATTTAGGTGGGTGTCTGAACATATCATATACTTGGGGATTACCCTTACTGAATCTCTCTAGTCCATGTATAATGAAAACTATGTTCCTTTCTTCGAGAAGGTTAAAGCGGATTTGACTAGATCGAGCAATCTGTCTATTTCATGGATTGGGAGGATCACTACCATAAAAATTGTGGTCTTTCCTACGGTTGTGTACTTCTTTCAGGCATTACCCATACCGTTGACGTTTTTAAAGCTCTGAACAAAATGATAATTGCCTTTGTATGGAAAAATAAATGTTCACGTGTTACCTGTAAGATTGTGATAGTTCCAAAAAACAAAGGGGGTCTTTCGTGTCAGAATTTTTACACCTATTTTGAGACATCACAGTGAAGGGTTATAAGGGAATTGTTTTCCTTGAATTCTAACAAGCTCCACCGAGTGTGGTCCTTTGGGTTCAAAAGGAACCTGGGCCCAAATATAGGTATTTGAGCATGATCACAAGCATAGTGGCAGGTATTTGGGACACAAATGTGGGATCACATCTTTCCCATCCCTTGTTATAATTCTTACGCAAATCCACAATTTTTACTCGAGATGGAAACCGAGGGCTTTGCAAAATGGAGGGAGGCAGGTTGTCAGAAATTATGAGATTTATATCAGGGTGAATCGGGTAAAATCTTTTGAAGAGTGCAAACTTTCTTTTGGGATAGACGAAAGGGAGAGGCTAAGATATTATCAATTATGTCATTGGGTACAGCATCCTGTTATGAAGAATGCTGCTTCAAGGCCACTTACGCCATTTGCATAATGTCTGGTTATCCACTCTGGTTACAGAAGTTTGATATCCTCTTTATATAGAATCTTCAGTGAAAACACCCCTGAGACACAATGGTCATATATAACGCAGTAGGAGAGAACTTTGGGATGTAATATCGTTATGAATAAATGGGAGTATGCTTGGAGGAACATAAGGTTGACAAGGGCGATACACCTTTGAGAGCTATGGTATAAAGTTATGGTGCAGTGGCACTATGCACTGACTAATCTTTGGAAAATATATCTCCAATCCTCTCTAGATTGTTGGATGGGGTGTGGAGAGGGGAGACTGGAGTCATATTTGCTGGACTTGTCCAGAGTCAGTTCGGACTAGAATGGGAGAAATTTTTGGTTCAGGTATGGAATTAGATGCGAGTGTCTGTATGTTATTTCTGTGGGATACTGAAAAGGTCCTTCAGTCAATACCTCTTCTTAAAGCACGAATGGAAATCACTGCAGAACAAGAATGGATAAGGAAAATATGGGAATTTGTTGCTTTGGAGTGAGTAACATACTCCATACAGATGGTTTATTCTATTTTTCAGCGAGATTAGGACCCAGGTTCGATATTTTTGCAAAATAACTATGTGAAACCATTATGTTCCCAAATATTGAAACTGCTTAATATGTGTATAATAACAATCTTGCATGTACTCTGAAAATTGTAAAATGCTTGCGTATGAACAAAGCATTCACCACACATCGATACAGATGCCCTGCAAACATCTAACCCTTTCAATGAGGGACACAGTATTAGAACCAGTTAAGCCCTGCAAATGTGCATTCATAGTAACATAGGCAGCGTCATGCTGGTGCAATAGCTCCAAGCCCTGCGCTTACTGCCTCTAATATTATCGCCTCATTCTACTGTTCAGCAGTCTTGTTACATGTCTGGCGATTAGGGACGAATAAACATGGTTTTTTTTTCTCCTAAATGGCAAATAGTGGATGAAGTTAAGAATCCAATAACTTTGCAATTTTGTCTGAAAACGAATTGTGGAGTCTTTTTTCTAGCAATTAACTTTAGTGAGCAGAATTTGTTATGGGAGCATTTATTTTTTAAATTGATCTGCCACAAAGTTAATGTTTTTCTTAAGGAATTAATCCTATTTTGAAGACTAGCTTTTAAAAAATGAATTGATTAATTTTCGTAAAGAATTAAATAAAAAATATATTTTCTTTTTGTAACACATTTATACATTTTTGGGTTTTATTACTGCAAACGTTTTGGTTGGAATGATATGCAGTTCACCATCTAAGCAAATTTTGAGGTAAAAACACTGCCCACTTATCTTTTGAGGATTCTATACAGGTGACCAGATTGCTCTCTGTGCAAGCTTTCTCTAATCAAGACCTGAAATTGAGCTGCTGAAGTCTGACTAATTGCATATGAAGTGTTTTCGTAAATGTAGCGATTGTTCTCAAATTGAAATCCCCACCACCTGTAGATGCTGCATCTTTTCTTCCGCAATCCTTTACCAAATGGACTTGTGAATGCTAAGTCGTCATATTTAACCTTTCATTACCCATATTAGCTGCACATTCCGTTTCAGTTTTCATGTGCTGATGCAACTGTGCTCTTTTAATGGAGGTGACAAAAGGTATCATCTTTGCAATCCTGTTTCTGAGGGGGAAAATCCCCTTCTGTCTTTGTGTAGTACATCCTTCTTTTGACCCATTCAAGTAAATTGCAACTAGCCTTGGCACTAGACAGACACTGTTCTGAACCCTCCCAAAAGCGCTTGTTAATACAGACAATGGGTTTTCATGTCATTGATTGCGTGTACTGGTCAAATCCTTAATGGCAAAGCAAAAGGCATATTTGATAGAAATGTGACTCAAAATTGCAGTGGAATAAAATGGAAAATCGATTTTAAAACATTCAAAATAAACTGGCATGTGGGTTTTTTTTTTTTTTAAATATGAATTCCTAAAGCTTTATTTCAGCAAATAAGCCAGAACAGCTTCACAGTAAAATCAATGGGTTTTAAATCAATCATATTGAATATCATTACACACAATAATCTATTTCAACAAACCATCCAGCAAATACTTGTAAAATAGCCGTTATGAAAACAATACACAACACCCTCCTATCTTCCCTTTACCATCCATCTTCTCCTTCACTTTTCCGTTGTTCCTAAGTAGCTAACACAGTAAATACCCATTTCTCAAATTCATTGCCCTAGAAATAAATTAAATGGTTACCTAGGTTTTCACAAAACGATTAGCCTGTGATATTATTTAGATGACATAATTGTCAGTGTTGATAATAGTAAACCTCTTCCCTTGAAACTGTCGACCATGAAATCATGGCATTGTGTGAAAAAAAGTTTTGTCCATTTAATTAAATCATAAAATACAGAAGTCATGAGCAGAAATAACAATGGGAAATTATTACAAATGTGCTTCTCTTAAATCCTGCTTTTTCAAAATACATTGGAGACCGCAAAGACCACATCAGGACTTGATGAATTCTGATTTGTTCTTCTGTTAGCAGTCTAATAACATTGTTCAGACATACTTTCATAGAGCAATGACAAATGCAATCATAGGTCAGACACAAAATAATGAAATGTCTCAACAGAGCCACTGGAAAAGGGGCAATGGTCAGATTGCTGTTGATACCAGTGCTTTACAACAGGTGCCAGAGGCAAAATACCCGACCCCTTTCATAATTACAGGGACGGTGCTAGTGGCCATTTTATGTTTGTTAGGTTGATCTTTAATGGCCAGGTATGTCTCTGCTGTAGAACATTCCACACATCTATCCTCGCTATTCTTGGAGCAGCCCAAATAAGCTTGAATGATTCTTTGTCTACAACTGCTGTCGATAGTCGTTGGGTTGATCCACAAATCTGCTAGGTCCACCATTCAAGTTAGATATTTTATATAGCTAAACTAGGGAGTAGAAGCCCTCCCCTGATAGCTTAGAACATTCTCCCGGGAGTCTCTGTGGTTCCTCAGACAGTTATTGGACCATAACAAAGCCCAAGTACGCATTTTAATGCTATTAAGTATTCGACAGTGCAGATCCCCAATTCGACACTGGGTGTGTGCCGAGGGTATAGCATTACCTTTTGAAAAAACGTTTTCAGTACTGGTCATTTTTTTTCAAATTTTCAAAGTTCAGCGCGAGGCAGCAGGGACGGCTTCCATCCTATATAACTTTAAGGATGGAGCAACAACATTATTCCCAAAAGAGTTGGGTTGTTCTTCCTAAAATCACAATTGCGTTATCTATATATAAATACCACATTTATCTCCAAATTCGACTGAGAACAGGGCCTTGCCCTTGGGTCGCATTGCATAAAGGTAGTTTGGGGACCGTTTTCTTTCCAAGCATTTACACAGGAAACGCACTGAAAAGTGTGTTCATCTGAGCATGCTGGAAATCAGGAGAGCATAGTCTGTGAACAAGATTGCTAACTGCTCCCTCCGTCCTAAGGCCAGTTTGTCTGCTTTTATTGTTGCTATATCCTACACAGCCCTATTGGAAAAAGGCAGAAGAGGGCTCGGGCACATTCTTGGCAGACTTTTTGTTCACTTAATCCATTCCCTTTTTATCTCTGTCCTTTCTTAAAATAGTATTCAACTTGAAGCCTCTTCAACTGTAGGATCTACTGACCTTGCACCACATTCTGTAACCAAATAAGTACTAACAAATACTCTTCCTGGTTGCCTCACCACTATTCCACCTTCTCACAGCCTCTGGCTTTTCATTTTAAAATTCAACTTTCTCCCCACCACCCTCAGTTTTACAATGATACATTTTGAGTGTTCTAGATTTTTCATTAGCATTTTTAAGCATTCTGTTGTTTAATGCTATATCTTTGGTGGTTGGCTTTTTAAACAGATAACATAAAAGGCTTCAGTGACGGCTAAAAAGGAGACGGAGGGGTCAAACTTGCTTTGAGCTGCAATGTTTTTAGCTACTGCTTGCAGCCTGTGTGTGCCTGCTTAGCTGTAAACCAACTGCTAACGGGAGCAGATTTTCACTAGTAGGCGAATTGTTCTCATGCAAAAAGGTGGAAGATTTCCGTCCATTTTCTTTGCTGAAGGATAATCATCCACCTCACTGCCAAACCTAAAGCACAGCGGTAACAGAATTACACAAAACATGTTAAAGTGCATGACAGCCGCTCTTTCCACAACTGAATTTTTTTTCTCAGCACCCCTTAATGTTCTAGATGCAAAAGTAATCATATGCTCCTCTTTCCCACTGTCTACTTGCGACAATGATGCCCCCAAACCCAGCAGGCTAGCATCTACTGTGAACACTGTCCTCCGACCATTATAAACCCCCTAAAGAAGGTGACTTAGCTATTCCTTCCTTAATCTTCTGAAAAGCTTCATTACATTCATCCGACCACTGGAAAGTAGTATCTTCCTTTAGCAATGCTCTTAAGGGTGTGGAAATAACCGAAAAATTGACGAATTTATGATAGAACTCTGCCATTCCAATGAACAACCTCAATTGATCCTTATCCTGCAGCGCTGGAGCCTTAATTCTACTCTCCACCAGACTGTGCTTGCGCAAAATCCTTTGAGCTGAGATTTTGTGCCCAAAATATCACACTTAACACACTCCAATTTTACACTTACTGCGCTGCACTGTCAGACCAGCCTCACCTAGCTTCTTCAACACACAGTTCAGTTCTCTAACATGCTGGCAAGCAATCATTAAAAATCACACAATCTCATTGCTGACACCCTCCAACACCTTTTCCATCACTTGCTGAAAGACCGCTGCAGCCGAAGCCATACCAAAAGGCATCCTTAGGTATTTGAAAGTTCCCTCCGGTGTGATGAATGCTGTTACATCCTGACATTCTTGAGACAACGGTACTTGGTGATAAGCTCCTGATAAATCAATGACCGTGAACGAATTGAAATCCCCCAACACAGAGAGAGCTTCCGATATGACCAGTAGAGGGGGCCTTTCCACTAAGATGTTCTTGTTAATATCTCTCATGTCAACGCACAAACATATCTTCCCATTGTTTTTCGCCACTAGGACCACCAGAGATCACCATTGCGTACCATGTACAAGTTCTATCACACCTCTCTGAAGTTGCCCATCTAATTCCTCATGCAATTTTGTTGCTTCATATTTTGTGGAATTGGTCTCACTTAAGTCACAACAGGCCCGAGAGATGGTTTTAATTTTAATACAATGTTCAAAGTCCTTTAACTTCCCTAGATTCTCTGAAAATAGTTTGGGAAATTCTGCAGCCCATCTATCATCCACTTCCGCTATCGTCACTGGCATGGGTGCATTAGCTTGAAAACAAACTCCTAAGTTCCTTTGCTCTTCCCACTCTAGCAAGGATGATCCTTTCTTCGCCACTAAAATGTTCGCTACGCAATCTCTACCTTTATAGCCAACAATCCCTTGAAATTTGTCTAGCAACTCTTTAGTTTTCACCATAGCCACAAGGTTGTACCAGGGGTGGCGTTAATTCCTGCAAATCATTCGACCGAGTGCTCATAAAAGTGTCCTCTGATACAATGGTCCAAGGGGAGGCAGAATCTACCTTCATCGGCAACTCTGAGCCATCAATTTGAAACATATCCGCTGGACCTCCTTCTTCCCAGACGCTTGATCTCCCCACCAGGGGAAAGCGGGAAACTTTCCTGTTAACCATGGTTTTGTTAGTACTCCATGGCACTAATGGTAGACTCCTTGCACGTGCGTGCAAAATGCACTTTGTGTCTGCATTTAACGCACTCCGCATTTCTTGCTGGGCAAAACATAATGGTTGCACAGTGTCTAGGGTTGCCACATTTGAAGCACTTGTGTCCTATCCACTATTCTCTTGTCCCAAATTATTTATTTTGTATTCACAGCACACACGTCTTGACCATTCTTTTCCAACCTAATTTCCTTCATGTATTGCGTTGTCTGTTCAGTACTCCTGGTTAGCTCTACCGCTTGTTCCAGAGTCATGTCTTTTGCTAGTAACATTTCTTATACTCTGGGATTGTTGGTACATCTCACAGGTTGATCATGAATCAATTTATTAGTTAGAACACCAAATAAATTCACAAGTGTGTCCACAGCCACGTACCCTTCTACTGGTTCTGACTGGTCTTGGGACCTTTGAAAAAATGTGTCTTTTTCAAAAGTCAAATTTTTCTTTGGCTCAAAATGCTTGTCTATTATTTTTTTTTTTACAGCCAATGCGAGTTCATTGAGGTCTCCTGCTCCTTCGTTTTGCGGCTCAGGGTGGCCATCAAAATCCCAGATTGTGCAATAACAGCGCTTGTTTCCTGGAAGGGTCGAAGTTGCCAACCCCCCTTCCCCCCATGGCCACTATGTAAGTCTCAAACATTTTCCTCCACCTCTCCCATCTTATTGGTGGTGTTCCCGGTTCCGCCAGGAATGGTGGTGGAGGCGGTATTGCTACACCCATGGTTGGCTTGCTTGATTATTGCACTTGTTTGTTCTTAATAGTTTTGCACCTCAAAGGCGATCTCTTCCTGTATTCTGCAGGGAGTGTTCTCAAATTGTATTAAGAGTTGCAAAGGGTGCTGCATTTGCTTCCTGACTTCTTTAATTAAGGTGTTTTTAAACGTCTTGGCCTGTAATCACCTTTTCTTTGTAAATGTATATACTGCAAGTTGCATGAGTCCTTGTATGATCTTCCTTCAATATGCTGGGAATCTCCGTTCTGTCAGTGCAGAAAACTCTCTTCTATTTCCTCTTGTTACCCAGACAACACGTCACAATGCCGGTTGGGGCTCTCGCTGAAGGAGGACGACGTATCCTGTGACGTTGCACGTCGCTCTATATGTGGGGAAGGTGCTCATGAGCTTGGGCTGAGTGCCTGCTGCTCTCCGCCTCAATAAACCAGTTTAACCATACCTTCCGTGTGTTGTGTATCACCAACTCATCAGACCGCCTTTCTTGTGAAATCTCCACGGAAGGAAGGACCAGTGTGGCGCCAGCAGTGCACCCTTTTGCTATGTCACTTCTTGGCCTGCATCTTTTCCCTTGCCCTGAGTAAGCGACTAGCGCGGGGCAGTTTCATACACCAAAACATAAACATTAAGAAGCCATTCTTACAACAAAGGGCAGTGAAGCATCAAGTTTAAACCTTTACAAATCTCACTATTCATTGTCACAAAAGATACAAAATCTGCAACACTAGAGTTTTTTTGTTCTTTACCCGTGAAGGGTGACTTTTGTGAGAGTCGCCTGCTCTTCCACTTATGGGAAAGTTTAATTGAAAAGTTTAGTTGTCAGAGGACCTTTAAATCATTGTGCTTCTGACAATAAAACAGTGACCACAGTATCTGAAATCACTTTTGTCTTTGTAGCCACTGTAGAACCTTTATTGGAGCGAGGGGACGGGCAACATGCAGAATTGATTTCAGAGCCAATGCTTGTTGTGGTAGAACTAAGAAATAAATAGGCTATCAATAAGATCCCATTTAACAAGATGCAAGGTGATGGTGCACCTTTATGTCTTTTCTAGTATAATGAACAGATCCCACGAGAGATGCCTCAATATCCTGCTGTACTGTTGGGGGGGTCAGGGGGTGCTTTGCTGGGTATGTTGAAATGATTATAGGAAACAGTGAAATACTGATTTGTTTCAAGAATGTGCATATATTTTAAAGTTTAAAAGTTGCTACCATGACCCCCTGTTGATGGGGACCGCTTGTCAACCTATCGCAGGAAGTGGTGACTTGAGTAAGAGAGGAGATATTTTGAAGTTTTGTAAGAGTCAGTTTATTGAAATATTAGTGAGCTGTTTGCAATAGAAAATATGCTGCTTGCAGATCGTTTACTTTTAGTTATACGTGACATATGAAGTTGAACAACTGGAAACAGCTGTTCTGCTGGTCGATATTTGCAACAAGCTTTGACAAAGCCAAAAGTTTGCACTTTTGTGTAGGCATGTGAAAGGCACTAACCAGGCACTGCCATAGGGGTATTAACTGGCCGTTTATGGTAGCAGGTGCGACATGTTGCAAGTACCTGCGCATCTAATAGCAGTGCCTGGCAAAGGCCTAACACTTAAACACAAGTCAAAACTGTTGCATACTGCTTATATATACATCGAGTGTGTGAAGGCAGACCTGGTTATGACTTGTTTATTACACCAGTAACGTGTATACAGCTGCACTTAAGTCATTAACTTTCAAAAACACTGGCAGGTACTTTCATTGTAAAGTTAGATGGCAAGGCTCGATTAAAACGAGTCCAAATAGTTCCAATGAGACAGTGTTTTGGGTGCCGGAGGTGCAGGAACTGTGTGGGAATGGCCATAGAGATTAGCATTACCATGAACACTCGATGGGTGGGCCACAACTAAACAAAAAAAAACACCTAAAAGCTGTGTGTTCCCCCTCATATGCAATTTATCCCTATGTGTGCCCTAGTGCAAAAGTTTTGGCTTACAAGCCCAAGCTAAAAATTAGGGAGCACATCTGCTGAGGCCGAGCATTTGCCAAATAACCTGCTCTCTTGGATGGTTGAAACTCCTAAGGGGCTACAATCGCATTTCAGCTCCCTTTACTTTAGAAGAGGAGAAATAGCCAGTTCTAGTATTCCGTTGGATTTGTTTGCTCATTGGAGAGGGGGGCGGGGGGATATTAATAATCTTCTGTATGGAAACTGGGGCCTGGTGCTTTTGTGCTTTTGTGTTACCCTCCTGGCTGGGTGCAAAAAAACAAAAGCTACGATATTATATAGGAGTAAAAATGTAAGTTACAACCTATTAGCCAATCATGAAAAGTCACTTTTGAGTCTCCATTTAAGAAAGTTTTCTTACTCGCCAATAGTCTATTATTGCTCCCCAGTGGGGATTGCCGATTAAGAGGCCAACAGTAACCCATGAACAAGAACATTTAAAAATGTAAAAGATAACACCTGCTCGGAGCAAAAAGAAATAATATTGTCATATATGACAATAAGGTAAACCATTGACAGAAAGATGGAGAAAATCGAGGGGGCTTACAAGGAAGTACACACCAAATCACATTGCAACATTGCACAAGCATTGACGGAGGTGCTAGGAATTATGCTACCCATGGTTACACACACATCTAAGGAGATAGATTTATTTTCAAACAACCATGTTCTTTCTGTATCTTACTAAGCAAATCTAAAGGAACATGCAGCCTTTCCCCTCTTTGACCCAAAGAACATTGTAACATGAAGTACATTACAATGCATTCGTAAGATAGACATACCTGCCCATATCTACTCCCTTGCTATTATAAAGTTCTTGAACATGTAGTCTTCAACTGCATCACTGTCTACCTGGTGGCCAGCTGACTGTGACCGGCTTTAGTCGGGGTTCTGCAGCAGATCCTTCAGAGACCCACATCAGAATAGCCCTGCCCCAGTGTCGCTCACGACTGCCCTATCTCGTCTTCTTCCATGATCTCTGTGCTTTTGAGACATTGAATAACCCCCCTCCCTCCCACCAAATCCTAGCTTTCAAGGCACTGTCCTCTTATATGTTCTCCAGCCTTGCTAACATTTCCGTTTCCTGAGGGCTTCACAAGGTTCTGTACTTGGGCCCACCCTGTTCACCCCCTATGGCTCCTTTCATGGCAAACTCATCATCACCATTTAGATTCTCAAATTAGTTATCTTCAGGTGATACCCAAATCTTCTTTTCCTTACCCTCATTCACCCCTGAGCTGTCTTCTCCCCTAAGTGATTCCCCATCAGCTATATGTCATTGGCTGGTGGTCGTGATCACCTCTTTTAAAAACGAAGTAATCTCTCTCCCTGCCTCCATTGCCATGTCCCTTCCCTCTGACATCCTTACCCAATCTCCCAGGCTCACCATCTGGGGGTTCTCTTTGACAGGGCCATGAGACTTTAGCTCTTCCCCTGCTGCAGTAGGCAAGCTTTGCCTCTCTAATGATCATCCACATCTCTATTTTTACTCTAAGAAAACCTCCCTGGTCCTCATTTATTTTATTGTTTTTTTATAACGCGCCTAATACCGTATCTGAGTTTGGTTTCTAAGCGCGGATCCAGGATTCAAACCTCTGTTGCTCTGTATGGTCTTGCTTCCAAGACCAGTGCATTGCCCCAGTGCTATCCTCCGTTTTCAGCAGGCTGGATTACTTTTCCAGTCTGCTTCTGGGACTCCTGCTTCTATTCCTTAGCTCTTCTTAACAAGGTATTAACAAGGTATTATTTTGCTGTCTGCACCCTCTACAACATACCACAATCCTCAACCACATCCACAAACCATCTTCCCATGTGGTGGCTAGCCATACAAAATCATTCCTTATTCACATTCCTTCATATGTTTAAATCCATCTTTGGGCTAGCCCCCACACCTGCCTGTGCCCTTGTGCACGATGCTCTGAAGCTCTCCTCCACCTAACTATCCTACTTTTGCCCTGTGCTATGCTGTTCCTTTTTAGCCTCGTGCCTCCCCATCACTGAAACTCCTCCCTACATGCTGAAAGTGAGGACATTCAAGGGGCGAGTGGAATTAAGTTCACCTCTCACAATAGGGAGCCCCAGATGCGTATAGTTCTACCACTCCCGCACCTACTCAGTGACCCCTAACCACTGTTGTAACTGGATTGCATATCTGTAAATACTAAGATTCTTGATCTGTTGTGTGCTGTCCCCATTTACGGTTTCCAGCTCCATCACCACCACCACCAGACAGTTCAGTGCATACAATATGTACCCTGTCAGTGTACAGCAGTGGGACTGATCACATTGGGCACTGATGCTTTTATCATTTTCAGTAAATAAATGCAAATGCAAAATAGTTTTAAGCAAATATAAAACTTTGCGTGAACCTCAACTGTAAGTACAGGAGCCATAATAAATAGATCAGATGTTTTCGTTACACAATAAAAGTTGGCTTCTGGCAAAACCAGGACAAAACTTACCTAAATTGATATCTCCTCTTTTACTCCCCTTGCAATATATTCCAACATGAAGGAGAGTAACTGCTGCCATTCATACTTTTTTCAGAGGATCATAGTTTATCAATTTCAGGCGATATGTTTTTTGACCATTTTTACTAATAATAAATCTAAAGAACCAACGTAAAGTCTGCCAGGACTCATACATAGTCATGTCTGCCTGTCCCCTTGCAGTTCATATATACTGTAAGGATGGAGTTCTTATCACCTTGTCCCTTCTCTTTCTCACATCCATGCACCACACTATTCACATTACTGGCAAGATGGCCGCCACCATGTCCAGTTGTTCTCTGCACGAGCATGCCACTATAGTTAAGCAAAGGCATGCCCCCTAATACAGTGTGTATGTTGTGGAGCAAATCGGCTGAGAAAACTATTACTGACTCTTCACTCCGCCCAGCTCTAGTGTTGGGATGCATGTCAAGACCATTGCCTCAACTAGATGATTTAGATTACGAAAAATATATTAAAATATTAAAAAGAGTACAGGATGGTGTAGGGAGGCAGGGTGTGTGTTATCAGTGGGTATAATTGTTGGGAGGAGAAAATCATATAGGGGGGAAGTTATTCAGTATTGTTGCAATTGAACTACCTGGGATGTAGTGTATATATACATGAGTCATAAGATGAACTAACACAGTGTTTACGAGTAGGCCTGAATCAGAACGAGACCTTCTTCCTCGCCTCACCATTGCATCCCGATTCCCAGGCGTGGCAAAAGAACATGCATATGCCCCTGTATCAATTCGGCCTTTGAACTAATTAGGTAGGAATGTGTGCAGCCGAAAAAGTGAAGGGCTGTGGCCTACTACTTAGGTTGTATTCCTGAGAGCAAAGGCAGAGATCTTGGGATGTCAAAACATGAACCAAGATTTAAGACACTAGCCCCCCTCCACCCCCAGAATGACAGTCGCTCTATTTGGACTACCAGATGTGCAGGAAAATGGGCTCTAAATCCTTTGTGAACTGGATTGGTTAGTTGGTTAGTGAGGCGCTAGGCTCACTCTTTGGGAGGGGAACGGAAAGCAGAGAAAGACATGATCTATGTTTTGTGCAAAGCAGAGCTAAGAATGATGTCCATATAGTGGGGGGAATGGTGCGGGTGCCGACGTGCTTGGGATGAGGAAAGGGCTGCTTTGTTCGCAAAGACCAGGCTGACCTCGAAGTTGCCCACCGAGTTTGAGATTGATAACCAGGTGCATGTCACGTGGTTGCGATCGAAGGAAGGGTAGTGACAGTTGCTGTTAACTAATTACTTTGCAGCATTCCATGATGGACGCTGACATTGCGTGTGGTGAAGAGGCGTGAGAAGACAGTGTAACCAATTGGAGGATGGGCTATATGTAATCATTAGCATGTGTATATAGGTGGTAGCAAGTGAGGGTAGGGGGATTAACACTGTATATTGAGTGCGTCATGAATGACGATTTGTGTGCTTATAATTTTAATCTTGTACGAAAGACGTTGGAGAGCTCTTTGGCAGTGGATTTGTAATACCCTATTGCCTTATTCTTTTGTATACAAAATAAAGTTCTTGTCTTTCACGGAAAAGGGTGCACCTAGCCATTTTCACTAGCTGGTTGTATTTTCGTGGTCTGGTCGCTGGGATTTGCCCCACACTAGTGTAAAAGTGTTAAGCCTTGGAGTCCACGAAGATTATAGTGCCTCCGTCCCCAAGCACCAATCAGAGATGAGTAATGCCACTCGCTGATCGGTTATTGGGGCCGCAGGGGAAGGTAGGAACAGGATGCACTGGGTCTCGGATGGCTGAAAGAAAATGCAGGGGTTAGATATACAGATATGGTTGTATCACAATGAACTAAAGGAAATAGAACGTAAATGACACCTACCCCAGGGATGACCGGTACTAACGTGGGACCTAACAGTTCCTACTTCGAGGAGAGGGCAGCGGTGCAGGTAGGCAGTCAGCAGATAGTGCCAAGACAGAATCAAAGTCACAATCCTGGGCAAACAACCATAAAGTCACAATCCTAGGCAAACAAATCCAAAGGGCAATCCAGGTAGAAGTCCAGCAGAGTTCCAAGGGTCAAAACCAGTTCCAGAAGGTTGTAAGCAAGGGGTGGTCCAAATGCAGTCCAGGTACACAAAGCAAAGTCCAAAAATCTGTGAATTCCAACTAGATTCCAAGAAATGCCGCTGGCCGCCACAGCAAACAGCTGAGAATCGCTGGATGGGCAGACTGACGCTGTTTTTATGCGTGTTTCCGGGTCATGTAACTGGCCACCTGGTCACGTGACCACCTTTTCATTTTCTTCTGGGTCACGTGACCGCTAATCGGTTCACGTGACCCATGGTTGCAGTGTGTCGGTGTCCCGGGTGCCCGCGAAGCCAGTTCCAGCAGGCGCCATGGCAGGCCCCAAGACGCGCGAGGACGGAAGCGCAAAGAAAGCCAGCATGGGCGGGGCTTCATTGCGGGCTGAGCGAGCGGAGAGGAGCTGTGAAGACCCGGACCGCAGGACAGGTAAGGAGGCAAAGGCTTGGGAGGAGGTGGGGGCTTGGGCTTGGGAGTGCGAGGTGGGGGCTTGGGCTTGGCAGTGTGTGACAGAGCCCCTTCCCAAGGGCACAGGTGTGCACGTGGGCTGAGAGGAATATCCCTGTGAAAACGAACAACCATCAAAGGGGCGTGGACCTGTCTAGCGGGTTCCCATGACCTCTCCTTGGGGCCATATCCCAACCAATCTATTAGGTAGCAGAGACGACCCCGGGTGATACGAGAAACAAGGATGGAACTGACTTCGCATTCTTCAGAAGAGCCTTTCAGTACTGGGGAAGGAGGCAAAACAACCTGCATCCCCATCGGACAAGGCTTGAGGAGGGAAGTATGAAAGACTGGGTGGATGTGCCAAGAGACAGACAATGAAAGACGATAGGCTACAGGATTAATGACCTGGGTCACTCGATAAGGACCAACAAAGCAGGGCAGTAGTTTACGGCAACCTAACAATGGGAGGTGTCTAGAGGAGAGCCAGACTCTGTCTCCTACAGTGTAAACAGGTGCTGTGATACGTTTTTTGTCTGCTGTTCTGCACATACGGACTTGAGATTCCTGTAGGTGTAGTGATATCTGAGCGTGTATGTCCCATAGGTTGGTGACACAAGAGGAGACTGAAGGAGGAAATGTGGGGGCAGATCAGGAATGGGAAAGATGCGAGGATGTTGACCGTAGAGGGAATAGAAGGGTGAATAACCAGTGGAGGAATGAGGTGCATTGTTGTATGCAAATTCAGCCACATGGAGCACCTGGTACCAGGATTGCTGGTATTGCAAGGAAAGGCAGCGCAGGTACTGCTCCATGGATTGGTTGACTCCGTTCGTTCGTTCGTTCGTTCGTTCGTTCGTTCGTTCGGTCTGTCTGTCTGTCTGTCTCGGGATGGTGTGAGGACGAGAAACGTGTGTCGATTCCTAATAACTTGGTGAGGGATCGCCAAAACCGGGACGTGAATTGCGAGCCCCGATCAGAGATCAGAACGGAAGGTAACCCAAAAAAACAAAAGACATGACGAAAGAACAAATTGGCCAAAGCAGGGGCTGTGGGTATTCCGATACAAGGAATGAATCGTGCCATTTTCGTAAAAGAATCAACCAACACCCATATCGTGTAATACCCTGGGCATATCAGTTACAAAGTCCATGGTGACTGTATGCCATGGTCTTATTGGAGGAGGCAATGGTTGTAATAGACCTAATGGTCGACCCCTTATGTTTTTGCACTGAGTGCAGATTGAACAAGAGGCTACATAAGACACTGTGTCTTTGCACATGAAGGGCCACAACACCAACGATGGAGCAAAGCTAGTGTGCGTTTTTGGCCAGGATGTCCGTTGATGGCTGCATCATGAGACCAGTCTAAGGCTATGGTGTGAGTGTTGGGGGTAGTAGGCAAATACAGTTTGTCCTGAATGAATGGTAACCCATCATGTACCTCCAAGTCCCAGTCCCCTAACTGATCTGGGTGTGTAGCCACCCAACGGCGGAGCTCTGTCAATAAATCCGGTGGTGGTGTGCACATGCGGATGACCTGCTTACTGTCCAGAAGGGTTTCGGGAAAGACGGGTAATGATGTGCCCCCGGGTGTGCGTGACAGGGCGTCCGCTTTTCCATGTGCGGTGCCTGGACGGTGCTTTATAACAAAATCATAGGCGGAAAAAAACAAATGACAAAGTACTTGTCGACTGTTGGTGCATTTAAACAAAGCCAGATCTTGAAGATTGTGATGGTCAGTGAAAACCGTGACTTGATGTTTAGCCCCCAATAAATGATGTTGCCACACCTGAAAAGCATCCCGAACAGCCAACAGTTCCTTTTCTATGACCGTGTAATGGCTTTCTGTCGGTGTGAAATTGCGTGAATGGAAAGCAACGGGATGTAACAGGCCGGTGGTGGGGCATGTTTGGGATAAAAAACGGCACCAAAGGCATATGAGGAGGCATCAGCTTCCAGAATATAGGGTATTTCTGGGTTGGGGTGTTGTAGGATAGGGGCAGTAGTGAAGGCCGTCTTGAGTTTGGTGAAAGCGTTCTGTTGTAGGGAGGTCCATATGAAAGGGGTGTGTGGACTTGCGAGATGAGTCAAAGGTGTAACAATAGAGGAGAAACCTGCGATGAAACGCCTATAGAAATTGGCAAAACCAAGAAAAGACTGTAACTCCTTTACCGTTTTCAGCACTAGCCATTCCACTACTGCTCGGACTTTGGCGGTATTCATAGCTAAATCCCGCCTGATGTGATATGAAATCCCAAGAAATCTACCTCATGAACGTGGAATTGGCATTTCTTTGGTTTGGCATAGAGATGTTCGGAGTCAGTGTAGGACCTCCCGGACGTGCACAATGTGTTTGTGGTGGGTCTGCGAGAACACTAATATATTGTCTAAGTAAACCACCATAAAAGTGTCAATTATGTCATGGATAATGGAATTCATGAATCTTTGGAATGTAACGGGTGCATTGCAGAGCCCAAAGGGCATAACAGTGTATTCGTAGGGACCGTACTTAATACAGAATGCCGTCTTCCATTCGTCGCCCTCACGAATACGGATTAGGTTATATGCTCCACGGAGGTCGAGTTTGGTGAAAATCTTGGTATTGGCTAAGCGATCTAGTAATGGGGTGATGAGCGGAATGGGATAACGGTTCTTGACTGTGACATGGTTGAGGCGACGATAATTGATACATGGGCGGATGGTCTCCTTCTTTCTTTGGGACGAAGAAGATCGGACTCGTAGCAGGGGATTGAGATGGTGGAATGTGCCCCACTTGGAGAGACTGGTGTATGTACTCTTTTAGAATGGCATCCTCTGGTGGAGAGAGAGAGAGAGTAGATCCGTCTGCATGGTACGGTAGCCCCAGGGACGAGGTCTATAGGGCAATTGTAAGATCTATGAGGGGGCAAATGCTTGGACGCCTTTTTGTCAAAAACGTCTAAATATTCATGATATTCGGGAGGTATGTTGGTAGTAACGAGACCTACAATGTGTTCCGAGGTGTCCTTCTCCATCGGTTGAGGGTCATGTAAGGACATCTGAGCCATGGCACCTAGTACTTGGGTGGGTGTGGGTGGATCTGGAGGTGTGAGGCAATGCTCTTGGCAATACATCGACTCAAAGGACACACTGCCTTGGGACCAATCAACGATAGGGTTGTGTGTACGTAGCCATGGGATGCCAAGGATCAGACCATACTGTGGTGTGGTGTGATCAAAACAAAAGTAAGTACTTCTTGATGTGTCTCTTGCATGAGAAGATTCACAGGTGCCATGTGTTGTTTGATAGGACCAGAAAGTAAAGGGGACCCATCCACGGCCTGCACTGGTTCGGGTTTTGATTTGTTCTTTAATGGCAGGTTTAGGGATGCTGCAAGTGTTAAATCAACATAATTACCCGTGGCTCCAGAGTCGATGACCAATTGTACCTGATGTTTGATATTATCAGCAGCGATCAGGACAGCGGAGAGAGAGAGAGAGAGAGAGAGAGAGAGAGAGAGAGAGAGAGAGAGGTTGCGTGGCTGGTGATAAAGAACGGGGCATAGTGTGTTGTATAGGTAAGCTAGTCTGTGTCCCCTGTTCTAGGGACGAGCCTTCAGAAAACCCAAGGGTCGTGGTTTGGGCCGTCTGGGACATTCTTTAACAAAATGACCATTCAAGCCACAGTAAAAGCAGGCGTTGGCTTGCCTGCGCCTTTCTCTCTCGGTAGGAGATATGGGACTACAGACTCCCCCGATTTGCATGGGTTCACTGGATGGTTCGGACACGGTAGGGTGGGAGGAGAAAGAGGGATTGAGCCTTTTGGATTCCGTCCTCCTTTCAGAATGTCTGGCGTCCACTTGTAACGCCAAATCTACCAGTTTGGGATATTGTGTAGGGAGTGAAGGAACAGCAGCAAGGGCGTCTTTCATATGATCGCTTAACCCCTTGTAGAAAACAACCGCTTTCTTTTCCTCCGGCCAGGCTGTCTCAACTGATAGCTGATTGAACCATGTGATATATTCAATGAGAGTGGCTTTCCCCTGTACTAACTCTAGGAGTTCTAGATCACGTGTTTGTGCCTTGTGGCGTGTATCAAACACCCTGGTCATCTCTGTGACTAACCTGTCAAAATCATATAACGCAGGACTATCGTTTTCTATCAAAGGATTAGCCCAAGTAGCAGCGATGCCAGATAAGTGGGACAATGTGAAGGCTGCTTTAGTGGTGGAGTCGGGGAAGGCCTGTGGGCGACACAAAAAGTGTAGCTTACATTGATTCAAGAATGTATGAAACTTTCGGGGATCACCTTGAAATATTTCAGGGGCAGCTAATGGAAAAGATGTAGGTACATAAAGCGGGGCCGGGTTAGGTGGCGCTGCAGGGGGATCCGGCTGGGATGGGGCGTCCCCGAATTTCCTCGTCAGGAGGTAGAGCATGCCTTTCACTCTGAATCGCATCTAGTTGCTGATGGATGGCTGAGGTAGCGGCTGTGATGTCGGCTCTTAGAACAGTGATGGCTTGGACAAGGGCAGCCACCGGGTCTCCGGTGGAGGCTTCCATAATCCCGTGGAGGGGCTTCTCAGTCTGTTAAGCCTTGGAGCCCACGAAGATTATAGTGCCTCTGTCCCCAAGCACCAATCAGAGATGAGTAATACCACTTGCTGATAGGTTATTGGGGCCGCAAGGGAAGGTAGGAACAGGATTCACCGGGTCCCGGATGGCTGAAAGAAAAGGCAGGGGTTAGATATACAGATATGGTTGTATCACAATGAACTAAAGGAAATGGAACATAAATGACACCTACCCCAGGGATGACCGGTGCTAATGTGGGACCTAACAGTTCCTATGTCGAGATGAGGGCAGCGGTGCAGGTAGGCAGTCGGCAGATAGTGCCAAGACAAAATCAAAGTCACAATCCTGAGCAAAAAGAACCATAAAGTCACAATCCTAGGCAAACAAATCCAAAGGGCAATCCAGGTAGAAGTCCAGCAGAGTTTCAAGGGTTAAAACCAGTTCCAGAAGGTTAAGGTTATAAGCAAGGGGTTGTCCAAATGCAGTCCAGGTACACAAAGCAAAGTCCAAAAATCTGTGAATTCCAAATAGATTCGAAGAAATGCCGCTAGCCGCCACAAAAAACAGCTGAGAAGCACTGGATGGGTGGACCGATGCTGTTTTTATGCGTGTTTCCGAGGTCACGAGACTGCTAATTGGTTCACGTGACCCATGGTTGCGGTGTGTCGGTGTCCCGGGGTTCCCGTGAAGCCTGAGGGTGCCCCTGCGTTCCAGCAGGTGCCATGGCAGGCCCCAAGACCCGCGAGGACGGAAGCGCCAAGAACGCCAGCATGGGCGAGGCTTCGTCGCAGGCCGAGCGAGCCTAGAGGAGCCGTGAAGACCCGGACCGCAGGACAGGTAAGGAGGCAAGGGCTTGGTAGGAGATGGGGGCTTGGGCTTGGGAGTGCGAGGTGGGGGCTTGGGAGTGCGTGACAAAAAGGATCCTTACAGTGGGCCTCTGGAACAGCAATTTAGCGCCTGTATTCCTCTTTGCTTCCACATTAGTTACTCATGTCTTCCCTTACTCCAGTTGGTTTAGTGCCGCCTTGTTGACAGATCTGCCACCACCCTCCGAATCCGCGCCCACCCCCCCCCCCTCTTAACCCCCCCGCCCCATAGCAGTGAACTCTTGGTGGAAACTCCAACAAAGACGCACAATTAAAAATAAAATTGACATGTATACTGGGAAGAGTTTTTATCATTATTTTTTTGCATTTTGGCTTCCAGACCAACTCTAGTCCAGGATTTTACAGTAACTTATTTTCCTTGTATGGTGATGTATAATGCTTGTATGCATCACCCCACCATTTGCTTATACACAGACTCTTAAGCCGAATCTACTAAATGTTGATATTCCAAGTAGTACAATAAAAATAGACAGCAAGAGGTCTCAACTTTTAAACTTACAGGGGACCGAACCTTATGGTGTTAGATTTGACCCAGGGGATGTCATGGGAAGTGACATGGCAGCCTGTGACATCACAGGAAGTGACATCACTGGTACGTCCTTGTATTCGCCACACATTTAAATAGTCTGCTTTACAACAGTATTAAAAAGTGATGGCTCAAAGATTTAAAACTAATCCTAACCTCTAGAATTTCTCTGAAAAACTTTACATACCACACATTGGTTGCACGACCAAGACTATTTTGCAACTGGCTAGTTCACTTTGATAATGGGACAGATGGGCTAAACGAATGATGACGTTGAAAGCTGCTGAGAGCAATGATGATGGTGGTCATGGTTACTTCAAAGCCTTGCATCTACAATCCTTCTCTTCACAAGCTTAGTGCTTGAACGTCTACTAGGGGGTCTAGTGACATGCCTGCCTCGAGCCATGGTGCCACCTGCATAACCAGAAATTGGGGTGCCTCAGTGTCCCCCCTCCTACCGCCCCTTGCAGAGGTGGAAAATAGCGGACTCATATACTGGGTGCCTTTATTGGTAAAACGGAGCCACCACCTATTGATTATACCGGCAAACACATTTTATGTTCAATTGCCACCAACCAAACGCCCCCTCCCTCAAACTACAGTGGACAAATTAATGCCCACAACTGCCAGCAACATATATACCGTTTATTTCTGAGCCATATCATAGGTGTCTTAACTCATGAGGAGTGCGAGATGCTCTGGCCTCGATATGTCTCCCCTTGTCACTCCCCCAGCCTTTAGATAGGTTAAATTACCTTCCGAGACTTTCTTGTATAATGCTGGAACCTTTTTCTACCCAAGTGTGTAAGGCAGCTGCAATACGTTTCTCCGCCACCCACCTTGTACTTGTAGAGATCACCAGTGGTCTGATATATGATCATAAGGCTAGAAACCGATAGTCCCTTCCCTGGGCTGGCAAACATTTTATTTTTGCGTCGGCAGATGCTGCCTGTGGGGTAACTCTCTTACCTTTGTTTGACAGGGGGCAACTGTCAACCCATTCTCTGTATCCAGGGGCATGGGACCACCTTTCTGTGCAGTATTTTGTATAAAGACTAAAGGATAAACTTGAGTTACAAAGTATACTCCCTTCTCAGGAATTGTCAAACCGCTCCTCTGTCATGAAACATAATTTTGATTCCTTTCCTGGGTGCCTCACACAGGCCTGCTTACTTGATTCCACCCCTCTCAAGAGACCTGGCTCATTATGCCTTGACCCCCATAATGTCACTTTACCTGTCATTCTGTGATTCGATTCTCTGCTTTCCCATTCGGGAAGGGGAAAATCTAAAGAAATCTGAAGTGGGACTCCTCTCTGTCGGGGACTATGTTTATGTCACCCCACACCAAAAAGGAATTCTACCTGTTTGTCCATGCTGTCACCTCCCCACAGAAAGCCCCAGCTTTCCTATCCAGTCGGGGGGACCTTGCAGGCTCTGGGGCAGTCCACTGTTAGTAGATCAGTCACAAAGTGGCGTTACTCCCATACATCTCCCCAATTGGTATCATACTGCCATCTACAGTCATGTACCCTCACTGTAGTTAATGGTCTACTTACCAACAATCAGTCACCATGACATCACACCAGGAGGTAACTTAACCCTTACAGTCTCGGGCAGCCTCGTTTGTCTACTTCCTGGCCAGTAAAGCAGAAAAACAGCATTAACAAAATCAAATGGGGGCTACACTCTCCTCACTATTGTAGTGCATAACGGCCACACAAATGGAATCATATCACGCTATACAAAATCCAGTCACATTATGCAACTTTTTGATTTTACTGTGCTTTTCCATTTCTCATATATCAACCCATTTTCATCTATTTTCTAGTAGGTAAACCCAGAGAGTAGATCATTTGAATATAATTTGTAAGGTACCTCCCTCGGCTGATGTGTACCTCCTGGAGCGATCTGTGTGGAAGCTGCCAGACACAAGTGTGTATCTTGGATGTGTCAGCAGACCCTTGTATTCCTTATTCGGCTGAGACAGAGAGTAATATTGAGTTGGCTCTTGCTCTCCCCCCTGCACCCCGCCCCACACCCCCTGTCTAGGAATCGCAGCAAGCAGATGGCTAGTGGGCTAAAGCCCTAGGGAAGATTGCTCCAGACCTCCAGCAGGCAAATGTTGGAGCCACAGGTGACACCCACCTGTGAATGAGGAGAAAGACTGAAACAGTTGTGGCACTTAGCAAGCCCCAGGATTAGGCAAAGAACACACAGATGTGGGTGATTCTTCGCTTTCACCACCCTGCTCGCAGACTGCAGACTGATGGGAGGGCTAAGAGTAAAATCAGGCAGGTGATACCTATGCACAGTACGACCGGAGCAAGCCCCCTAACCCACCAGCCATTGCAGTACTTAATTCAATTCACTTTACGCTTAGGAGGGTACCGTGGCTCACATGAGAGGGCGCCATGAGCAACAATCAAGCTAAGGGACAATTCAGTGCTCATGAACACTAAATTAAGGATAAATTGCAATGGTATGCACGGTAGACATGGAGCAAACACTATAAAATCATGTATGAGTGGGGCCTTTTCACAAAATCACTCCTAGGTGAACCCAATTTTGCAGCCAATCATTAAAATCTATTGATTTGCCCAGGATCACATACATTGATGAACCTTAGCTATGCACCCAGCTTTTCTGGTTGTACAGTTAACAAATGAGTGTGCTTCACAATGCACGTGTTGCTGCTGCATCCGAGTTGGCCTGGGTAAAGGGTCGATGCTTGGCAGGCTGTAGCTTTTTAGCTTGCATCTTTTATTGTTGTACAGGATTTGTTTTATTTTGACAGTATATTAATACACACCCTGAATCCAATGCGATGGAAACCTAAACGCCAGGAATTGCATAGCATCATACACGAGGCAATTTAAGATGTCTTTAATGCTTTGTATTTCAAAGAGCAATGCATCTTGTTAGTCTGGATTTTGCTGGTGAACTGTGTCGGAAGCAGCCTTGATGCAACGCGGTTTCACGCGCTTTACATTCTTAGAGGTGCAGCTTGACACAGTTGGACACGCTGCATACCCACGCTGTAGGGTGCTTTCCTTTCCCTTCCTCTCTCCAGACTCTCGGCACGGGCGGCTCGGAAAGCTTGAACGGCACACGAACGGACGGCCGTTGTATCAGCATACCAGCACACTTCTGTGCAAGTGACCCGCCGAGCCGTGGATCCTCGGAGCTGGAGAACGCCAGGTCCTTGATTTCTAGTGGTGCCTCGGGGCACGCAGGGGCGGATGCAGGGGCATATCTACAGCTCCTCTGTTGCGGGTGTATTACGAGACGCGAGGCACAACCAGCGGAGCCCTGGAGGAAGACCTGCAGCCTGTGGCTGGCCTTGTCCTCTTATCTGCCTCTTGTGGGTAAGGAGCTGAAACAAGGGGGAGGAAAATACATGCAGCCTGAGATCTGGCTTTATTGTTTATTTGTAACTTATTGTGGATAAGGAGCTGAAATAAGGGGGAGGAAAGACCCAATCTGATACTGCCATACTACTAAGTGTGTATCAGGGGTGAAATAAGGGTGTGCTATTGCTTGGGGCAGCGAATTGAGTGGCAGATGCGGACGGAGATCTCCCTCCCCCCCCCCTTACTCACATCCTACCTTTTCCCTTTACCCTGCTCAGATCCTCCCGTTGATTGATCTCCACGACACTTAGTGTCAAGAGGTGGTCACGGGAGTGGTCAGAGTGACTGGGAGGGGACGTTAGGGATTCTAGTTAAGAAACAGCCGCGATTTACATCTGTGGAATTATCCAGTACCAGAACAACATCAGGAGACTGGGCTTAATGCCTTTGATCCTGATGGGTAACAGCAACGTGCTGTAATAAAGTGAGAGCCGTTGACAGAATCTAGTCTGAGAGCGAAAGCCTGCAGGTACTGAGTTGCCTGGGAAATTAAAACATCCCACTGTAAGGGGTACATCGGGTGGATCACTCAATGCAAGCAGCAAAGGAGCGGAATCATACCACATACAACCTAAGAAAAACCAAGGCGAGGGCAATTACCTGTGGCCCTGTGAATAAGGAGGTTGACATGGAAAAAGCAAAGTCTAAAACAAAAGCAAAGGAAACCTCTCCTGTCAATCAAGGTATGATTACTAAATTCTTTCCATTAAATCCACCTCGGGAAATAAATTCCACTGCGATTGAGGAAGAGATACCAGATCAATGTGGAAATGCTTTGAGTGCATCTAATTTTGATGACATAGATAATAATTCATTATTAGATCCATGTCTAAATATTCAAAGAAGTATGACCACACATCCTGAAGTAAGGCTGAGTAATAATAGCGGAATACAGGCAGATATGCTGATAACCTCACCGCCAGGGCCAGCTACAGCGGGAGGAGGTTTGGATAGACTATCGATTTCACCAAATCTAGCAATAGTATCAACGGCAGATGAACCTGAGGTCGAAACAGAGTGCTTAGACAAACCTCACCCAGGGGCAGCCGAGATAACTGAGATCCAATCCTCAGTAGCATCGCTACAATTTGCGCTCAAGATTTTGCTCAAAATTTCGGGGCGAATTTTAGCCAATACGGAGGCACTAAACATGGAAAAGAGGAGATAGATTTGCTTCTGCATCTTCTGCAGATATCAATCTATAGCCATCCGTTTTGCAAACGACACAGAAGAGCAGCAAAACTTGGAGACAGAACAAGATGTGAACAAGATGTGACCAGTCCTGATCCATTCTTTTCCAAAAAAAACAGAAGAGGTTTGCAAGAAGGGTGGGTAAGGGCAAAATAGTTCTACGCTACCAACGACCTCAGAGCAGAGTGTGATGGGAGTGCCCAAAAGAAGAGCAGGAAAAGATTAGCAAGAGCTAAGAAAAGGAAGGCAGCCAGTGATGGTTATCGCACTAGCTGGCTGCTGCCCGAACAAGCCGCTGACCATGCGTCGGAAGAGGGCATAGAGACCGCGGAGGTGGAGGAAGTACGCAATGGTGATACCACCGACTTGGATACGGCTCTAAGTCAACCCATAGTGCTGGAAGATCCAGGAATTAAAGCAGCTGCCACCACGGACAACATAAGGGAGACAAAAGCTCCAAACCTTTGATAAGACTCTACTCGGTTCCACAATTGCGGGTTCTCAAATCAGACGACATTCAATTTGTGGAACCTCTGAAAGGCCCTAATCCTAAAGTATCTGCATTACTCTGTAAGTTCCTAGCTACTGCCGAACTGCTAAGAAGCTATAAAGAGGAATTAAAAACAGTGGATGCCGATTTAAATGAAATTGAACTGAATAGCCCGGAGGATGAGGCAGCAATCCCTTTGTTAACAGTAGACTGTTCAAATGAATCAAACGAAAAGAAGGTGGACGCAGCTGAAGTCCAACAAGTGCTAAAATGGTTCCTGAGATTTTAGCTAAACAATGAGATCTATCCATTCTATCTTGGAACTGTCGGGGTTTCGCGCACCTCCTCTCATCGGAGGGCTCCACTAAATTGCTTGATAAATACAGCTGTTTCTGTTTACAAGAGACATGGGCTATAGATCCCCTAATTTTAGACGGCTATGTGTTGTATCCTTCAGCGACCAAAAGAGGTGAAAAAGGCAGGCCTTTTGGTGGTTTAATTACAGGCGTGATTAATTCTTTGGGCTCGAGGCAGATTGACTGCAACCTTGAAAACAATATGATTGCAGTCGAAGTGATCCTAGATAACAAGGACCCTATGGTAAAATTTTTGCTGGTGAGCCTATATAATCCAACTGGGTCGCTACTAAGTTAACAATTGCAGGACGCTCTCCAGGATTTATTGGCGAATTGGCTGTCTAGAACTACTGGTGCTGGGATAATTGTTGTTGGAAACTTTAATTGCCACATGACAGGGCGGGAGTGTAAAATGTCGAACTCTAAATTGAAAGAAATGGGAGCGATGGTCCACAATAAAAAAAGTCATTGAGGGTGGAGCATGGGAATACTTGTTTGAGTCCTGGGACATGGATATGCTCAACGGCAGAACTAACAGTGACTATCCTGGGCGACATACATGGTCAAACGGTAGTTCATATAGCACGCTGGATTATATATTTGTATGTCCTAGGTCTCAACAACAGGTAGAAGATATGATAAGCATACCTAACGAATGGAGTGATCAGGAGATGTTGAAATGTGTGTTTAATTGGCCCAGAGTACGGTCCCTACCCAGTAATATAGGCATGGTGAAAACTAATAAAGCAGGTACCAGGATTTCCTGGTCAGATAAAAACGGATCACTTGCCACTGAAGCTCTGGGGGCAGTTGAAACCAACAAGTTGCCTAATTTTAGTGTGATGTCCATCAATTCCATAGAAGATTGGATCTATGCCTTTGTAGCTAAACATGCAGTGACATCCATAGGGGCAATGTTGGGTCCGGAGGGGAGAAAATTGCCTTTTGATGAAACGATCAGAGATATGAAACGGAATCTCAGAGCAGAGCTACGAAAGGCTAAAAAAACTATGGCCCCTGGAGAAAGATACTTTGTAAAAATCAGGGAGATTAAAAATAGGTACAGGTTAGCCATTAAGGCAAAAAAAGGGTGGATAAGACACTTTCCTGGCAAAGATTGATTAAGACCATATGTGAAGGAAAGACCCGGAACATCTGGTCCCTTTTGGGCGAGGTGCGAGGTGTTAAGAAGGGAGCCCTAGCCAATCCCATCGAGGCTAGAGTCTGGGTGAATTTCCTGGAAAATCGGAACATAGAGGATAATAAACTAACAGTACTGAGTAGTCCACCTCTAGTGGCCCCGATTCTTATATCACATTAACTCATTTTGAATAAAATTAGAGTTAAAATCCTCATGAGCACCGGGACCCAACGGACTGGCCAATATTGTTAGGAAATCGTACCCTCAGTTTTGGGCGAGTCTGCTGGGTATATTATTTGAGAAAGTTTTAAAAACAGGTAAAATACCCTACTCGTGGCAAACAGCAATACTAATCCCCATGTTTAAGAAGGGAAAAAGACTCGAGCCTAGCAACTATAGGTTGCTGTCTATGCTAGATGCAACGGGGAAGATATTTGCCTCATTTTTGCTTAACGAGTTACAATCTTGGGCAGAGGGCTCGGGTGTATTGTCTAAATTTCAAAGTGGGTTCAGACGAGGATATTCTACCTCCCGTAATATAATGGTGATGGACATTTTGTACGAACCAGAGCATTAAGAGGGGGGACCCTTCCATTATATGCACTTTATATTGACTTCACAGCAGCTTTTGATTCCATACCTAGAAGCCGTCTGTGGAGTAAACTACAACTAATGGGATGCCCGGATGGTTTAATATATTATCTAAGACTCTTGCACCACAATAATTCAGTCAAACTGAAGTCAGACCAGGAAGGGCATACGACTGATGGCGTTGCCCAACACAGGGGAGTAAAACAAGGCTGTGTTACGGCGCTGCTAATTTACAACCTGTATGTCTGACATCCCCGAAGCAATAATTGCAGCAAATAATTGCCCTCCCAAAATTGGCAAAGCCACCTGTCCCGTATTGGCGTACGCGGATGATTTGGTGATATTCGATTATACCATCAGTGGGATGCGAAGGTCTGCGGCTGCTCTATGGGAGTATGCAGAGCTGAATGGCCTCAGTATCTATTTAGGGAAAACGAAGGTCATGAGATTTACAAAAAAGAAGGTATCCCGTGTCCAATTTACAGTGGGTTTGGTGAACATCTCCTACGCCCCTCAGTATCGATACTTGGGCATTGATTTTGAAGTTTCTGGTGATTATGCGGCCTGTAAACAATTGTGCAACATCAGAGCAGCACAATTGACTGCCCTATTCCATAGGTTTACTGTTAAACAGGGTAGCTTTACATTGTGGGGCACACGCCAACTGTATGTACAAGCTTTTGCCCCGGCAATAATCTATGGGTCGGAAGCTCTCCTTGAGATTGACCTAAAGTGGTTACAGGTGATAGAAGGTAGATTCTGGCGTTGCATCCTTGGTCTACCACCCTGTATCCCCATGGGCATTATTAGATTAGAACTTGGCTTGACTTCTCTGAAGGCATTAGTATTAAAGAGGCGGGCCTCGTATCTAAGAATTACCAGCACTCCAAAAAATGGATTGTTAACAGCGGTCCATCTGGAAATGGACAAAGAGAATTCGATATGTCCAACTATTGAACAAATGTCCAATCTGTTTCATGAAATAGGCTGGCGAACCAGGGCGGGTTGCTTCTCAGATGAAGTAAATAGAGCTCTGAGCAAACGTATAGATCACTGAGACTGGCTCGAGAATTTTGAACATCTAAGTGGCCCGAGAAGCTATCAATTTGTCCAACATAGATTATATGAGTTTAAGAAACCTCAGAGATACTTAATTATCTGCCCATCAGCCAGACTCGGGCGGTTCATTTTATTGCTCAGATTGGAGCAACTACCCACAATTATGATCACGGGGAGAAAAGACAAGATTGCGGTTGAGTTGCGAACTTGTCGTGTATGTAAAATCCAAGAGCAACTGGAGACGACTGAATGCCTTGTTATGGCTAGTACAATTACTCCCCTACTTGGCAGCTTTGTGCATGAAATTGAGTAGATCAAGGATGACCTGTTCTGGCACCATTGTATGAAATCGAACAGTATGCGTCTGTTGACAGCTCTCTATACCATTTTGAAGTTAGATTGGGCATTGCTCTTTAGGCTAACTTTGTATAGATAACTGCAAATTGAATCTATGTAATATATGTGGATAGATTTCTTTTTATATGTTAAATTTTCTTTTTTTCTTTTTAGGCAATTTAAACTATAACGCAAAAAATATTATTATTATGTGAATACATTTTTCATTTCCAAAAAAGCTAAACATTGCTAAACTAGATGGTGGTTTTCGGTTTTAGAAAATTCTTATACTATATAACAGTCTTGTGTAAGAGAAGTTGGAATACAGTGTTTTAAGCTAAAAAAAACAGTTTCTTAAACTCCCTTATAGCCTTGCTCCACTTGAGAAAATCCAGATTTGCAGCAGGTGGGAATGTCACATTTACTGTTAATGATCCTCCATCAAACATCTGATTAACCTAGTTTGTCTAGCAGCCAAAGGAAGTCGAGGAGTGTTCTCTGCTGTTTCTAAACCGCTGTAATCCACTGTCCGTTACTTGCTGTCTCCAGTGAGATCTCTGCACCCCCTGGATTCTTCCTCTTGAGATCTGAAAACCTTCCACCTGCATGTAGTGTAGGCCTCTGAACACAGCCGTGCATGCTGCGAGTCAATGCTGCATGAGGCAGGTGGGTCTTCTGTGAGTAGGCATGGGAGAGAATGGATATTGGAGAGAACATTGATGCCAGGCCCACTGAAAGCAGCAGGAGAGAGGAGCAAGTGGTTGCTACTCTCCTGCCAAGCTGGGTATAGTGCAAGCAGTGAAAAGATAATTAGCAAAATCTGCGAATGCACCCTCACCAGTGTACAGCTGAAGGACCTTGGGGGGCAGAGCAGGGGGTGAATTACCTCCTACATTGCTTACACATTCAAAAAATATATTGGCTATGCCAATTCTTGCATTAGTTTGAGGTTGAAGATGTTCTTAAACAGGACCTGTCATGATATTGCTCCACTCCCAGCAGAATACAGTGTCATGATATAATTTGTGGGTGTCTGCTTTGTGCCATGCATTTTGAGGTAACTCTCTGGTTACCTTTTCTTTCCCTGTGACATGCTGTCCCGATAACCGAGGTGCAGACATTTGTCTCGGCTAAGCCTAAATCGCAAATCCATTGGGTGTACAAGGCCCTCTGGATTGGGTCTCTGTGGAGTTGGTTTAACCTTCAGGAAGGCTTGAAAAATATTACTTCAAGGCATACATTGGTTTTCAAAAATCGATTAGCAGAATTTGCTAATTAAAATGTTTCTGATTAGCAAACAAACTTATTTGATTAGCAATTGTGTACTAATATTTTATGTTACCAGAAGTTATTTGTGCCAAAGACAAAAAATTAGGAAGAATACAGCATTTCAATGTTCCTCTGAAGTAATAAATTAGTGGGACTAGTGTCTGCAAAATGAAAAGGTTAACTGCATAAATGGACAAAATAAATAGATATGATAAAAGGGCTCTGAACTTTTTTTCAGTGCAGGCTCTGCGGCTGGATGTAGTCAGTGTTGCACCAGGTCGTGTCCTTCAAATTGTATGATTGACCCCTCGTTTGCTGTGTATGGAAGTTCAGAAGTTTCATGAACCCAAACAGATTACAATGTTAAAGGAAAGTCATAACCTGAGATGTAGTATGGTTTTTCGTCAGGGAGGATAATAATGGCCTGTTATTGATATCACCTGTTTTCAAGATAGGGTGAATTACCACTTTCAAGGGGAGCGCAGGGTTACTAATGGTCCTCAAGCCCGAGTCAGTTAAGGTCTAGCGCACCATTCCAGCCCTATGCATCCATGAAAGCGATATTTATCGCTATTAGCACTCAGCAGTAGATCTGTAGCCGTACATACCCATCACTACTTTGCTTAAACTTCTAGTTAGCTTTGTGTAGTCATTATGTAAGAGGAAATACAGTAAGCTGCTAAGCAGAGTGGATGGTGTAGCAGGCAGAGGACTGGGCAAACTAGGTGGAATATTGCAGTTTTGAAGCCGTCTCACTTTCAGGGGAGCTGGTATAAAACGGATTGAAACAATAGGATGACGAGGAATTTCAGATCATCTCATGGGTTGCGCATCATTTGCACAGATTATGCAACCAACAGGTCACACAATCAGGTTTACCATCAGAAACGTTTGGCCATGTGATCATGTACATTTTCAGAAGTGTTCACTTGTCAATATAATGCACTTTGCCTAACAAAATGAAATATGCATTTAAATACAATTACGTAAACTTTACTGAAAAACATGTAGACAGTACAGTGCCACAATACTGTCGCTATGCATTATTTAAGAACTTACATTTTTAGGAAGTGAATTGCAGGAGTGTCTTTTTAAAAATAAACAAGGAAAGAGGACGATCACTAGATGCACTCAAGTCTCAATCGTAAGACTTTAAAAGGTTGGAAGCTGAGGTTGGAAGCAGTCTGTGGCAGTCACCCTGTGGTCAAGTCTGCTCTCTATCTCTACTGTGTTTGTGGGTGGACACAACCTACAAAAACCCACCTCAGTCCGCGGAGCGGACGCAGAGTTTGGAAGCAGTCTGTGGCAGTCCGTTGAAGCACGGGGAGCAGAGGCTTCCCCTGACCTCCCAGACACCATGGAGGAGGCTGGGGGGGTCCTTGCGAAGCAGCCGATCGAGTCGAGAGGACTCAGTCTTGGACCTGAGAAGCCACCTGAAAAAACCTACATGCCAACGCTGACCTGTTCCTGCATCATCCGCAATGGCGGCGACTACACAGGAACTCTCAGGTATGGGCCTGCATGACCCTAAACGTTCGGAAATAACTTTAAACATTGATGTTACTCTCCCTAGGGGCCCACTCCCTCCCCTAGCATCTCCCTCCCGCAAAACCATCGGGCAGACCCCCAGAAGGAGAAAACCTATGCGTGCCCCTCCACCCCCGTTGGGCAAGAGCCTCCCCTTTCCGCCTCTACTGCAGATGAGCCCCGTGCGGCCAATCTACCGGACAGAGGAGCGGGGGCGGTGGGGGCTCTAAATGGTGGGTTGTTCGTGGTCGAGCCGCCGCAGCCTTCGAGTCCCCGTCTGGGAGGAGAAGCATTCGGGAAGACTGTAGAAGAGGTGGCGAGGGAGGAGGGGTGCGGGGAAAGTGAACCGAAACTGGAGGCCTCGGAGGGGGGGACTGAAGGCGGCCGACGCCAGTTAAGTGTTCACGCTGCAGGCGAGCCTCGTGGAACACAAAGCGGACGTCTGGGGGGGGGGGGGCTGACCGGGGAAGCCACGCGCACCGCTTCCGGAGCTACAGCGGAACCGCCCGCTAGTTTGAATGTAACAGGCAGCGAGGAGTCCAGGGCGGCTCTTCAGGTTGAACAGGCGGTGCCAACAGAGACTGTAAACACAAACTCCCTAATTAATATTGCCATAGAGGTCTACTCCCCAAGGTCATGTCCAGACCTGAAGAGTCCGGACACTATGACAGTAACGGACAAATCGTTTTTAGAAGAAAGTATGAATATTGGGGAGAGTCCAATAAAGGAAACAGTGATTGCGGAATTGAGAGATGAACTTGGTGACTGCTATCCCCAAAATCACGTTTCTTTGCCTGCATGCAACGAAAAAGAAATGTGACTCGAAGAGTCCAAACACAACGGTAGTCTTGGACGAACCTTTTACAGAAGAAAACAAGCAACATCAGGAGACCGATAAAGAAGAACCAGTAAACACAGAAAAGGAGGTTGATTTCAGAAATAACAATCCCGAAAATATTTGTCACTCACCAGCACATAATGAACCTCATAGGGCTGGGGCGTGGACAACACTCAGGAAATTGCCATCAAACAACTCTCCAAAGAAATCGGGTCACAAACAAAGAGGTAGCAAGCCAAAGTCACTACCAGCGACGGGGAAAACATCTCAGAAAAACACCTTAGGTGTACAAACTAAGAGTGGTGAGGAAAGCCATATTCAGACTAAAAGTAAACGCACATCACGCAAACTCAGTAGCCACATTTTTCAAAAAAACACCAATGGAAGAACATCGTCAAATGGAGGAACTGTCAGATGCCGAGTTGTTGGAGGGTGATGTTTCCTACATAAGCGACGGATCACAAGAGCTGAGGTTCGTATGGTCAGGGATGAGAACAGACTCTCCACGAACAGTCCTAAAAACAGGAATCCGATACTTTAAAGACCCAGAACTTCAGGGGAAGCAGATCAGTAAGAGTCTGCCCCTACAAAACAACACACAATTAAAAAAAAAACATGAAAACACTAGTGACCTCTCCATGGTCAGCCAGAAGCAACTGGCAAAAGGGAGCACCCCCAGTCCAGTGGGTCGAGAATATACAAAAACAACCCAGTACGAGGTGAGAGACTCACAAGAGACTCATTACACGAGACCCCATTCGTTGAAAAGCCCCCGATAACTTCAATAAAAGAAGAAATCCTACCTAAAGCTGGAAATAATGCAAGGCATCTGACACTGGACGTTCTACCTGTGGAAAGAAAATCAAGAAAATACATTATAAAAAACATTAAACACAGAAGAGGAATTTCAAGCTGAAAAATCTGATGCCCAACCATTTTGGACATTGCTCTACGCTGGGTCCTCACTTGCGATCCCCCCCACAAAATAGAAGACCTCTGAACGGGGAAGTGAATAACGAGAAAAACACACCAACACGTAATAGATCCTCAACCGTGATTACTGATAAGAATCAACCACAAAAAAACCTGACATTATCGCAATAATGTCAGCAAAAAACATCGCAATGAACCCTTTCTGCAAACGGTATGAGTCCATACATGACACTTTAAAGGACCAACTAACCTTGGTAGCAATGCTCCACACGAAAATGATCTATGTGGAAGGTTTTATCACGGCTATGGAATCAAGGGGAGGGGGAGCCCTACACATCCAATAGCTTATTAAACAGACCTCAGACAACAAAACAAAACAGAAGTGACGAAGCATACCCAGCAAAACAACTCAACTGCCACTCAGACTGAGGATACACCTAAAGTAGCCAGGAAAGAGTTGGTTAGAAAGGAAGGAAACCAGCTGGGTGAAACCCAAATGACAAAAGAGAGCGAGATCGCCCCTCGGAATGTCCGAGAAGAACATAAGTAAGGCCCCCAAACAAAAGTAAGAAATCAACAAGGGGGAAAATCACAGGGTTCAACAAAGAAACAATCTACAAACGGGTGTGTCGTCTTGAACCTGGAAAAAGACGTGCTGAGTACGACGCCTGTCGAGGGTGTAGGAGTAAGAGAGCCTCAAACCAAGGCTCAAAGAGCGAAATCCCAAAGCGAGAACTCGGAGCAAAGACAACCCAAACCACAAATATTGGAAGAAACAACATACCCGCTTTTTGCAAATGAAAAAACGAATGTAAAAAACGTTGGACACAGAGTGGTTACGTTAGAAACAAAGTTAGTCCATACGGAGATGACAAAGGAGCCATCAAACTCCCAGAACAAAATAATGCAGTCAAATGAACAAGTGAAAAAACTAACTCTGTTCTTTCGAGAAGTAGAGCCCCCAACTGTAGAAAAATTAGATCAAGATTCGCCACTAAACAGACAACAAAAAGAGATTGAAGACCGGGAAGAGAGCATCGATATTATGGATCTGTCGGTTTACTCCGTTGAGAGTGGGGACTACAAATCCAGTTTAGAGATGCAACAACTGGAATGTGCGACAAAAGAACAAGGAGTCAAAACTAATGAAAACGCAGAAAAAGACCAAAAAAGCCCATTTCTCACCTTAAAAGAAAGGTGTGACAAAGTTGCTGGGGCACCCACGGTCAGCAAAAGGGACAAAACGCCATCAATAGGAATAGAAAAAAGATGGACTGACTCCAGAGAGAAAGAATCTGACCCATGGGAAAGGAAACACAGGAGTAGTTCATCAAGTACAAAAAAACCTATGAAAACCCATTCCTGGGAGGAAGTCAAATCTGTCAATAAGCGAAAGAAAGAATACATTAAAAAAAAAAAACTCAAGAGACTCAAGCCACGAGAGAAACAAAAGAAACAAAAGAAATAACATTTCAGAAAACGAGAAAGATGCATACATCCCATACAGCAAAAAAAATTGGAAGTGAAAGGTCTTTCAAACTTGAACGTGTGGGGAACATTCGAGATAAATTGATATTGAATAGGAAGAACGTAATGGCCCTAATGAAATGTAAACCAAACCTGAGGCAGATTAATTCTGGTGACATCAGATTTGTGGAATTCAGCACCTTGGGGGGGGGGGGGGAGAGAGACTGTGTCTATCTACATATCCCATCTCCATTAATTAGAGCAATGATAACAGGGGAACTGGAAAGTTTCCAAATGCTGGGATACGACTTGTGCGAGTGCCATTTAAGAAGGCAAAAACTGCAGCACGGAAACACAAGAGAATGCACAGTCAAAACAAGAGAAGGTGTGGGCGTGTTCAATAGGACCCCTATCTAGATCAATCGAAAGATCGATACAAAAAGAGGTAGAGTCCACAAACTCAACGCAGCTCGATACTCTGGAGAGGGCGACCCAAAGAGGAAATCCTACAATAGGTGAAACGGTAAACTCCATATTTGGACACTCTGAATAATGGAAGACACCCCAAGGGCCCTCTTCGGAGCATGACAATAACATTTGCACAAGAAGACTTATCCCGCGAAAATGGACAAACAGCCACGAACACCCCTAAGATGAAGAACAAGGTTCTCTCTCCAGATGGTTGTGGATTTCAAAAGCATTAACTAAGAAGAGCTAGCCATTCAGATAAGTAAGGGAGTGCACGGATCAAGTGCATGGAGGAGGGTTGGAAGAAGGGAAAGATACCATTGTAATGGGAAGTTGGAATACTAGAGGTTTCAGTCACCTCTTGGCAATAAGCGTCGTCAATCTTGGGGAGTTTGACATCGTATGTCTCCAAGAGACATGGCTAACTAACAAACCCTTTTTGGAGGGATATGAAACCTTCCTATCCCCAGCAACACGTTCTGGAAAAGGCTGTCCATCGTCAGGCTTACTGACAGCCATCAGATCTGGAGTAGGAATCCAACATATAAAAACAGAATTGTCAAACTCCCATTTCCAAGCATCCGTTCTAAAATGGACAAAAACATTGACGGATACAAACAACCAAAAAATTGCAAAGGACGAGAAAGTGGTTTTGATAAACACCTACTAGAACCCTGCAGCAATCAAGAACGAAGACTTCTTGAAATTAGTAGACAGCATATTAGAAAAAACACACTTAGAATGGGCGACCAAATTTATTATTCTTTCTGGGGACCTTAATGCAGTCTGCCCTAAAAGTAACATTGCCAATGGTACGATGAAAAAAGTCCCACTAAATATGGGCGAGGCCACCTATGGAAGGAGGCGATATCAGCATGGGATCTGCACAGTTTAGAAACATCGATGCTCAGCAATGGCCTACTAATCCCGACATGGGAAAGAAACAACCAGAGTGCAAATTTAGATCACATATTTGCCTCAAATGAAATGCTGAGGATCATGGTTGATTTCGAGGTGGTGAAAACATCTAATAGTGACCATAACTTATTAAAAGTAAAATGGACCAACACGAGGAGTCCCAGGCCAACGATGGTCACCAAGATTGAGGAGTGTAAAGGAGGTACAAGGTTAAGACTTTCGGCAAACACAGTGGAAGAACTAACAGGCACTTACACTACCATATGCAAATTAAAGCGGCAAATGGGGTCGAAAAATGAAAAAGATAACATCGATTACCATCCACTGTTAAAAGTTTACGAAAAGAAAAAAAAAGTGTGGCCAAACCGCGAGATAAAAACCCACATCCACAAATTTAATAAATGCATTGTGGAAGAGAGAAAAAAACAAAGAAAACTCAAACGCCTTGCAAGTAAAACACATACTCCTGAGATGGCGAATCAAGTAAAAGTTGCGATAAGGACATACAAAAGCTGGCTACGGCATCAAAGAGCAGTAATTGCCCAAGCAGATGCTGCTGCAATGCTGAAGACGGTATGTAGCAGGAAATCAAGAGACTTTTGGACCCTGATAAGAACATTGTCAGGGATACAAACAAATCCAATAAACAATTTTGTTGGAGAAGAAGCTTGGATGGAGCACTTTAGAAACTTATTCCAGAAAGTCGGGTGGCATAATGTAACAATTCCAGCAACCTCTAATACCTCTTGGGTAACAACGTGGGAGCGGGACGATATCAAGAGAAAACTGGTTCGTTTGAACAATTCAAGGGCCCCCGGGCCAGATGGCATCACAAACGCCGACCTAAAAGAACATCAAGAAGAATGGGTTGATTTTATCCATTAGGTTATAAAGAACTGCACACTACACAGATCCATACCTACATCATGGACAACTGCAACTATTGTGCCAATCTATAAACATGGACCAAGAGAGGAACCCAAGAACTATCGCCCAATAGCACTCCTCGACGTTGTCGGGAACATTTTCGGCTCATTACTTTTGGAAAACTTTCAAAAATGGGCAAGAACCTCTGCCAATGAAGACCCTCTACAATCTGGGTTTGTGAAGGACGCAGGGACGGCTCCGAACATCTTGCTGCTAAGCATCTTAAAATGTAAGATCCATGAAGGAAGTCCAAAAATTCATCTGGCATTTGTTGACCTGGTCCAGGCCTTCGACCAGGTCAACCGGGAAATACTATGGGAAAAACTAAGAGCAAATAGCTGCCCGGAAGGTATTCTGGAACCCATTAGAGCTCTTCACCAAAACACTTGTATTAGGTTATGCTTAAACCGAGAAGGGCTCCTTTCAGAACAAATTCCCACGGCCAGAGGAGTAAAGCGAGTGTGTCCCCTCGCCCCGACGCTGTTCAACTCATACCTCTGGGATATTAAAGATGGTGAACTAGAAATCCAATAATTTCCACCGACAGTAGGAAGATCTAAGATCTCTAGACTACTTTACGCGGATGACCTTATCTTACTGGATTACACGCTGATTGGCCTTCAGCGCCAATTAAACAAGCTGGCAGTCTATATAAAGAAGAACAATTTGGAAATTAATAAAACCAAAACCAAAGTCATGACCATGGAAAAACACAACACTCGTACCGAAAACTTCAGATGTACCCTGGAAGGGGAGAAGATTGAACAGGTGAAGGAATTTAAGTATCTAGGGGTGATTCTTAGTAACAACAAACAAGAGTGTCCAGTGCAAAAACAACTGTTGGAAAAAACAAAGAAGCTGGCAAGGCAGGCCAAAGTGATAGACGGAATATTCTGTCAATTCACAACAATCCCCTTGATACAATTCTACGTAGAGCTGCCAAATGCGTAGAGCATGGGGCAGACAGGAGTGCATGCGTGGGATAGACAGGAGTGCATGCGTGAAGCAAACAAAAATGCATGCTTGGGGCACACAAGAGTACATCCGTGGGGCAGACAAAAGTACATGCATGGGGCCGACCCGAGTACGCATGCAGACTGGAGCGCGCGGAGCGGACCCGAGCACGAGCCGGAATGCATAAGTACGTGGCACGGACCGGGTGTATGGAGCAGACTGGGATGCATGGAGTGGATAGGAGTGCATGGAACGGACTGGAGCGCATAGAATTGTGTGACGTATATAGTATGGTTTAGAATGCAGAGAACGTTGGAAAGAGCATAAAACCCATCATATCACACCACTACGCTTACTCTCTACTTTACATCACCACTCAGCTAGAACACAGAGATACTATGACACCATTCGGTATAACTGTTCTCATACCAACATCCACTGCTCACTCCACATCACTCGAAGTAATCACTGCTGGTTACACACCCCCCAGCCAGGCGTTCTCCTCAGGCATAACGCAGCTACATCCGGCCTGGATAAACCCGGCCGGAATGAACACATACTGCTGATCTCTCAACCACCACACCTACCGCTAAAAAGAAGCTATTACACGGATACCGCACGAGCTGCACACATACCCGGTGCTCACACGCACCTTTTTGACTCTCGCTACTCTCTCTACTGATCTGAACTTCGGTTCCCAAGGGCGTTCAACCTACCAGCGCCTTCAGACCATACCAATGGTATATAAGGCGCTATATAAATGCAAAATAACAATAACAAGGGAAAAGTGGTTCCTTCCCTATTATATGGCACAGACGCCGTGCTGATGATTCCGCGAAAATTCTGGAAGCGCATTGAAGGGCTCTTCTGGCGAAGTACATTGAACTTGCCAGCATCAACGCCTGTTCCAACTATACGCCAAGAACTGGGCCTACAATCTCTAGAGTCGATGGTGGTAAGAATTACAATAATGCTACACAGAAAGATGAAAATCAGCAAATGTCTAAATGTAGCGACTATTATTTGCACCGAATTCGAAGATCAAAGAAGTAGCCTAACAACGAACTGGGTGAAAGAAAATCAAAAAACACTGGATGAGATAGATAGTTCTGAGGAAGAACTAATAGAAAACCCAGACAAAGTTAAACAAAAACTGTGGAAACGAGACTGAATTCAGACGACATCTCTGGAAAACAGAAGCAAACTAATAAAACACCAGCCACCAACAACAAGGAGCATAAATGATATGTTGAACTATTTAAAAAAGTTCCCAAATAGATGTCTGAGAAACATGTTTATGCATTTCCGAATGAATTTCCTGCCAACAAATGAAATCAGAAATAAGAAAAATCTCGTTGGAAAACAGCTGCCGTTTCTGTAAAAAGAAAGATCAAATTGAGTCACTGCGACATCTGTTATCGTCATGTACAAACTTGACGAATCTGAGAAGCAGACACTTTGCACACATATCCAAAGAGTCGACTATATGTGGAGAAGAGGACTGGTGGAACAGACTAATAGAGGGAGATAATACATCTTATGTGATTGCGGTCTCACAATTCTTTATGAACTTGAAACTCGAAGATCAAGAATGAGACCTGATTGAGGGCCCTTCCTATTCTTCGTTAGATCGGAAGGGAGACTGATCCCCCGTCTTCTCCCCCATGTCTACAACCAGCCCAGTGCCAAGGAATCCCTCTTTCTTTCTTTCGCCCTCTGTCTCCCTTGTCTTTCCTTTTCCTTAAGTTGGAACGGGCATATCAAAGTGAGAAAGGATGGGACATTTTTCATTTTCTTGTAAAAATTTCTTTTGTAAATTGAATCAAGTAAAATAAAAAAATTAAAAAAAGTTTTAAAAAATACAATAAAAAAGGAAATCGCAGATACTGCTCTTTGCCAGAAATATAGTTGGTTTAATAGAAGTATAATCCAGATTACTTCTGGTTTGCAATTATTTGAAAAAAGAGAGAATGTTTCTTGCATAGCACTCCCACAGAAGGAATCGGGCTATTTTAATAGTGCAGAGAAATCATCTCCACTATCCCCGATTGGCCTTTTTGAACTTGCAGTTAAATAGCTAGCTGTGCTACACAAGTGTCAATTTAATTGGCAAACCTACAGAATAGCATAGCATATTGCTTATTTGCAACTGCTTATTTTATGTCTTGTAGTTGGACAATTCTTTGAATTCTCTGTATGTGCAATGTGGTCAGACCGAAGCCCGCCCATGTGTGGACCCTGCCCCATAATCAAATAGACTAATTGGAACGTCAAATGGGTTGCCTGCAACCAGCTCCCATCCCACTGGAATTGGAGGAGCGGCTCCATAATCCCAGACATCCAGCCAATGGGTCTGAAGTACTGTACTGGCGCATGCGCTCAGACCATTCTGTATTAGCGACGTGAGGTGACTGCATGGTGACATGTTGGCACTCAGCAAAACAAATACGTGTTCTTATTTATACCCGATATCCAGGAAAATGTCTAATCTCCTAGAGCGGCTCCAGATGTGGGATTATAGATTTGAAGTAGTCTGTGTATTTTTACTCGGTTATGATGTTCAATGCTTGTGATCCATTTTTATAAGAGATCACCATATGCATTATCAGTGTCAAAAGCTCTGGAGGTGTTGGTCCAATAACCTTGAAAGTCTATAATAGGCTGCATCCGTTGTGAACCCAGTGGAGCCAATTATCACAATTTTGCAGTTGGTACATCTTTTTCCTATTAGTATTAATTAAGAGTTTAATCATTTCGTTGACAGTTTGCTTAAAGCCTGGAAAAGCAGATTCCTGGAAAATTAATACGTTAACATTCTCCAACTTGGCTGACAAAATGAACAATTTGAAGCATGTATAACTAGAAAACAGAACGCGCTTCACATCAGCACCTTTGCCCCGCATTCTCCAAAGAGAATTTATTGGAGTAATTTGCCAGTGGTTTAGCAGTTTAGAACTAATGGTCCACGTAGCCCCATCTGTTAGCTGTGTCATAAGAATACACTGGGTAGAAAATATTGCGAAAACTGACTTTGCTTCAGGAGCAGTTTGTTTTACAGAATGTGCCAGAAGGCCCCAGCATAGCTAACGCTTTTCTTGGTCTTTATCTGCAGAGAGCTCATTTCTGTCGCTGCCAAACGTGCAGAAACTGTGCCCACATGAAGAACCAGTCCAAAGTTTCCAGCCTACAAGTGGTCCTATTTTCTTCTATATATATTTCAGAACTACTTTTCTGCGCCAACGTTCTCCTCCCGGGACTCTTTTTAGGAAGAGCCAGGTAAACTGGGCTGGTCAAGAGGAATTCAGCTATTTTAATTGATTACAGTAAAGCCAGATTCTACTGATGTTTAAAAACCTGTTCAAATGATGGTGGGTGGTTTCCACAAGAGCCTTGACCCATTAGGAAGACAGTATTCTAAAACACCACATCCAAGCGTTGTACCATAAATGCAGGGATGGTGTTTAATCAAACGCACCTGGCCAAGGAGCTGATACATGCAATTCCAGCTCACGGCCTACCATTAAGCTCTATCTGACTCAGTTGAGCAGAGGCACATTTCAGTCACCCACACCTGAGCTTGACAAAGGCATTTGGTCAGAGGCAGCCTGTTCCGAGACCCTTGTGTATATTAGAGCATGGGTTTGTGTCCTCAGCAGAACTCTAACACAGGAAAGCATGGCCATCGCTCAGTTGAGTAAAAGGGAACATGTAGCTATTTAAGAGACGAGGCAAGGGCAATGATCCCTACAAAACGTTATAGGTAAAATCTGTGCTCTGCATAGCGTCTCACCCTAAACTATTGTCCTTCCCACAAGACAAGGCTTTATTCGTCCGAGCATTGTTCATTGGTGACTGCAGTGAGTCGCGAAGAAGCATCCTCCCACCATATCCATTGCAGCCAGGACATTGACTGGTATCAAATTTGCTGCATGTCTTGTATATGACCACATTAGTTGGCATGTAAGCGTAAGGTGGTCTTTACACCCCTTTGCGGCCAGAGCACTGTTTGTTTTGATGTAACTAGTCAGAAGCATTCAAAAAGGGGTAGACTTCCATTTTAAAATATTAGCAGTGAATGTCACTGGGCCTAGTAAGATCGTTGTTTTTGTTCTCTGCCCTGTTCCCCTCCCTTTGCCTGGTCGCGCTCTAAAACACCTGTGTATGAGTTTGTTATAAATAAAATATCATATTATATCATGGAAGGTTTGAAATGGTGTTCAAACTTGCCTGCCTGACATCTTCGCAGCCCATTTTTCCAATCTGCATCTTATGATTGACAGGGGCTGCAAAGTGCTTAACAGTGGATCTCCTCTTGTAGGCAATGGTTAATGATTGATGAAGGAGGTTCTAAAATGTTCAAGTAGATCCTGTTTATTTGCTTGAAAAGTGAATATCGCTGGGGATGGTCCATCCTTTTGAGTGGAAAAGAGTTTGAACCAAGCTCTGCGAAGGTTGAGTGGGCCGCACCATGAGTCAAACTTCTGAACACTCTGCAGTGGATGAACTAGTCCCTGATCTTCATATCCGCTTAATTTATCAATGCTTTGTCAGCTATAAAATGTCTTTTTTTCATAAAGTATTATACATTTTGATGAAAATATCAATTTAGAATGGCTTATTTTCACCGATTTTTCTTTTTTAAGGGACATTATAATATTTTGATTAATGCAAGGTATGAAATGATGCAGCCATGCAGTATTACTTTTTTTCAAATGGAATTTTATTTGTTTTGTGATCAGTCAAACATTCAATAACATAAGTCAATCCGAGGGGCAACCCCTCAATGCAACTATTATATTACTGTAATTTACCCCTGTAACCTCTGCCCCCCATAGGAACAGTTCTTTCTGTACTCGAGTCTTGGGTTCACTGCCAAGTAAATCAACTCCTCGTTGGCTTCAGGGGCACGAGTCCCAGCTTATCCTCCTTCAGCTCGTATGTCCATTGTCTCATGTTTACCCGGGCCGGCCAAGCCCCAAGACCTGATTCTTCGGCCCTCTTCCATCTCACCCAAAGGTACTACCAAACTGTTGCTACTCCATTTCTATGGTTGCACCCCCTTCGGTTGCTGTGATCTTTTCCATCCGGTATATCTCTCTTGCCGTGCTAGCCCACTCTGCACACCACCTGTCCTCCATTTTCTCAAGACCAAAAACTATCAACATTGGATCAGGCTCAACCCCCTCTCCCCCCACCTGATCCCCCCCCCCTGCTTCCCCCTCCCGGGCCCCTGCATCTGCATCCTTAAACCACACCAGGACCTCCGCCCAATACATCTGCACTCTAGGACACCCCCACCACATATGCCAATAATCTGCAGCGTTACCACATCCATGCTAACATTCGGGGTTCAGTGAGGTAAACATCTTTGATAGCAGCATCAGGTCGTATTGCCATTGATGTAATAGTTTCAGGCCGTGGAGCTTATATTGGCAAGAAAACAATGTCTTGAATGCTTGCCAGTGCATTTGTTGCCAGAGTTTTTCCTCCAATTCTGTACCCAGGTCCCTCTCCCATCGCTGGCGCAGTCCCCAGACTGCTTCACCCTTCGATTCTAACATAGCACCATAGAGATGTGAGATGAGACCCTTCATCTCCTTATGCTCATCCAGGACCCTTTCAATCACTGTGAGGTCCCTCTGGGTCGGCTCCCTCCACCTCTCTGCTGTAAAGATGCCCTTTAATCTAAGGTATTGGAGCACTGAAAGTTTGCCTACGGCCAAGACCTCTTCCAATTCTTGGATACTCATGAATTTCTCTCCCTTCCACAATTGTCTCACCCTGGAAAGCCCGCCTTCAAACCATGCCTGGTACCTGGAAACCTCTGGTATCGCGTCCCACACCAGGAGTGCCCATATGTGGCTCATCGGAGAGGGCCACGTAGTGATCCCGCCCCTTCTTCCTCCCTTGCTCAACACCTCCCCATGTACTGTGAGAAATTGGTGTTTTCGAATTCTCCTCTGGAACCTCCCCTTGGGGACCCAGAGCCATTCCCCCACCGTTGCCGGGAGCATGTTTTCAAGATCAACCCATTGTCTCTCTGTATCCTCCCTCAAACATGGGACCATTGCCCTAAACTGTGCCTCCCCATAATACAGCATCCGATCTGGGAGCCCCACCCCCTTCTGGTCCTTTTGCAATATTAACGTCTCGTATCCCACCATGGGCTTATGGTTCTGCCAGAGGAAACGCAAGACCCGTGACTTGGCCTCTCTTAGGTATGCCTCCAGGGCCAGGACTGGCAGCATCTGAAAGAGATATAAAACACTAGGGAGGTGGTTCATTTTTATCGCTTCAAGCCTCCCCATACACAACAGCAGTCCCTTACTCGAGGTTGCCATCTCAGCGAATAATTTACCGAAGAGGGGAGGGTAGTTGGCTCCACCCAGGTCCTTCCCTGGCCTGACTATATTGATTCCCAAGTATCTCATATGGTGAAGCTGTATCTGCAGTCCCAGGGGCCCCAGCACCTCAGTCTGCCTAGATTCCCCTGTGGCGATCGGAAAGATCACCAACTTGTCTTTGTTCACTTTAAAACCTGAGAACCGCCCACATTCTTCAATTATAGCCAGTGCAGCGGGGACAGAGCTGATGGGATTCACCAAGTGCAACAGTACCTCATCCGCGTAGAGTCCAAATTTAAACTCCCTTGTACCCACCTTAATGCCCTCCACCTGTAGGGCCCCTGTAGGGCTCGCCGTAACCGCTCCGCTACCCCTTTCATCGCAAATAGGAGGGGTGAAAGTGGGCAACCCTGCCTAGCCCCCCTCTGTAATTCGAAACCCCTCGACAACCACCCATTCAGTCACCCTTGCCACTCGGGCTATGTAGAGTGCCCGTATCCCTCTCGTAATCCGATTCTCCCCCCTTCTGCAGAACCCCATTAAAAAATTTCTGGTCCGCCCGATTGAAAGCCTTCTCGGCATCGAGGGCTACCAGCACCAGGTTCCCTTCCCTCCTTGCTGCGGCCTCCGTCAAATGCAGTGTCTTATGCAGGGTGTCTGCACCCTGCCGACCCTGAATGAACCCCACCTGGTCCCAGTGGACCAATCTGGACATGAGGTTCTCCAAACGCGGGGCTAACATGCTGGTGAAAATCTTCGCATCAACGTTAAGCAGAGAATGGGTTGTTAGGATTATCAACATTCCGTGTTCCTGCCCTGTTTTGGTATTACCATTACTAGCGCCCTCCTGAAGGATGGGGGGGGCCCTCCCCGTATCCAGAATGTGATTAGTTTCGCTAAGTGTTGTGGTAGGGGGCCCTCAAAGCTCTTATAGAACCCAGCTGTGTACCCATCTTCTCCAGGAGCCTTCCCTACTTCAACCCCGCTATCGCCCTCAACACTTCCTCCTGTGTGATCAGCCTTTCCATTCCCGCCATCTTGCTGCCTTGGAGCTTCGGGAGGGGCACCTCCCCCAAATATCTATGCAACTCCTCATCAGTTGTCCCCCCCCCCTTTCCCATAGAGCCGCTCATAGAATGTGGCGAATTCCAGGGCCACGTCCCGGGCAAGGGAGTGTAGCCGCTCATCCGGACCCCGGTTACACACCTCTCCGCCCTTTGGCCCCTCAGTCTGGCCGCCAGCAGGGAGTCAGCCTTGTCACCCATCTCATAGTACCTTTGCTTCAAAAATTGTAAGCCAGCAATCACTTTTCCCACCTCAAGATCCCCCAACTCCTACCCCTTTTCCCCTCGCTTGTTTCTGGTCTATCCCCATCTCCCCCTCGCCTTTACTTTCCAGTGATTCTAACTTTTGGATCTCACCCCAAGGTTTCTCTGCCTGTAGTGTTCCAATTCTTTTTTTGGCCATGCCGTCCCGAATAATGAGGCCCCTCCATGTTGCTTTGGCTGCGTCCCAAGTCATGCCCAGCTCCACATCCCCGGTATCATTTAGGCTAGAGAACTCTTCTATCGTCTCCCACATTTCTTTCGCAAAAACAGTGTCTTTCAGCAGATTATCATTGCCATTGAGATTCCCAGGGTTTTAATCCTGTCAGTACAATGCCCACAACCACCATGTCCTGGCCTGATCAGCTAACTGGCGAATGATCGCTAGAAATGACCCTATCGACGTGTCTATGATTTAGGAACCAATAATCGATCAGTGTTCGGAATCCGTGGACTGGGGAGAAAAAGGTATTGCCCCTCTCTGTGGGATGACCCTCCCTCCATACATCCACCAGCCCCAGCATGTACCCAGGAGACCTCCCTCCTGTCTCCCCGCGTCGGCTCCCATGATGTCCTGTCACCCACTATGATCCATTGACCGATCTGCCCACATATTAAAGCTCCCCCAGTAGCAAAAAGCCCTGTGCCCGGTTAAGTATCTCTCCCATGGCCTCCCGTTAAAAACTGCCATTGCCCTGTGTTAAGGCCATACAGCATGACAAATAGTTAACTGTACCCCTTCCACGGTCCCAGAGATCAACAAAGCTCTCCCATCAGCCCTTTTCCAAACCAGTGGATTAACCAACCTCACTCTCCGATTAAATAGGATACCTACAACCCCCTCTTGAAGGGCCCAGAGGCCCAAAAAGCCTGTCCGACCTGCGCCCCTGGGATACGCTTCTCTTCCCCCCTCAAGATCTCTGTTGCGAAATTCCCTTCCAAACAATGAACGCTTTGTGGGAGAATTCAGGCCCTTAACATTGAGTCCCCAACTAAAGTGCCTCGGCCCGGCCCCCGCCTTCAACTGGCGCCATCTAGACTCGTAAAACCATGGCCTCACCACCCAACCAGTCGCGGTGCAGTGTTTTCATATGTTGCTTTCACCTCGTCCCTCTTACTGATGCCCCCCCTCTCCACCTCCCCTTTCTACCCCCAAAACAAAAACTAACCATGCCTCCAAGATGCCCACCATATGATGGGCCACCAGGGGTGAGTGCTTGCCCAGCCCGTCATTTCAAGTACCCCGCTCCCCCATTCACACCGCAATCACATAGCTTAGTCTACTAGCCTGACATGGTTACGCTATCCCTTTCTCCTCAAGAGTCCCCAGATTTCTTCTGCAGAGGGGTAGTGAGCTTTTTGAACTTTCTGCCACCCTGCATTTTCTTCTTTATGCTCTGTGGACCCTCTGTTCTGTGCTGGTGCAATCACAGACTCATCCTGGCCTTCATTAGAATCTTCTCCCTTGAGGGCTTGAAGAACCTGATGCAGCTCCTGTCCGCTGGACACTCCATAGTCCACCTCACCTTACTCAAATGACAGCGCAAACCGGAAGGACAAGCAATATCTAATGTCCCTTTCGGTCAACCATTGTGTTAATGTCCGGCAGTCTCTATGGCGAGTCCGGGTGAGTCCCGACAAGTCCTGGAACACCCTGATTGTGTCACCTTCATACTGGAAGCTCCCCACCGCTTGGCCTTCTCTATCGATCTTGGGCCCTTCCCTCCTCCGCCGCCACCTCTGTGCTCTTTCAAGCTGTACTTCCTTCCTTCCCTCTAGGGCGAAAAGCTGGTTGATCAGTCCTTGACCTTCCTTCCAACCTCCATCGCAGATTTTCCCTTCTGTTCTCTGACCCCCAGGATGCGCAGGTTGTTCCGGTGCTCCCTGTTTTCAAGGTCGTCCAGCTTCAGGAGGGTTTCTTCCTCCTGCATTTCAGGTCCGCCAAACGTGCCTCATATTCCATATCCAGGAGGTTTACCTACAGGTGATTATTCTCCATCCCCTCTATTTTATCTTCCAGCTTGTCACCAGAGCCCTTAAGGTCACAGATTAAGGCCTGAATGTCCGTCCATATCGCCTTAATCTCTTGACATATGTCCTTAAGGTCGTCTCTGGTTCGGGCTGGTGCCGACGAGCCTCCTCGCCATCTCGGCCTGGATTGGTTGGCTTCCCCCGCCGCTGTCAGGCCTCTCCTAAAGCGTTGAAGGGACTGAACTCCTGTTTCCGCCACACCTCTGTATCCTGGTGGCCCCCGATCCTCCCCAGCGTGGCTTCTAGCGATGTTCCTCTTAATGCAGGGCTCTGGCAGGCCACTTCCTCAAGCCCCCACCCGCCACCTACTGCACTCCTGAGCAAGCCCGTCTTTTCTCCGGGGCCTTGAGTCTCCCCCAAGTGCGAGCAGCCCTGTGCCTAAAACCTCACTGTCCTGGCAATCACCCCGGGGGTCTGGGTTCCTGCTGGCCTCACTCTTCTAGGCGGTCTGCACTTGGTCCCTTCGCCACCAACCTCCTGGACTCAGCTGTTCTTCATTCCAGTCCAATTTTATATTGACCCCTCAGGTCTGTGTTCCGCCGTCTGGTTGGGCCCAGGCTTCCCACGGTTCCCATTTCACTAGGGTGAGCCCCTCCCTTGCTGTTGTGTTCAATGTTTGTTCTGGGCCTCGACCAGGGTCCAACTCCCCAAACGTGCTCTAATTCCTTTCCCTCTCTTCTTCCACCTCCTTTTCTCTTCTATTATATTTTTTCCCCTTTTAAACCCCTCTTTTTCTCCATTTCACACTCTCCTTTCTCTTTGGTACTTGCAAGGGTTTTTGAGTTTTCACCACCCCAGGCCCGGGTCCCAAAGAACAGGTGCCCGCCAGGCACCGCTTTACAGGTCTGCGAGCTCCACTAGGCCTCCAATCGTTGTTACCAAGGGGGATGGGGGCAGGGGGTTGGGCGGCCCGCAACACCAAGACTTTCCATTCACCCCGCGCGGAGCTGAGGATGAGACTACGCTCCGCACTGGGATGAATTCTCCCTGCCCTGGGTCTCTCCTTCTCGTGCCGCGGGGGCGGCTGAATCCACGCTGCAGGATCCCGTCCAAAAAAGCACAGCTGGAGTTCTTCTTCTCCTCTGGAATTCCTCTTCTCCTCTGGAATTCCTCGTTACCCTTCCGCTTCATTCCTGGGTGGCCGAAGGAGCTGGGCACTATGAGGGGGTCGGTCCCCAACTAGCAAGGGGTTATTGCCCTCCGGCCCTCTCCTCTGCACATCTCAGTCCAGGGGAGGCACTGGGCTCCCGCTCAGCCTGCCCGCTGGATCCGACCCTCTTCTCACGTCAGTTCCGCAGCTGCCTCCAGGTGGGTTCTCTGCTCACAGTTCAGCCGAAACGGGGTGCACGGACTCCCCTCACCATCCATGGCCCCGGGTGGGCTCCGAGGCATCACGTTGCGGCTAGTAGCCCTACAAGCTTCAGTCCAGCGGTGCTTGAGTGGAGCAGGAAGTTCACGTGGCCATCCTGGTCCCCACCCCCCCGTGGTCTCCCATGCAGTATTCTTTTCATGTATGTTTCTTATTTGTGCTTTAACACATTCTCACCAATAATTAGCCAGGTCTTCCCATAACAGGTGTGGTTGAAACCCTGCATTGAATCACACGCTCCATATTACCTTACTACCATGGAATAAATGTGTTCTTAATTTCCATTTCCTATCCTTCCCAAAAGTGTCTTCTGAATGCAACAGTGTTGATGCATATTATTGAAAGAACAGCAGCAAAAGGGTCTGTGGTATAAAGCGTAACTTTTTCAGGAGTACAACTACTGGATAACAAATAATAAAAGCACCTCCCATAGAAACACAGCCAGGAGGTATAGAGCCCCATGGCCCAGACTAGGCGGGAGGCATTGAAACCACTCCTGGGTAAATGAACAAACTGCATCAACAATGGAACTGTGACGAATCTGGACAGAGTGGGGGTTCCGCTGTCTTTCGGTGAACAACACCCATGGGATAACCTCATGGCACTCATGGTTTGAGGTACACCCTTGTGCCCCTTATGTATGTTTTTGGGCACCTGTGTGTTACTCACAGAGCAGGGTATGGGCTGATGGCAGCTACATGCTGACTTAGCTGTGGCTCTTGAGTTTCCTCCATTTTGGGACACCCAGGCTCTGCCATAGGAATCAATGGAATCCCGATAGAAGGCCAGATGGCCCCTGGGGCTTCTTTGTTTTCCATTGCCTTTTACCTTGTTTCTCAAAGTCCTGGGAAGCCCTGTCGCTGTTCCCTTTACTCCTGAATGGCCGTTGGATGGAAATACCATTTCTGAAGGTTGTTAATCTGCTTAGAATCACACGCTGTGCATAGTCCGACATCCAGTGGTCACTGCGGAGTATTGCATTTTGTTTTTCGTAGTCGAAAAGGGGATGTCGACTAGGCGTGTCTGTAACACTATCCCTATAGTGACGTGCGGTGTACCCACAATCCCTCACGCGTCGAGGTCCCTTAGATTGTTTTTTTCTGCCCAGATACTGGTCGCCTTTACGCGGAGCTCCTCGAGAGAAATTGCAAAAACATTTACTAGACCCTTTGGTCGTTATTTAAGATTAGACATTACATTAGATCCCTCCTTCGACGTCGTAGCTGCGAAGCTGTTTCACCACCGAATAAGAACTTCGACGGCAGTGACTTAGACGGAGGAGATCCTTTGGCGCTGTCGAACACGTGGCCTGGCCTCGCCGTCCTAAGACAGTAGGGAGAGTGGGGTCGTGGGACATTTCTTGTTCTTTCTGAGAATGCCTTTCTCTTTCCCCTCCCTTTCCTTCGGGGTCGTTATCACGTTTAACTGTTTCCTCAGCTATGGAGAGGACTCCCTTTAGATTTTGCCCGTGCTGCAAGGGCAAATTCATTTGGAAAGACCAGCACAAACGGTGTAACCGTTGCTTACCCCTCGACCACAAAGAGGAAGGCTGTGCGGCCTGTAAGCTTCTCAAGCCAAAGACTTTAAAGGAACGCAGGGTCAAGAGGTGGGCAGCCTACGGCATGTCTAGGTCTGACTCCTCACCCGCCGCCACCGAGTGTGACGAGGATAGTGATAACCCGACCTCCACTTCGGAGGTTGTAGATCTCTCTAGGGAGCGTTCCCGCTCCTCGTCTGTCCCCAGCCCCGACAAGCTCGGCTCACGCCCTGCTTATGGGGATGAACACCCCGGCGACCCTTGGAGGGGGTTGAACCAGTGGCCAGTACACGCAAAGAGGACAGCGCCGTGGCAAGGGCAGAGGTCGGGGCCCCACTCCCAGAGGTTCCCTAGCTTCTAATACCAAATGACCCGAAGATTTGGGTTCCCTCCCATGCATCACCGGTCGGGGGCCGGTTAACATCTTTCCTACCAGCATGGGAGGGAATAACATCAGACCGATGGGTAATGTCAACTATAGCCCACGGGTATTGTATAGAATACAGTCAGTCCCCCAAGTACAGACTCCCAAGGGGACGACACCTGTCACTGGAACACCTCGCCATTCTTCTTCAAGAAGTGGAACTACTGCTACTAAAAGGAGCAATAGAGGTCGTGCCTCTATCACAGCTAACGGAAGGTATTTATTCAGTGTACTTCCTTGTACCCAAAAGGACTTAATCATGCGCCCTGTACTAGATCTGCGCCCAGCGAACAAATTTGTCAAACCTCAAAAATTTTGCATGGTGACCCTACAGGAAGTAATCCCCCTACTTTCGCAGGGAGATTACATGACTGGACCTGAAAGATGCATACTTTCATAATTTAATGTTGCCAGCGCACAGAAAATACCTCAGGTTCATGATAGAGGGCAAACACTACCAGTTCAGAGTGCTACCCTTCGGCATAGCATCAGCGCCGAGGGTATTCACGAAAGTACTGGCAGTGGCAGCGGCCACCTGCGCAGGTTGTCCATCCCAGTATACCCTTACCTCGACGATTGGCTCATAACAGGGGATTCTTACGAAACATGCTTCTCAAATATCCAAAAGACTGTAGACCTTTTGTTTCAACTGGGCTTCTCCATCAACGAGAAGAAGTCCAGCCTAGACCCCAGCCAGATCAAACAATTCCTAGGGGCTCTAATTCGAACAAAGGACGGCCTCGTCTTCCCCTTCAACGAGAGGGTCCAAAATATGCTGTTTCAGATCCCTCAATATGTGGCCAGTCGAGAGTTGACGGTGTGCAAAGAAATTCGTTTGCTACAAATGATGGAGTCATGTATATATTTGGTACCTCATGTGCGACTGCACCCAATGCAAGAGTGGCTCAACAGCCAGTGGTCAGGCCAGCGGACAATGGGACGATCTAGTGATGGTCTCGCAGGCCTTGGTTCTCTCGCTACAGTGGTGGTTGAAGGAAAACCTTATAATAGGGAAACCATTCAACACCCCCGCAGTGGAGGCCACTCCAATGACAGACGCATCCCTCACAGGATGGGGGGGGCTCACCTATCCCATCAGACTGCACACAGAGTTTGGACTCTGAGCGTAGCGTCCAAACACATAAACTTGCTGGAACTGCTAGCGGTCTTCAAAGCACTGAAGGCTTTCCAGGCACACCTGCAAGGGAAGACAGTGATGGTCCTCACAGACAGTACATGGTTGTGGTGCTATCTCGACAAGCAAGGGGGCACTCACTCTCCAGGTCTGTCCAAGCTGTCCCAGAACATCTGGAAGTGGGCTCTCAAACACAATATGTTCCTGTTGTCGCAACATGTACATGTTCCTGTTGTCACATGTACCAGAGTACGAATGGCGGTTACAAGAAGACATCGTCTTCGATGTTTTCACACAATGGGGATTCCCAAAAATAGATTTGTTCGCAACTCTCGAACTCCCAATGCCAAAATTATGCCTCCAGGTACCCCCAGAACCAAACCAAGAGGAACGGTCTATCGATACCATGGTCGGGGAAATTTGTTTACGCTATTGCCCCGACTCCCCTTCTCAACAAGATAGTGCACAAGATGCACCAGGAACCAGTTACCATGATACTAGTGGCCCCTATGTGGGCCCGGCAGCCATGGTTCGCTCACTTGATGGAAATGTCTCGATCTCCTCCAGTGAAACTTCCCTGCCCGTACAACATGCTGTCAAAGGACAAGGGCAGAACACTACACCCATGCCCGCAGACCCTGAATTTAGCAGCCTGGCTCCTGAGGTCATACAATTTGGACATTTACAACTCCCTCAAAGATGCATGGACATTCTTAAGGTGGCTAGAAAACCTAACACTCGTTACTGCTATTCCAGAAAATATAAAAGATTTGTCATCTGGTGTAGAGATAAGAGCATCAACCCAGTTGACTGCTCTCCCACACAGATTGTTCTTTACCTGACTCACTTATTAGACTCCGATTTGGTCTTTAATTCCATTAAAGTTCATCTAGCTGCACTTTCCGCATACACCACTTCTCAACACAAAGTGTCATGGTGGAAAGTCCCAGTTATTAAGGCCTTCATGGAAGGGAGTAAAGAGAATACGCCCTCCTATAGCTAACCCAGCTCCCGAATGGGACCTAAATGTGGTACTTACCAGGCTTATGGGCTCACCCTTTGAACCCATGTACAAAGCATCCCTTAAGAACCTTAAAACTGCTTTCTTAATAGCTATCGCCTCCATTAGGAGAGTGAGTGAACTACAAGCGCTCTCTATACTAGACCTCTTTGTAACAGTTCACAAGGATAAGGTGGTTCTACGCACACATCCTAGGTTTGCACCGAAATTAATTTCTAAATTCCATGTCAACCAATCAATAGAACTACCAACGTTCTTTCAGAACCCTTCAAGTTTGGGAGAAAAAAGCCTGCATACACTAGATGTATGCAGGACTGTCATGTTTTACATGGAAAGAACTAGACCTCTGAGAAAGACTAATCAGTTCTTTGCCTCGGTGGCAGCAGGAAGAGAGAGAAGGAGATGCAGTTTAAAAATCCACTGTATCTAAATGGATTGTCCAATGCATCACTCTCTGTTACACTCTCGCTAAGAGAGAACTACCAACTTTCAAGCCAAGAGCACATTCTACTCGAGGCACTGGGGCTTCCATAGCATTCATTGCAAATGTCCCTCTGGAGTCAATTTGCAAAGCGGCAACCTGGAGTTCTGTACACACCTTTACAAAACACTAATGTCTAGATGCCCACTCTAGATCTGATTCCCAGGTGGGGCAAGCAGTGTTGACATCTATTTTCTACTGTTCCTTCTCACAACCCACCTCCAACTCCGGGTACTGCTCGCTAGTCTATGCACAGCATGTGATTCTAAGCAGATTAACAAACATCAGAAGACAATGCATTACTTACCGTAAAAGCATTTCTGATGGTTGTATCTGCTTAGATTCACATGCGCCCACCCTTCCACCCCGCTCGGATGGAAGGAACATAGACATCCTTAGCTTTCTCTCTTTTCTGTACTCACTCACGTCTAATAGGCTCCCTCAGGGCAGAAAAAATACAAACAGAGGGACCTCGACGCATGAGGGTTTTACAGTAAGTAATGCATTGTCATGGCTCTGGGGCTGCTTTATGTCAGACTGACTGGAGCCTACCCAGGGGCTGTGTGTTGTGGGTAAGCCAGGGAGGGAGGGAGGGAGGGAGGGAGGGAGGGATTACTTACCCCAATCCACATTCTTTGTTATCGGGGTCTAGGTGGAGTGAATGGCCTGAAGGCCTGTGAGCCTGTTTGGCTGCCTGCATGATTGCCCTTCTCCGTGATTGGCTGACTGAGCCTTGCTCAGCCAGAGTGAATGGGGAACAGATGTGTATATCTGGGGACCTCTCACTTACCAATTTGTACAGAAGCTGAAGTTGTAACCTGAAGCAAGAAGAAGCTGTCCCTTGAGGCCCAGCTGGAGGAGACATCTGCTGCTGCTTTTTCTTCCGGTAATCCAAAAGCTGCCTTGTTCTTCCAAAGATTGATCCAGAGAGAACCTGCAACGGAGACCTCTCCCCGAACTATGAGGACCATCTTGCAACCTGCTACCCTTCATCGCAAGTACCCTGGAAGCCAGTCCTGTGTGCCTGCCATCCGGAGAAGGGGTCTTTGTGAGTCCTGAAGAGGAGTTCAAGAAGCTCATTGGTATCGCCCAGGGTCTGGAGGTGTGTTTTGTGACCACTGGACAGACCCTCCAGCTTATAGCGATTTTGCGATCCCGCAAAATGCTGCGAAAACTGCTGTTTTTGTGCAAAACGGCAGTTTTTGCAAAAAAACATGCAAAAAATACAATTAAAAAAAATACTCAGAACTCCAGATTCTCAAAACGTATCAATGCAAGAAAGGAAATGTGCAAACACATCTCATCACTTGCGCCCAAAAAAAAGAGCAGCCCAATCCACAAGTGACATTTGAATGGGCACATTTTATTGTTTTGCCGGTCCTGAAACAATGGTAATGGCAAGTTTACTGGTACCGTTGTTTCCGGACCGGCAACACCTCATAATGACCCCCACGGTCTTTCTTGACCCGGTCATGCATTTTTTTTTAATGTATATGAACTTCTGCTATGTCGCTTGCATTTCTATTCATCAAACAGGATAGAAATGTGTTTTTTGGGTTGCATTTTACAGTGGACGTGCTGGGAGCTTGCAGAACACTGTCAGGAGAGCGCTTCTATTGAAGGTACTACCCATTTTGACTGCCAAAAATCAATCGAATTGTACAATTTGACCTATTTCGCCGGTCCCATTCGATCGATTTTTATAAATACCGAACATGTGGAGCAGGGGTTGCAGAGGTGTCACCCGCTCCTTATGTTCAGTATTTTGGCCTTGGAGGTTGCAGGGGTGCCCCCTGCTTTCTCAAAATTGGAGGTGGGGGGACTGAAAACAAAAACAAAAAAAAGTAAGATGGGGACCCTGCGGCGTCGGAGCCGTCCTGCTTTAGAGGGACTGAACTGACACCGCAAGGTTGGAGGGGAAGCGGCAGCGACCAAGCAGTTAACTAGTGGAGGGGGTGGGTTAGTGGTGAAAGGTACATTTTGGGTTGTTTGGCTGAAGTGTAAATGTTCACGGCAAAATTGAAAAACTGTTCTGCCAAGCCAGAGAAATCTGGGATTCTTCCTATTAAATTAATACAAAAGATACATAAAAATGACACCCTGACTCTTTTAGCCTTGCATTCTTCCCCTTTCCTACAATGTGGCAATCTAACACCCTCCAGATAATACAAAATGTCCTGCAAAAATGCTGCAATAAATAAAGGTTTGTGCCGCAAAATTTGCCATTTTATGCCGCAAAATCCTGGAAGGTCTGACTGGAACCCTTTCCTGTTTATCGCCCAGAGGGGGTCCCCTGACATAGTGCTGCTGGACACCTGGAACTGAGAAAGTTCCTAAGAACATTTCAAGGGATATCCTTGCCATCATCACTGACCACTTCTTCTGCCAGAGAGAGCCCAGAGTCGGTGAGTGCAGAGGAAGGTCCGTCGGTGGGTTTCCCACCACCAGAAGCTAACTAAGATTTCCTGAGGGTCTAGACTTGGTGAAAGTCTGAGGTCCACTCCAGTGGTTGAGTACAGGTTGCCAGAAGTTGTCCAGAGGTCTGTGCTGCGGCTGCAGCACCGAAGAACAAACTCCGAAAACCATGATATTCTGAAACCTGACACCAAAAGTGACCTATCCACCAGTCTGCTCCAGAAGTCATTGAAGGATCCCAGGGCTCTTACTCTCACCTGCCAATTCTTTAAGCAGCCCACAGCAAGTTTCTTATTCACAGGACTTCTACAGTCGAAGAAATCGTCGACCAAGGGAGAGCACCGCGAAGAGCAAAACTGCTGCACTTCAGAAATACTTTGGTTCACTTTTTCTCGTGGACTCAGCATCCAAGTGGCTCCTTCGTCCAAGGGGGGGGGTCAATCCTCTGAAGGAATCGTCAAGTGAAACCCAGCAACTCTGCCACTTCACATGCCAAGGCACCAAAGGTACTGTGACGAGGAAGAGCACCTTCTAGCCTCCGGAGTCGTCCCGGCGTCCCAGATGCATCTTGGATCCTGTTCTCCTGTGGCCTCTCGGGTACTTTGGGGTGATAGAACCTTTGAAATGAAGCAGAAGGTTATTGGACTGGGCTGTAAAAGACAAGACAAGACAAGGCAAGTTACTCCCTAACTTATCCATTACAGGTTGGGGTGGGGAGAATGAATCTTCACACAAAATTGTATGTCTAGTCTAAAGAAGACATTCTGCCACTGTTCACAACTAACCTGCCTGGCTTCCTTTTCTATGCGTATACTTCACAGGCTGCTGCACTGTGCAAATAATGCCCAACATGTCTTATTAATGATCATTTATAAAGGCTAAAATCTTGGGAATTACAGTAGTGAAATTGTATATTTGGTTACATTAAGTAGATGGATATAAAATCTATACGAGGTAGCCACCTTCATCGGCTGGGCTGTGTATATCAAATCAAGGAGCTAAGGAATATTGTACTTTTAAACATGCAGTCATTAACATGGTTTATTTGGCTCACTGGCTGGAACTAATGGATACTGAGAAATATCTAAGTCAGTTGATTTGTTGAGCAACCAAGTTCTATTGCAAACAATAGAAAATCACTCAACAATCGATTGAGATCAGTTATAAATCCATTAACAAATTGGAATAATGTGCACGACAAACCATGACAAGGGGCCTTACACAGTGAAGCGCAGCTTTGTAATTCATTATCAAAAATACTTTGTCCACATAAATAACAACGATTGTTTTAATGTTTGTAATTGTTAGATTGTTACTAATAGCGAGTGATAGCAGGCAAGATTAATTTGTGAATTCCCCTATTGATTGATAAGATCGTATGATCCAGGGTCTGCATAACATGGCTCTGCTGATATTTGGGACTACAACTCCCATGGTGTCTCACCATTGACTATGAGCCCGGGAATGTTGGGAGTTGTATTCCAAAGTATTCCAAAATATCTGAACAGCCAAAGGTTGCAGGGGGAAAGCAGCAGTAATATGTATATTGCTAACTCGTATGACTACCTGGAATGGGATTCCAATATGAACAATAATAGTGCATTGATTAGATTCTTCCCAATGGCATGCGTGTAGACCATGGCCCCTCGCAACATTAAACTACTCCACTGTCCGAGGTCCGAGTTTAGCAGCTCATCATATAGTAGTATCTCGAATTACCACTTCTAGTATTAATAATTGTTAGCACGTAAAATGGTACTGTATTGAGTTGGCTGGCCTCTTGAGGCAGCCTTGATGAAGGCGAGAGTATTCAGCGCATAGACTCATAAGAATAATTGAATAACTTTAGACTTGCTTTGATACAATAATGACCATGTGCCGAGATGTGTGTTTTTTAATAATGTAACTGAGTTTAGTGATATGTTTATTGTGGAAATATTACATGTTGACTGATTCAGTGGACTCGTATCTAGATTATTCCATAAACATTGAACATCAAATGGAAGCATTGGACAATATACTTCTTGTAAAAGCTGAAAAAGATGTATATATTTTGTTTGACATATGAAGCAACTCTAAAAGCTGATCCATGGTATGCCAAGGGAGACAAATAGTTATCTTTAAAAATGTTGGAGCAAGTTAGTCAGTTCCTGGTTGAAGTGAAATAGCCAGTTTCAACCTGTATAATTTGAAAAAGATCTGGAATGCACGTTTACATGCAAAACCATAATTAGATGCAGTCCCAGAACAAGTTAAGATTGGACGGGTGCCCAACATGATTACTCCTGGTACACCCGCAGTAATTGTGTTGTATTTCACAAACAAAACTATTGTCTACAGTTTGTTGTGAAAGTGACGGAACAAAGTCCAATCCCTCAATTTTTGTGCATGATGCACACAGATTTTGTATATGCATTCGTCTATGCTGTATGAATGAAACATGTAGGACACCAAACCAGAACGCAAAAACATGCAACCTAGCTTCCGTCCAGGAACATATTCCCCATACTGGCCAGGCAACTTCATACACAACCATTTTGCTGAAAGGACGCTCTGGTCATGATCTCTGATTTAAACTCATCATGCTAGGCCAACCTCTCAGACTTGTGTCTAACACCATTTTAGTCCTCCCTTGCTCTAGCTGAGGATCTTTTCAGGTTCTTTGCCTACATTCTAGGAGTTTTGGGATGGTCCATTTTGTTTTTTTGCTCCATCTAGCCTCTGCCCATGTGACTTCCCGTAAGCAGTGACCCGTTTTCAACTATGTTCCAACCATAGTGTTGAATTTAATCTCTAATGTGTTTTTTCTCCCCTGCCGCTACACGTTTGTTAATCTTATTGTATTGGGATGGTTTTGTTTTAGCAGAATATGCAATGATCTCCATCAACTATTTATTTTCTTCTGCAGCAAGTGTGCAACAATGGTCATCCTATCTTCAGATTTCTGCTGGTGCACACAAATTAACTAAATGCTCTGACACCACTCCCTCTAGAAGATGGAGGAATCTGCTTTTGATTGGGTAAAAATAAGTGCATTTTCTCAGTCAGCAATGTTGGTAATGGCAGGGAACTTTTCAGTAATACTGAGTGACAAGCAAAGCGGTCTGTGGTGGTAACTGTGGAAGGAAACCGATTGAACTACCATTCACAGTGAAATTTTACCTACTGGTGGAAATACAAAGCAAGTAGAATGATAACAACATAGATAATCTTACCACACTACAAATGACAAGATGGGTTTATAATAAGTCTATGCTTTTTGGCCCCTCTCTATGTCCAAATGATGTTGGTAATCCTATCTTTGACCTGGGATAGTCGACCATTCCCTTAGTATTGAATACAGCCACGGGTGAGTGAGGAAACGTCTCCGGTAGGCTACCATATGGCCGAACATTCCTGACAATTAAGTGGCAATTAAGCTTGAGCAAACGTTTTCTGGAAATGAGAGAAATATATGCAAGTTTGAGAGGGCTCACACACAAGGCATTCGTGGTTTGGGAGGACATGGTATTTAGGGGAGCAGGAAAGCAGCTTACAGGAGGCACGACGGAGAAACTGTTGAATCTAAATCGAAGCGTGACAAGGTCAGTACCCTCGCCTTGTCAAGAGGATGGGAATCCCCTTCAGCTGGGAGGGTGGCAGGGGGGTGGCATACCAGGGAAAAATCTAGTGCCAGCCCAACCACTGAGGTGGATCAAGTTGATAGGCGGGAATGTGAGGGGGCAACCAGCATGAAAAGGGACAGTTGACAAAGATGAGAATTGGTGAATAGGGAATGGGATAAAATTGGTGATCCAGTGGAGAGGAAGTGGTGTTTGAAAAAGGGTGAGACAGGGAGTGATCTTGAAATTGGCTGAAAGTGGAGGTGGTTGAGGAGGGAGAGTGTCATGAGTGGGGAGGGAAGGATGAATGGGGAGAGCGGAAGCCCTCTTTCCAAGGACTAACCACTGGTCTCACAGACCTTTCTTCCCACATCACCAAGCTCCTGAAAAATGCCAACATGTCAGACTCAAGAGCCTAAAGTGTACAATTTAATATAGCCACAAAATCGGCAACCAAGAAGCCAGTCCCACCCAGTGCGACACCTACAGGATCCATCACAGCCACAAAGCAACGGGGCTCCCAAACTCTCTTCCTCTACTGACCAGTAAACACCCGTAGCCTATTACACCATGTATCCGACAGCAAGGGTTGGCCCTGCTGCCATAAAGGGCCCCCCTTCCACACCCAGGCACTAGTCCAGCCATTCCAGGCTCCAAGCCCTAGCACCAAAACCATGCACTGGGATGTGGAGGTCTACAAAGCCTTCCAGCGCAATGCACAATCCTGTGAGATGCCAATAACTAGTGATATGCTCATGTTGAGTCTGTACAAATGCAGTCCGCCCATCATGTAAAGAAGATACCAGTGGGCATTATGTAAGCCTATCAGCTTGTGAGACTTGCTGGCACGCACAGAATATGTCAATGATTGCTCCCACTCTAAAATAATTGGCATTAGAACATGTGTAATATAAAATCTCTTTCCATAAACGAGGGTGCATTTTAGAACTTTAATTGTGAGGTTATTCAATGGTTTTTATGCAATTTACTTCTGCCCCTGACATCTGAGTCAACTATGGTTTGCTTTTCGAACTCTACATCAAATTCCCGTATAAGAATCGAGTTTGTCGAGCAACATGCAGTATTTGATATATTTCTTTTTACTCTGCCGCCTCATAAATTCTGCAAGTTTCACACTTCACCAGATTACATTAAGGAGTCACTTCTCTGGTAGCAAGGCTAAGATGTCCTCTTATAGAGTTTCATGTGCTGTTTTATGCTACATTGCTTAACTTTTAAAGCAAAGAGGTTATTGGTATACTGAGTTGATAATGAGGAGCTACTTTTTGGAACGCTAAAAAGTAATTTGACTGGCGGTATTTGGACTGGAAGATGTTTATTGGCAGTAAAACGCATGAGAGAGATTAATCAGTATTTTAGGGTGCTTCTTGTCAGGGAGGGGGTGTATTCTGAAAGGCTGCTTTTGCCCTATTTTGGGTCAGGGGTGGGCTACAACTAGTATTCACCCTAGCCAGTATCGTCTGTGGAGATGGATTGAGAGTTGGGGGTCCAAAACAACTGGGGGACTGCAATTGAATATCCAGAAGTCTAGGATGTATTTGCTGGGTCTGTTGTGCTGCAGGTTTTGAAAGGTGAGTTTGGACATTGAAGGAGGAAAGTACAGTGTCAACCATGTAGTGGTGAAGAGTAGACTGGTGGGCCATTGGTTAAAATGTTTTAACAGTTTGAATGGAACCTTCCAGTATGTTGTATCAGTTTTTAAATTTTTTTGTTTGTGTTAGAATAGAAATATTGTTTTAGACAAGTTCCATGAAGCTATCATCGTAAAACCAGCGGACAAGGGTGGAGCTCCGGTGTTGATGAATACCACAGATTACAACGCAATGGCGAACAAGCTACTACTAGATAAAACTAGCTACCGGATCCTGCCTGAAAATCCCACAATCAACTGAAGAATGAGATCAATAGCATCGTCGAAGAAGCAGAAGCGGAAGGCCATATTAGTGCCAAGGAGGCAGCTTTTCTCACCCCACCACAACCGAGGGTTCCGGCCTTTTATGCCACTCCTAAAATCCATAAAGGGACTAATCCTCCACCTGGGTGACCGATGGTGTCTGAGATACAATCCATTCTTGAACCTCTGTTACAGTTCGTTGACTTTTTTTATAAAAGAAGAGGCACCCAAGATGGGAGCGTATATAAAAGAGACTACAGCAATGTTAGTACTACTGGACATACATGGTACAGTTTGACCCTGACAATGAATGGCTCGTCACCATGGATATTGAGTCCCTATACACTAAAATACCACAGCAGGCAAGACTATCCATGGTGAGACATCTGTTAGTCAGGTATTGAACTAAACAACACACCGCTGGCGTTGATAGCACAACTGGCGGAACTAGCTCTCACAAGAAATGTTTTCTTTTGCAATGTCTATTACCAGCAAATATCGGGCATGGAGATGGGGGCCACATTTGCTCCTAGCCTTGCTAACCTGTATGTGAATGCATTCAAATGCAATTCCATTTATCATGATTCTAATCCTTTTCTACATCAGATTAGAATTTGGAGGAGGTATATAGATGTTTTTCTGGTCTTTAAAGGCGCTTAGCAAGACTTACTGCTTTCCACGCATGGATTTACACACAAAATATACATCTTAAGTTCACTTTGGAATATAGCAAAAAAAGCATACATTTTTTTGGACTTAATCATTATAAACATGGATGACATAATTTGCTCAAAAGTGGTATAAAAAAGAAACCGACAGGAACTCATTGTTGACATACTCTAGTTATCACCCACAGGCACTAAAAGATAATTTGCCCTTTGGACAGTTCCTAAGATACAGAAGACTTTGTACCCAAACATCGGACTATGTGGCTCAAGCTAAAAATCTGAAGGAACAATTGACCAACAGAGGGTATCCCAAGAAGATAATTGATGCCACCTAAAAGAGAGCACATAACATTCCTAGAAATACGACCCTGCAACAACATCCAAAACGAGACAACATAACGGCAGTGTTAAGTTACTCTCCACTGGTTAACAAAATTAAAAGGGAAATAAAATCATTATGGCCGATCTTGAATACTGGACAGCACTCACTAGTAGAGCCCATGTTTACGCTAAAACGGAGAATCGATGTGAGAGCCAGATTAGTGAAAACTTTGCGAGGGGTCAAAGAAGCACAAGCACCCACAATTTGGTAGAGTAACCCCCCGCTGGACATTCCCCGTGTAGTAACTGCTCGATGTGCCCCAAACGGAATGTAAAAAGGAGATTGATCTTGGCCTGAAGACTCCATGGATCCAACGACATCTAACCAATTGTAATACAGCAGGATTAATATATCTAGTTGCCTGTCCATGCAAATTACGTTATGTGGGGATGACCATGAGACCCATAAAAAAAAAGTATGATCGAACATCGTTCTTGCCTTAGGACTAAAAAACTAACGGCTCCATTAGTCTCATATTTCACTACTGCAGGACATCGTTCAGAAGAATTTAAGTGGACAATCATAGAGAAAATACAAATACCCCGATGAGGTGGTAATTACCATAATATCCTCCTCCATAAGGGAACAAAATTTGATTTTCAGACTTAACACACACAAAACAGGACTTAATGAACAGATTCAATGGAATGAATTGGCAGTGCTTCCCAGATGAAATCTGCAACACCAGATACACATGGAGTTGCATGATATGGACATACATTCAGAAGCACAGGAAGTATATGCCTCCCGTTGGCAGTATGAACACAGAACGATATATGATCAAACCTACATACACTTTGGTGCGAGTTGACAAGACCGCATGATATTAAACTCCATTTATACCTTACCAAATAAACACCTTTTCACTGTGGTTTTCCGGGAAAAGGAATGTACCCCAACAGCAGTGATTCAATATCAACCACAAGCCGCTAAAATAAGACCCATCATTAGATTCTGTGTGGGCTTTATCCAGTCATATAATGATTCCAGAATAGCCACCTTTCTTTGGAAACATTTCTCTTTAATATTATTCTCAAAAACCAAGATGGACGTCGCAACTTCTACAAACACAAACTCAGTGTTAGAAGCGACGTTGTGATCTTATGACATTATATGTTAGTTGTGCTCTAGAATATACTCTATTCTTTTAGTGGCTGTTTGATAACATCTACAATATACTACTTTGTCCAAAAAGAAAACTGTGAGGTGTCCGGGATACACAGTTCACGCAGTAGCCCAAGGGGGGAACTCAATTGAGCCGCTCATCCATCCCAAACCAAGATGGCCGCCTCAATATAACATAGAAGCTGAAGAGCGATAGCCTACTGAACCATAGAGACGGCAATGCAGTCCCAGCAAGCAGCTGTCAGCGCTACTGCTACGGTAAGCAGGCTAATGCCTATTGAGCGAGATAGAGATACACCGGGGTTATACTCTCTCATGCACGCTGCCCTTTTATATTTTTCACTGCAGAAAGGGTCAGCACCGGCATTTGAACATCACAGAGACGTCAGAACATAGTCCCCCATTTGCCTTTTGAAACACTGCGCACTCAGGATTAAATCCCTACAAAGCATTGGCTACAAACAGACAGTCCCAAGTGCCGGAAAACTCACTTTAACTAATCTCAATTTATGAATATGGCAGTATTGGAACGTATCTCCACGGATGCAAGTCACTAGGTACTTATGCTATTCCTCCACCCCCGAGGCAGATTCCCACGGATGGCACAGTCTTGAGCAAAAACAATCACCCACGCCGGAATACAGCTTGCAAACCGGGCAGTGGTAGGCATAATATGGTTTCACATAAAATGTATGCTTCATGTGTGTTTCAAGTTATGTTTATGAAACAAGATGGTCTAAATGCTAGTTGTGGGGGGCACGGTACTCTCACGTCCTTTCCCCTTTCTCCTCCCCTCCCCTCCCTCCTGCCCACTCCCCTACGTGCATGGCCAGGCAGATAAAGGACAGACATATGGTTCCTTTCGCCTAGGCACGTATATTGAGTTAATGTTTGGAATAAAATGCACGCCGTCCAGAACATAGCATGTATGAATATAACTAGTATGTTCCAAGAGGGGGCTACAAATGTACCCCCTGTTCCCCTTCTGGTGTCTCTCCTTGAGGGCAAGGAAGCACTGCAGTGGCTACAAATGGTGGTCCACGAAGAAAACAAGACCCCCCCCCCAGCATTTCTGTATCATTTGTCCTGACAAAGATGACCACATTTACAACGGTCAATGAAACCGGTCAGCCATATAGGGCATGAGCTGCACTCATGCTATTGATGATCTGTTAACTGAAGAAATTATTACAGACGTCGGAAGTTTTGTTCGGCTTGATAGTAATATCGGGTCTAGCTTTTGGTTTTTAGGATCCAGGACAAAGGAGCTGATACGTTTTAACACCAGAACAAGTCAGTTGAGCTATCCACAAGCTGATATTTCACTATAAATTCCAGTTACTATTTAGCCTGACCTAACTCAAGATTTAGACATCTAATTTAGAATGTCTAGAAATGTGGTATTTGTGATTTGTATCTGGTCTTTTATATAACACAGGCATTTTTTGTTAGGGAAAGTCTCTTCACTCTATCCCTCTTAGATAGGCAATGCAACACCCTGACCCTTAGGGCGAGCCTGTTAGGGATAGGGACAGGGTGTTCTTCCAGCAGGGACAGTCTGTATGTGCGTGTGCATTTATAGTAATAAGAAGTTGGTGATATTTACACGCTACTTCATTTGTACTTGTGTTGCAACAGACGTAAATTAGGGCTAATTGATGTTTTTCTTATTAGCACATGGAGAGAGTTATTGACCTCCCCTTAGCCAATTGGAATGCTCAGAATTTCAAAATAACTACTGGTATTGATTACATTCTATCTTTAAAAGTAAACCGTGAAACAACAATGCAATTTCCATGCAAGTTTTTTTTCCAGCACCAGCAGACCCTTCCTTTTTGGGAGGAGATTTGTTTGCTCCAACATCCTACTTAACACAATAAAGAAAAAGCTAAAATGTGGGAAAATGCTTTCATTGTCTTATAGAGCTCTTTTTCATGATGAAACCGCTCCAATATAACAAAGTTTGCAATGTATATGCTTAACTTGTGAAGACCAACTTTTTTAAATGCTACAAAATAAATATTTAATTTAATAACTCAGTTTTTCTATGTACTTGGCTCACTATTAATGTAGTGTTCTTAACTATGAAAACTCCAAAACATGTATTGCTATTACCACTATATGCCAATGGCCTTGTAGCTTGTAGTGCAGTCTGGAAATCGATTCTGTCCTCTAGCCTTCGGTGATCATGGTTGCTTTGCCAATAGGAGTAGAAACGTTGGGCCAGTAATCGTTCTGAGATGGCAGCAGCCTATAATACTGTAGCACTGCCTGCGGAGACCTGGGAATTTACTACAGTGGTCTGCAACCTGCAGCTCTCCAGATGTTTTGGAGTGCGACTCCCATGCAGTCTCTCCATTGATTCAATGTTTGGGGTTAATGGGAGTTGCAGTCTAAAACACCTTGGGATCCAAAGCTTACAGATTCCTAGCCTACAAGGTCTTGTGCACACGAGAATCTGATGTAATGTGAAAGCGATATACTCCTACGTCCCGTCCCCTTTCCTCCATACTTGTGTCACTTCATCGGGACGGGACCGGAGCACTTTTTAAAAGCATCAAATAATTAACTTTTTTGTCCTTTTATTTATATGCGGTTACAGCATGTGACTGCAGCCCCGCCTTTAAATCTGATCCGCGCATCGCCCTTCTGTCCTTTTCTCTGCGGGGTCAGACGCACTAGCATCACAGGGAATATTTTTCTTTTTTTTCCCCTTGTCCTTCATTCCTGCTCCGGTTCCACGGTCCTCCTCTTCCGTTTATGCCAGAGCATCTGGGATTCGTGTCCTGTTCATCCTGCACACGTTGCTTCGTGAGTGCGGATCCCCACTCTTTGCCTGGGGTGCCTAGGCTCAGAACTCTGCTGGGACTCGTTCTTCTATTGCGACTCCCTCTCCGTCCAGGCACTCCATTGTCGGCTGGTCAGGTGGGAGGAAGTGTTTCAAAGCATTCCTCCTCCTCACTTAGAGCTCTTCATTGAAGAACAAAGGAGACTGGCGGTAAGTTTGTTCCTTTTCAGAGCACCCCGGCCGGGTGACTCCTTCCCGGGGTCTTCTGGGTCCGGGAGGGGCTCAAGTGGCTCTATTACCAGGGATATCCCTGAGGTGTCCCACAAGTAATCTAACAGGCGCACCGGAGCATCCTCTGAGGACCCCTGTAAGGGGGCTGCCAAGACCAGATCTTCATCTGAGCCCCCCCCCTTGGGGGCTAAAGTTAGATGCCTTTTCCCCCAGGGCCAGCCCAGAGGTTTCCACTCTTGGAACTAAGTGTAGCGAGTCTCGACTCGAGGTCCCTATCAAGGTGACTAAACGTACCGGGGTTACCCCTGAAGTTCCCCTTCTTGGGGCTATTTCTAATACCGGCAAGATTGAGGGGCCGACTGCAAGGGCCTGGCTTCGGGGTGTGGACTCCAAGCCTCCCCACACACAGACTGGTGGTGGAACCAGTACTGTTGAGGGGCGCACAAGCCGGTCACGCACCATATGTATTTTCATACCGGCTCTGCCGAAGCTCCCCTTTTCGGGGCTAACTTACCAGCAGGCCCTAAGGTGTCCCAGAAACACCATAGATCTGCTAGCACTGGCTATGTTGATGTTCCTTGTCACAAGGCTAAGATGGCACATAAGTCCCCTGATTGTCCTGTGGTGACCATTGCCTCACTTTCACCTGTGACGCAGTTCACTTCAGGCGTTGATAAAATGGCGGTCCAACACCTACGGTCCACGGTGGCCATTTTGACTACCTCTCTTATACCAATGTTCACCACGTGCTGAGGGGCCTGTTTTTGGGTAGTGCAGCCTTTTCCATGATTCGTGGACAGTAAGAACCCGTTCCACCCTCCAGTGGATTGGCTTGCTCGGATTTCGATGCTGCATGCAGTCTCGCTCCCTCCTGCGTCCGCTCCTTTGATCTTTGTGGATCCAGCTGGTGGAGGACCATTCTGGCAACCATCCTCTTTGTATTCCTGTGGGTATTCCCCTTTCGAGCGGTCTCTGCCCACTCCAGCGCCTAGGCCCTCATCTGAGGATGCATTGTTGGGAAGTTTCAGAAACTTATGAATTCTGAACCCATGAAGGCATATTTTAAGGATTTATTTAAGGAAATGTATCCTAAGCCGCCTGAACTGCCCTCAGTTCCAGCAGTTCCTATGCTGATTGCGGTAATGCCACCTCCTCCACCTCTTCCCGTGGGGCCTCCTCCCCCACTGCCTCCTCTTTCCCCTGTGGAAAAGACTCTGGTGGCTCTGCCAAACACCACTTTAGGACCCGAGGGGCCACGTGCCGTGGACCAGTCATCTGCTCCCACTTCACTGGATGGATAGCAGGCAGATCAGGACGGCGATGACCCGCCCTGCTCTATTCAAGCTTTTCATGACCGGTGCTGGATATGATGGTGCTGCTAGACATTCCCATACCCGAGCCACCAGCTCCACTGGAGGGGGTACTTTCTTGAGCCGTCACCTTGTTGGCACAGGAGTGCACCAGCCTGTTCCTTCAGAAGGACGTCCTGGCTGAGGCCTGTAACGTATGGGAAAAACCTCATACCGGGCAAGACCTTAACAGAAAAATTGACACTCGTTACAAGCTTCACGCGTCTGAAGAGATATCTTTGTCTTTGTGCCCGCTCTCTTCGAGTGTGATGGCTGCAGCTGCGCTCCTATCAAAACCGGTCTCTACATCTTCTACTGCAGCGTCCCAGATCCTTTCCAAGGAGGACAAACTTCTGTACGCCATTGGGGGGGATAGGTCTTTTCCAATTCAGCCCTGTCATGCTAATACCGAGCTTATCCTGGCCGCAGCAAATGTGAAGCTTTGGAAAGAGCTAGCCGAGTTCCAGGATTGCATTCCTCCGGATAGGCTTGGAGACTTCAAGGGTGGTTTATTTGACGCCCGATTTCTGGCACAGGTTCTAGTTGAGGCTGTGGCCCATCACGTAGACAGATCTGCTCAAGGCCTTATGGTCGGGTTGACATCTTCTGCCAGGCGTGAATCCATGCAACAAAGTTTTCAAATGTATTCCAGGACAAGGTGCTTGACCTCCCTTTCGAGGGTAAGGAACTGTTCCACACCTCCACGGACGAGGAACTTACGAAGGCCAGTACTCCAACTGCAAAGTCATTGTCAGTCCTTGCGAAGACTCCTGTAAAGGTACCTTACGCCCGGAGGTCGCGGTCTCAGACAAGGTCCTTCTCTGGCTTTATAGGGTTTCAGGTCCGTGGTGCAAGCCACTCTGATGCTCCGAATGGCAGCCCCGCCGTAAATGGCAATGGCAGGGTGGCCGGTTTTTCTCTTGGCCAGCAGCAGCCTCCTCAGCAGCGGGTGGTCTCTCTGCTGATAAATCAGCTAAATTATATTTTCAATCGGTCGCACGAGACTCCGGTAGGAGGACGGATTTTGTCTCATCTGGAGGCGTGGTAGACCATCACCGAGGACAAATGGGTTTTTCCGTCGCTTAGGTGGGCTTTCGCTTGCCCCTCCCAGCTACCCCACCTTCCCCCCAACCGCTCCAGCAGATAAGCCATAAGGCCTCCACCATCTGGGTGTCACCTACACCAACTACGCAGATGACACCCAGATACTCCTCACCATCTCTGGTAACTACAACACTGACGCCACTAGGATTAACGAAATCTTCGCCATCATTCAGGCATGGATGGCCACACATGGCCTCTGTCTGAATAATGAGAAGACTGAGCTCCTCCTAGTCGGGTCCCCCAATAATCTACAGAAACTCAGCCCCGATTATTCGAACTTCACCATAGATGGTAACATCATCCCAGTTGTGAAGAACGTGAAAACGTTAGGCTTTACCTGGACGCCAATACCAACCTTGCCAAACAAGTCAATATGACTGCCTCAGCCACCGCCTACACGGGAAAATTAATCAGGGCCTGTAGACCGTTCCTATCTACAAACAGTTGCCTCATTCTGGCGAGAGCCCTTATACAATCAAAGCTTGACTACTGTAACAGTCTCTACCTTGGTGCCAACCAAGCTATAATCAAGAAACTTCAGATCCTCCAAAATAATGCGCTGAGAGCAGCTCTAAATATTCCCAAGAGGGAGCACATTTCCCACACAAGAATATCTTGCAAATGGTTATCCATTCAGCAGAAAATTGACCTAAAAACCCTTTGCCTCACCTACAAAGCCTTAAACCACCTAGCCCCCCAATACTTGACTAACAAACTCACTCTTAAACGCAACACAAGAGTCACCATATCATCTAATACCCTCAGCCTCATCGTGCCCAGATTCACCGCCAAAAGAGTGGGAGGCTCGAACTTCACTGTCCTCGCCCCTCAACTTTGGAACATCTTGCCACTGAATATTAAACTGGTCAAATCCTTCCAATTGTTCAGAAAACTAGTCATTAGCTGGCTACTGGAGAAGGAAACCCTTAGATAGAATAAGCTCAATTCTTGTTGTATATATTGTACTTAATCTGAAATGCTCCTTACTACCTGTCCGTACATACCATATATGGCACATTTCCGCCACAATTGTATAACTGCTTGTATACTGTAACTTTGCAACTTGTCCTCAAGCGCCCATTTACCCCTGGGTCTGGAGCGCTATACTAAATAAAATAAACAAACAAAACAAAACTGGGTCACCCGCCCTCAGAGCAGAGGTACAGAAGCTTCTAGACCTCAGAGTGGAACCTGTTCTCCTCCGGGAGCAAGGGGAGGGGTTTTACTCCCATCTGTTCAGTGCCCAAACACAACCTGGCTGGCCTGTGCACGCTCGCGACCAAGTTCAATCCCTCCCTACCCCAAGAGAGATTCAAGATGATTACGCCCTGTCAGATAAAGTCCTCTCTCCGGAGGGGTGATTGGCTCAGCCTGGTGGATCTTCAGGATGCATACATGCATATTCTGATCTGGAGTACGCATCGAAAATATCTGCGGTTCTCCGTGGGAACTGACCACTTCCAGTATCATGTGCTTCTCTGAGGACAACATGTGTATAATACAAGCGGCACGGAAGCCCTCTACACGAGTGCAATACAGGAGCAAGTCGCTCTGTTTTTGTCACTGGTATCCAGCCAAGGAGCTTGACCCCAGGCATGCATCTACCGACACGGTTTTGTCTTTCATATCACACCGATCAGCCTCTGGCATACATGCCTTATCTTGCAGGACTACATGTCCTCCATTGCAGCTTACCTATCTGCTGACAGTTGCTCTTTTTCACTGACTAATCCAGTCATCAAGAGACACTTTGCGGGTCTTCTTCATATCTTCCCGCCGGTTAGAACCCCTCATCCCAAATGGGATCTGAATAGGGTCCTTACCGCTTTATGCCTTAAACCATTTGCGCCTACAGCCACTACCGAATGCAAATACCTTTCTTGGAAGGTGGCTTTTCTGATTGCAGTAACATCTGCAAGGCGAATAAGCGAGCTTCAAGCTCTTTCGGTGGAACACCTGTCCTTAATTTTCCATAAGGATAAGGTTGTGCTTCGTACTCATCTTCCTTTCTTCCTAAGGTGGTCTCAGAATTCCATTTGAACCAGTCGATATCCTTGCCAGTCTTCTTCCCGAATTCAGCCTCTGAGGCCGAGAGAGTTCTGCACAACCTCGACATTAGACGGGCTCTAAAACTGTACCTCGATAGAACATGTGATCTCAGAAGTCCTTACAACTCTCACGTGTGGTGACCCTAAAGGGAATCCAACTTCTAAAGCATTCATCTTCCATTGGATAGCTTTGTGCATTTCGGAGACGTACAACCTGCAAGGCCTTCAACCACCAAAAGGCATCCATGCACATCTGGTCCGAGGCAACGCGGCCGCTGTTACCTTCCAAAAGTAGGTCCCATGGGAGTCCATCGCCAAGGCAGCTACGTGGGCTTCCCCATCGGCTTTTTTGCAGAAATGTTCTCAATCTGAGCTCCCGCGCTGATGCCCAATTTGTCCAGGCAGTTCTCAAGAATTTATTCCAATATGGGAAATGCCATCCACCTGTAAAACCTATGGTCAGTGCTTGGGAATCTCCCACAAGTATGGAGGAAAAGGGACAGGATGTAAGAGTATGACAAAGTTACTCACTGTAGTGACTACCTTACTCCTAGTCCATAGTCCCCTTTACTCCATAGGACTGCTGTCCCCTCTAAAAAGTATTCTCTATTATTGCTAAATGGTCCTAGAAGGTCCTAAAAGGACAATTTCTTGATGCTTTTAAAAAGTGACAGAATGTCCCACAAGTAGGGAGGAAAGGGGACTATGAACTGGGAGTAAGGTAGTCGCTACGGTGAGTAACTTATCCCCCAATATTTAACTTCGTGGGGTTGGGGGAAGATGCACCTTTTCCAACACATTGCCTATAGTATACTAAGCTTTGTGTGTACTTGAGATTGGACTACTCCCCATTGTGATCTACATATCACACTACGAGTGATGTCTAGTGCAGCCTAGTTGGCGAATTATTGCTCTATCTCCATTTGCAGGAGATGGCAACATATTGGTTCTTGGGGTGTGGCAAAGTGCGCCTTCGAGTAACACAATGCAATACCACATGGCCTGGTTTGTCCAGGCCATCCTGCAAATATGGCTTAGTCGGCACTTCCCAATTAAGCATTGCCAAACAGTCTCAAAATGAGGAATTTGCATCAGTGAAAAATCTAGAGGGGAGACCTATTGGTGTAACTTCAACTAAATAAAATAGTTACGGTAACGCTATTATTTTTTTGCATTTGTCGCTTGACCAGCCAGTGATAGTGGCAAAGTGATATATATTTTGTGTTTGCATTCAGGTTTCCTGATGCACGATCATAGTAGCGTAGTTCAGTTCAAACCGCTTTTTAACTTCTGGGTTGTGTTTAATTGGTAGATATTTTACTGTTTTGGGACACTGCTTAAAGTCCTTATTTATTGGGGTGTTCAGTGCTCTAGGAGTCGGCAGGAACATTTCAGATTCATTTCAAGTGATCGAGAGTATGTCAAAAGACGGAGAATATGTAATCTCAGCCATCGGTCGGTCAAGATGTACTTGTGAGTCGGTTCTGTAAAGGATCGGTATAAAGGGGAAGTGGGGACGAGTAACTTGGCAGGTGAATCCGCGTCTGTGTATGTGGTGTTGGCCTACCATCAACAACACCAATGCTTCTATTGCAAGTGAAAATAATATCTGGAATAAGGGACAGCCCTTGCACGTGCCGCTTTATAATTGGATCCGAGTTGAAGCATCTGCACAGATGGCCACTCTGGCTTTAGGTGCAGAATAGAGCAATTTGATGTTATATTTGGGCCGAGGTCAAAGCTTTCCATAAATATTTCCAGAAGTGAAATGTTGACAAACATCACCTAGTATATAATTGTATGGACTGGTAAAACACAAATATTGATTGATCTGTGTGCACAGAAGGAGCATAAATGGTAAAATGGGGTTGGGAGCAATCGTAGAATATTATTTTCTATGTTCTAGATGGATAATGCATGGATGGAATGAACCACTACTATCGGGGGCCTCATGACAGAATCTTGGCACTAATGCAACATTGCAGAGTGTAGCAGAAGGGCAAAAATTGCCCTTGTGCAAAACCCATTACTTCAATGAGTTGTTGTTCTAGGTGTGGCGTGCCAGAAGAAGGACTCTGAATACAGTGGGTCATGATTCAACAGTGTTTATTTAAATAAAAGAAAAATGCCTTTCTGGCCCTACCGCTATGAGGGAAGTTCTCTACTTAATCATCTAAAACGAATGGTGCTTGTCAAGTCCGAATCCTAACCTCTAACTGGCCCTACCACTGAAGAAAGCTTAACACAAAGAAAGAGGCCATTGCAGTGGCCTCAGTTGTTGGCTTTTGCCTGGCCTAACACTTTGAGGACTTCAGTCTCCACAAATAATGCTGTAGTTCAGTCTTTTTTGTGTGTGATTGTGTTCATTAGCACCCTGCAAGTCACCGTTAACCAATGAAAATGCTCGGAACGCGGGCTGTATTCACCCGGTTTTACCTTACTCGGTTAAGTTCCCCATTTTTTAATGGGGGGGGGGGGGGGGGGAATCAGTGCTCCGAGGGAACTAATATCATAAAGGCTAGAAACGAAAGTGAGACTGATTACCCCTCTTTAGGCTACTTTGCCAATAGAACACTGTTTGTACATTAACACATGTGGTAAAAATAACCCATATTCCACGTAAAGGATGTGGTGGAGTACACACTAAACTTCTGTAAAAAATATGATTTATTGAATTCTCATTCTATTACATAAAACAAACCTCTTGAGAGACATCAAGGACATACAGTTTGACATCATAGTTTGGTCATGGTTGACACTGATAAAAGGATTAAAAAAACGGTGCAACGTCACAACACTTGGAAAACACAGGGAAAAGTATTTTAACAATACGAGTGAATCACAAGAATACAATACAACAACTTAATTAGCAATTACAAAGAAAAAGAAGAACCCTACATTATTTTCTGTGGGTATCTTGGAATATGTGTTAATGTTCAAATGGTGTTCTATTGGCAAAGTAGCGTAAAGAGGGGTAATCAGTCTGTATTCACCAGGGACATCCCGCGCTCCGAGCATTGATGAGCTCTCACACTCTGTCACAAGTGTATTTAATCCTTTACCTCAACCTTCACTGCAGTACTCTGCCTCAGCTCCACGCCATTTAGTTAAAAAAAATTACAAAACGGAGCAAACATTTCGTTTTATAAACAACTTATCACAGCAGACACGTAAAATTCTCCAAAGAGTTGAAATACTCACTGCCTGCAGACGCGCACACAGTGCTGCCAAAAATGGGACCATTTTTTTTGCTTCGTCCCCCGCAACTCCCCCATCACACTTATCAGTGCCTCCATGAACAGCAGACGTTAGCAATATAAGGGTGCTGCAAGATCGATCGCGCACACAGTGCCTCCATATATAGGACCATTCCTCGGCACAGCTCCTGCAATCTCCGAACCAGTGTGACCACCATGTAAATGGAAGGCAGTGCTCCGTACGAAGCCCCACCTTGCATTTCCAGAGCGGCCATATTGGTGCAGTATTTTGTCTCTGTGAACAGAACGCTGCAAGACACCCCGTTGGTGCAGACAAAATGCTTTGCTTTTTTTCCTTTTCTTTTTTTAAAACCATTTGCACCCGTATAGTAAAACTACATGGGTGTTAATGGTGATATGAACCCCAGCGACGGGCCGCCCCATTGGCCTGCCACCTCAGTGAATATTCACTCAATAAAACACAAATGTCTTCTGAATTTTTATCTTCTTCTTTGTTAAAGCAGGAGTTTCCTCAAACAATTTTTTTTCAGCTTTTTATCAAGTATTTCAAACCCCTCCAGCATCATTTGTAGCACAATTATTTCATGCCCAACCTTCGTAGAACTCGGACTCCCCAAAGTCTTATGACTCCTCATTGCCTGGTAGGCATACTGACTCTCATCCAACTCAGTACACATTGTATGTCTGTCCGCTTTGGTTTTATAAGTTCCCGTAACACAGCTGGCTTATCCAACCTTGTTGCAAAGTGTTCATACTTCTTTCTATCTGTTTTACATAGGATGACTGCACGTCCAACTTTACCCATTCCTCTACCTTTGTCGGTTTTCACAGCCTTAGCATAAAAGATGCATCTCTCTTTCACTCTGGTTTTACATATGGGGCGAGCCTGTTCAGTTCTCTCAGGCTTTAGCACTTTTGACGGCTTTTCCAGTCTGTGACTAAAGTTTTTGTATTTCTTTCACACTGTTTTGCATAGGATGTTAACCCAGTCCTCTCTTTTGTCAGCTTTCACAGCCATGGTTCTCTCTGTTTATGATACTCCGGTTTTCGTAACCTCATTGGGTTTTCCGATCTTGGAAACCAAAGTTCATAGCCCTCAGTTGCGTTTCTATGTCTGGAGCGTTATCCTCTGTGTTGGTGTTCATATCGTGTTGGTGTTCTTTTGCCTTCGGGAGCTTGGGGACGAGGGCTCCCTAAATCCTGCTGGTCTCTGCGTCGATTTTCGGGTGCCAGGCCCACCACTGCTCTCCCGTGGTCACGCCACCAGCCAAGACGGTTGGGCTCCTTTCTCCCGACCTGAGCCTCGCACTTGTCACTTGTCAGGACGACCACCCTTCAGCCTCCAGCAAGTGGTCCTTTACTCCTCCACGCCATAGCTGGTTCCGTTGCTCGGCGTGGCTGCGCCCCTCCAGGATGACATCTCTCCAGCTGCTTACCTCTCTGTAGGGATTGCCCTCCTCCTTCCGTAGCAGTCTCTCTGGTTCACCATCATCTTGGCTCTAATGTATGTCATCCGCAACAACATGGACGAGTCAGTCGTCTTTGATTATGGCATTCAGACGACGCTCAGCATTACCTGAAGCCAAAGGATTGAAACGAACGGTCCTTGTTGGTTATTTGTATTTGTATTTTGTATTTATTAAATGTATAGAGCGCTTTGCATGACAACATGATGCAAACATTTGAAGCTTAAATGCAAAACTTGAAATAACCATCAAAACAATATGTAGAACAATTTTCCTAGGTCGGTGGCGAGAAACGGAACAGTGGAAGAGGAAGAGAGAAGGGATGGGGTTAACAGGACGGGGAATGAAGGTGGGATTTCAAGGAAGAACGGAAGGAGGGGTAAGAGGGAATAGAGCTGATAGAGAGAGGGAGAGAGTTCCAGTGTAAGAGGGGGGGCGCAAGGAGCTGAACGGGAAGGGGCACAAGTAGGCGGGGGGGACAGTGAGGACGAAGAGGTCAGCAGATCGGAGGTGGTGGGAGGGAGAGTAGAATGAGAGGAGGGAGGAGAGGTGGGGGGGGCGAGATCATGAAGAGATTTAAAGACGAGACAAAGGAAGTTAAACTTAAGTAGAGAATGGAAGGGAAGCCAGCCAAGATGAGAGAGCGAAGAAAAGATGGAGTCGTGAGGAGAGAGCAGGCCGAGGGTACGAATAGCAGAGTGATGGAGGGATTTGAGGTGTACAAGATAAGCCAAAGAGGAGTGTAGAGCAATAGAAAAGACAAGAGAAGAAGAGGGAAGCGATAAGAGTTTAGTGGCTTGGAAGGTGAGGGAGGAACGGATTTTGCGAATATTGAAAAGGTGGTAGCGACAGGTGCAGGAGGTAAGAGAAATGTGGTGGGAAAAGGAGAGGGAGGGGTCGAGGTGGAGGCCAAGATTGCGAGCATGGTCAGAGATGGGGATATTAGAAGGGGGAAAGAGAATGTAAGGAGGGGGAGAAGGAGGGAGAGGCAAGGTGGGGGGGAAAGAATAAGATTTCGGTTTTATCAGTATTGAGGGAGAGAAAGTGGGATGACATCCAGTTTTTAATGGCAGTAAGACAGGAAGAAAGGTTATGGTGGATGTCAGGAGTGAATTGCGAGAAAGAAAGAGCTGGGTGTCATCAGCATAGAAATGGTGAGAGATACCAAAAGAGATAATGGGGGCAAGAAGGGCAGTGTACAGTGAGAAAAGGAAAAGGCCAAGAACCGAGCCTTGGGGGAGACCGAAGTCCAAGGGGAAAGAAGGGGAGGTACGACCACCCCAGGAGACAGCAATAGAACGGTTGGAGAGGTAGGAGGAGAACCAGTCGAGTACAGGACCTTTGAGACCAAAGGAAGAAAGAGTGCTGAGGAGAAGGGGGTGATAAACGGTGTCAAAGGCTGCTGAGAGATAGAGGAGGACCGAGGATTGCTTAGAGTAGCAAGCGGTAAGGAGGGAGTTGAGAACAGAGGTGAGAGCAGTTTCAGTGGAGTGCTTGGGGCGGAAACCAGATTGTGAAAGGGGGAGAAGGGAGAGATTGGAGACAAAAGTTGAGAGTAGACTAAGCGCTCATGAAGCTTAGAAAGGAATGTGAGAAGAGAGATAGGTCGGAAGCTGGTTGCATGGAGGCGGTTAGAGGGTTTTTTCAGAATAGGGATGATGGTAGCGTGTTTAGAGGAGGGAGGGAAGGAGGCAGTGGAGAGACAGATGTTGAAGGAGGTAAGGTAGGGAGTAAGAAGAGGGTAGATTTTAGAAATTAGGGGGTGGGGAGGGGATCAGAGGGGGGGCTGCAGTAGGGTGAGTTCTGGACAGGAGGAGGGAAACATGGAGTGAGTAACCGGAGAGAAGTTAGACCAGTAGGAAGTAGGGGTGGAGAGAGAGATGGGAGGAGGGGAGTAAAATGGGGAACTGAGGATGTTATGGCATAGAGTGAGAATTTTGGAAGAAAAGAAGTTGGTGAAGTCGGAGGGAGAGAGAGGGGAGGAGAGGTAGTAAAATGGTGAGTGGTGGGCGGGAGAAGACGAGAAAGGGTCTGAAAGATACGAGGGTGGGAGGACTAGGATTGGAGGAGGGTAGGGCAGTAGGAGCGTTTTAGCTAAGCTGAGGCAAGAGTAATACAGAGAGTGGTAGGAGAAGTAGGAGGCTTGATTAGCAGACGAGCAGAGTTTGAGCCAGCGTCGCTCAAGGCGACGGAGGAAGCAGCGCATAAACAGTAGTTGAAGGGAAAGTCAGGGTTGGGATGGTTGGCGGGTGGGGCGGAAAGAGGAGAGAGGGTGAAGTTGATCGAGGCTGGAGAAGATAGAGGAGGACAGAGAAGATAAAGCTTCATTAGCCGAAAGAGAGGAGAAATCAGTGAGGGGTGGGAGGAAGAGCAGGTATCGAGGAAGAGCGAGGTTGAAATTACAGAGATTGCGTCGAGAGAAGGATAGGAGGGAAGGGGATGGAGTGGAGAGAGGGAGGGAGAGGGAGAGTGGGAGTGAGGGAGAAGGAGAGTAAGGCATGGTCAGAAAGATAGTTGGTAAGAGTAGAGACAGGGGAGGAGGACAAGGTAGAGATGAAGGTGAGATCAAGAGTGGAACCAGAGGAATGTGTAGAGGAAGTTGGGAGAGGAGTATATAGTTATAGGCATAACATGAGATGCCAACTTCTTTCTAACACCCATATATGCAGAAATGGTGTTTTGGACTGGGAGTTCGTGATCGGAATGTGAATCCAAGACATGAGTCGCTCTCTGTGAAGTCCAACTTGCTTAGCGGGCTCACCACCCTAGCCTCAGGGAGTGTCTCCCCTCTGGTTAGAAGGGACAAATTGTCCAGATTAGTCGCCTAGGGCAATGTTTGTGTTAGTACTAATAGAGAATGGCATTTCAACTAAGCCAAACTTTATCCTTGTGCAAAAATTAATTGAAAGAATGCATTGGTGCAGCTGAAATTTAGAACTGTATTAGCATGTCAACGTTTCTGTAATGAGAATCCTAGGCAGCTTACTTGGTTTTAGTAACACTGTGATTTTTGTCTCATTCAGTGTGTGTAAGGCAGGGGGTATAATGCCTCCTGCATATGCCGTATATAACATGTTAGGGGATTGATGTTGTGAAACTTGACAGCAAAGTTACATTTAAGTGTGAACATTTCAACAGCCATGTAAGAATATACAGCAATGTTTATCTGCATTTATTCTCGAGGGGTGGCCACTTTTTAAAAATAGAATTTTCATTGGTGGTTGTTCAACATTCCATTAAGTCTGGTGAATCATTGATTCCATCCTGTGACATGAATTAGTACCCGGCGAAGGGGGTTGGCGACCTCCCAGCCAATGAGTAGGCTCAGAATTGGGTCTTTAGCACACGGTACAGACCCTGCTCCCAGCCTCCTCAGAGCGGGTGGCCGCCATCATCACTTGCAGGGAATCTGATAAGTGCGCTCTCCCGCACCCCTCTTGCCTCAACTGCCACCCTCTTTTCACATACCCAATCGGCCCCCACCCCTGCCCCAGTTAACTAGCGCTTCCTTGTCCCTTGACGGGTATAGTATTGCTCCTGGCGCATTTTCTGACTCGCAAATGACCGCCACAGTTCATGATCTAGAAAGCCCAGGTGTTCTGAAACTATGCGAGTTAACATGTGGAGGCCGGCATGCCTCTCCTTTCACTGTTGTGGGGTGGCAGGTGAGTGTTCTTCCCATTTCTAGTTATGGAAAGAGTCCATGATATGTGTTACTTTGGGGGCATCTATTAAAGAAATGGAATTCAAGGAGAGGGGCATTACCCGTCTGGTAATGCCCCGGGCGTCCGTTACTGGCCCGTGAGTTAAATAGCCTTGACGCTAAGCCCCAGGGCATTACCAGACCAGTAATCTTCCCCCCCCCCCCCCCCCACACTCCCATGAGGGTTCTATAGCTATTCATACTCTGGCCTGTTGCACTAGGGTTCTAATAGGTTATTTTTCTCAAGTTGAGAAAGTGCATATAAACCGTTTCTCAGCTCGAGAAAAACTGCAAAAGAAATGGATCCCATGGAGTCCCTTCTCCCTTTGGCCATTGCCGGATTGGTGCTGCGCCGGGAACACTAGTGTTCCTGGCACTGTTCCTGGCACAGGGAAGGACAGAGCAGCATAGGTAAGTGGGGTGTGCATAGGGAGGGGGAGACAAATGTGGAAAAGGGCATTGGGGTGGGAGGAAGGCGAACAGTGGGGTGGTCACACTTATCAAAATTTGACAAGGGAAGGTGGTGGTCTCCTGCTCTGAGGAGACTTGGAGTGGGGTCGTTTCCGGTGTGGGAAAGACCTCGTTCCGATCCTCCTCATTGGCTGGGAGGAGGGCACCACACACCCCCTCATCGTCGGGCACTAATGCTCCATCTTCAATCCCTTTGCTCTTGCATCCTTATGATATGATAAAGCATTTATAACGCGCCTATACACAAGTGTTTCAAGGAGCGACGAGGCAAGGGAGGGGGAAACGGAGGGAGGACAGACAATGATCCTACTAGGCCAGGTGTCATTCAGATTGCGCAAGTGCATGGAAGGGGGGAAGGGACAGTGCAGTACATGGGCATAGATAAATAACAATAAGTAAAAGTAACGGCCAGCAAGTGGCAAGTGCAAGGAGGTGCAGACAGCAGGTGTCAGTGCTGGTAGGGGGGACTGTAGGGATACAGAAACCATCCCCAAGTGCTGGGGTTGACGGCAGGCAGTGCAGGTGTGAGAGACTGGTGGGGGAGGGACCTGGGTCCGAGATCAGAGGGTGTCCAGGTAATCGAGTGCACATCCGTTTACAGTCAGGAGGTCAGCAGGAGATAGGAGGAGAGAAAGCAGAAGCAAAGAGAAAGGTTATGAGGTGTTTCCGGAACCGGAGATGGTTCTCCTCCAGTTTAAGGGAGGCAGGGAGGCTGCTGTTGCATAGGGAGGCCCCAGCCGAAGAAAGAGATGTACCACCAACTCGTTGCTTGGAGAAGCGGCTGACCCTGAGGGAGCTGGAGGCGGATGAGTGAAGAGCGCGCGAAGGAAGTTATTTAGGTTGAGAGAGTTGAAGGTATCGAGGCCCTGTGCCTCGGAAGGCCTTGTGGACAATGCATAGGGTTTTTAATGTAATCCTCGCAGCCACTGGGAGCCAGTGCAGAGATTTCAGACCTAGAGATACGATCCCTGGTCTTGAGGCCAAGGACCAGTCTCGCAGTCCTGTTCTGGATGAGTTTCAAAGGGCGGACAGTAGAAGCAGGCAGATTTAGAAAGAGGCTGTTGCAGTAATCCAGCCGATAGAGAACCAGGGCTCTGGAGAGAGTGAGCTTCTGGGGGGGAAGGAGAGAAACGGAAGAATACCTCTGAGGAGGTGCAGCTGGTAGTGTGACTTCTTACAGACGTCAGAGATGTGAGGAGAGCAGGAGAGTGCGGAGTCGAAGATGACCCTGGGGTTTTTAGCCTCGCAGGTGGGAGCAGGAAGGGGGCCAAACGAGGCTGGCCAGAGAGCTACAGGAAAGGAGGGAACGGGTGTGCCGATGAGGAGAATAGTGTTACTGGCAGTAAGACAGAGGTCATTGGTGGCACACCACTCCTGGATAGCAGACAGGCAGTCAGAAATGAGAGAAGGAGAGGTGGCCGAAGGTAGCCTGAGAATGAGCTGGGTGTCATCCGCATAGCACTGAAAGTTAGGGCAGAGAGCGGCAATGCGATGGGCAAGGAGTGCCAAGTATTGCTTGAACAGCCAGGGAGAGAGGTTAGACCCCTGGGGAACACCACAGGTAGAGAAAAAGATAGCAGTGAGGAAGGAGCCAAGTTGTACCTGGGAGGGTTGGTCAGAGAGGAAAGAAGTCAGCCACGCCAGGGCCTGACCAGTGATACCCAGATTATCACGGAGACTGATGAGCAGGATGGCATGGTTAACCGTGTCGAAGGCAGAATAGAGATCAAGCAGGATGAGGACACAGGGGGTGTTAGAGTCAAGGTTGGAGAGCAAGTCTTAACGGATGTTCAGGAGAGCAGTTTCCGTGCTTCTGGCAGCTCTGAAGCCAGACTGATGGTCATGAAGACAACCAACAGATTCAGTGTGGAGATTAAGCTGCGAGATGGAAAGTTTCTCCAGGAGCTTGCCCAGGAAGGGGGTGATGGAGATTGGATGATAGTTAGCCAGGCAAGAAGGGTCAGCAGAGGGTTTTTTTAAGAAGAGGGTGCACAAGAGAATGCTTCAGGGGGATGGGAATACTCCAGTGGCAAAGGAGTGGTTGCAGAAGTCAGCCAGGACAGGAGCAAGGGAGTCAATGTGGTCCTTGATGGTTTTGGAGGAACAGGGGTGAACCTGTTTTGACCAGATTTTCATAAATCGGACTCGTCTAGAAACGTTGTCTGCGGAGAACATGGGAAAGGCAGAGAAGGAGGGAGGAGAGGTGGTTGCAGAGGGGCCAGAGGAAGAGCAGGGAGCAGGGGGTGGGAGGGGAGAGGAGGAGAGTGAGGACAGGTTGTCATGGGTTTTAGAGATGAAGTGAGACGCCAGTGCCGTGCTTCCACAGACTTCCTCATGAGTCTAATTTCGGCCAGCCCCCTCTCCTTGGTGTACAGCAAATAATGTCCTATTACTGCCTTAACTTAACAGAGGCAGTAGATGGTTACGAGCCAGAGTGAAAAGGCAGAGCCCTTCCATTGCACAGTGGATATTCTGCCTGGACCTGGCACATCTGCACTCTTCGTTTAGTGCTGACGGAAAGGCAACTAGCAGTTATCACGTCAGTGGGAGATGCATAACTGACGGTGCACATAATAATGGAAACACATTTCAGTTAATTGCTGCGCACTCGAGTTTCTGAGCATTTTTTATTTAGAAACGTTTCCAGTTTTGTGTTATGGATGGTAGCAGCGCTTGGTTTTAAATCCATTTTGAGGCATGTAGAAAAGCACGCCCTAGTTAGTAAAAATTATATAAAAGTCAAACATGGCATCTGGTTATGAAGTGGGATTCTTTTTTTAGCCTGTTTACACAATTTTAACAAAAATAGGTGTCGCCCTTGCTTATGGCTCGTCTGACAACGGTCACAATTTCCGTAACTAGGATACTCTGGGAAGGAACAGAGGACTACACCCTGAACAGAAGGAGAAAGAAGGCAGCTGGAGTCGACTGATGTAAAATGCACCTATATTTTCGCTGTCGAACAGCTTTTATCCCAGACGGATGAGATCTGCAAATAGTTTTTTTTTTTTATTGAATCAGCAGTTACTGTCATTACAGTTGGCTAAACACCACAGTTTCTTTTAGGCGTTCTTAGCCCAAATACACAACACCTTGCTTCCTATGCCTGTAAGGCACAATCATTGTGTATACACATTACCTTAATAATGTTTTTATTTCTTGCCGCATGTGTTGCAAAGCAATTCAGTGGAGAATTTGGAGCGGTCTAGCTTTGTATTGCTGCCAGAGTGAATGAAGAGACCTGAATAACGCAGCACCTAATGGCAGCTGGTGAATTTTTTAATTGGAAGAGCTTGACAATTTCCCACAAATCTGGCGGAGCGATCGAGCATTGTGAAGGAGGGAGGGAGCCTATGCAACCAAGGCGGGCTTTAGGATTTTTTTAACGTTGGGTTAAAATGGTGCATTTTCAGTGAAAAACTAGGTAAAAAGCCTGGCAGTTTGCACCTGATGTTTTAGGGTAACTCTAATCCAAAAATGAAATAGATGCAAGTGACCTACTGTGCACAGGAGCATTTCCCAACTAATTTTCATGATGCCTTCAGCCACAATATATTCAACTATAAACACAGTTTAACACTGGCTTGTGCCCATACGTTTACATGCTGGCTGCACCAATATTCCTATATAAAAACATACTCCTGTTTGCTTTGTACCTAATGCCAGTAATCGTAACATGAGAAAACATGTCCTCAATGGCTCTGCCAATATATGGCAGTATCCCCACATAAGAACATACCTCATGTTGTCTTTACTTTTACAAATGTCATGCCACAATATGAAACATTTCTAAACTAACTGCATGATGTAGTCCTGTCTAGACACGTAACAATACACATGTATGCTTTTTGTCTTGATACCCAGAATAAAATGCTATGCCACATTTAGAAAGGGCTAGACTGACTGGCCCATAATGATAGTCTAGCCAAGTAATAACACGTCATACGTGGCTTCTCATAGATGATCAGTACAACATGTCATGCAACAGTTGGAAAAGGCTGGACTGGCTGCTCCCAAAATGCCAATCTAGCCAAGTAATAACACATACCTTGCTTGGTTTACCATGTATGCCCAGAAATAAGTCAAGCCACGGTAAGAAATGGGTAGACTGGCTGCCCCAAAATTCCAGTCTAGACACGTAATAGCACATCATCCTTTTTTTTTTTATCAGCCGCAGGTTGATAAAAGAAAGGATTTAAATTATTTACTGGGCATTTATAAAAGGTGGCGTTGCTGCACTATGAACCCCAGCTGCCCCCTGGCTCAGCACAAACACACATGCACACACAACATTCAGTCACCCACACGTCTACCATACATTATCGAACACTCAATTGTGCAGTAGCACCTTGGAGCGTATCTCATGTGCAGAATATAATTGCCATAATAAGGGACCTCAGACCCAAATCACCGGACAGACTCAAAGAATATGGCAAAGTACTACTTTGTCAAGTCAAATAAAGTAGAGAAATCTGGTGACCATACAAAATGCAGCTCACACTCTTGGGTACCTTTCTCTTACACAAAGACTTATACTTCGATGTACGTCATCTTTGATGACATCCTACATTGCCAACAGTAAAACCTATTGAGGGGAGGCTTAGGGGACCATATATTCCTATATTATGTGTAAGTGTTAATAACATGAGTGACTCCCGCTTATCTAGTAGGCACGTCTCAAAAAATGTAGAATGCGGATTATAAAATAACAGAGTATAGCATGTCTCTACATAGCCACTCATGGTCTGGATGGCATACTTGAACAACCTTGGACTTTCGGCTCACTAGCGGCACGTGAACAGATCAAAACCCAGGTGCAGAAAATGTCGGACCACTGCCCAAATTGGTTAATTAGCCTACCATCCTGCATCAGCTAGATAGACCAATAGTCAAGGCTGCTCCTTTGTAGTTGACCTTGCTGGCTGTTTTCTTCTCTGGAATTTTTAAGGGAGTCCGGGTACACCACTATGTCCATCTGAGGCTTAATGAATAGACCTTGTTTTCGAGTCTTGCAGCACGTGTCAATAGACCACACATTTGTCCATTTCGACCTGTTATTTATTGCTATTTGATTTTAATTGTGCTGGGTGCCATTACTCCTCTTGGCCTCTGGATACTTGGTTGCTCTGTCTTACTTTTGCTGTCTGCACTCTTGATTGTCCAAAACATGGCACTTGCAGATGTTTTTACTTCTGTTAATCTAAGAGAAATGTACCCTTCGTTCATAGCTTATCCTGGTTATTCCCTTTGTACTTTCAAATTCTGTCTTGCTGTGCCATATTTAGTCTTGGTAAAAGAGATATTCTTTGTTCCTCGCAGGGAGCTGTTTTCTGCAGCATTTCTGATTTGCGGCCCTGGTTTGTCTCAGAGGTAGTTTGGACGTGATCCAGTGTCCATCTTTTAATCATGTCCGCTTTCCTCGCATTATAGTTTTTACTGCAGCAAGCTTCTATGTAACTCGGCTACCGTGCGTTTCTGCATAAATACATTTGTTGAGCTTCATCTCGCTTGTCTACTCAGCATAGATGATTTCTTTATACTAGATTACTTGGATTACACCTTCATTCTTTAAGTATTCTTCTATCGCTTCTGTGCATCATCATCATTACTTCCCCTTATGATGTCACTTTACTGTCATCTGTTCGCACTTGCAGCTCTTCTATGTCTAATGGTGTATGCCGACATCCTTCCACCACTTCAGTGCGAGGATACATTTGATATGGTTGTCCGAGTGCACAACGTCTCTCATATCTTCAGTGTGGTATTGGGACGATACCTGCTGCTATGCAGAGTCTTCTTGCTTTGCTTCCAGTCTGACAAAGGCGAGGGGGCGGGCACTAGATAGGTCCTCTGTTCCTCTACACACTCATGAACACACATACAAAAACACAAACGTTACCTATGCTCAGCTCGACTCTGGTCGGAATTCAGCTCCCCACGGCCTCCTCTCCTAGCTCCTACTCGTGCATGAGCAAAGACCAAGAAGCAGAGCACTTCCTGGTTCTTGCAGGTGCCAGAGCAGTGATGATACAGCTTCCAGCTCTGCTCTGCTTTGTTTGTATGTGTGGGGAGATGCAGGAGTGCCCCCTCACACATGCAAACATGCCGTACCCAAGCTTTCTTTCCCAGTCCTGCATTGCCCATTGAAATGCAAAACGCCCAAAGGACATTCATGGCTAAGGTATGAACTGCCAAAGGGAAACCGTGTTTCCCCTTAAAATTTCAAGGCAGCCCAGGAGCGCTGCCTCAGCAGCAATAACCAGCTGAGGTACTGCTCCTAGGCTGACGCGACTCGTCCATGATGGACGATTGGTGGGTTGACGCCCCCTTGTCCCTATTATGGACGAGACACCACTGGAAGCCACACAAAAAGACTCTACTTTAGCTTCTTTCTGACTGAATGGAAGAATCATTTCTAGGTATTGCGATTTGTGTAAGAAAGAAAAATAATACAAAAATAATAATTGAGAAAGGGGCTCTGGCATGCCAAGAAATTGCTCGCATGATGCTGGCCAGAGATGCCCCATTTGACATCACTTTTCAGTGTGTCTCGTTCTATGAAAAAGTTTGTGACACAAGTTGGGAAGGCACTTGTGGGAAGCCAATCATTCCCCTCATCATTGGCGGGCCAAAGATTCCTGCGCTTTTATAATGAATTGGCTAATGTGCACCTATCCCATCGCTCACCCCATGCTTACTCCACAATACTCAGCTAATGAGAGGTTAGTGTATTTTGTTCTTGTTGTACATTACCTATCAGTGTGCTGGGATCCAGGGGAACTTGATGGTGTCATGTGGACTGTTGGTGTTTGAATGATGATGTGTGAGGTGGACGTTAGTGACCCGAGCAGGTGTGTGGATGGGCCGGTGGTTTTCCCTGCGCTACGCTGAGTTGGAGTGCACAGTTGAGAACTAATAAACCCATGAACTTACCTGGTTTCCTGCCTGGTGTGTATCAGAAGAACCACCACTGAAACCACTTAACTAGCGACGAGAATTCCTTTGCCAGGACCAGGTGCTGCTGTGGGGGAGCAGCGGGCGGGAGGCAATGCCCTCCAAAGAGACCCATCCGCATTGCCACCATCCAAGACTGCAGGCTGGGCAGTGCAGCGGGAGCAATTGCTGAGAAAAGCTGAAGAAACGGCTCAGGACAGCGTTTGCTTTTGGCCTCGTAGGAACTGCAGGCTGGTTGGTGCAGAAGGATCTGACCACTTTCGAGATTACAGTATCAGAGAGAAGTGCTGTTCTGGCTTTGGGCCTTTGGTCTGGGTGGGGGCTGCCAACATCCTTCTCGGAGAGGAGCAAGAGAAGTGCTGTGCCAGGCGGCGCAGCACAGAGCCTGAGCCAGGCAGTCAGGAAAATTACACAGTGCCTGCTACGGAAAGGCAGGTGCCTGTGTCCGTGCAAGGAGGTGAGGAGGAGTGGTGATTTGCGCCCGGTCGGGTCAGGAGGGTCCTGTTCATGGGGAACAGGCGGTTCCGAGCGAGTGCTGCCAGGGAGGCCAGGAGAGCAGGAACAATGCCATTGGGCCACAAGAAGGTGTCTTCAGGGTGTGAACTTGGTCGGGAGGGCGATGTGTTCCCCTCCGCCATTGTGAGAAATGATGACCTCACCAACAGAGGGCGGAGCTGTGCTGCTATCTGGCCTGGAACGCAGCATTGTTGTGCAACATTGCGTTTTAGTGGCAAGCAGTGTAACTTCCATTAATGGAATGGAAGGAAACTTGCATGCAGAAGGGTCCTCGGTTTTCATTGCGGGCGACAAGGGAAGTATGGAATATTTTGCTCTGCGGTTTTGTGCTTCTGGTGACTGTGATCCAGTGAGGAAGGGGATAAAGAGGGAGCAGTCGCCTATGAGGGAATTGTGCTCCTGAGCCAGATCACAAGAGGAGTTGTTTATCACCTGATGGTCTGGTCAAGGAGAAAGTGTCCCATCTGTATGGTGGGTAAAACTGCAAGTGAGGAGTTTCGTGAAAGACTCAGCAGCTTGGTGGAAAATTTAAGAGCACTGGATCCGGACGTCTGGGCATTATGTGTTCTGTTGAAAGCCCTTGCAGTGTCAGAGAACTGAAAATTGAGTTGTTCAGTTGTCTGGGTGAGGCCTGTGATTTTTCTGTTGTCGTGTTGGTGTTGTGGCCTCTGGGTTAGTGTCTTTCGTGTGGTTGGACATGGGTTTATGTTGTCTAGGGCCTGGAAGTGTTGGATGAGTGTTCATGTTGTGGCCCCTGTTAGCTCACTATTGCTCTATAATATTGCCAAGTTTAGTTATGTCTTGCTATATTGTGTTGTGTTTTACAGTGTTGCCTTTCCTTAAATTGCATTTCCTTTCTAAGGGGAACTTGTACTTGTGGGTGTGGGGTGTTTATCGTGTGGGGCACTCCGTGTTTGTTTTCTTAATACGGGCAATGTACCTGTCTTTATCTGACAGTAACCGTGTTTTCCTTCCAGGGGGCAGACATTGGACATGTGGGTGCGGGGTATTTCCTACTTTTTAGGTTCGACATTTCCTTCCTACACGCCATTAATGGTACCTTGCAGGTTGGCTTTCAAAATGTTTTTTTTCTTGCATTCATGCTGTTGTGTTAGTATGGTCTCTATTTGTTGTGTTCAGTGGTGTGCATGGTGACGTAGAATTTGACTGTTGGTTACAGTCGGGGAGGTATTGTGAGTTGTTTTAGGCTTTTGGTTACAGCCAGGGTTGACTGTGGTTACAGTCGGAGGTTTGCCCTACGGGTGTTTCACCATTTTTGGTTACAGTGGTGGTGAGTGTGGTTGGTTTGCTCAGTGACGTGGGATGATGCGTCGAGGAGTTTTCACTGTTCGGTACCTGCTGTCGCCTGTGTCCGGTAGACAGCAATGGTTGTCTACATTTACAGTGGTTGATTAACGGTGTGTGCTGTGCAGGCGCCCCCGTTTTCCAAATTTGTTGTATTCCATAGTTGTTGTTTTATCGTGATAGGTGTTCTGCTCACGTGGCTGTTTTGTTGCCAGAATTGATCTGGTTGTCTGGTCAGAGGTTTTTCCATCTGCTGTTCATCTGTTCTCATCTGTTGTGGTTTTGCTGGTGTGTTCTTTGCCACGTTGGTGTCTCCTTTTGTCTGGTTCTAATTAATGAATGGGGGAGAGGTGTAGTAATGTGTGTATTGTGCTTATCCTGATGGTTTGTGTGTGATGAAGGAACTGGGGAAGAAGTGTAGTAATGTTCTTGTTGTACATTACCTATCAGTTTGCTGGGTGGTGTTGGAACTTGATGGTGTCATGTGGAATGTTGGTTTTTGAATGATGTGTGAGGTGGACAGTTAAAAGTGACCTGAGCTGGTGTGTGGATGGGCCAGTGTTTTCCCTGTGCTACACTAAGTGTTATAGTGTGCAGTTGAGCACTAATAAACCCATTAACTTACCTGGGTGGTGTGTAACAGAAGAACCCCCACCGAGACCACTTCACTTGTCTCGACGGGCATCTAGCGAAATCTGAAGTGAAGGCGTGGTCATTATGTCTGTCATCCTCTTCCCCTCTGCATCAAGTGCATTACGGGAAGTGTATTAGGGGGGATATGTCAACCGAGCGAGGTAGAGTGAATTCTAGGACAAGTTGGTCTGTGACTTGTGATCTGTCTCTGTGGACTGCAGAGGTTTGAATGTGTCATGAGTGGAAAGTCGTGCTAATTTCTTGCATGAAGCAGTTATCATTAATCTGCATCGTTCGGCATGCTTAGCATAAAACATACATTTCACTCATTGCAGTTAATTGATTTAATGCAAAATGTGAAACCAGAATATGTACTTTTCATCACTACAAAACCTCAATGCACTCTGCTGGTCTAATGGCAGAGCTTTAACTTGAATCTGCTCTTTTAGCACTTGTAGCATTACATCCACCACACTGTTTGTAGTCTACAGGAAGAACCTTTACATACTATTTTAACCATCAGCAGGCACGTGCAGTTAGGGAAAAGGACGGCCTCCAGCTTTCTCTCCCTGTAGCCCACAAGCAAGACTTTTCACTTGATTGGATAAAGAACTGGAGTACTGGTTATGAAAATAAGTCACTGAAAAGAGATTTGCAGGAAATGTGCGAGATTTCTGAGAAAAATCAGAGAGATTGACTGGTAACATGTGGGAATTAAACATCAGTGACGCTTTCTGGACAAATTAAAGGAAGTTGTCCTTCACGCCCCGTAAGATAAACACCTCAAACTCTCTGAACCTAATTCACTTTCAGCACGGTTACATGTGCCTCACAAACTGTAAATGTTAACTATTCTTTGTGTCATCTGGTCATGGTTCAGAGCCCATCCCACAGTGGTGAGGGGACTCTGTGACCCGGAAAAGATGGCTTACTAAAGCCTTCGGGCCAGAGCCACAAGCTACCTGGAGACATCCCACGTTGGGAGTCCGAGTGCCCCTCCTAGTTAATGCACTTTTGTTAGGTTAAATCTAGCCCCCCCCACCCCATTGATCGTGATCTACGTAGCAAAGCTCTAAAAACATACTTCGAAACGAAGTGGACTACATTGACAGCCGCAGATTGTTTGCATAATTCAACAGCCATTGCAGTAGATCAACAGCCCTCTGGTGCCATGCTCATCCCCGGTGCATGCCGGCTTCAACGGGCTTCAGCAGGTGTCCAGCCTGTGAGGGGCTCTTCCCAACTTCAGAGCCCCACGCTCTTTGTCTCCGCTGCTTTGGCCCCAACCACGGATGGGAGGGTTGCACCACATGCGATGCACTGTCTTTATGTGCTCTGACGAACAGACTAGCTAGATGGAGGGAGCTCTCCTCGAGAAGTCACCGCCAGAGGAGCACTGCTCGGAGGCAGGCAGGACAGTCCCCTGTGCAAATAAAGCACATGGGTGGGAATGTGCTGCCTGCCACTCAGGCGAGAGGGCGGCACACCCACAGACCATTATAGCAGGCAGTCACTATGGAGGATCCTCTAGGGGTGTTTGATGGGTTGAAGTTATTATTTGCTGAAGCTGGCCCTGTAGAGCTAGTGTGTGCAAGCATCATGTCATGATACACAGGCTTTGCTCCAGTTGGACCTAAAGCTGGTTAGTTAACTGTCAAGTAACTGCAACCATCCCATTTTACTAATGCGCAAAAACGATTTTCGGCTTGCTTATTGCTACTTACCAGCTCATAGTAGGAGTGTGCACACCTGCTCATCTGCACACAAAACATGTATTGATCAGATGTTAAATGTAGCTCCTGCGTATCGGGCCTCTTCTGATCTACTGCTCGGGAATTAGGAGCTTGTGTATAGCGTGACGCAAATTTGTCTTCTGCATGTTAATTGCTCCGAGCAATTCCGATCCCGACACGCACACACAAACATGTACACGGGCTCTCGCACGTTTATGAGGTTGTTTTCAAGATCCACACTTTTGACTATCTTTCTGGACCCATCGCCTACTGTACAAGAAAGCATAGTCATGTATTCAAATTATCAGTTGTGCGTGGGAGGTTTGATAAGATTTCCTTTGTATGATTATTGAATCTCCGAATTCCACGGACGTACAATTTTTGATGGTATGCCAGTGATGGGATAATATAGTGCAGAGCGGTAATTGCGCATATCTTTATCTAATCTTATGGTCAAATGTTGGCAGAACCAGGATAGCCTTTTTAATCATTCAGCAGTCTGTAAATTGACTACTGATTGAGGTGGTAATAATCACAGTGCTTAGAAGTTGGAGCAAACCACATGAAGCGCTACATAAAAAAAGTTACATACCCATCTAGATTACTACCACATTTCCAATCGAATGAACGTTACTGTTTCTTACACCCTGTTTCTACATTCTGGCTAGCATGCCAAGACATGTGACTAGGGCAGCCCATCCAGAGGCGATGTTCTTAAGACCAGGCTTTAGGTCTAGTTACAAGTGGCGGGGCCTTTCTGAGAACCATTGCAGGAGGGGTTCCACTATAACTTCTCACACTGCAATTTACTCCTAGATTACCTGCTGTCATTTGCTCCCAGGTGTCTGTTACTCTGACCCATTCTGTTTTTTTCCCCTCTTTTCCTACTGTAATCTTGCTCCTAATATCCCATTGCGTTTTCCCACTGTGATAATGCTCCTAGTTGGCTCATTGGCACTTTCCACCTCTGTGATTTGCAACCGTTGGTCCCTACTGGGATTTTTCCAATGGAGCATTTCCACTCCACTGTTGCCTGATCCAGAACATATTCCTGTGTTTCCCTACTGTGATTCAGGACTCATCGCTGCAGGTATACAAGTTTCCTGCACGGCTTCGTCAGCGTTCAGAGCGGACGCTGCCATTTCCAGCCCAGACCAAGATTTCTAATCACAGAAGATCTGTAACTTTGAGACAATCTGGTCTACAGACACCCACTGTAAGAGGTGTTTTCACCGCCACCAACCTAGAAGCCATTACTTACCATTTTGAGGTACATTCTTGTTCCTTCACGGCTCATTCATTGCCATTCAGACATCTAAACTCATGATGGATTCTCTGGCTTACCCTTGCACAGGATAAATCTTGGATAGCGATCCCGGCACTACCATTTGTTTCATCACACGTCCTGATGAAGGCCTGCCCACCAAGCTGCACTTCACAGCTCCTTTAGGCTGAAACACATTGACGTTAAATACTACCCAAACAGTGCACAATTTTATCATTGTTATTGTTCTTTGTGACCCTTTGTATATATGTTCATGAAATTGAGTTTATGTTCTTCCCTGTGACTGCACAAGTGTTATGATTGACCAAGAGTAGCATTTTGCTGTTGCTGTTCTTTTGCATTAAGATCCAGTTCTGTCTACTGGATCATACTTATTTGTATTGTATTTTCAAACATCCCTGTGTGCTCTATCCCTATTAGTCTTATCTAGATGCCATTAAAACACATTTGTGTGAAGAAAAATGTTTTTCCAGTGACTGTGTTATATATTTAGAATGTTGGAGCGGCGTGACCTCTCACCCTGACTGTCCATGATAACAATATTTCCCCCTTTATCAGCTTCCTTTATTACAATGGATAAATTTGATGCTACATCTTGTAGAGCGTTGTGTTCATCTAGTGAAAGGTTATGTGTCATTCTTCTTTGTTTATTCCTTTTCTTAAGTTTGTAGAAGTCTTCTGTAACAGCTTTATAAAAAGTGTCAATCACATTATCTGGTGGTAATTGTGGCACAAATTTTGATACAGGTTTTAGTTCTTTATTTGGCAAGGTGTCAGTTTGGATATTCAGTTCACGAAGTACTTGTGGCCGCTGGGTTTGGGCAGATTGCAATGCGTACCTTGGTACCAACATAGAAGGGCTAGCACAAGACCAGCTAGCAGCTCCAGTGAACAGAGAAAACTGTACACACAGCTTGCAGGTGGTAGTAATGCTTCACTGACACATGCATGATGCACCTCTGAAAGTCTGCAATCCTTTCCAACTATTCCACTGCTTGCTTCAAAGGAATATATATTGTATGTCTGCATTAACATATGCTCTACACAACAAGCCCCATCTAAAACATACCTTTTGTATTCCACTTCATCTCCATCTCATGTCTGTTCCCATTTACTATTAATAGCTTGGGGTTTTGTGTCTTGCCACATAAATCCAAACCACACAAGCATAATCACTTTAAAAGTTCATTAATCCCCCTCTGTACTTCCATGCTTCCAAAGTGTCATCTGCTCACAGTCACAGTGCATTCTCCATGTGTATCTTTTCACAGCTCCCACCAGATGGTCAGGCTTTGCCTTCATGGCCTTTTCTGTCACCCGGCTGTGTGCCTGGCACCAAAGTAAAATGCACCTAGAACATAGTTTCTAGCCAACCTGCAGATCCATTGTGTATTTTACTGTGGCCCCACTCACTGTTCTTTGAGGTGGACATCTTACACATCAGGAATAGATGAGTGGCCAGAGACTCTCACTATCTTTAATGAGGGGACTTGGAACCCCAACCAGGTCTAATTCAATGCAGTTGTTACTGTACCTGCACATCTGCATCTCTGACCCAAAATCAAAATCCCAAGTAGCCACCGGTTGATAACTCAGCATTTAAGAAAACAAAAACAGAAGACCAATAAAAAGCATTTCCGAGTTGCCTATGCATTTCCATGATGGCTGCTTGCTCAATGGGTAAAAAAAAAACATTTGTTCAGTTAAAATGCAGATTTAAACTAATCCTATTCAATAGCAAGCTGTATGAATCTCTATGAATCACTAACATCAGGATCATATATTGCAGGTTCTTTTGCAATGTTCCTCTACAAAAGTTTACAGAGATCTTACATTCTCCTTTGTCTAGTGTTCTGTTAAGCAGTCCTGGCTTTTAAGCTTGCGTCACTTCGCATTCTGGTACTTGTAGGCCAGCCTTTATATAAAGCAAAATAACAGAAGGAGTTTCCAGAATAAAACAAAATAGCGAAGAGAAAACCTGTTATAATACCAATCAACTAAATGTATCTGAAGGGGCAGAGTACAACCTCTTAACAGAGGTGTACCTGCCTACGTCCATGTATTTTAAATGGGCTTGCAGTGCCATTCTCAGACTTTTCGTTCTATGGCATAACTTTGTGTGGTTTTGTGCATTCCATAGTCTAATTAGTCAGGTACTTATTCTTTAGGATGTGCCCTGTGATTATGATGATATATGTAGCATTATCGTATTACAACATGCATCTGTTCCTGGCCAAGAAGTGCGTTGTTCTGTAGGCTTGGGGCATCCTGCTCAGATGCAGCATGAAGAGGCAGAAAGCTAGCAGGTAAGAAAGACTTGGCTGTATTGTACACATGTCACAAGTACCAGTTACTTTTCAGGTTACATATAATCGGGAGCACATCCGCCAGCCATCCTCTGGCTTACGAGCTCGGGGTCGTAACTGGCAATTTCAGAACACTCATGCATCATCACCCATCCACCGTTCACTGAGGCGTCATTCATTTAATCAACTACATTCTCACAGCATGCAATCATGACCTGCAGGACACCAGCGCTAGGAGATCGCATTCATGCACTTGACTCCCAACAAGACAAAATAAACCACATTCCCTTTATATTCATCAACACTGCAAGACACAGCAAAGCGCTTGCTGGACACCAAGCACAGCCATGAGGAATGAGGTCCCCTCTATCTGGTACTTTATTGGATACAAAGGTGCGACCCACTGCTGCATGATATTGTTTTGTTTCTAACATTTTCCTATAGTTTTAACTTTATGCACCTATTAGATGTTGTACTTTTTACACTCTTATTAAGCAGAAAACTCATTTTTACTCTCTAGAAATTGCATTTACGCTCTAATTATAAAAATAGAGTAAAATACTCTCACCTCGAAATCTTATCTGGAGCACTGCAAGTACCACCTTCGCTTTTCTTGTACTCTCTGAATCTTTTTAAGTATTGGGCAGGAGTCTTTTCAACCTTTAAGATAAGAGTTTGCTTCAACGTTGCAAAATCTGCTCTCACCTTTTAACGTTTCCATAATGGCACTGGAGCCAGAATGAGGCAGTCTGCTAAGTAACCAGGCAATTTTATCAACATTGTCAACTTGTTGAACCTGACATGCACACTCAAATATATTCAGCCAGTCCATAATGTCATTCCTTACCTCATGCACACTGAGAAGATCCTTAGGAAACCTTGGATGCAAGGAGGACTCAGACCCATGTCCAGGACCCTTGGATCCATTGGCAACCTGAAGCTTGGCCAGTTCCAACTGGTGATCCCTGTCTTTCTGTTTTTCTGCCTGCTCTATCTTCAGTTTGGTAATGTTAAATTCAAGCTCCCCTCTCTCAGCACACATATTTCTCAATGTTCAGATTTAGAAGCATTTAAATTTAACAAGGTACTTGTTTCCATATAGATGGATAAGACTGTGGCCTTTTTCAGTTATACTACAACAATTCACTGTGTGTCCTGGTAGGAATAACTCGAAATGCCTTCACTAGTATGCAACACTGGATACCTTCAGTCCTATCCCACTGCTGCCACCAATTTGTTAAGGATTTCTGAACTCTGACCTGGAGGGGCAGAGGTTCAGAAGGCCAACCTAGTTTATTGGAACAGGGTAACCGCTGGACAAGCCAGACCAATCAGGGTAGCTATGGCAAGCACTCAAGACTCAGTCTCGGGAGGGGTGAGGGTGACTGAAGGACCTCAATGAGCACACAGAGCTAGGATACTTACAAATTACTCCTGACAGGTGTTATATTAAAAATAGACATTTATTACAAGGCCTTTGTAACATAGACCATAGCAAAAGAATCACAGTAACACTAAGTAAACCAATACATCACACTCAATACAATATATATACAAGACCATTCGGGTCTAAAGGGTTAAAGGCAGGAAATGTTGACAACCTAGAGGGGAATGAAACAGGCAGTACAGATGGTCTTTAGGCCCAGTTCAGCATCACTAATACACCTAACTAAGAGGCAGTCCATCCAAGCCCTACAAGGAGAGGAGCTTTGTGCTCAATAGTGCATGCACGCGCTTGTTGTGCCAATGGGCGGAATAGGGTCTCTTCAGGGGTCTCTAGCAGCTCAGGAAGGTGGATGAGGCGATGCAGAACAAGTTCCCACTATTCAAGAAGGACCTCCACTTGAGGGCAGAGGCTGTTTGAGAGTGCAGGATGGAGTCACTATTTCGCAATAGCTGTGGAAAGGAGAGGTGCCCCCAAGGGTCACTCGTGAATAAAAATGGGCTCTTACGCTAGGGAACACGGGTTGGGGTAAGGAGTAAGGTGAGTGCTCTTGGGGTAAGGAGCACTCACCGGTCCCCAATGCAAGCAGACCCAAACTTCACTAGTTCAGTCCACTTCGCTGGCAGGTTCGAATGCGGGAAAAAGGACGTCTCGGCACCTTTCAGTTCCTAAGATACAGCAATGATTCCCAAACGGGACAGTGGCAATTTCTCTGCTCCGGGTGGAGGAATCGGCCCCGTTTCACTGCAGCAAGCTTCGGGGGCAAGAGGGTCACAAACGCAGCGAACTTGCACAGGTCGTTGCCGTGACAGGGCAACACGGTAAACGCGCTTACTCCGATCCTGGCGCACTCATCTCACTTCAGACCTGGGCACGCCAAGTTTACGTAATTCAGTGTGAGGGTGCCGGGGACACAGAGCTAGCAGTATACCAAGTTTCGAGGGCCTCCTCCAGACGGCGGCGGAGACAGAGCAAAGAAACTGGGTAAACTGGTCAGTCCACTGGTTGGCCCAGGGACACTTCTGAGAAAACTTACTTGCAGGGTTTGATGAAGGTGCCGAGAGTAGTTGTTCCAACTATTCCAATGGGTCGAAGTGTCTTTGCAGACCTTCTAGGAGAGGGGTCCCACGGGACGACAGTGGGCTCAGGGTGCCAAACCTTCTAGCGGGTCACCAGCGGTTCCTTGACTCAGCTTCGTAGTTGCAGGATACTTGGATCCTATCCTTTGTTCGGCGAGAACTCAGGAGATCGACGTGGTAGGGGTGTTTTCAGCCTCCTCTTATCCAAAGTTCCCTTCGCGTCAAAACAGAGAGGACCCAATGGGAGATCTGCTCACAAACACACACTCCATACGTGGACCAATCACGGACCATGGTGGTCCCAGGCATTCATGGCAATCCAGACTCTAGCACCCAGGATGTGTATTGGAATCAGACATTCCAGCCCACATCCTGGAGTCGCACACACAAGGCATGCAGAAGCCTGCGAAAGCATTGGGATTTGCGGGAAAGTGCATGACCAAATAAGGAATGACCCGGGTCGACTCGACCTGGGGAAGGTGAAGGGGCAAGATGGCCAAAGGACAGGACAAAGAACCTTGTGGCATGGCCATTTTGGAGCCATGCAACCTATTTGTGCCAAACTCGGTTAACATGGCAGGAAAGGGTTAAAAATAATGTGAAAAGATAGCTGCCACCAATTCTGTCCATGACATATCTGCACAGTTCATAAAAAGTCCAGTGAGATTGTCTAGGGCCTTTGGAAAATGACTATAGACCAAGTGTGCTGTATGGTAAGATACATTGCACACTTGTTACATGTTGCTCAAAAGTTGCAACACGAGGAAAGGACCAAGGGAAACGGTCTCTCAGTATGGACTGTCTTAAGGGCATGTCAGTTTCCCCATAAAAAGTGAGCAAAAGCCCAGAGGAGTGCAGCTGAAGGCTGTGCTTCTCTGGCAAAGTCAGACAATGGTGGCTAAACAGGAGCAAAATGTTTGGGGGTTGACTCATGGAGGGAAAATTACATACAATTATGAAATCTTTCCTAACAGTAGGTATTCCATGGGAAACCAGCAGCAGTCTTTTAGGCAGACCCTTTCATGAAAATCTGCCTATTTTTAACCTCCAACTAGTAGGTGGAGACGAACATTCCAGTTGGCCCTAATATTGTATTAACTTTGTTTTTACTGTACAGAAGGAAACCACAGGTTCCTTCCTACAAAAGTGACATTCTTGTTAACAAAGGGCCATGGTACCGGTGTGTGAAGGTGAGTATCTGTGATGCACCCCTCTTACCATCTTACCCGCCTTTTAATGCATAATGTGGATTACAAAATATATAGTAATTGTAAAAGCCACCACTGTATATAATGTTTCCACCTTCACAGCGAAGGTGGAAATAGCTGATAAAATGTACACCTTTTTATGTTGCCACCGGCAGAGGTGGTATTTCTGAATTATCTCTGGGGTGATGAGCTCTAATATTGGGCAGATTTTCATAAATACCACTGGCATAGGTGGTCACCTTCTCTGGCAGTATTTCATTCAAAAATCCACCTCTGCTCTGAATGACCTGCTGAGTTTTGGAGTAGGCCAAAATTACTGAAAATAAATTACCGACCCCACCAAAAGACCTAAAACACATACCACAAAAAGTTTGAACTACCAAAAGTATGAACTTTTTGTTGTATGTGTTTTGGTGTGGGGTCGGTAAAAAAAAAGAAATGCAAACGCTGCGGCGGTGTCCCCCGCAACAACCCCCTCACTATTATACAGTATAGTGAGCGGGTGTTGTGGGGTACACTCCGCAGCTCCCCTGAGCAAAGAAAAAATACAGAAAAGAAGAAAAAAAGCTGGGGGCTGCAGGGGTGGCCCCCACAACACCCTGCTCACTGTACTATATAATATAGTGGGCGGGGCTTGCGGGGGACACCCCCGCACATCACCCGAGCAAAAGGTAAATAAAAAGAACAATACAAAATAAATAAAAGGACCCTCCGGCGCCGGTTCCCGATCACGGAAGTGAAAGGGAACAGGCGCTGCAGGACACAGCGCGTCTAAAGGTAAGTACGGGTGTGAGGGTGTGAGTGAGGGTGTGTGTGAGGGTGTTTGAATCTGTGTGATTTTCAATGGATGTCCGCATGGGAAATGTACGAACATGTTTGTGTTGCGTACATTTCCCATGCAGACATTTCCGTAGCGGACCATTACGCAACGGTAAAATCACACAGATCCCTGAGTTTTTTGGTCTACTAAGAATTCATTTCTGCATATTACCTCTTTCTGTTCCTGTTTTTCAACTGTGCCCAAACGTTAGTACCACAATGTTGTATATTGCCCTCCTTAAGTGAAGACAGGAGCCGTAATAGAATTGCACCAGTGGTTTATTTGTGCTGGAGTGCAATAACGAATTTAAGCTGCAACAACAATGGCCAACGGGCCTAACCTTGCTGAGGTTGAGGATCCCTCAGGATAAATGAATAAGAGGCTTTAAAGTCCCGTGCTCGGAGGAGCCGGGGAGACGCCTCTGCTTGCGTCTTGAGCTCGTCCCGTAATCCGCGCGTAGCGCGCGCGGGCGGAGCCGTGTTTGCTCGCGAGGTCTCGCGAGAGCGGGGCTCTCGCGATCGCTCTACACACCTCCCTTCTTCAATGCAGAACGAGTTCATTGTAATACATAGTCATTGTATCTCACCGGTCTTCTGTGTTCCCTTCGGGGTCTCTCACCAGTTCCAGGGCAAGGTCCCTGCTGCTCAGGTTCTGGGTTTAGATATGGTTCTTCTGGTTCTGTCTCGGTTTCTTCTCTTTCTCCGTCGTTTCCTTCGGGTTTTCGTTCGTCGTTTCCCCCATAGTCCTTTTCGGCTTCTACATGTGGTGTCTCTGGGGTTCTCGCCTTTTCTTGCCTCCGCTGGTATAATGCTACTCTTTCAAAGTTCCATGCGCGCCCGTCTTCTGTGCGGACATGATTGGTCCCTTTGTGAGTTACTTTTATGGGCTGACTATACCGGGATCCTGTGGTTTGATCTTTTCTTGGTAGTTTTATTTTCACCCAGTCCCCTTTTCCTATGTCGGGCGCTTGCTTTGTCCGCCTTCTTTCGTCGCTCCACGATTTCATGCGTGACTTGTTTTTCTCAATGCGCCATACTACTTCCGCCATGTTCACTGCTTCATCTTCCCTTACTTTCGACAGCCATGGTGGGATGAGCGTAGATGCAGCACTCCTCCCTCTCAACATTTTGAACGGGGATATTTGTGTAATTCCGTTTGGCGTGAGCCTGTGGGCCGCTATGGCTTCTTTGGTGGTTTTGAGTGGGTCCATGCCGGAAGCCGTGGCCAGTTGGATGGCGCCCTTTATGAATCTATTTGCCCTCTCGACGAGTCCATTGGCTTGGGGGTGATATAGGGCCGCTTTCTTTTGCTTAATGTGATTCCTTTTTAAAAATTCTTCCATGTCTTTGGAAACTAGTTGTACCCCATTGTCTGTGACGACCTCTTTGGGGAGGCCTTCCCTTTGAAAAATGTCTGTGAGTACTTCTATGACTGTCTCCGTAGTTATGTTTGGTACAAACTCTGCTTCAACCCACTTGGATAGATAGTCGACAAGTACTATGCCGTATCTGTGTTCTGTCGCCATCGCCTCCAGGGGCCCTATAAAGTCGATGCCTACTTTGGACCATACTGCTTCTGGTATCTCGGTGGGTATGAGGGGTGCCTGGCGAACCTTAAGTCTTTTGTCGTTATTCAGGCATTCGTGGCAGCGTTCTATCATAGCACGAATTTCTTGATCCATGGACGGCCACCAGTAGGCTTCTCTCACCCTGCGACGTGTCATCGTGTTCCCCAAATGTCCCGCATGGGCCCTACAGAGTATAGTGCGTCTCATTCCTGTTGGGGGGATGATTTGGTCTGTCTTTAAGATTATCCCCTCTGTTTCCGACAACTCATCTTGCACTTTCCAATATGGTCTCATTCCTTCGGGCAGCATTTTTTCATCGGGCCACCCTTCCCTGATACATCCGCGAATCTTTGCCATTGTGGGGTCTTTCCCATCTTCTTCTTCCCAATGTCTTTCGCTGAGTTCCAGGTACTCTGGTGCCGTTAGGTCTGTGATAGATGCAACTATGCATTCCCCATGTAGGAACGGGGTAGCCTCCTCTTTGCCCACCGGCAGCCTCGACATGCAGTCGGCTTGGGAGTTTTTCCAGCCTGAGATGTGCTGCATTTCAAATGTGTACTCCTGTAGTTTAGCTGCGATGCGGGCTAGTCTAGGCGTGGATGCCTTGGTGCCTCCTGGACTGAGCATGTGGATGAGCGGCTTGTGATCTGTCACCAGCTTAAACTTTGTTCCCCACACGTATGTTCGGAAATGTTCGACTGCCCATGCGCATGCGAGCATTTCTTTTTCAATGGTGGAATAGTTCTGTTCTGCCTCTGACAGTGCCTTTGAGGCAAAGGCCACTACATGTTCGGTGTCACCTCTCTTCTGCGTTAGCACTGCCCCCAGTCCGTACGCACTGGCGTCTGTTGTGATTACTGTTTCCCACTCTGGGTTAAAAGGTTGAAGACATGGGGCTTTCACTATGTGCTGTTTTATGGTTTCCGTCGCCCTCTTCTGGGGCTCTCGCCACGTGAATTCCGACCCTTTCTTGAGCAGATCTCAGAGAGGTGTGGTGATTTCTGAAAACCTGGGTATGAATTTTGCATAGTATTCAGCCAATCCTAAAAATGACCTCACCTCTTCTTTAGTGGTGGGTTCCGGAGCTTTGGTGATGGCCTGCAGGAGGTTCTGTTTGGGACTGATCCCTTTTTCCGATATCTTGTACCCTAAGTATTCGACTTCTTTCACCCCGAATGAACATTTTTCGTGGCGTAGGCGCACTCCTGCTTCTTGTAACTTGTTGAGAACTAATTTGAGAGTGGCATTGTGCGTCTGTTCATCTCTGGCATATACCAGGATGTCATCCTGGCAATATACCACGTTTTTAACTTTCCGTAGCAGGACATCCATCATGTGTTGGAAAGCAGATGCAGCTGACGACAGCCCGAAAGGCATTTTGGTGAATTGGTATGTACCAAAAGGAGTGATGAATGCCGTAAGGGGTTTTGATTCTTCGTGCAGCTGTATTTGGTGGTATGCATTTCTCATGTCCAGTTTAGAGAATATTTTGGCTTCTTTCATTAGTAAAATGAGTTCATTAATGCTCGGGAGCGAGTAGTTGTCGGTAATGACTTCTAGGTTTAAACTGCGCAGGTCTATGCACACCCTCAATTCTTTTGATTGAGGTTTCTTTATGAGCACGACTGGGCTCAGCCATTCGGATTCTTCAATTTCTTCTATTACCCCTTCCGTTTTCATTTTGTCCAGCTGTCGCTTTAGGGTGTCTCTTGCTGTGGCTGGTACTGGTCTCACCCGGTGTTTGACTGGGACCGCATTCCTTTTGAGCACAATTTTGTGAAGAAAATTTTTGATGTGCCCCGGCTCCTCCGAGAAAAGTGTTGGGTAATCGCTCTTGACAATTGACCCGTTCCTTGCACTGACAGACAGGACCTGATCTTCTGTACTGGGGTCTAGTTTGATTTTTAACTTGTCTTGGTCGTCCCAACCCAAAACCGCTGGACCTTCGTGACTGAAATAGACTCGGGTGGTGGTTTCTCTCCCTTTGAATTCGACTTTTCCATTGATGTAACCTAACAGTTCAACTGACGCCCCTCCAAACACAGTGGGCTTGTGTCGCGTGGTGAGAACTTGCACTTTCTCCTTTCCCACCATTTCTTTGTATGTGCGCAGGGGTAAAATGGTGAGATCTGACCCGGAGTCTGCCATGACTCTTGTCTCTTTTCCATCGATTTTGATTAGGCAATGGGGCTTCTCTCTCCTGGCCCGTGTGCTGTTCACCATAATGACTGTGGGTCTTCCTTCATCTTCTGAGGAGGATTCTCTTACCACCGTTCGATCTGTGGTGAGGCTGGTGACTTTCTTATTTCTCCATCGACACACTATGGAGAAGTGCCCGATGCGTTTGCAGATGGAGCACTCCTTGTCTCTGGCTGGGCACTCCCGGTCAAACGCCAAGTGCTTCGTGCTGGTGCACCTGTGGCACTTGAGTGGTTCTTTCTTGTTTCCTCTTGCCTCTCTCGTGTCAGCTGTCGACTTTTCTTTTTTTATGTGGAAGCCCACCGCTTGAATTTCGGCGGGACCCTGGGCCCCTGCATATTCCTTTCTTCTTCCCGCTGTTTCTTCTACCGCTCTGGCGATCTCGACGGCTTTCTCTAACTGTAGCTCCTTTTCGAGGATAAATTTATCTTGGACCTTTCGACTGTTAGTGTGTACGACCAACATATCGCATATGCGGTTCTCTGCATCGGTGCCGAAGTTACACAAGGCTGCTAATTCCCTCAATTTGGTGACATAGTCATCGACGGGTTCAGACTGTTCCTGTTTCCGAGTGTAAAACCGTATTCTGTGGAGCACTGTGTTCTCCTTACTGGCGAATCTCTTAATGATTCTCCTGACCGCCTCTTTGAACACATCATCATTGTCATCGTTTACAGGAATCGGGGTAAGGCCCTCGAATATTCTTTGCTCTTCCACTCCTAGGGCATTGAGTAACATGGCCCTGCGTCTTGCCGCCGAAAACCCTGCTCCGCCCATAGCCTCCACGTATGTCATAAACAGGGGCTGCCATTGTGGCCATGGAATAGCAGGCCTACCTGGCGTTTGCAGAAAGGGTGGCGGTGGCGTGGCTCCTTGCATGCTTCCGTGCGGGTTCTGGTGGTGATCCTCGTCGCCAATTTATGTTGTATATTGCCCTCCTTAAGTGAAGACAGGAGCCGTAACAGAATTTCACCAGTGGTTTATTTGTGCTGGAGTGCAATAACGAATTTAAGCTGCAACAACAATGGCCAACGGGCCTAACCTTGCTGAGGTTGAGGATCCCTCAGGATAAATGAATAAGAGGCTTTAAAGTCCCGTGCTCGGAGGAGCCGGGGAGACGCCTCTGCTTGCGTCTTGAGCTCGTCCCGTAATCCGCGCGTAGCGCGCGGGGGCGGAGCCGTGTTTGCTCGCGAGGTCTGGTGGTGATCCTCGTCGCCAATTTATGTTGTATATTGCCCTCCTTAAGTGAAGACAGGAGCCGTAACAGAATTTCACCAGTGGTTTATTTGTGCTGGAGTGCAATAACGAATTTAAGCTGCAACAACAATGGCCAACGGGCCTAACCTTGCTGAGGTTGAGGATCCCTCAGGATAAATGAATAAGAGGCTTTAAAGTCCCGTGCTCGGAGGAGCCGGGGAGACGCCTCTGCTTGCGTCTTGAGCTCGTCCCGTAATCCGCGCGTAGCGCGCGGGGAGGGAGCCGTGTTTGCTCGCGAGGTCTCGCGAGAGTGGGGCTCTCGCGATCGCTCTACACACAACCAATTCAACATCCATTTCCATAACCACAATCGTGATATTCATGGATGCTATAAAACTCTTTTTGGAATTAACTCACTGGTGATCACAACATTCAACAGACAACATTCACCAGACCATAGGAGAATACTTCTTACGGAATGAAACGGAGGGCAAACTCTAGATCAGGCTTTTAAACCATAGATTCCTTCGAAGGCTTTTTTTTAAAAAAAAAATTAAAAACTTTAATCATTTTCAATTTAAAAAAAAAAACACTGGGGAGTAAAAGCCCAGCCAGCCTGCTGGGCAATTGCTCCTTTGGCCCCCCATTCCCAGCCGGCCACTGTTTTCAGCATGGTTCGTGTTACAAGACTCCTCATAAATACATATAAAATGATGCAGTATTATGCATAGGAGCCAGGTGCATGACTCGATTTCTGTGCCTAATACAAGCAATCATTTGATGACTGGTAAGAATGCCTTGTAAGGAATCCCTGTGTCTTTGTCCTAGCTCCATTGGCTCTCGCTCATCTTGGTCTCTGTCTGATCATAGAAAATGTCTAGGAGGATGAGGGTTCTTCCATGTGAAAGACTGCCTCTGGGAGGATGGAAGAGGCACATCTTTGCAGCCGCCATGCTAGATATGCTCCAAAATTCGGGTGGCATTTTGGTGTTTCTCACTTTTGCCAAATGCCAACTTTACAGAACGGATTTTCACCAATTTGTTTACTTTTTACAGTTTTTTTGTCCATATTATGGGCAAGGTGTAGGAAGAGGTGTGTGGGTGCAGAACGGGTGGTTGTCGGGGGTCTCCCTCCCACCCACCACTTTCTGTAGTAAAAGCGAGAGACGCAGAATCGGCGAAAATATAATCGGCAAAGTTGCTGTTCAGCAAAAAAAAATCCGGCAAAGTCTAACAGATCCAGCATTTTTTTAACTTTTGCAATTGCCATGTTTTTATTAACAATAATGTGCCACATTTAATTGAGCATCAGTCACAAATGCGCAAGCAGTGCGTTTTGTTACACAAGTTCAGGTTTGGTCTTTCTGCCCTACAGCAAGCAATGTGTGTTGTCTGCACGATTCACTGAGCTCATTGAAGTTAGTTTTCATCAAAACCATTCAGCCTGCAGAGAAACGCTCTCCCTGGTGCCAGGATTCTGCGAAAACAGCGACCAAAATCTTAACACCTACTGGGGGAATGCTTGGCAGCTTTAAGTAATTCATTAATTAAACCGTTTTAAAAGTAATTTGGGAGCAAGACTGAATTTAATTTCATTTAGTCCTTGAAATACATTATAGGTGCCTATAAAATCATACGCCCATACAAGTATTAAAACAAGACTGTATATGACTAACAATAAAAAATGATTTCTTGCTGACCTAAAATGGCGCCGGATTCTTTTTTTTTTTTTTTTTTTTTATCTCATTACAATTATAGGCGGTTTTGCAGCCTCCTGCGATTGCTGCTTCTGCTAGCAGTTGGCAGAAAGCCTCCCCGGGAGCCGATCTGTCAAACAGCAGCCATTCTGCAGCCCTTGCCCTGGCGTGGGCAGGAGCTGTGCATAAGCAGCTCTGGGAAGGCGTTGAGGTGTGACATCTCTGGGACTTTCTAAGGCATTGCGATGTGATTATCCACATGCACAGGTGCCCGCTGCACATAATCATGTTGCGGGTGAGCCTCTTCCTGTTTCCAGTCATGGCGGTGTAGTATATTGAACAGTGCGTCTTTCTGTCCTATTGCACAAAGCTGCCCTCCTCATTGGGAGGCCATGTTTTCTCTGATTTCAGTTTTGAAAGGTGGTGTTGAGATCAGTAAAACCGTTTGAAAGGTACAGTTTAAGCCCGCCACAAGCTAGTCAAACATGTAGAGTTTTGTTGCAAACCCGATTTCATTAAAGTTGTTCGATTAGGGATAATTAACGGACTGATAGACAAGAATCAACACAGCCAATAATAGCTTTACTTAATGTCACGTGCAACCTGATACACATAGCTACTCTCGCTACTCGCAGCAGGCTGCATTCTGCTCCTTGCTCTTTGGAATGCCCTCAATGGAAAGCGGTATTTCGAAATAATTTTGAATGAATGAACTGAAATACCTTTCTCCTTGCTACTGAGATGTTTTGCAGTGTTGGGGTGGTCAGTGTTGGTGAAAATGAATGTTTCCGCACGTTTTTAATGTAATCCCGCCTCCGTTTTCAAAGTGTTTGAAGGAGGATTTCTAAACGAATCTACTTCCCAATCCCTCATGCATCCAGACGCTGGCAGAGGGCCTATGTCTGGGTGTCCCCTTTGCAGTAATCTCATTGGTATTGTGACAGGTTTTAATGCAGTTGCGCCTAATGCTTTTGAGGAGTCGCCAAATGCATTAGCTTGCCAGATCGCCATTTCGCTTGCCCTGTTCTCCATTTTTGGAGAAAATACGTGTGTGTTTCTAAGCCCATTCCCTACAGTTTGGGCTTGAAGACTGTCCGGGAGCTCTACAGTGCTACCTGTTAACATAACAATTTAACTGCAGGTCAGGTAATGTGCTTGGAGAGGGTTGGTTTATATAAAGATGATCCCCAGAGGAGCCCAGCAATCACTAAGAAGGGGCACAGTTTGTACAAAGGCTCAGGAATCCTTAAAATGTTTTCTCTCTATGCAGAATGACTGCTCAGGTAGCAGCCTCAGGACTGTGTCCAAAGCAGGGAACCTGCCCACTGAAAGTCACCCTAACCTGAAAATGTCTTCAGGGTCACCTTATCCTTACTCCCAGAAGTGGCTGTTTTGTGCTGATCATAGCTGAAGGGGACCTTCAGGGCTGCTTTTGGGGCACGCCGGTGCTTGATTTGCTTGAAAGATCCCATCACGGCCACTAAGAGCTGTAAGTTGGCATTAATGTGGCTTTGTGAGATGCATAGAACACAAACACAGCCTACTTTCCACCTAGAGCTTGAAAGAACACATTTACGTTATTAACTCAGCCCATCACACTCCCTTGACTTCGGTCAACAACAACATTCGCCTCTTTGTTTTGTACACCTCCCATTTTAACTTTCACAGCTGGTTTAGCATGGCAGATTGGGAGGGCAATGCTGCATCTGAAACACGCGCTCTGAAACACTGGTGTACGTACGAGCGCGATACAAATAAAATATATATCATATCATCACAGTTCTAGTCACATAAGACACACAGCACAGAAAGTGGTAATAGGTACCTCTGCTTGGCATAGCATAGGACACATAGCCTTGGCACTGTAAAACCATATTAGTGGTGACGGGTACAATAAGAAACCAAATATATTTACTCTTTTTAAAACTTTTTTTAAATTTAACAAAAACGAAAGCCTACAAACAGTAACAATAAAAACAAAGTTAAGGTACAAACACTTAATATATACCACTAAAATTACGACATTACACTACAAAGGGAACCATAAAAGTAGAACTATAAACACTCCCAGCATACCACTACAAAGTCCCATTAACACTCACTTTAAATATGCTATTGGTGAAGTCTACCTAATAATTAGGGTGAGTGTTAAGGTTAGATGTGTAGTGGTATGGATTGAGTGTTTCTAGATGTTTTGTTGTTGTATTTGTAGTGGGGTAGTATTTTTCAGTGGTGTGGAGTGAATGTTTATAGTTATACTTTTATGACTGCATTTGCAGCGTTATGTAGTAGTTGTAGTGGTATGTATTAGCTGTCTGTACCTTAACATTGCTATCTCTATTGTTTATAGAATAGTTTTTTTTATAGATAATTTCATTTTCTTTTTTGAGGAGCATGTTCTGTAGTGTATCATGTAGGTATTTTGTGTGTGAGTGTATTATGGTGTTGTGTGGGGCATAAAAGATATTGGTTTAAGACCATTTGGTTAAGTGTCTTGTGCAATGCATGTGTACATGTGAATTTCATATTTTTAACTTGCACGTATACTAACCGTGGGGTAAACATTTCAAGTTGCATGCTGCTAGACAGCCATAAGTCACTTGCCACACCAATTCTGTACATACCTACAGCACATCATTGCTTACTCGCCAAGCGTCAGTGTTCACCAGCAAATGAGACCTGCAATAACTTGCCTAATACTTGAAGTGACTGTAAAGGTTGGAGTAGTAATAGTGTTTGTATTTTAACGTTGTAATTCCCAGTTTTTGTAGCTATATTTTTGGTTAGATTAATGTTGACACTTTATATAAAATGTTTTTATATTTAATTTCAATGTTTTTAGTGGGATGTGCGGCATATAGCATAGAAATATGTTGTCTAAATGTATACCTTAGGAGTGTATCAGCCTATGAGCATATGCCATAAGAGACATTGTTTCCATCTTGTGTGTGTGGGTGTATATATATATATATATATATATTTCTGAGGCTTGTGGAATCTGCTTAGATCACATGCTGTGCATAGGCCGACATCTACTGGAAACTGCGGAGTATTACAGTTTGTTTTTCGAAACTCGAAAATGGGCGTCGACACAGGGCGTGCCAGTAATACTATCCCTAGTGTGACGTCCACTGTACCCAAGATCCCTCACGCATCTAGGATCCTCAGATTGTTTTTTTCCGCCATACTGGTCGGAAGCATTTTGCGGAGTCCCCTGGCCTTAGCCATAGTTTTGCTAAAATATTGATTAATTGACATCCTTCCCCATCCCAACGTCGAACTTCGACACTCGACGCCGGCTGGAGAAGAAATCGACCGTCGGCTGCTGCACGACGGATTTGGGCCTCGGAAGGCCTCTGGCCATGGCCCTGCAAGTAGGGAGAGTGGGGGGTTGGACATACTCTACACTCTTGGTATAGAGGTACACCTTATACATTTCCTACACTTAACAGCCCGCTGCCTCAAGGTGCGTATTGAGGGTACCCCTTTTCAATTCTGCCCCAAGTGCAATCGCAAATACCCTTGGGTCGACGGGCACGCCACGTGCAATCTCTGCTTGCCGAGGGACCACCCGAAGCGAACTGCAGAGTGTGTAGTAGGTTTAAACCTAACACACTTAAGGACCGTTCGACGAAGCATTGGGCCCACCACGCCAGGCAGGCGGCCATGGCAGCGGAGGACGCCTTCATCGATGGTAGCGACGCCGTGCTTTCGGACGGCGAGGGCATTACGGCGTCGAAAGACAGCCGAGCGCAGGTTCCCGACCTCGGAAGGTCGTCCGATAGGGCGGCTATGGGGAAGACCCCCGGCGACACAGGCACTTCACACACCACCCACACTAAACACACGAAGTCCAACCGAGACTTGACAACGTCGAGTGCTCGGAAAGAGGCACAAACAGAACGGTCCGAATCGGTGTCCTCTGGGCGTTCGAGATCGCCGCATGACTCCAGGCAATCAACCACTCTTGCCAAGAGTGCCTCGCTCCCTAGGCTAACAGAAGTTCGATCGTCGGAAGACGAAGACGACTTCCACCCCCAGGCCGCACTCCAGGAGTCGGAGCCCACAGTCAAGATCAGCGCAGCCCCACGTTCGAAGGACAGGGACTCTACCCTCGATCCTCGACACCAGGCGTCGAAAACTTCCGGAGCCACAAAGGGACAGGGAAAACACTTTTCCACTCACGGGGAGGGGGGAAAACAGCAGAAGAAGCAGCCTCTGCACTCTTCCACACCTGTGAAACACTCCACTCCTCCTAAACAGGCAGACAAAACCAGGTCTGCTGATATTCCAAAGACCAGCAAATCTACTCAAGATAAATCTCCAAAACTTTCTGAGAGTCATTCCCAGTTCCAAAAAATGGTCCAGTGATGACATAGATAGGGTCGTGTCAAGGATGTCTTCTTTGGCAGACTTTTACGATAAAAATCCAGACCATTTCCTTTCATATGATCCACAAGGGGCTACACTCTCAGGCTCTAATGATCCTATCCCCCCGAGTAAGAAGCCCTGTTTTGAGACACCGATGAGGTCTACAGACCCCTTCGAGGTACAACCATACTCACGGCCATACTCACTGTATCAAGGAGAGACTTCCTTTGGTGAGGACCAAGATTTTGGCATGGTAGAAGAGCAAACTGGGACGGGCTACTATGGGGACGATGAGGACCAAGAAGAGGAAGAGGAAGACCCTGAAACCTACAGAGTAGATTCCCCGGTAGAAAAGGAAGCCCCGGTTACCGACTCCTCTGTCGATAACCAACCCCTCCTGAACGAGGTTCTCGCACGTGCAGCAGAACATTTCCATATTGACACCCACGGTGTCCAGGAGGAGAGGGACTTCGCCGAGGAGTTAGTGGGAGAAAGGAGGCCTGTTGCCCAGACCATCCCTATCCTTAAGTCTATTCAGCGAAGAATAGACCCGTCCCTGGTGAACCCGAACCTCACCAGAGCAGTCAATCCCAGAGTTGAAAAACTTTTCAGGGCAGCCCAGTTTGACCCTCTCTATATAAGAGGACATCTGAAGCCAGACTCCCTAGTTGTCAATAACACTCGTAAGAGGGCTGGAACACCCTTGTCATCGTCCGAAGCTCCTCCAGACAAGGAGAGCAAAAACCTATATGGTTTTGGCAGGAAAGTAGCCTCAACGTCCGCCTATCAGGCAAGGATTGCAAACTCCACCACCCTGTTGGCCAGCTACAACTGCCATCAGCGGGAAGAAGTCGCGGCACTCATATCCTCTGCACCAGAACCCTTAAAGAGCCAGTTAGCTCGGATTTCTGCAGAGGGTAAAGCCGTGTCTGGTTGCATTTTAAAAGCAACTTTTGACGCCGCGGACAACGCAGGCAGATTGATAGCAGAAGGTACTGTTATCAAGAGACATGCGTGGTTTCGGCAGTCTGGTTTTAAGGCAGAAACCCAGGCATCATTGTTGGACAAACCGGTGGAAGCCGATCTGTTTGGTAAGGCGGTCGAGGACGCACTGAAGAATGCCAAGGACGAATACGAGACACTCAAGTCCCTTGGCGAGTTAACCAATAAACCCCCTAACCAGAGAGGGAATAGTAATTTTCGTCGCCCACACGGCCAAAATTCCCAGAGAGGATCTAACTATTCCCAGGGGCAGAGTACACAGTGGAACAACAGCCAACAGTCTACCCAGGGTTACGGCAGGGATAATAGGAGAGGGCGTGGTAAAGGCAGAGGCAGCCCCAGCAAAGGAGGCGGCACGCCTCCACCAAAGCAGTGACGCTCAGTTCAGGGTCCCTTCTAACGCAACCCCAGTAGGGGGACGCATTTCCAACTTCACCCAGGCTTGGGAAGGGATCACATCAGACAGATGGGTGCTGTCAACAGTATCCACAGGGTACTGTATAGAACTACTGCAGCGTCCCCGGAACCATCCTCCACGACAAAGAGTACACTCCTTAGAACATCAGAAGATTCTCCTCTAGGAGATGGACATTCTGCTAGCAAAGGACGCGATAGAACTCGTCCCGGGACACCAGGTAAACAAGGGTATTTATTCAACTTACTTCCTTGTGCCAAAAAAAGATTTGACAATGCGCCCAGTATTGGACTTACGGCCTGCCAACAAGTATGTCAAGCCCCAAAAGTTTTGTATGACTACGCTACAAGAGGTAATCCCCCTCCTAAAAAAGGGGATTACATGGCAGCCTTGGATATGAAAGATGCCTATTTTCATATTTCCATGTTCCCAGCGCACAGAAGGTACTTGCGCTTCAAGGTGGACAGTCGGCACTACCAATTCAAGGTACTGCCCTTCGGGATAGCTTCGGCACCAAGGGTATTCACCAAGGTACTGGCGGTGGCGGCTGCACACCTACGCAGGGAGGCAATCCTGGTGTACCCTTATCTGGACGACTGGCTCATAACGGGGGAAACCCCAGTAATTTGCAGGACAAACATTCAAAGGACTATCGACCTCCTCCACGAATTACGCTTCCCAATCAACGAGAAAAAGTCAAGCCTGGTGCCAAGCACCTCCAAACAGTTCCTGGGAGCAATCTTAGATACTCAAGAGGGGTTGACCTTTCCTTCAGAGGAAAGAATTCGGAATATACTACTGCAAATTCCGCAATATCAGTCCGGTCACCAAATAACGGTACGCAAAGCAATGCGTTTACTGGGCATGATGGCGTCCTGTATTTACCTGGTCCCCCACGCGCGCCTGCGCATGCGTCCCATGCAAGAATGGTTGGCGAAACAGTGGTCTCAGGCAAGTGGTCAGTGGGGCGATCTAGTGGTCGTTTCGCCAACACTAGTACAAAGCCTTCACTGGTGGACAAGAGAGAATCTTGCACAGGGAAAACCCTTTTACGATCCCGAAGTACAGGCAGTAGTCACTACCGATGCATGTCTGACGGGGTGGGGAGCTCACCATCTCCACCACACAGCTCAGGGTCTCTGGTCTCCCTCAGTGGCCAAGAACCACATCAACCTGCTAGAGCTTCTCGCAGTATTCAGAGCGCTTCATGCGTTCGAGCCCCACCTACTAAACCTGTCAGTGCAAATCCGGACAGACAGCACAACAGCCATGTTCTACCTGAACAAGCAAGGTGGGACTCGTTCGCCAAATCTGCCCAAGCTTGCCCAGAAAATCTGGATATGGGCACTCAGACGTAACATCTTCCTGTCATCACAACATGTTCCAGGGGAGCTCAATTCCCTAGCGGATGCTCTGAGCAGAGACGCCCTCCCAGAGGAACACGAATGGGTCCTACACAGAGAGGTTGTAGAAGATATCTTCTCTCAGTGGGGTTTCCCCACTATAGACTTATTCGCCACAAGCGAAAACAGATAATGCCCAGGATTTGCATCCAGGTTCCCCCAACCAGACTCACAGGGGAACGCCCTGTGGATGAACTGCTCAGGGATGTTTGCGTACGCTTTTCCACCAACTCCTTATCAGGAAGGTGGTGAACAAGATGAACAGAGAGTCGATGACGCTCATCCTAGTTACTCCCATGTGGGCAAGACAACCGTGGTTCCCACACATACGCAGGATGGTGGTGTGCGAGCCCATCAAACTTCCAGCCTGGTACAACCTACTGTCCCAGCACCAAGGTCAAACAGTGCATCAGCAACCCAACTCAATGAACCTGGCGGCTGGATCCTGAGGTCATAGAGTTTGGACCTCTCAATTTACCACAGAGGTGTATGGACATCCTAAAGGAATCTAGGAAACCAAACACCAAGGCACTGTTACTTTCACAAGTGGAAGAGATTTGTTATCTGATGCCAGAGTATACAAATCAACCCAGTTAATTGCACTCCTTCCACTATTGTTACATACATGCTCCATCTGCTAGATGTAGGATTGGTTTTTAGCTCACTGAAAGTACACCTGGCAGCCCTGTCGGCATACACCACTTCCCATAACAAGGTCTCGTGGTGGAAAGTACCAGTAGTTAAAGCCTTCATGGAAGGAGTAAAGAGACTTCACCCTCCTATTTCGAACCCACCACCAGGGTGGGACCTTAATGTGGTGCTATCTAAGCTCATGGGCCCCCCTTCCGAGCCCATGCATAAAAGCAGTCTCAAACACCTGACTTATAAAACGGCCTTCTTACTAGCTATTACTTCTATAATAAGGGTCAGTGAAATTCAGGCTCTGTCAGTGCAGGATCCCTTCTTTACTGTCCATAAAGACAAACTGGTTTTATGCACACACCCTAGGTTCTCACCTAAGTTTATATCTAAATTCCATGTAAACCAGTCCATCGAGCTTCCGACTTTCTTCCAGGACCCTCAAAGCTCGGCTGAGGTGAAACTACACACCCTAGATGTGCGTAGGGCGATCCTCTACTATGTAAATAAAACCAGACCGCTAAGAAAAACAGATCAACTGTTTGTCTCCGTAGCTACAGGCAGAGAGGGGGATCGCGTCTCTAAAGGTGCCATCTCGAAGTGGATTATTAACTGTATCCAGCTGTTACTCACTCTCTGAAAGAACTCTGCCTTTCACGCCAAGAGCCCACTCTACTAGAGGCATTGGGGCCACTCTGGCTTTCATTGCAAATGTACCCCTTGACACCATTTGCAAAGCAGCTACTTGGAGCTCTATTCACACTTTTACTCCGCATTACTGCATTGACACCCATTCCAAGGCAGATACACAAGTGGGACAAGCGGTTCTAAGACACTTATTTGCTCATGACCCTTCTCACATCCCACCTCCTTCTTCAGGTACTGCTCGCTAATCTATGCACAGCATGTGATCTAAGCAGATTCCACAAGCCTCAGAAGGGATACATTACTCACCATGATCGTATTTCTGATGCTTGTATCTGCTTAGATTCACACGCGACCCACCCTTCCTCCCCTCTGAGAGAAGGCGCATGGTTGCTTGTAGTCTTAGCTTTCTATCTATCTGCTTGGATTATCTGTACTCGCGCTACTCCTCATGCTACCTCATGTCAGAAAAAATACAATCTGAGGATCCTAGGTGCGTGAGGGATCTTGGGTACAGTGGACGCCACACTAGGGATAGTATTACTGGCACGCCCTGTGTCGACGCCCATTTTCGAGTTTCGAAAAACAAACTGTAATACTCGGCAGCTTCCACTAGATGTCGGCCTATGCACAGCACGTGAATCGAAGCAGATACAAACATCAGAAATACGATTACGGTGAGTAATGTATCATATATATATATATATATATATATATATATATATATATTTCTGAGGCTTGTGGAATCTGCTTAGATCACATGCTGTGCATAGGCCGACATCTAGTGGAAGCTGCGGAGTATTACAGTTTGTTTTTCGAAAGTCGAAAAAGGGCGTCGACACAGGGCGTGCCAGTAATACTATCCCTAGTGTGACGTCCACTGTACCCATGATCCCTCACGCGTCTAGGATCCCCAGATTGTTTTTTTCCGCCATTCTGGTCGGAAGCACTTCATCGGAGTTCCCTGGCTTTGCCATATTTACACTTAAAACTAATTCTAATTTGCCCCATTTTCTCACCCCTCGTCGACCAGCATCTCGACGCCGAACCAGGGAGGAGATCAACGTCGAAACCCGACGGATTGGGCCTTGAGGCTCCGCCTCGGCTCGGGCCTGGGCCGCTGGCCTCGGCCCTACAGTAGGGAGAGTAGGGGGTGGTACACTTCCACACTCGGTTAGAAACACCTTCTTACCTACACACACTTGCCCGCTGCCCACAGGCGCGTATGGAGGGTACGCCCTTTCAGTTTTGCCCCAAGTGTAATAAAAAATACCCTTGGGTAGATAAGCACGCTACGTGCAACCTTTGCCTGCCCAGAGACCACCCCGAGGCGGGTTGCAGGGCCTGTAGCAGGTTTAAGACAAAAACTCTTAAGGACCGCTCCACCAAGCGTTGGGCCCACCACGCCAAGCTAGCAGCTATGGAGGCGGAGGGTACCTTCAGCGACGGCAGCGACGCCGGACTTTCGGACGGCGAGGGCACCAAGGCGTCGAAAGACAGCCTAACGCACGTCCCCGGCCTCGGAAGGTCGTCCGTCCCGGCGACTATGGGGAAGTCCCCCGGCGACAAGAGCGTTACACATACACACACTAAACACAAAAAACCCACCCGAGATTCGACGTCGTCGAAACCTCGGAAAGAGGCACAAAAGGAGCGGTCCGAAAGGACGTCCTCTGGGCGGTCCCGGTCGAGGTCGCCGCACGACGTCAGGCAAGCCTCCACACTTGCACAGAGTGCCTCGCCCATTAACATCACGGAAGATCACTCGTCCGGAGACGAACATGACTTCCATCCCCAGCCCACACCCCAGGGAAAGGGTACATCTCTTGGGAGTGAGGAGGGCCCAGTTTCGAAGCCTAGTTCGAAACACAGGGATTCCACATCCGATCCTCGACGCCAGGCGTCGAAAGATAGGGGAAAGGGTAAACGCACTTCCACCCACGGGGAAGGGGGTAAGCAACAAAGGAAACAACCCTTGCAATCCCCCACAACAATAGAACTGACTTCCCCGTCCAAGTCTTCTCAGGGACAGTCCTTAGAGAGTTCCAGCAGGGTCACCCCAAGCTCTAAACTCTGGTCATGCGAGGACATTGACAGAGTAATGTCAAGGATGTCCTCCTTAGCAAATTTCTTCGAAAGACACCCTGACCAACTACTAGCTTTAAACCCTCCGGAATCTTCTCCCTCAGGTTCAAGGGACCCTATCCCTTCAAATAAAAGGCCCCGGGTCGAAACACCAGTAAAGGCTTCAGAACCCTTCGAGGTCCAACCCTATTCTTGCCTTTTCCCTACAGGCCAAGGAGACTCTTCCCTTTATAGAGGGCCAGGATTTTGAGACACCAGAAGATCTCGCAGTGTCAGACTATTACGGGGAGGACGAACACGAGGATGAGCCAGAAAATAGCCCAGATATTTTCAGAATGGACTCACCAGTCGAAAGGGAAGCCCCAGTGTCTGATTCCCCAATAGATAATCAGCTCCTCCTAAATGAACTGCTCTCTCGGGCAGCTAACCACTTCCACATAGACACACAAGGTGTCCAAGAAGAGAGGGACTTCGCGGAGGAACTAATAGGGGAAAGGAAGACAGTAGCCCAGACCATTCCCATCCTGAAATCTATTCAACGCAGAATAGCACCATCCCTTGTCAACCCAAACTTGACAAGACCTGTAAACCCGAGAGTAGAGAAGCTGTTTAAAGCAGCCCAGTCGGACCCTCTATATATTAGAGGCCAACTTAAGCCAGACTCTCTAGTCGTAACTAACACCCGCAAGAGAGCTGGAACCCCATTATCTTCCTCGGAGGCTCCCCCCGACAAGGAAAGTAAAAAACTCTATGGTTTTGGTAGAAAAGTAGCTTCCACGGCAGCCTACCAAACCAGAATCGCGAATTCCACCACACTATTGGCCAGCTACAACTGCCATCAGTGGGAAGAAGTGGCAGCACTAATAGATTCCGCTCCCGAACCCCTTAAAGGCCAGCTAGCTCGCATTTGTGCAGAGGGAAGAAACGTCTCAGGCTGCATTTTAAAAGCAACTTTAGACGCCGCAGACAATGCGGGTAGAATTATAGCAGAGGGGACTGTCATCAAAAGACATGCTTGGTTGAGGCAGTCGGGATTCAGAGCGGAAACACAAGCTGCACTCTTAGACAAACCAGTGGAAAGTGATCTCCTGTTTGGAAAGGCAGTCGAGGACGCACTAAAAAACGCTAAGGAGGAATTCGACACCCTCAAATCCCTTGGCCAGTTAACTACAAAACCACCTAACCAAAGAGGGAACGGCAATTTTCGTCGCCCCCGCGGCCAAAATTCCAATAGAGGTAATAGCTATTCCCACACCCAGGGTACACAGTGGAACACCAACTCACAACAGTCTACCCAGGGGTATGGTAGGGCTAGTAGAAGAGGACGTGGTAGAGGCAGAGGCAGCCCCAGTAAAGGAGGCGGCACGCCTCCACCGAAGCAGTGACGCTCATTTCAGGGTCCCTTCCCATGCAACCCCAGTAGGGGGACGAATATCCAGCTTCACCCAGGCATGGGAAGGGATAACATCCGACAGATGGGTGCTGTCGACAGTATCCAAGGGGTACTGTATAGAATTACTGCAACGTCCCCGAAACCACCCTCCAAGACAAAAAGTCCACTCTTTGGAACATCAAAAGATCCTCCTCGAGGAAGTCTACAATCTGCTCCTAAAGGACGCGATAGAACTCGTCCCAGGACACCAGGTAAACAAGGGTATCTATTCAACTTACTTCCTTGTGCCAAAGAAAGATTTAACAATGCGCCCAGTATTGGACTTACGGCCTGCCAACAAGTATGTCAAGCCCCAAAAATTCCGTATGACCACGCTACAAGAGGTAATCCCACTCCTAAAAAAGGGGGATTACATGGCAACCTTGGATATGAAAGATGCCTATTTTCATATTTCCATGCTCCCGGCGCACAGAAAATACTTGCGCTTCAAGGTGGACAGTCGCCACTACCAATTCAAGGTACTGCCCTTCGGGATAGCTTCAGCACCAAGGGTATTCACCAAGGTACTGGCGGTGGCAGCTGCACACCTACGCAGGGAGGCAATCCCAGTGTACCCTTATCTAGACGACTGGCTCATAACGGGGGAAACCCCAGGAATCTGCAGATCAAACATTCAGAGGACTATCGACCTCCTCCACGAATTAGGCTTCTCTATCAACGAGAAGAAGTCAAGTCTGGTGCCAAGCACCTCAAAACAGTTTCTAGGAGCGATCCTAGATACTCAGAGAGAATTGACCTTCCCTTCGGAAGAAAGAATTCGGAATATACTTCTGCAAATTCCGCATTATCAGTCAGGTCAACAGATAACAGTACGCAAAGCTATGCGGTTACTGGGCATGATGGCGTCATGCATTTACCTGGTCCCCCACGCGCGTCTGCGCATGCGTCCCATGCAGGAATGGTTGGCGAAACAGTGGTCTCAGGCAAGTGGTCAGTGGGACGATCTAGTGGTCGTTTCGCCAACACTCGTACAAAGCCTACACTGGTGGACAAGAGAGAATCTCGCAAAGGGGAAACCCTTTTACGATCCCGAAGTACAGGCAGTGGTTACTACAGACGCATGCCTGACTGGTTGGGGAGCTCACCATCTCCACCACACAGCGCAGGGTCTCTGGTCTCACTCAGTAGCCAAGAACCACATCAATCTGCTAGAGCTTCTGGCAGTATTCCGAGCGCTGCAGGCGTTCGAGCCCCATCTACTGAACTTGTCGGTGCAAATCAGGACGGACAGCACGACAGCCATGTTCTATCTGAACAAGCAAGGAGGGACTCGTTCGCCAAATCTGTCCAAGCTTGCCCAGAAAATATGGATATGGGCACTCAGACGGAACATCTTCCTGTCATCGCAACATGTTCCAGGGGAGCTCAATTCCCTAGCGGATGCTCTAAGCAGGGACCCCCTCCCAGAAGAACACGAATGGGTCCTTCACAGAGACGTAGTAGAAGATCTCTTCTCTCAGTGGGGTTTCCCCACTATAGACCTATTCGCCACAAGCGAAAACAAACAATGCCCAGGATTTGCATCCAGGTTCCCCCAAACGGACTCCCAGGGGAATGCCCTGTGGATGAACTGGTCAGGGAGGTTTGCGTACGCTTTTCCACCAACTCCTCTCATCAGGAAGGTGGTGTGCAAGATGAACAAGGAATCAATGACGCTCATCCTAGTTGCTCCCATGTGGGCGAGACAACCATGGTTTCCACACCTACGCAGGATGGCGGTGTGCGACCCCATCAGACTCCCAGCCTGGTACAACCTTCTGTCCCAGCAACAAGGTCAAACACTGCATCAGGAACCCAACTCTATGAACCTAGCAGCATGGCTCCTGAAGTCATAGAGTTTGGACATCTCAAATTACCACAGAGGTGTATGGACATTCTAAAAGAGACCAGGAAACCAAATACAAGACACTGTTACTTTGACAAGTAGAAAAGATTCGTTATCTGGTGCCAGAATAAACAAATCAACCCGGTTGATTGCACTCCTTCCAACGTTGTAACATACATGCTCCACCTGCTGGATGCAGGGTTGGTCTTTAACTCTCTAAAAGTACACCTGGCAGCCCTCTCGGCTTACACCACATCCCATAACAGGGTCTCGTGGTGGAAAGTACCAGTGGTTAAAGCCTTCATGGAAGGAGTAAAGGGACTTCACCCTCCTATTTCGAACCCACCGCCAGGATGGGACCTCAACGTGGTGCTAGCTAAGCTCATGGGGCCCCCCTTCGAACCCATGCATAAAAGTAGTCTCAAACACCTGACTTATAAAACGGCCTTCTTAGTAGCCATTACCTCCATAAGAAGGGTCAGTGAAATTCAGGCTCTGTCAGTGCAAGATCCTTTCTTTACTATCCACAAGGACAAACTGGTTTTACGCACACACCCTAGGTTTTCACCTAAATTCATATCCAAGTTCCATGTAAACCAGTCCATCGAGCTTCCGGCTTTCTTCCAAAACCCACAAAGCTCAGCTGAGGTGAAACTACACACCCTAGATGTGCGTAGGGCGGTCTTATACTATGTAAATAAAACCAGACCGCTAAGGAAAACAGATCAACTGTTTGTCTCCGTAGCTACAGGCAGAGAGGGGGATCGCGTCTCTAAGGGCGCTATCTCTAAGTGGATTATCAACTGTATACAGCTGTGTTACTCTCTTTCTGAAAAGACTCTGCCATTTACACCAAGGGCCCACTCTACTAGAGGCATTGGGGCCACTCTGGCTTTCATTGCAAATGTTCCCCTCGACACCATTTGCAAAGCAGCTACTTGGAGCTCTATTCACACTTTTACTCAGCATTACTGCATTGACACTCATTCCAAGACAGATACACAAGTGGGACAAGCGGTTCTAAGACACCTGTTTGCTCATGACCCTTCTCACATCCCACCTCCTTCTTCTGGTACTGCTCGCTAATCTATGCACAGCATGTGATCTAAGCAGATTCCACAAGCCTCAGAAGGGATACATTACTCACCGTAATCGTATTTCTGATGCTTGTATCTGCTTAGATTCACATGCGACCCACCCTTCCTCCCCTCCGAGAGAAGGCGCATGGTTGCTTGTAGTCTTACCTTTCTGTCTATCTGCTTGGTCTATCTGTACTCACGCTACTCCTCATGCTACCTCATGTCAGGAAAAACACAATCTGGGGATCCTAGACGCGTGAGGGATCATGGGTACAGTGGACGTCACACTAGGGATAGTATTACTGGCACGCCCTGTGTCGACGCCCTTTTTCGACTTTCGAAAAACAAACTGTAATACTCCGCAGCTTCCACTAGATGTCGGCCTATGCACAGCATGTGAATCTAAGCAGATACAAGCATCAGAAATACGATTACGGTGAGTAATGTATCCCATATGAAAATCCACATTCTAGTTAGTCCTGCCTTTGCTGTTACTTTCTATACATATAGTAGTGTGCGTATGTAAATTTCATGTAAATATCCAGTTTGTGTTATATATGTCAATTTAGTGCAGGTCTTCTAGCGCTTCATTATGTAGGCAACTGGATCGCAGAAGGATGTGTTGTAAGTGCTTGTGTCGTACGTATGTGGTATAAGTTGTGTGAGTGTTTAGTGTGTAAGTTCCCTCCATGTGTGTACGCCATTTAAGTGCCTATGAGTGATTGGCATCAAGTCATATGCAGTGCACTTGTCCTATACATCTCCCATACATCTGAAACCTCACATAAAAGTGAGGTTTCACTTCGCTGTGAGTTTTTATACATGTAGACAAATGTTATCGTTTGTACATCTAGGCAATTCACATCTCGCATATAAATGAAAAATGGCTTTTCAAAGTCAGCCCTGACTTTGGTTTGAGTTGTCATATGTATATTTTCGTTTGAAATTAAGATTGAGTCAGCTACCTGTATGGGCTAACCTTGGAGCTAGCTATAAGATACCCTGTGTGGCACGTACATGTAGGATCTGTAAGAGTAATGTACAATTGGAGACGGCACAACACTTGTTTACAGAATGTGCGGGCCTGGGCCCAGAGATAATTACAACTATTGGCAGCCTAGTGCATAGTTACGAGACTATCCAAACGATGCATTCTGGACCTATTGCCTGAACACGGATAAAGTGACAATGCATCTTGCTTTATTTAAGCTTTGGAGAATAATAAGTAAAATGCTGCCGAAACATGACAGTAATGAGTGAGCGGACAGTAATGAGTCAGCGTAATAACTCTACTTAAATGTCTATGGATAGAATGGTTTATACTCCCATTCTGACAATAAGTTTAAAGGTGTTTTAATTGTCTAGACATGGGACTAGCTTTTATAATTATTTATTGTTTTAAAGTTTTTGGTAATATGTATCTATATGTTTTAGACACGTTTCTAAAGTGTGCTCATGTTGATGTTAAACCAATATGGTGAATGTTTAACTCTTAACGCAAGGATAATGTCTTAAGTGAAAGTTATACGTTGGCATTGATTGTGAATTGCTTTATTTTAGTTGAATCTTAATTTTGTAAAAGTTTTATAACTAATTACAAATAAATATAAATTTGTATATTATCCTACATGTTTGAAATATACATCTCATTCACGTTTGGTTTGCACAGAAGATGTACATTGTTTCTGAATATAATGGTGTACGAGTCTGGCATGAGACTGTAAAACTAAAAAGTTGTGATATGTGCATGTCCTATAAACCACCTGCACATATGAAAAATCACATTAAAGTGAGGTTTGACTTTGTGTTTTTATATGTACATGAAGCATATAAGATTTGTACAGTGGGTGTGTATGTATGTATATAATGTGTGTGTGTGTATGTATGTATATATATATATATATATATATATATATATTTTCTGAGGTTTGTGGAATCTGCTTGGATCATATGCTGTGCATAGGCCGACATCTAGTGGAAGCTCCAGAGTATTACAGTTGTTGTTTTCGAAATTCAGAAAGGGATGTTGACTGGGTGTGCCAGTAATACTATCCCTAGTGTGACGCACACTGTACCCATGGTACTTCATGCTTCGAGGTCCCTCAGATTGTTTTTTTTCCGCCATCGTAGACGGACGCACAATAGCAGAGTTCCTCTTTCGGCATATCGACATTGATTATAATAATTGGAGCTATATGTCTCTTCCAATCCTTTATTCACTGACTATCGAGATTATCTTCGACTACAGTGAAGGAAGGCGATCGTCAAAGAAGATCCTTTCGATGAATCCGTTCGGGCCGGGAGGGCTAACCGGGCTTCGGCCCACGCAGCAGGGAGAGAGGGGGGAGGTAATTGAGAATGTATTTTCCCCTTTTCCTACTTTACATTCGCCTAGCTACCATTACATGTTATCATGAATAGGACCCCTTTTAAATTCTGCCCAAGTTTCTGTGGGTCGTCAAGCACCTGGTGTGCAATCTCTGCCTCCCACAAGATCACGTCAAGGAGAAGTGTCGAGCCTGTAGGCAATTCAAACTAAAGACGTTGAAGGACCGTAAAATGAAATGCTGGGCCCACCACAGACGTGGAGGGGACCTTCAGCGATGGTTGCGACGCCGCCATTTCGGACAGTGAGTGGGAGACTCTAGTTTCCCAAGTGCAAGCCCCTGACCCCAACAGACAGGCCAGCGGTCCTGTTATGGCGATGACCCCCGGCAGCACGGGTGCTCCCATAACACCTACCTCCACTAAACACACAACCCAGGGCCGAGACTCCACGCAGTTGTGGACTAAGGGCCCACACACAACATCTAGGGAGAGGTCCACAAGTTCACTGTCCCCTGTGCATTCGCGATCCCGATTGCCACATGACAGGCCCCAACTGTCGAAAGACGGCACAGACGTCAGTGCAGGCGGGACTAGCGCACTTAGAGGAAAAACACATCCCGAAAGGGCTTAGAAAGGAGAAAGAGTCTAAGAAGCGCTCTTCCAAGACACTTCATAAAGATGGATCACTCTCCCCACCCAAAGCCCAGCCTTGCAAGGTTTCCTAGCCTCACAAGGCTTCCCACACTCACAAGGATTCTCAACCCCAGGGGAAAGATTCCTTAACAGAGAAGGACTCCTTAGTAGGCACTGTAAACCCTCAGGCTTCCACACTAGGCCCTATGTCCATCCCAAGCTCAGCCCAATAGACATGTGAAGACATAGATAGGGTCATGAGGAGGATGACCTTTTATTGGCAATTTTTTTGAGAAAAACCCAGAAGCTTTCCAAAGCATCTAGAACACTCCTCCTACTACAGCTGCCTCCGGGACTCAAGCCATTGCAAATGCCCCTACTAGTCTACCCCCATCAAAAAAGTCTCATCCGGACACCCAAGATATTTCACCACAGGTTAATCCTCACTACGTAGATCTTTATGACACAGACTATTATGATGCTCATGCTGATGCTGTAGATGTTTATACAGCTCAACTCGACTCACCTATTGACAACCAGCCCCTTCTGAATGACACGCTCATTAAGGCGGCTGAACACTTTCAAATCAGAACACAGGAGACTCAACAGGACAAGGATTTTGTTGAGGATATCTTGGGGGATAAGAAATCAGTTACAGTTTATACTAATCCTACAATCTGTCCAGAGAAGGATCCGACCTTCTCTGGAAACACCAAATCAGTCGTGTGTGGTTATCCCATGCATAGAGAAGCTCTTCCGCCCAGCACTCGCAGACCCTCTCTATATCAGGGGACAGCTTAAACCTGACTCACTTGTGGTCACAACCACAAGAAAAAGAGTGGGTACTCCACTAGCTTCCTCTGAGGTACCACATGACAAGGAAAGCAAACACCTATGAACCATGGGCAGGAAAGTATCCTCTTCTGCAGCTTTTCAGCCTAGACTAGCTGACAATACAACTCTTTGCTAGCTATAATTGACACAAATGGGACGAGGTGTTCGCACTACTATCGTCAGCCCCGGAGCCATTAAAGACTCAATTGGCCCAGGTAGCAGCAGAGGGCAGAGATGTCTCGAGCTGTACCCTGAAGAACAATTTACACTCTGCTGACAATGGGGGAAGAATTATTGCAGAAGGCACTATTATTAAGTGCCATGCTTGGCTTCGCCATCGGGTTTTAAGCAGGAGACACAAGAAGCACTGCTAAATATGCCTACCGAGCCCAACGTCCTCTTTGGAAAGGCAGTCAAGGACACTCTAAAGTCTGCAAAGGACGAATACAATACTCTGAAGTCCTTGGGACAGCTTACAGAGAAACCTTCAGGCCAAAGAGGGAATAGTAATTTTCGTCGCTTCAGAGGATGAAATTGCCAAAGGGGTTCAGGGTATGGTCAAAACCAAGGGTTGTCCTTGGATATCAATCGGGGCCAATCCTCACAGGGTTACCCAAGAGGACAGCGCCGATCTTACGGCCGGGGGAGGTCCTCCACCTCTAGAGGTGGAGCAACACCTCCAAAACAGTGACATTCTGCTTCAGGTGCCCTCCCATGCCTCTCCAGTAGGAGGGCGCATTTCAAACTTCACCCAAGCATGGGAGGGGATCACCTCAGACAAATGGGTGATATCCAACGTGGCGGGCGTGTACTGTGTGGAACTAATCCAGCGACCTCGGGACCATCCCCGTGCCAGAAGGAAAAACTCGGAGGAAGAAAGCATCCGTCTCGAGGAAATCGCAGCGCTGCTCCAAAGGACGCCATAGTAGTCGTCCCAGCGAACCAGGTACACAAGGGTATTTTTTCAATTTACTTCCTTGTGCCAAAGAAAGATCTAACAATGCGCCCAGTATTAGACCTACGCCCTGCAAACAAATATGTCAAGCCACAAAAATTCTGCATGACTAGGCTACAAGAAGTAATCCCTCTGCTAAAACGGGGGGACTACATGGCAACTCTGGATATGAAAGATGCTTATTTTCATATTTCAATGTTCCCAGTGCGCAGAACGTTTTTTGCGATTCAAGATAGCAAACCAGTAATACCAATTCAAGGTACTACCCTTTGGCATAGCCTCTGCTCTAAGGGTATTCACAAAGGTACTGGCGGTGGTGGCAGTGCACCTGCGCATGGAGTCAATCCAAGTGTACCCTTACCTGGACGATTGGCTGATTATGGAGGAAAGCCCCCAAATTTGCAGGACGAAAATTCAAAGAACGATAAATCTTCTCTTTCAAGTGGACTTCTCAATAAACGTGAAATAATCCAGCCTAGTGCCAAGCACAACCAAACAGTTCCTAGGAGTTGTAATAGACACAAGGGAGCCCTTGGTCTTTGGCTCAGAGGAAAGAGTCCAAAATATGTTGCTGCAAATACCACATTTTCAGGCCGGTCGCCAGATAAGCGTGCACAAAGTTATGTGATTGCTAGGCATCACGGCATCTTGCATTCTCCTGGTGCCTCACTCACGCCTGCGCATGTGCCCCATGCAGGAGTGGTTGGCGAAACAGTGATCTCAGGCAAGAGGTCTGTGGGACAATCTAGTGGTCGTTTCGCCAACACTAGTACAAAACCTTCACTGGTGGACAAGGGAGAATCTTTTAAGGGGCAAAGCCTTCCACGACCCAGAAGTGCAAGCTATAGTGACGGACTCCTCGCTTCACGGGTGGGAGGCTCATCACCTTCATCACACAGCTCAGGGTCTGTGGACTCGTGCCACGGCACAGAACCACATCAACCTGTTAGAACTGCTGGCAGTATTCAAGGCCCTTCAGGCATTCGAGATACAGCCAACAAATCTGTCGGTACAAATCCTCACCGACAGAGCACGAGATACAGCCTCCAAATCTGTCCAAACTAACATAACAAATTTGGAAATGGGCACTCAAACGGAAGATATTACTATCCTCACAACACGTTCCAGGCGTATCAATACATTAGCAGATTCTCTAAACAGCGATCCCCTACCAGAGGAACACGAATGGCAACTAGACACAGAAGTCGTAGATCACCTCTTCTCTCAATGGGATTACCCCACGCTAGACTTGTTCGCTACAAGCCAAAACGAGCAGTGCCCAGACTTTGCTTCCAGGTTCCCACAACCAGGCTCCAAGGGGAACGACCTTTGGATGAACTGGTCGGGGAGGTTTGCCTAGGCTTTTCCTCCCACTCCTCTCATGAACAAGGTGTTGAACAAGATTCACAGGGAACAAGTAACGCGCATCCTAGTTGCTGCCATGTGGGCGAGGCAGCCATGGTTTCCACATCTGCGCAAACTGGCGATGTGTGATCCCATCAAACTCCCGTGACAGACATACCTACTCACTCAGCACGGGGGAACAACAGTGCACCCTCAACCTCGTTCTATGAACTTGGCAGCGAGGCTCCTGAAGTCATAGAGTTCGGACATCTTAACCTGCCACAGAGTTGTATGGACATCCTAAAGGAAGCAAGAAAACCGAACACTAGGCACTGTTATTTCGACAAGTGAAGGAGATTTGTAGTTTGGTGCCAGTCTTAACAAATAAACCCCATAGAATGTACTCCATCTCACAATCAAAATTATATGCTCCACTTGCTAGATTCGGGGTTAGTCTTCAACTGGCGGCTTTATCGGCTTACACCACCTCCCACAATAAAGTATTGTGGTGGAATGTACAGGTCATTAAAGCATTCATCCTAGGTTTTCCCCTAAGTTTATCTATACATTTCACATACACCAGTCCATTGAGCTACTGGCCTTCTTCCAGAACCCCACCAGCACTGCTGAGGTAAAACTCCACACACTAGATTTAAGGAGTGCGGTCCTTCACTATGTAAACAAGACCAGACAGCTGAGGAAAACAGATCAACTGTGTGTCTCTGTAGCACCAGGCAGAGAAGGAGACATTCTTTTTTAAGAATGCCATCTCCAGATGGATAGTCAGATGTATACAACTGGGCTATTCTCTATCAAACAAAACACTGCCTTTCACACCCAGAACTCACTCCACAAGAAGCACAGGAGCCACTCTGGCTTTCATTGATTGCAAATGTCCCCCTAGACAGCATTTGCAAAGCAGCTACATGGAGGTCAGTACACACCCTCACTCAGCACTACTGCATTGACACACATTCCAAGACAGATACACAGGTGGGACAAGCGGTTCTAAAATATCTGTTTGCTAATGAATATTCTCACAACCCACCACTTTCTCTTAACACTGCTCACTAATCTATGCACAGCATGGGATCTAAGCAGATTCCACAAGCCTCAGAAGGGATACATTACTCACCGTAAAAGTATTTCTGATGCTTGTATCTGCTTAGATTCAAATGAGACCCACCCTTCCTCCCCTGGAAAGAAAGTGCATGGATTTATTCCTGAGCTTGTCTGATACATATCTGCTTGGATATACCTGTACTCACGCTACACTTCCTGCTACCTCATGTCAGAAAAAAAACAATCTAAGGGACCTCGATGCATGAAGGACCATGGGTACACTGGACGTCACACTAGGGATAGCATTACTGGCACGCCCTGTCGACTCCCCTTTTTGAATTTCGAAAACAACCACTGTAATACTCCAAGGCTTCCACTAGATGTCGGCCTATGCACAGCATGTGAAACTAAGCAGATACAAGCATCAGAAATACAATTAAAGTGAGTAATGTATCATATATATATATATTTTACATCTCCTGAAAAATATCAGTCCTAATTTTGATGTGAGCTTTCATACGTACATTAGTGTAAATGTGTGAAGTGTACATCTCCCATGTACGTGTACCATTTCTATATAAGATGTACATTCATTCTGCTCATGTCGTCACCACCTCCTAAACATACATACACTTGCATTAAAGTGAGGTCAAACTTTGATCTGAGTTTTCAATACATATGAGGCTTGCAGGAGTTTTACATTTCATACATGTTTGCAATTCACATCTATACATATTGTGTGTGTATATCTGGTTTACATGTACAAAATGTACATTTTCTAGGAGTACTTGTATAGTTTGTATAAAAGATGCACATTTAATCTGTACATGTATAGATAAATGTTCAAATAAGAATCTCGAAAATCGCCATCTCCATTTTAAAGAGTCTTCTCAGTGGATCAATGTGTGATAAGATCTAGATGCATGCCAAACATCTTGGCTAATTTTGAGATTTTGGCTGAAAGTTGTTTCCCTCCTTATGGGAAAACGTATGTTCGTGCGATCAAAGTAACTTTAAAAATAAATATGATGTACTTTATAAAAATGTGTGAAATGTTCTATGTTTGCATACTTGAAATTTTACTGTGGATTTTGTTCAGACTTTTTCGTGTAAGGCTTCCAAAGTTATTTTAAAAGTTTTTTTTTTTTAAAAAACCCTGTAGACAAGCACACTAAACCTTAATAAAGCCATGTGCTCGTGCATTGTCATTCTATATTGTATTAGTAGTTATTTGTTTATAACGTGCCGAAAGCCTGCAGGCATCAGGGCGCACACAGGCACAGGGACTTTGTGACACAGGACAACAAAAAACATCAAATCAGGGGGGAGGATCCAAATCTAACACAATACCAGGACCTGGGTAAAACTTTATCAGAAAAAGTGCCCCTGAAAAAAGTCAGGAATAGGTTACTGAAAAATGTTTTTAACAGTTTTCGAAAAGGCTGCCAGATGCTTTTCTGGCCGAAGCTCAGAAGCTAATACGTTCCAGGCCTGCGCTAAGGTGGGAAATGAGCGCCTGCTGCCTCTCGCTCGTGTACTTCGGTGGATCGCCAGGTACCCACAGTTACTTGAGCGGAGGGATCTGGGGGGGCGGGGATCATACAGTTTTAATCGCTCTTTAAGGTACAAAGGTGCATTGCCATAGATACACCTGTGGGCCAAGGAGAGGACCTTGAAACGTATTCTCGCCTTGACCGCCAGCCAATAAAGGTTCTTCCTGGCGCCTGAGACAGAATCCTTTTTTGGAATATCGCAGACAATACGGACAGCTTTATTCTGAAGGGACTTGGAGTCTGTTTACACAGTTCTTGTTGGCTCCACTCAGAAGCGCATTACAGTATTCCAGAGTGGGCATGATAACGGCTCCAAAGTCGTGCAGTTTTTCAAAGATAGGAAAGGTTTGAAATGCCGTAACACTCTAAGATGGCATTGAGAGTTACTCAAAGTTCCATCCATGTGTGCTTCTGCACCGAGTGATGCTTCCAAGTGGACTTCCAAAGTCTTCAACTTGTTTACAATTTTAATGCAGTTCCCTTCAATCACCATGCTGGCATATTTAGGAGCAAGTTTGGCTCTAGTCTGTGAAGGACCGAAAGTTAGACCAGCTCCGTTTTTTTTTTTTTTAACTGTTTAAACACATGCAATGTTTTGACATCCATGCTTTTACTCGCCCGTAGGTATACTCCAGCTTAATGGAGTCTTTGTTGTAGTCCCCACTCAGCCCCATAAGGAGCTGAGTGTTGTCACTATAGTTTGTGATATATATTTATATATTATACACACCAGGCAGGGTACTTTTAAAAAAAAAAAAAGCTCTTGAAGGCAGCATTCCATAACTCTTGCCCCAGCTTACACAGTAGCCCAGGCTTTGGCAAAACCTATGAACTAGACTGCTTTGCTCATCTTTCTGGCAGTTGCAAGCCTCCTTTTTGTCTTGCAAATCCCCCTGTTCTCACTTTCTCTGCTGGTTTAGTATGGGACAGAGGTAAGGCAATGTCACATTGATGCACTTGTTATAGAGGGCACGTAGAGCAGCTGCACAGTTAGGGGTGAGTGTGAGTTACTTGTACTGCTTTTGTGCTTCTACGTGCTATACAATAGCACGCATACAGAACCAGCACAGTTCTGCGTGTTTGGTGTTGGTACTGCCTTGTGCTATTTTTCAGGACACTACCGTAGTTTCACAGCTGGGTGGTGATTGTGGGCTCTTAGTACTGTCTTGTTCCTTCTGGGTACTATACCAAATGGCAGGGCACATATAACAGCTGCCATGGGTCTCTGGCTGCTGTATCAGAAGGCACTGATATCCAAAACTTCCACTCCTTCCTTGAGCCTTAGTCAATCACGTGTATCTGTTTCACAGCCTCCCTTCATGCCAAGGCTTTGCAACCCATACTGATCTCTCTGGGGTCTGATCTGGTGCAAGGATAAACCCAGTCCAGATCACTCCTCTTTAACCGGGCACCTTGAGCACACTTCGGCCCACCATGCAACCATTCTCTTTGGGCCTCAACTGGTTTTACAAGCAACCTGCCAATCATCCTACCAGTTATTAACACAACACATAGCACATCATCTTCCTCAAGTGCTGACAGATGGACCTGCAGCAGACACACAAACATATCTTTTCCTGGATGCATGCCTGGCAAAAAGTTAACCCACACTCCTGATCCCTTTTCTTATCCCCACTTCTTTTCGCAGACTTTCTGGTCATCCCTGGAATATGCCTACTTGCAGGACAATCCAGTCACTGAGACCACTGTGGTGGTGACTTGGCACAGTGTACAAGCTTCATGACGTAACATATGCACAGTTACAGATTTGCATTCCAGTGTACTTGCATCAAACGCTGAGTGCTGCTTAATAGATGCACCCACATCGGCAATCTACAAGCCAGCCTATGCGAATGTTCGCTTTCAAATCTAGGGATGGGTGAAAATAGAGATTTTGCTACCGTTGAAAGGATTGGGAGAAAAATCAATGATTTCTGCCGTGAATTTTTTTTTTAACCCAGCATCAATGGCAGCTCAGAAATGTTAGCCAGGATTTTTGTTTTTTGGGATAAATTAAATAAAAATGACGAGCTAGAGGCTGGAATGGGTTGTACACTGTACTTAGCTGATGACATTTATGACAGTTGAACCATGAAAACAATTCCCACATTCTAATTGGCTGACATGCAATTTTGAGCAGAATCTGTCATTTTATTTCTGCAACATAATTTTTGTCCCGGCCTGTTGGTATCGTCCAGCATCATTTGCCAGGTACTGTCCTATACCAGATAGATAGCACTGTATGCCATTTAGGTTTCCGCCATCCTGGTACTATCACCGCACATCAACATCCCTCGATATGCGAGAACACGTACTCCTTCGTTTATTAGAGGACTCAATTTTCCAAGATGCACTGTATTTCACTTGGAGCATCTCTCAAAGGCCTGCCCTAAAGGAAACTCGGGCAAAAATCAAGCAATGACAAAGGTAAGTTTTGACCATTCCCTGTATGTCTATATTTTCTGTAAACCATCCCATTAAAATGAATAGCATGTACTGCTTCATCTTTCACTTTTTTTTAAAAAAGAGAAAACGTTAATTAATGCTTTCTTTTATTTCTGTGTGCTGAGATGCTGTATTTAAAAGTAATCAAGTAGCTGAAAACAGACATGACAACGAGTTGTTATTGCACCGGATAGCTGTCTTTAATCCATTCACATGTCTGAAAGATGCTTTTGCGGGCAGAGATGGCTGTTTGAAATCACTTTGATGTGACATGATTTTAGACAACACTGGAAATGAGCTGCTGGTGATGCTACACATGCTGCTGCGTACATGTATCCCTCCACAAATGCGCTGAGCCAAAACTGAAAACACACATTCAAAAGAACAGAAGGTGCTTTCATTTATTTACAAAGCCCAGGGTTTTAGGCTTGACAGAGGATCACAGGTCGAAAATCAGTATTGTTGGACTTTGCCCTTTGACATCTTGAACCCCATGACCATTAAACGTGCCCCTGCTGATCTCTCGATGGTCAGTTCTGACACTGGTGCACAAATCCGTTTCCATTCCTATGAGGAATACTGCCCTGTTTAACGGCGAAGCGGGTTCCCTCCCTAATCGCTGTTACCTTAGGAGCATAACAATTCAATTGGTTGCCGAGTACTTTCCAAATCGGTGTCGTCTTCTTTTCCAGGACGCGACATTTCTAAACGTGGAGACCACCAGTTGTGTCTGCAGTTTGCCAGCATTTCCCCTGATTATTTTGGGAGCAATAATATTGTTTATTTTGAAATCTGAGGACAAAGTTCATCTAAATTATGCACACAATTTGTTTGCAAGATTAAACAACCATTTATTTTGAACTGCAATGTGATACGATTATTTTGTGCCAGCGTTGTTGAATAAGAGGTTTGATAGAGGAGACCATTTTTTTTTTTACTAACCATACTTTCAACAAAACACATTTTCTTGGTGTTGTCTTTCATCTTGACTGATCTCATTGTCCCCATGTAGTGCCATTGCAGCGCTAGTAGGCAAATCAGCGCGACTAGATTTAGGAAGGTTAAAAGAGTAGACTGTTTGAATGAGGATCAGCATTATTTTGAATGGGATTTGAAGAAATGGGATGTTCAGTCATCTTTAACACCAATGACTGCTTTTTGTTTACTAACTTTGCCAGTGCAGTAAGATACAGTGGAAGTGATAGTCGTCACACGCATCAGAAAATGAAACCATGCCCACCAGTCGCAAAAGTAATACAGGAACAGTGGCCAGAAGCATCCCTGAAATGGAGCGCTTTGCCCTCTATGCGTATGCATCAGTGAGCAAAAAGCACCCCACCCCCTTCAATCCTCAGATCAAACCATGCCAAAAATGTGTGTGTTCAGCTTCTGCATAGCTGCAACATTCTTCCTTTGGCCTTTATGAAATTTAGCTCCCACCTAAACTGCTGAAATACCTTATACTTCAGTTTTCCTGCCCTATTTTGTATGTCTAGGCCATAGAATACACCTAGAAAAATATCCTCCTGCCACCATAATATTTCACGCAGTTTATGGAGGTCTTCCATCCTCTTGGTATGTTTGCAAGCGTGCCACCTTGTTTATCTCGGTGTGTACCTCAGGACTTTAGATCATGCATTGATACACTCTCGGACCTCCAGTGGCACCTTTGTCGGTGTCTTTCAGGCACCGTAGGAAGGCTGAAATCTGCATGGGGTTGTGTTATGGGCGTTCCATCTGCTCTGGCTTTTCCTGCCTCCATGCATTCTGTAATGGCTTCCATGTGTGGACTGCTGTGCGAGTGAGCTGTTCAGTGTTCTATGGATGCCAGTTGGAGAGAGTCTTTTGTAAAAGTGTTTGCCCTGGGAGGTTCCTTATGTCCTTGCATTTGGCTGGTCCCCTCTGCAGGGGCTGAATTGTGCTACAAAATGGTGGTTTCACAGCACTGCCAATGGTTAAAATTAATCGAAGCCCTTTTTACCAGCATATTCTCTGGTTATAACTCAGTTATTTCTCTGTGCTTCGAGGTCGCAATGCAGGGTCATTTTTCTGATACAGACCTAGAATGAGACTCATTTGGGTGTCCTGAAGGGCTCCTGAAGTGAACGGCGCTGAGCACAGGAGCCCACTCTTTCAAAATAGCTTCCTCGTTGGTGAAAAGCTGGGCGCTGGGAATTAATCCACCTGGACACTGCGTGGTGGTCCAGGGGTGGGCTAAACCTGAGGGTACAAAAGGATAGTGCTCCCCACTGACTCGCTTCACCTTTTTGTAGTCTGCGCTGCATATCTCTGCTGTGTTGAGGTGAGCGAATGCCTCGAAGCGCCTCTGTGTGCGTTGTGAAAAGACGCACATTACTGCCTTATGCAGAGATCCAGGCTTAGTTTGCTTTTGACGAAAAGCTTTGGGGATATTTAGCCGTAGAGGTAGGTGATCGTGAAAGATTGGCTGAGGGTGCACGTGGAGCACTGATTTGACTCTGAATACATCTAATAGTTGCCACATCTGGAAGTTCTCCAACTTGCAATTATAACAATCGCCTTTGGTGTGGAGCACGTGGGGCGTATTTGCTTTGTTTTCACTATTTGAGCCACAATACTTCATTAGTGGTAGACAATTGGGTGTAATGACTGTCCCGCCTTGTCCAGGTCTTGCCCACAATCAAGCTGCAGTTGATGATTTCACTCTGACTGACAAACTGCGCTGATATGCTGTAGGAACTACTTTCTTGTGGGTAGTTGGATGGTGTTACGTTCTGCTGCAGACTCTCTGCTGAACCTACATTCAAGTGGGGTCACTAACATGGTGCCTTTCTCCCCTGATGGGTGGTGGACCACTCCAGCGTGCCTGTTAAACCTAAATGGAATATGGCTTTCACCCACTTGGCAGGGGGTGGATATGGCCGGTAACTGCCTGCCGGGCCTTGGCGAGGGCTGTGGGCCGTTACCGGCCATGTTTACTCGCCCGCCAAGGGGGTGAAAGCCATTTTTATGAATGTTGGTGTTTTCTTTAGCCAGAGATTCACGCTGCTTGTGCAGCCGATCTCCCGAGGGGAAAAAAAATAAGATGGCCACTGCCATAGATAAAAGGGACCAAGTACCTTTCCATGTCTATGGCAGCAGTCGGGAGACTGGAGGAGCGCTAGCACCGGAGCACAATGCTCTGGTAGAGCAAGTAAGGGGGGAGGCAGTGAGGGGATGGGGAAGGGTATTGGATTGTTTTGGTGGTTTGAGTGCATGGGGAGGCAACAGCAAGCGGCTCCCTGTTGCCACCCCACATTTTAAAAAAAAGTTTAAAAAATGACGGCACTCAAGGAAAGGCCTTGGGTGGCTGAAAGCAGCAGGCGGAGCACGTCTATTCTCGCCCACTGTTCCAGCCACCTGGTTGGCTGATGGCCCTTCACCTGGTGCGCATGATGCACTGAGGGGGGCAGCTGCACCAGACAGAAGCTCGGGGGCCCACAATTCAACAGTTAGTTTGAAATCAACTACGAGTCTGGAACCAACTTCTGCAAACTCCCAGTATATGGAACTAATGACTGCAACAGCTTCACTACATACCTCCTTGGAGACCAAGGCAAGATCTCTGAAATATGGCCGATAGATTGAAACAAGCAGAGCATGATCTATTGCCACTCCCCACTGGTAGCTCCGCCCAGAGCTCTGGTCCTGTTTTCATCTGCTGGCAAGGCCCTTTTATTTGTTTTTTTCAATGGGAAGTGGAGCCTTGGCTGATGAATGCTGGTGTGGGGAGAGATAACTGAATGGGTGAAAATACTGGACAGAGAGGCACAGAAGAAGAAATGGTAATTTCTGTGTGTCACAGAAGAATTAATTCATGGGATCTTTGTGGTACCAGAGTAGGAGGCAAGTGGAATTGAATATATATTGTGCAGTGGAACGACGTGAGGCTGTCGCCAATGTTGGTGGGGGGGGGGGTTGGTTGAGAAACGGGCATATGTCCCCATGTCTCAGACAGATAATGAGCTGGTAACCCGAACTGAAGATTCTACCTTGGTCACTTGACCCGTGAACCATTATCCTGTTGTACTCAATGGTTTATTTGGCAAGGCTCCCCCTGAAACGGGTCCTATCCCATTCAGCCAAGTTTTCTCTTCCTCAAGCAGTCCCTCCAGAAACGCATGCATTAATCTATGCTTTATTTTTTTTATACACCACATATATAGAGCACAAAATTCAATAAAATGACTAAAAACAAGAATCATGGAATAACTCGTATGATGGAAATAAACAAAAGTCAACTCAAGGATCAACATGAGGAAACGCAAGATGTAAAAAGTTAAGCAGTTTCTTTAATAGAGTTATATTTTAGAAGAAGTGAAAGTTTATAACTGGTGGGTGGATTTTCTTAATATAAAAGATGAAAGCAGCAACTCTGATGCAAAGAAGCAATCTGGGCCTGTAAACATAAATGGAAAAGATGCATTAAATAAAAAGTTGCAATAGTGTTGCCCAACATATTTGAAGAGGAGGACAATAAATGAAAGGGAGAGACTAAATGGATGAAGAGCAGGAAAAAATACAATTTTTTTTTTAGTTTTAAGACAATGAAAACCATTTTGAGAGCTAGTGTCCAATATATAAGGAGATAGATAATTGCTGATGAATGAAAACCTTTAAATGATGGAAAGGAAAGAAAAATGCATTATCAGTATAAAATTGCACCTTTAAATCCATATACTGAAATCCGAATCTAAGGAGGAGTTTTGGAAAGTGAATTAGAGAGAATCCAAGCCCAAGCCCTGGGTAATTCCATAGAAAGGAGTGTAAGAATGTGAAGAGGAGCCCTTCCAAGAGACCACGAAGGAATGATTATACATTCAGGTAGAACATCTTTGCACAGCTGAACCAAAAATCGCCAAGGAGGATAGCCTAGAGATCAAAGTGGAGTGATTCACTGTCAAAGGTGGCCCAAAGTGCTAATAAAACCAGAATAGATGATAACCTGAGGTGATGCGCATGAAGTATGGCATTGGAAACTGATAAAGGAGCCGTCTTGGTGGAGTAACCTGGATGGAAACATGTTTGGCAGGAAGGAAAAAAGTCAAGAAAGTTAACATGTGCAATTTGTTCAAGAAGTTTAGGTTGAAGAGAAATCTGATGTAAGTTCTGAAGAATCCAAGGAAGGTTTCTTTAGTAAAGAAGTAACACTAGCAACCTTAAATGAAATTGGAAATTGTCCACATGATTAAGTAATATTGAAGAGAATTGGAATGACTAGCAAATAACGGTAGATCAGATTTAATTAGAGGCAGGAAGTATATGTGAAGGTGCTGCAGTGTGATGGAAATGAGCAGTAGCAGACCAAATGTCTCCTTGCGAGATGCAATCAATAGAAGGCGAAGAGTAATCACAAGCTGAAGAATCCAAATTATTAGATGCAGGTGTCAGAATGATTTAATGGATACTTTCCATAGTCAAGAACAAAGGAAGAGGTACATAAAAGATGAGGTAGGATTAATAATGTATTCGCGATAGAGAAAGGTTATTTTCGGAGACGAAGACTGGATAACTGCCTGAAAATAGTTGGCCTTAGCTTAAGAGAGCAGGAATAAGACTAGAGAAGTGTTTGAAAAAGACTGATAATTAGCATTACTTTTGTCTTTTAACCATTTACATTCAGCCCTACGAAGTAGGATCCAAGAGTGCTTTAGTGAATCATGCATGTAATAGTTTATCTCTAGGGTTAAAACAATCTGATAAGGGGCATAGAGAGTCTAAAGATATGTGAATGGCTGAATAAATATAATCAACAAGTGACTCAATACAAGTTGTAGAAGAATCTGAAGAAACTGACACATTTGAAGATTTAGAGTCAATAAGAGTAGGAGAGCCAGAATATGAGTAAGCATAAGGCAAAGCAAAAGATAGATACATTAAAACATGCTCTGCAGAAGGATTAACATGGGTCTTAATTTGCTCTAACGTAAGAAACTCTGCAGAAATGAAGTCAAAATCTAAGTTCCACCTTCAATTGATGTGTGAGGGGGAAGGGAGCAAATGTATGAATATATAGGCTGAAGTAGAAAATATTTATTGGCACTAAGATGACACTGGTGTGATATAGATGTTAAATCACGAACAGCAACAGAAGACACCATGGAAAATAAACCGTCAAATTTCTCATCAAATAAACCAAGAAAACCAGGAAAATGATACAGTATAAAAAGAAATGTCCAATTCTCTCCACTTAAGTTTCTCAGGCCCAGGGGCTCAACCAATCCCATCAACAAAAGAACCCAACCAGTAAAACTGGAGAGAGAGCACCTGAGCCTCCAAAGACTGAATGAGGGTTATTTTGCCATGCACTGAAAGAAATTGGGAGCCCTGTCACTGCCGGAGAGGAATTGAGGGTGTTCTGCGACTGTCGGTAGGTTGTCATTCTCCAAAAGACCTCCCTAAGCTGGCGCTCGCATCTCTGGTCATGGCTGAAAATGAGACGAGGAAAACCCTGATTGGAAAATTCATACAGGTTTTCATGCCTTGGCAGGCATCTTAACTAAAGGCAATGCTATGCATTCCTCACAATAACAATGAGCACGGATAGAGAGCTGCATATAACGTAAGGGTTGGGATCTTTAGCCCCTGTGGGCCTGCACACTCGCTGCAGCATATTGCAACCCTATTAGCACACGGTCTTACACGTTTGACAACTAATGTCTCTCCCAATACCCCAGTCATAGCTAATGGGATAAAGAGACCTAATCTCAACAAGTTACAATTTTTGAAGTTATTGTTAAGCACTGTCCACTCTTACTCGCTGTTATTGGCGAAGCCTTTGTACCACAGAGTTTATCTAGACAAAGCGGTTGGGGGGAGGCGGAGGAGAGAGGGAAAATGACAACTCTCGGGAGGATAGCTCAGGGGCAACACACTCGCCTTGGAAACAAGACAATGCGGAGCAACACAGGTGTGACTCCCAGGCCCACGCTTAGAAACCTCTTGTTATTAAGCACGTTATAAATAACCAATTACAACTGGGAAAAAATAAGAAAAATACAAAAAGACTTTTTGCCCCACAAAGCAGGCAACCGCGGCAGGAAGGATCCTTGAAAAGTCGATCTCATTTAGAAAAAATTGACACATTACCTGAGAAAGCGACACAGCTGGAACCAAAAACTGTGGAACTGGACCAACAGTGATCCCAATTTGTCCCAGGCGTGAAACAGATTGGGAATAACCAACAAGGGGAACAGAGCCTTGGTGAAAAGGTTGTGCATGCAAAACCGATTAGGATTGTTGCCCTTCCGTCTGGTGTGGAAGGAGATTACTACCTTTATCTCCAACTGACTTCCAGAGATGCTTGATCTGGAATTGGAAGAAGACCCTATTTTTTTGATGGATGTAACAGAATGAAGACGCATGCAACCAGCAAGTATCAATAATCTGTCTGGTCCATCACTTATTGTCAAAGTTGCAGATGCTCACGACAGGGAAAGAATTCTAAAAGCAGCCTCTACAAAACGGACCATGGAGTTTCAGCAAGAAAAGATTGTTTTTGTTGTACTCTGCACATGTAACGGGGAAAAGAAGACTGCACTTTTACATGCCAAACTGAGAATACCATGGAAAGATAAAGAATATATATTCTGTCTTGCTGAGAAAGCTGAAGAATTACCGAAAACTATCCAGGAAAAGGAATACATTGATGGAGATTTGGTCTGAGACAATTGGAATTTTCCAAATACAATGCGCCTTGCATGACTGTAGACCTGAAAATTCAGTTTTCTCGGATCTGGTGCCCAAGTATAATTCTCTTTTCAGTAGTGTCTTGAGCCCTATAGGTTAAATGGGAAATTAACGTGCGTCTGAGTAATGCTTTTTTAACCGATCTTTACATAATGAAAGTTTATTTTAGGGGTAATAACTTGCTGAGCTCAACCATTTCGTGTATGTAGTATAGACCGTGCAATCAGTGTTTGTTTAGTGTGGACATTTGAGGCCACTGGAACGGAAATATTTAACCCGGAAAGGGATGGGTATTGGTTTGATTATTTGGAGCAGGTTATTTTGAGAATGACATATGAAGATTCTCCTTGGCTTGGTGATGCTCCACCAGTTGCGAAGATTTAGAGAAACCTACATAAGCTTTGTATCTCATCTCCTCTATGATGATAACCATCACGAATTACAGGCTTTAATAAATGTAAAGGTGTGGGAGAAATTTCACAATTACTCTTCTCTGTTTCGTATTGAAACCGTATTAATAAAGAATATGAAATAACAAGGGTGCAGAGAAGCCAGCAAAGTGGTATTCAAATGGTGAAAATAAAGGGAGAGATAAAGCTGAAGGAGTACTCGACCAAGAAGGGTGAAAAGAAAAGAAATGAAACCACGTCTTAAAGCGTGAGATACTCTAAGAGGGTGAGAAAACGAGGTATCTGAAGGATCTGTTAATTGAGGAATCCATTTCTCGGTAATGCATATTGTCTCAGTTAAAAGACATGAAGAAAAATCAAAGACAGAATCAACTTTATGAATGGAATGAGCATTCTAGAGTCCAAGATTATTTGAAAAAGGAGAAGGAGAAGTAGACGAAGGAGAGATACAGTCTCTAACTGAGCCAGTGGGGGACTTGGTGCACTAATGATACATTGAATGCGTCTTTACGGTTTCATTGTATTCATCCACTTTTGTTGTTGAAGTGGGTGTGTTGAGTTTGGTTTTTGAAAGGGATGTTTGGAGCAGTGGGTGTGGATATCTTTACTGGGTGGGGTAGGGCCTTTTGAATGTTGTTGGACGTCCTGTCACTATTAGTCTAGCGATGCTGCCCTCTCTCAATGCAATTTGAAATATATGGACTTTCGGGTATGTGAACTTTAGGACAACGCTTTTGACTAGTCAAACAAATATAATATGTTAACTTGGAATGTATAGGGGTTGAATAATTCTATGAAACCTTTTAGTGCATTTGGCAGAGCTCCATAGGAATAATATTCATGTTGCACTGTTGCAAAGGACCATCCCACCGTGGAGGAGAATTACAAATCTGGCATTGTAATGGAAGAGGGTGTTATACAGCTCTTCATACTGTACCTGTTCTTGGAGAGTATTGATTTGGGGGTGTAATACATGGGGGTGCCCCTTGAGTTGTCTGAGGCCATGTCTGATGAATGTGGCCAGGTGATCATTTTGGATAACTGCAATGAGATTTTACTTATGCCCCAAATGTGGACACAGCCTGTATTTTTCCCACAGTGGTGATCCTGCGTAGGCCACATAGAGATGCTTTTATCTGTGCAGAAAACCTTTAAAATCTGAATCTAATTTTGTACGGATCGTCCCTGACCTCCAGGCCACACAGAGCAGCCTCTAGACCAGTAGTTGACTTTTTAACTGGCATGGATTTGCTAGAGATCTAAATATAACCGTATGAAAGTGATAGGTTATGTCACACTACTCAAGGGCGGGAATATCCATACCAGAATAGAACAATTGATTTCAGGAATGGAGAACTTTCACTTATTGAAAGGTTTTGAATGCCTGGTGTGGTGGATCAGAAATAGGACGCGGACAGCTGGACATGTTTGTAAAACACTTTAGGTTTTTATCAAAGAAAAGAAAATCCATCACCTAACCCTAATACTAGGAGAGTGATTCCCGGTCTAATAACTAAAAATAAAACCTGCTTGTCTGGACGTCTTTCATAAACTGTTTGTCTTCTGTCCAAAACCTATGCTATTCACCTGGCGCTAACAAATTCAAACAACTGGTCCTACTTGTTGTTGGCTGGTGCATGACCTCTAAAATGTATCTGGAAATTGCCCCTCTGGGTTTTCAGGTTCTCTGTTTTTATATAAGCCCTATAGAGACTTTCCTCTCATCTTTTGCAGGCCTGCCTTCTTGTTTCAGTTTGAATAGACCATAAGGTTCCCTAAGATTTTCTCCTAGCATTAAGGTGAATGCACCTCCATGCAATCTGTACACGCTTTACAAGTTTCTTTTTCCAGTTTGTAAGATTTGACTTGGAGTCTACTTTAGTTGTTCAAAGATTTAACCTTTTGGTCTGTTCCTCAATCTTGAGTGGAATAATTTTCGGTCGTCTTACGTGGGCCATTGGATTCAGGTTCAAGTGACTGCTGATGTTTCTAATGCCAGTCTCTTTGGTTTTCTGACCAGTCTCTGCCTCTGGGCCGGGTATTGGTGCCAGGAAGACTGTCCTGTATAATCAATCCCGTCTTGGGACTTTTCTTCTACTTGGTTCTACCCAGCCCTAGGGTAGAGGCTTCTCGTTCCTCCTCTATCTCCTGGTTTCTAATATCCCCTTCAGTTGTTCAGGATTGTTGTACCTCCTTATTGGAGTTTCTTGTCCTTCTTTTTTAGGCCACCAGGCCCTGTGAGTTACGTAAATGGCTTTACTGAGTCTCCTGTGTATGTGGGCGGATCTTAACTGTCATCCATCCTTTTCTCCTTGCCTTCCACGTACCTACTGTTTAGCGGTCTCCTTCCAAGAGGGGAGGGAGTCGCTCTGTATGCAGCAGAACCATCTGACACCCTGTACACTGGTTTCTGACTCCCTTTCACAGGTCCGTTTTCAGCGGCTGGCTTCTCTCAGCAGCCTCCTTTCCAGCAGGCAGGTCTCCCACATTTTTGTGGTTTGGTTTCTCGCTGGAGAGGGATCTTTGGTCTGTCATTCCCTGGTGCACCTGGGCTCTGCAGTGTTGCACGAGTGGTCTGTCCACCGCATGATTGTTGTGGTCTGCCTCCATGTTGTGTATGTTCTTCACCATAGTGGCGAGATCCACTCTGCATGGCTTCCTGAAGTCTGGCGAGCTTCACATCCACTCTTTCTTCTCTCCAGGTCAGTGTTAAAACAGATTTCTGAACTCGTGGGCAGAGGTTCAGAAGGCCAGCATAGTTTCTTGGAACTGGGTAACTTCTGGACAAGCTAGACCAATCAAGGTAGCTATGGCAGGCAGTCAAGACTAAGTCTCGGGAGAGGTGAGGGTGACTGAAAGACCTCAATGAGCACACAGAGCAAGGACACTTAAAAATTACTCCCAGACAGGTGTATATATCAAAGATATAAACACATTTATTACAAGGCCCTTGTAACTCAACACACAGTAAAAGGATCACAGCAATACTATCAACCCAACACAATCACTACAAGATATATACAAGACCATTGGGGTCTAAAGAGTTAAAGGCACGAAATATGTTCAAAACCTAGAGGGGGAGAAAAATAGGCAGTGCAGATAGTCTTTAGTCCCCTTCAACATCCAACACACACCTAACTAAGGGGCAGTCCAAACCCTAAGAAGAGAGGAGCCTTATGTTCAATAGTACATGCGCACACAGTTCCAATGGGCAAAACGGGGTCTCTTAAGGGGTCTCTAGCAGCTCAGGAAGGCGGGTGAGGCGATAAAGAATAGATTCACACTATTCGAGGAGGGCCTCCACTAGAAGGCAGAAGTGATTCCAAGGTTCGGGAATAGGTCGCTAGTTCGCACTAGCAATAGAAAGGTGAGGGACCCCCAGGGGCCGCTTGTGCGTAAAAGCGGATGGAGCCGCTAGGGTCCACTGATTAAGGTTAGGGTTACTCACTGTCCCCAGGCGCACCCCGGAACAAACTTCGCCAGTTGGGTCCACTGCGGCTGCAGGTTCAAATGCGACAAAAAGGACGTTTCCTTGCGGCTTTCAATTCCGGCGATACAGTGATAATTCCCAAATTGGACAGTGGCGATTTCTCCACTCCTGGTGGATGGATCAGGCCAGTTTCACTGCAGCAGGCATCAGGGGCAAAAGGGTCACACATGCAGTGCACCTGCAAAGATCGTTGCCGCGGCTGGGCAACACGGTAACCGCGTTTACTCCGGTCCTGCCGCACTCGTCTCACTTCAGACCTGGGAATGCCAAGTGCCGGGGACACGGAGCTATCAGTATACCAAGTTTCGAGGGCCTCCTAAAAACGACAGCAGAGACAGAGCAAAGGTCCTGCATAAACTGGTCCGCCCACTGGCAGGCCCAGAGACACTTCCAAGAAGGCTTATTTGCAGGTTTTGTTGAAGGTGCAGAGAATAGTTGGTTCCACTATTCTAATGGGTCGAAGCGTCTTTGCAGACCTTCTACGACGACCAGATCCAGAGGGATCCCACGGGATGACAGCGGGCTCAGGGTTCCAAACCTTGCAGCGGTTCCTCCACTCAGCTTCCTAGTTTCAGGATACTTGGATCCTATCCTTGGTTCAGTGAGAACTATGGGTGTTTTTGGCCTCCTCTTATCAAAAGCTCCCTTCGCGCCAAAACAGAGAGGACCCAATGGGAGATCTGCTCACAAACACACACTCCATATGCGGACCAATCATGGACCGTGGTGGTCCCAGGAATTCACAGCACTCGAGAATCTCTGCCACCCAGGATGTGTATTGGGGACAGTCACCCCAGCCCACATCCTGGAGGAGCCCACACAAGGCATACAGAAACCTGCGAAAGCTTGGCGTTTCGCGGTAAACTGCATGACCAAATAAGGCTCGACCTGGGGAAGGCAAAGGGGCAAGACGGCCAAAGGACAGGACAAAGAACCTTGTGGCATGGCCATTTTGGAGCACAGTAAGCACAGTTAAAATGGCAGGAAAGGGTTAAAATTACATGAAAAGATAAGCTGCCACCAGCCCTGTCCATGACATATCTGCACATCTCCCTAAAAGTCCTACGAGAGTATCTAGGGTCTTTGGAAATGACTCTGAGACCCACGTGCACTGGGTACATTGTGCACTTGTTACATGTTGCAGAAAAGTAACAACATTGGAAAAGGACTAAGGGAATCAAAGTCTCTCAGTACTGACTGTCTAAAGGGCATGTCAGTTTCCCCATAAAAAGTTAGCGAAAGCCCAGAGGAGTGTAGGAGAAGGCTGTGCTCCTCTAGCAAAGTCCGACTAAGGCGTTTAAACAGCAGCAAAATGTTTGGGGGTGTACAACAGGAGGGAAAATTACACATAAAATGAAATCTTTCCTAACAGTCAGGACTGTTGCCTATTAATGCCAATCCTGAATTTGTGGGAAACCATCCCATTTGTCATGGTTCTTCTTTTAGAGAGTTCGCAAACAAGCCAAGTATGTTCGAATGTCCCATTACATTAATACTCATCTGTTCCCATTTATGCAGAAAAAACGTGGGGCATTGGGGTTGAGGGAGAGGTTACCAGCTTCTTCAACTGGGAGTCCTTGTCCCCTAAGGAGGAGTCACCCCAGTGAGATCCCTGTTGCCCAAATCCCTATGGAGGGTTTAACGCAGTGGGCTCACCGTAGTCTCATAGGTAGTGACTCCCATTTGGAGAGACGGGACAAATTCCCTGGATTAGTCACACTGGGCAGAAGCCTTTCAGATCACTCTCCATTGAAAGGCACGTTGGTTTGTGGACATTTTCTTGCCCACCTAGAACCTAAGAGAAGAGACGCTTCTTCGTTTACGTTTTGGGATGAGGTTGTTGAGGCAAGAGATCATTATTTTGATGATAATGCTAGGTCACCACATGGGAAGCATTGAAGATGGTGATCAGATGCAGCTGCACAACCTGCAAAAACATTGTCATGCTCCCTGTTAAAGGGCTGCGCTTTCATTCTAGAAAAAGAGAATAGTCCTAAATGGGAGATCACAGAAGCTGTTGGAGACTAGATCCTATTATAGCATAGACGAGGTGATATATTTCAGAAACCGATGTTATTGTTGGTGTTGCGAAAATGTATAGGACCACCATAGTGAGCAAATAGTCAATTTGGAGTTTTATTTTTGAGGCTAGGGCGATTCTTGAACAACCTGTAACTGAATTGGAAATTGCAGGGATTATAAATAACCTTAATTTGGGTATGAAACGTGGACTAGATGATCTCCCAGCCAAACATTAGGTCTATTCTAATAACTAAATTCCATAAGCTGAATTTGTAGACCGTAAACCAGGGGTTTCTTCTGCTATCCCTTAGAGGTGCATTATTTGTTATGTTGCCTAAAGACTGGAAAAGATCCAAATCAGTAGAGTTCCTATTGTCCCTTTTTTATGTGAAATGTGGCTGTCAAAATACTAAGTATTTTGATTGCCACTAGGTTCCAGAACCATCTCGTTCAACTGAGTCATCACAATCAAACAGGGTTAGTGCCAGGTTACAATACAACTTGCAACCTGAGGAAATTGCAACACTCTTAAAGCACTTAAAGATTGGGGCACAGACTTAGCTGCCTCAGCATTAGATGCTGAAAAAGCCTTTGAGTTTATCAAATGGAAATGGCTTTTTTGCACTATGTAGGCTGTTTGAGTGGGGCATCACCTGCTTCGGTGCCTACTCCATCATATAGTATATAATATTTATAGTTATTTCACAGGGGTTACTATTAGGCAGAGGTACGAGTGAGGGTTGTTTCCTCTCGAAAATTTGCAATGGCTATAGAACCTCTAGCGTGTATACTTGATTGTATTTCCATTTTGGGGGTATTGATTTGGTGGGAGCCGAATATGTGGTCTGTTTATGCAGATGGCATTCTGCTGTACGTCCATGACCCAGGCATTAATATTCCATCCATGATCAAAGTCATTGAGAACTTCTGTGACATGGCAGGTTATAAAATGTATTGGGGTAAATATTGTATTTTTAGATTTGTTTACTATTCTCCCTTATGGGCAGAAAAGCTATTTCGGTGGCTTCCATATCATTTTCTGGTAATAGTCCATACTTAATCCCTTTTATTTTTTAATGTAGAATAGAGGAACAGATTGTGCATTTACTTTGCGGAGGTGAGAGCATCAGTGTCTTTGCCTGTGCTCAGAGGGGGGCATGAAGAAGGAGGGGGGCTTGTGGTGACAGATTATCTATACTATTGCCTGTCATTCGAAACGTAATGAGCGATTCATTATCTGTCCGAGAGGGAGACAGATGAACACTGCCCGCTTTCTTCCACCCCTGTGTGCACGGACGTCTAAGGCGATGAGAAATGGATTGCTCCGTAGCTAGATCTCCACTGTTACTTATGCACATTGCAATCTTCCATATCCATAAGTCACATGAAACTTCACCTTATTGTTCTAAGATAAATATCTTGACCAAGAAAATACTGTTTACTCTAAGATCATAAAATATGATGTGGGGTGAAGCGGGTGTGTCAGGATAGGGACCTATTTGAAGCTGTGATGAATGGAGATTGAGAAAGAGTTTGCTGGCTGGCATTTTTCTTTATTGTGCCAGATCGGTGGGAGAACTTCACTTCAGATGGGATTCAGTGCCAGAGGAACCACCAGAATCACCTTTGATGGCAGTCTTGCTTGCACTGGGGGAGGACCAAAAGCCTATCAATATCACATGTGGATTCCTGACCTCCCGCTGTACTTCTGCCATCCTGTGTTGTGTATCATAATGAGAGAAATATTAGGGGGGGTTAGGAGGGATGAAATAAGTCGAAGATTAATTATGGCAATTGATATTTAGGGTTCTTGGTAACATGTTTAATCGATACCACTCAATATTGTGCGTAGTCTGTGACACCTGCCTGTTAACAGAGGGTTGATTAATCTGTAGTGGATAGTTGCGACGGCTATACCTCAACTGGAGCAGACTCCTGGGGTATGGTGTGGAACTGTCTAACTATTAGTAATTATTGGAGATTTGCAATGAACTAGTTGCTTGCTGACCTTACAGATGGGAATATTTTTGTGTCGCATATTTGTTTATTGGGCTTTTTAGCCTATTACACTGATTGCTGCTTTTGGTCACACCCAGGATGGCCATCTCTTAGAAAACATTACCTGGTCCTCCAATTAAATGCTAGTTGTCTGATAGTTTAGTGTGGGCACCAACCACAGTGGAAGTTGGTACATTTTATGGAACCACAAAGAGACCCAAATGAAGCTGTGTTGTGGGGTGCTTTCCTAGAAAAGAAAAAGTCCCATTCTGATTAGGAACCCTTTTGAATCTACAATGATGTTTATAACTTGATTTAATATTTAGTAATTTGTTGGCTTTCACAAATGCTATCCTAACTTCATATGTTTGTGTGGCCAGTGCGATGGCTGTTATGTTGAAATATGTTTTTGGTGTGTTTTATGTTAAAGTTCCTTCGAATGCAACAACAAAAATATGAAGGCAAGCCAAGATAATCTGTGCAGTCATTCATAGATGGAAGCCGAGAACGCAGCTGTGTGCTTTTTCATGGCTCCTGCTTAGGAGTCATCCATAAATAAGGTGGTGAGCCAAAAAGTATTCCAACTGTTAAGATTTGACAAAGAGGAAACCTTTTGTAAACATTGTGGTGTGTTAGGGGAACATATGTTGTCTTTTAAGTTTTTGTCCTGTTGTAGGCCTTCACATTTAAAATGAAGAGGCACAAAGAATGGTGGCCTGTCACGTATTCAGCTATTGAACAGGCCTTAGTCCAGAGTGCATCACTTGAATTCGAAACACTTCTAGTCATCAATGACACCCCTCAGTACGTGTTGAGGCTTGTCTATTAGCCTTCCTCAACCTTCCCTTACTCAACTTTCAGTGGTGTTCGCTACAGTGGATTGAAAGACTCTTCTTAGTACTTAGTCCTTCCAAGAGGTGAACCGACAAGTCTTGAAGTGGTCAGATTCCAAGAAGCCATACACAACGATACTACACCGAGATCAGAATAACCAGGAGAAGAGGTGGAGAGGTAAGAAAGGAGTTAAGTAAACAGCTGCTCAGATTACAGAAAGGAAAGGAACTCAGAAAAAAGAGACCCGGTATAAACTTGGTTCTAAATGTATCCAGTACAAAACTGAATAATATAGAAGTCTTAGTTACTTACCTGTAACTGTATTTCTCCAGCATTGGTATCTTTCATAGATTCAGATGCTTGAATATTCCCCGTCAGACTGGGAATCCTCGGTGATAAATTAAATAATAATAATAATTAAAAAAAAATAAATATATATATATATATATATATATATATATATATATATATATATATATATATATATATATATATATACTGCCACCTAGCAGTGCATGTACATAGCCCATTATAGCCTATGAGCCACTTCATTGTGTAGTCCCTCCACCTCACTTTGGTCCTTTATGGCCCCAGCCAATGAGGTGGCAGGGCTTAAGCTCCGCCCCCGGCAGCCATCTTCAGATTTTGAACCGTAGAGATTACAGTATGATGGATGCCGAGCATAGGAGCAGCCTCTCAGGGGAGGCGGGCGGGCGCATGTGAATCTATGAAAGATACCAATGCTGGAGAAATACAGTTACAGGTAAGTAACTAAGACTTCTCCAGCATTGGATCTTTCATAGATTCAGATGCTTGAATAGAATACCAAGCAGTTAAAACATGCCACCATTATAAACAGATATGCATAATTACAGAAAAACATATTTCTGATCAAACCTTTACCATGCAGCAACACAACGGTTACATACTTCGGGAAAGGTGGGAAAGGAGGCTGCTCCTACCTTACACAAAGAGATGGCGGAGCACTGCCTGTCCAACTGCAGTTTCTTTGTTGGTATCTTCAGTCAGGCAGTAGTGTTTCGCGAAAGTATGGAGAGTGCTCCACGTGGCAGCTCTGCATATGTCTTTCAAGGCCACCCCTGCGTGGAATGCTGTTGACGCCGCCCTTCCTCTGGTGGAGTGCGCAGACGGCGGTCTAGTTAAAGGGTCGCCTTTCAACTGATGACAGTGGGTAATGCAGGACGATACCCAGCGTGCCAGGCTTTGTTTGGATATATGTTGGCCCTTGGTACGGCCAGAGAAGGAAATGAATAGCCGGTTTGAGGAGCGGAACTCCTTGGTTCTTTGCAAGTAAAACTTCAACACCCTAGAAACGTCTAGAGAGTGTAATGTCCTTTCCGCTTCCGAAGCGTGATTCTGGAAGAAGGTTGGTAAAACAATGCGCTCAGTGAACGACATCTCCGAAAGTACCTTGGGGAGGAACTTCGGGTGAGGCCTTAAGATGACGCGGTCCTTCTGGAACAAGGTAAATGGAGGTTCCGAAGACAAAGCTTGCAACTCACTGATCCTTCTGGCCGATGTGATGGCTACCAGGAAGGATGTCTTCAAGGACAAGAATTTCATATCGCATCTATGTATGGGCTCGAAGGGAGGTTGCATGAGGGCTGTTAAGACGGTGTTGAGGTTCCAGTCCGGAACTGGTGTAGGTGTAGGCGGATAAGTACGCATCAGCCCTTTCAGGAAGATCTTGATCGCTGGTAAGGAGAGTAAGGCTTGCGTCTCCGCGGTTACTGTGTAGGCCGCTATGGCTGATAGATGGACCTTGATAGAGGACAGTGAGAGCCCTGATTTAGCCAGGTGCAACAAGTAAGGCAGAATTTGATCAACCGAGGCCGTGAGGGGATCGATCGCAGAGGTCTCGCACCATTTGGAAAACCTGGTCCATTTTCTGGTGTAGGTGAGTTGCGTGGACTGGGCTCTAGCAGCCCTGATGATATCCCAGCATTCTGATGGTAACTTTAGGTGCATCAGTTTACGCTGCTCAGGAACCATGCTTTGAGGGACAGGCTCCTCGGGTCGTGGTGGAGGACCTTGCGGTTCTGTTGTGTCAGTAGATATTGATGCGATTTGAGACGAATCGGGGTTTTGCAGGATAGATGTCTCAGTGTCGGGTACCAGACTTGCCGTGCCCAATCGGGTGCAATAAGAATCAAGGAACAATCCTGTTCTTTCACCCTGCGAAGTACCCTCGACATGAGGGGAATGGGTGGGAAGGCGTAGAGGAACTTCCCCGACCAATCCACTGAGAACGCGTCTCCCAGCGATTGGTGCTCGGGGTATCTTGACGCAAATCTCTTGCATTTTTTGTTGTTCCTGGTGGCGAAAAGGTCGATCTGCGGATGGCCCCATAAGGCAAATATCCGTCTGGTTTCTCTGTCGTCCAACTCCCACCCGTGTGACGCTGTGTATTCTCTGCTTAATCTGTCCGCTAGGACATTGTCTACTCCTGGAAGGTGCTCTGCCCTGATCTGTATCCCGTAGCGCAAGGCCCATGCCCATAGCTGTTGGGGTTCTTGCGACAGAATCTGAGACCTCGTGCCTCCCTGCTTGTTTGTATAGTGCATGGAGGTCGTGTTGTCTGTCTGGATCGTAAGAACTTGACCAGCTATAACCGGTAGGAAGGCTTTCAGCGCCAACCTTACGGCCCTGAGCTCCAACATGTTGATGTGGAGCTGGGACTCTTGTGCCGACCAAGATCCCTTGGTTTGGAGGTCCGCAAGATGAGCGCCCCAGCCTGATAAGGAAGCGTCCGTCCGTAGCAGGAGGGTCGATGTCGGTGCTTGAAACGGCATTCCCTGTAGAAGATTCCTCGGAACGTTCCACCATCGAAGGGCCTTGTGCAACGTCGATGGAATCTGGACAATGTCTTCCCAGCATCCGAAAGCTTGTTTCCATTGGTGGTCCAGAGCTTCCTGAACCGGCCTCATGCGAAGCCTGCAGTTCGGTATGAGGAATATGCATGATGACATCATGCCCAATAGGGATTTGTAAGAGCGTACCGATGTTGTCTCTTTCTGTAGGAAGTTCGAAGTTGAGTGTAGAATCGCTGCTATTCTCTCTGTGGATGGTCTCACTCTGGGAATGCTGGAGTCGAGCTCGGCTCCCAGGAAGAGAGCTACCTTGCTGGGAACGAGGCAGGACTTCGTCTGGTTGATGGAGAAACCTTATTCTTTTAGAAGGTTGACCGTCCTCGACACTGCCGAACGAGCCTTTGCAGCTGAACTTGCCTTTATCAGCCAATCGTCCAGGTATGGAAAAACGTCCGTTCCTGCTCTCCTGAGACTTGCCGCTACCGGTGCCAGGCACTTCGTGAAAACTCTTGGTGCCGATTTTAGACCGAACGGAAGCACTTGAAAGTGAAAGTGGAGCCCTCCCACTGTGAACCTGAGGAACTGCCTGTGTGCTGGATGGATCGGAATGTGGAAGTATGCATCCTCCAAGTCTAAAGTGGCCAAGAAGTCGTGCTTGTTTAACCAAGGTAGCACCCCTTGTAGAGCTACCATCTTGAAAGTTATGCGCTTGATGAACTTGTTGAGAGCCCTCAGGTCCAAGATGGGCCTCCATTGACCGTTTTTCTTTCTGACGAGGAAAAATCGGGAGTAGAAACCTTTTCCCCTCTGAGAATAGGGTACTGGCTGTACTGCTGCCTTCTGGAGCAGTTTTTGCACTTCGGACATGACCTGTCTTAGCATATGCACTCTGCGGGGAGTTGGAGGCAGGGAAGGAGGTTGGTCCAGAAATTCCAAGGTGTGACCCTTTCGGATCACCTGTAACACCCATTTGTCCGATGTAATTGACCGCCAGCGCTGGAAAAACTGGCTCACCCTTCCCCCCACCGGGGCGTGGCGAAGGGGGGGGGGGGGATTGGTCGTCAGTTCTGCTTGCCTTGCGACTTCCCTTGGGTGGAGCCACGTCTGCCTCTATGGGCGTCTCTGTTGGATGACTGATATTTATTGGCTTGGTACGTGCCGCCTTGTGCTTTTTGACCATAGGAGGAACGACTGTATCCCCTGAACTTGGAAGATGAACCTCTAAAGGGACGAAAAGACCGATGGTCCTTACTTTTGTCCTTTAAAGAACTGATGGCTCTGGCTGTGTCAGTGTCTGTCTTGATTGCCTTCAAATGGTCATCTATCTTTTTCCCAAAGAGATCTTGGCCGTCAAATGGCATGTCTAGTATCTGCGCCTGAACTTCAGGTCTAAAGTTAGTAGCCTTCATCCAGGCCTGCCTTCTGAGCACTGTGCCGTGCGCCATCTGTCTGAAGCCTGATTCGGCCACATCAACTGCTGCGTCGATCATGTGATCCGATGTTGCTTCACCATCCGCGATTATGGATTTTGCCTCTTCCTGGAGCTCCGGTGGTAATTGTTTCGCCAAGTTAGACATGCGGAGCCAAAGCTCGCGATCGAATCTTGCGGTCATGGCCAGTGCATTACCCGCTCTGATTGTAAGTGATGCAGAAGATGATACTTTCCTGCCCATGGCTTCCAATTTACGTCCGTCCTTATCCGGTGGGGCCGACAACGGTGAGGAGGGGTTGGCGAGTTTCTTTCTGGCCGCCACTGTAATAACTGAGTCCGGTTTCGTATGACCCCTTAAACAAAGCGGTGCCGAATCCGGAGCTTTATATTTCTTTTCTGGCCTGGACACCAACGCCGGAGTCGATAAGGGCGTAGATAGGATCTTGGATCCGGAATCCCAGATGGTATCGAGGAGGGGAATTGTGGTCACTGTCCTCCTTCGTTTGTCCCTGTGCTCGTAGAGCACTGATTGCCTTTCCTCCGAAGAAACCTGAATTTTAAACAGTTCTGCGGCTTTACCTATTATGGTGTGGAAAGAGACGAGATCATCCGGTGGTGGGGCCTTGCCCGGCGAGTCTCTCCTCCTGGGCTTCTCGACGACGTAGTCATCCCAATCGTCTGGCTCCTGAGTAATTTCTCCTTCTTCTGGTTCCGAAAATTCACCAAAAGGATCCTCCTGCCAGTCTGATACCGAGATGGTGGACGGTACCATGGTGGGATCTACGTCCGGAGATCGCGGTCTGTGCGATGACTGTGGTGACGGGACTCTTGTAGGTGAAGCACTGTGGGTGCTGCTCCTCGGTCTTCGAGCAGGTGATCTCATCCGTTTTTGCGGTCTACTCCTGTAAGGAGAGCAACCCGATGTGCCTGGAATCGGGGATGACTCTCTAGGAATGGGATTAATCGGAATTTGCTTCTCCCTTTGCCGTTTGTAAAATTCTTCTACAATCCTCTGCACGGATAACATGAACACCGGGTCATGAGGATATTCGGATTCTCCCGTGGACGGGTGCCAAGGAGGGCTGTATTGCTTCGGTAAGGGACCGATGGACTCTTCCACCATTTCCGCATCGGAGAATTCTTCCTGAAGAATTATATCCGGAAGTTCTGCCATGTGCCCCAAAGTTGAAAATTGCTGTACCAGAGGTTCAGTTACAGAATTCTTCTCAATGATATTGCTTGTAATGACAGGAGCTTCAAGAGTGAGAGGCAGTAATTCCTCTGTAACTGCCGAAATTTGCGGTGCCTCTGAAGGCGTTATGGATGATGTTATCCTCGTCGACGACTGAGATTTTCCCGTTGACGAGGGCTTCGCCGTCGACGACTGAGATTGTCCCATCGACGGAGGCTTCGCTGTCGACTGAGCTTTTCCCGTCGACGACAGAGATTGTCCCGTCGACGGAGGCTTCGCTTTCGACTGAGCTTTTCCCGTCGACGAGGGATTCGTCGTCGACGAGGGCTTCGTTGACGAATGTGGAGTGTGTTCCGTGGACGACTGCGTCATGGAGGAATGCTTCGTGGACGAGTGGTGTTTCTTGCTCGTCGACGATTGCTTCGCGGTCGACATGTCCGATGATGATGATGATGATCTAACTGTCGACGATGTCTTAAGCGTCGTCGATGCTGGTTTCGTCGACGGTATGGCCGATGACTGGCCTTTACCTTTCCCTTCATTCGTGGGCGGTTTACCCGCCGACGACTGCCCCCCCCCCCCCCCCCGTTTTTTGCAAACTCCTCCTTACCTCTGGAGGCAGATTTTGCTGACTTTTTCTGGCTTGATAGGTCAACTGGAGGCAGAAAGGGTATCAATTCCAGCTTCCTCTTTTTGGATTTGGGAGAGGAACTCCTTTCCACTGAAGAGGCCCTTCTCTTTGAAGTTTGCCTCTCAGATGGAATGCTGGATTGGACAGGAGCTGTTCTGACAGACTCTTCGTCCGAAGATTGATCCCTGGATTCCAGGTATGAAAGGAGTCTTCTATGCCTGTCATGAAGGGTCTTAGTGGAAAAGGTTTTACAAATCTCGCATTTTTTAATGTCATGTGGGTACAGACAATAAATGCAATGCTCGTGGGGGTCCTTGTAGTAAACCAATTTCTTCTTGCACCTCGTGCAGTCCCTGAACAGGGAAGGCTTCCTGACAGCCTGAGGTGCCTCCATTTCTGAAGAGAAGTTCAGTCGACGATTTTGAGAGGAAAACAACAAGTTTTGCCACCAAGGTTAATTGGAAAGAAAGCCCCTAAGAAGGGGAACAAGATGGAATATATTTTACAAATATATTCCACACAAAAGTAGAAAGAATTTGAGAAAGCTCAGAGAGCTTGAGGATTCCCTGTGTCTGATAGACTGCGGTGAAAAATCTGAAGATGGCTGCCGGGGGAGGAGCTTAAGCCCTGCCACCTCATTGGCTGGGGCCATAAAGGACCAAAGTGAGGTGGAGGGACTACACAATGAAGTGGCTCATAGGCTATAATGGGCTATGTACATGCACTGTACATATATACATACACTGCCACCTAGCAGTGCATGTACATAGCCCATTATAGCCTATGAGCCACTTCATTGTGTAGTCCCTCCACCTCACTTTGGTCCTTTATGGCCCCAGCCAATGAGGTGGCAGGGCTTAAGCTCCGCCCCCGGCAGCCATCTTCAGATTTTTCACCGCATAATATATATATATATATATATATATATATATATAATTTATTATTATTTAATTTATCACCGAGGATTCCCAGTCTGACGAGTATTTACAAACATCTCTGAATGAGAGCGGCAGCCGCGCATTCCTACCTCGCGGTTCCAAATATGATTATCACAACCGGGTAGGATTTTACCATTATATTTGGCCTCATGACCTAGTGAAACAAGACCAAAACATGAATATTTAAAATACACCTCGAAATTGTCTCAAATCTACATGCTCCCAGCCCTGAAGAAGGATTACTTTGAATCTGAAACGCATCAGCATTGATTTGAGAGGAGCTTGTTGGATTACCCTCCCTAACATTTTATCAAATGGATGCACATGATTGCAAACATTTTTGCTATACTATGTGAATGCACTGTTTTGATTTGAATTTTGTAGATTCTACTTGCTGCTCAAGGATGGTTATGCTTTTCATTTATGACTTTCTAAATGAATGTGCACAATTGTGAACCCCACTGTTGGCACTACTTAGATTGGTATTAATAATTCATTCTCTTTCTTTTGATGGAAATGGTCTGATATCATTGTTATTGTTTCTTGACAAAAAACAAGTGTAATATTGTGAACTAATCACTATTACAGTCTATTGTGTGAAGTGTGTACTATTGTACCTCCTGATCAATGTAGACCAAAAGTTGTCCTGGGATCCTATGTCCCTCTGGACTGCATAATAGGGTTACCAATTGGCAACAACCGGTTGTTGTGTTTTCTTTAGTTCTTTCTATGATCTTGGGTGGCCTCGATACATACCCTATTGCACCTGAAATAACTCAAATAATAAGGTATTTTAAGTTATCGCCTGAACATTGCAAATTAAATGTGAAGTCCTATTTACTTGGTTGTGCTTCCCTCTCCATATCTATTCTTTTGTGAATATAGATATTGCAATTTATAAGTTAATTAGAAAATTAAAACATATAGTTCATAGGATGCCCACACATATTACTGAATCTTACCATCCAGTAATTGGTTCTTTGTTTATTAAGGATATTCAAGACACTCAATTACTAATGTCCCTGGAAGATGGTATCAAATATATTAATGATCTCAACATAGACGCAGACAAGCTACCTGAAACCCACATCAAAATATTTGCCTAGCATGCCACAGGAGAATCTAATTGACACTTTCCGGCAAGCCATTATTAGAGATATACACTGTATCGTGGACAATGCCAGACAAGATATAAACCCAATCAGCCTATGATGATATTGGCATTAGGGCGGTGGATAAGGGTTGTAACATTGTCATATTGACTACATCTGACTGCATTAAAATGGCCCAAGACCACCCGGATGCTATAAGATAATTAAATGTGAAGCAGTTAGGAAAACCGTCATGGACGTGAAAGATTTTATCAGCAAATGGTAAACAAGACGAATAATGACAGAGGAATAACATGTTTTAAAGAACAGCCCTGGATACCCACTATTTACTTTATTTCTAAAGTGCACAAGAGTTATCAGGAATTACCAGTTGTAAGAACTATAATCAGTGGTATAGGATGGGCAACTGAAAATGTATCCACGCATATTGATAAGATACGAAGACCAGAAGTGTACAAACTTAATTCATATGACACATGCATGTTCTGAAAAACCTGAGCAAATTAGAATGGAAAGAAAATGCATTAGCAACTATATATGTGACGGTGCTGTGTACATCCATTGATCATGATTTGGCAATACACACGATAGACTACTTCAGTCAAAACAAATGCACATCCTACCTCTTGCTAAAATAATTCCTGGAATGTATGCTGGAACACATATTATAGTCAAGTGGAATAGACATGGGTGCATGTTTCGCACCATCGTTGGCTACTTTAGTCATGGGAGAGTTTGAAAATCAACATGTATTTAGGCACACATTATGTGAATAAACAAACCACCTGGATGAGGTGTAACAATGGCATTCAGTTAGGATTTGCATGATTTCAACACAAATGTCAATAACATTATCTATGGCTTAAAATTTACCAATAATGTCAACAAAGTAAGAATCAATTTTTTAGTCTTAACAATATACATTAAGGGCCACAAGATCCATACCATCACATACAGAAAGAGTACAGAACTGAATGATGTTTTACAAGCAGCCATCGAAAAGGTACAATCAAATGCACTCCAGATGGTGGATTCATTAGAGCATGCAGTAATTGTATTGAGCTGGATGGGTTTCAACAAGAGTATGCTTATTGAGAATCGGTTCTTTCAGTGAGTATGCTGTAAAAATACTATTACCAGATAGAAAGAGGTACCGTCAAACAAGACACATGAAGAATGACTCACTTCTAAAATAACCAATCATGGAAGGATAAAAGACAATGTAAAGGTGATCTCAAACTTTACCAAAGAAAGTAATGTGGTTCAAAAGATTGACATCTACTAGACATGGACACCGACTTGAAAAATTACATCACAGATAAACCCAAAGGCGGTATGTTCGAAGACACCAGCCATTTGGTCCAAACGGAGCCCTAGCTTCATGAAAAACAACGTTGATCCTTTTCAAATGCATACACTTAAGGGGGATCCACTAAGAGGATTTTACAGATGTGAAACTTGTAACATGTGCACATACGCCCTGAATAACGTTAAAATGTTCACCACAATTGACAATCCAAGAAACAAAATTAATAACTTCATCAGTTTTAGGACAAAGTTTGTGATGTAAATCATTGTAAGTGTCTAACAAATTATACAGGGAAGTACCGTTAAGTATAAAGAGCACTGATTAGAGAGCACATCAATATGATTACGACACCAGATTGGAGGCGGATCACCTGCAAAAAGAACATCAAATAGATTGCAAAGAGAACATCACATTTTTGGGGATAGAACACATTCCAGATGATCTGAGAAAGGATAACCGAGAAAATAAACTCAGACAAAAGTAAGCGAAACTGATCTGTATGCTGCGTACCACACTCGGGGGACTTAACAGTGACCAAGAAATTATGTCTTTTTAAAGACGACTGACCACATATTTTCTTAGTACCAAATGGGAAGGCTGTCACAAATAATGTTACGGGTCAAATCAATATGCATTTTCAGAATGATACTTGATTTATGTGAAGAATCAATTGTGAATAATAATTAGCAGTATCATGTCCCAAGAATCTTGCTTTACAAACTGCCTATATTGCACATAAAGATATGTATGTGTGATCAGCCTAAAATCTAAGGTTGTTCTAAATAATGCTATGGATCAAATCTGCATACATGTAATGTAATGGTAAGAACCATTTAAGAAATAGTTACAACGGATTATCAGGCTACGTGAATACAGCTGTATAGACTGCATGTACTGCATGTGAATATATGTTTCTGTGATGAGCCTTTCACTGAACTTGACTAATGTGTCTCTTAACATGGTCGTGCATAGAACACATTACATCCTCCACGTCACCAAGTAACGATATTCATTGAAGTTTAAGTCCATTAAAAAGAGAATGATGGTAAAAGGATATCATTGGGTAAATACATTTGGATTCTTATCTCCTACTTTAATCGGGATAATAGCTGACAAGGTTTAGGAATATAGGATGACACACAGTCCACGTAATGACACGTTTGTAAATATGATTCTGAATGGATGAATGGAATCATCCACGTCATGACGTCACATCCCCACTATAAATAACAATACAAATGGCAACTGCAGCTTACACGTGGAACGCCATGGATGACTGAGACATTGTCTCCATTCTACTACAACGAAAATCGTTGGGCAAGAGAGCACAGGAGAGTATTTCCCACTACTGGGGAAATATTTTGCAGATACTATTAGTAGTTCTATACTATTCTAATAGTTACATACTGTTTTACAATCCACTTTACAGACTATTATCCACCCACAAACTTCCTGGGTTTATAAAACGGAGAGAAGGAGGTTTTCAGACTGCATACCAACAAGGTAAAATAAATAATTACTACCCGTATTTATGTTTCAAAGAATACCCTCAGAGACTAAACAGGAAGTGCTATCTGTTGCCATATTTTTCCAATTACAGAGCATAATTGATGAAATCCACTCGATCGGATGACTTATTAGGAAAAGGAGTAAGTGCTATTTTCAATGCTAATGATAAGGTTCTGCTTCCTGTTTTGAACCATAGCGATACAAACAGTTGAGAACAGTTTGAATTAACATGAGTGGAAACCATACACAAAGTTTAGCAATATAGATACTCAGACCATCACAAAAAGAATATGCACACAGAAAACAACCACATAACGTGATTTTTGAAAATCTTTAAAATACGATACATTATGCGTGGGTGTTAATGAAAACGACACAGTCCAAGAATAATCGGGAATGTATACAATTATGTGTAATTTAATGTAATCTAATGATTTCCTTCTCCCTCGCCCATCTTTCCCACCTCTTGCCATCTCTTTTTCTTTAACAGTATATTTGACAGAATGTATTTTAACTTGGCTCAGAAAAAAACAATTACACAACTGTTCATTCAAGCAATAGATAGCAATACTTTGAGACACGTTCATTCTCTGTACACGTGTTAGATTGCAGTAAACCACACATCCTGTTTTACTGGAATAACATTATTGAAACTTGAGAAAAACTTTAAAAAGGAGAAACACTAGCAATAATTGTTTGTTCTATTTGTACAGAATAACTGGACACACCAACGGATTTCAAATGTTGTAAACAATATTAATAAGATTCTATATCAAGTATTCATATATGCAATTATTGTCCATATTGAATTTTCGTAACTCTGCGCAAGATTAGCCATGTAGCATGTAGTCGTATACACTTGCGTTATTAGGCAAACAATAACCTCTACACTTGGCAGATGCATTGAGTAGACGTACATATAAGTCGTATTAATTTTGAATAAACACAATTGAGTTTATAAACGCTGCTTACCGGATTGGTGTAACAGTTGTGGTTTCAGTACTTCCCCCATTTTACTCAAGTCTTTTATTGGCTCACTTCCTTCCTTCTTGAATGTCCATAAATGCTTACATTAAATATTCGAAATCCGTACTTTTCATGATGCCATACAAGGACCCAAAGAATTCTCTGCTGCATACTTTTTAACACTTCTACATGGAAAACCTATAAATTACAATAAATGTAATTGGCAGTACTAGTATGCAGAACTATGGTTCTCATACTGCACATCAGGATAACCGATCAAGATATCTCCCACCTCTTCTGAGGGACTGATTAAAATGTAATACTGCATGGTGCAAAAGTAACGCTTGGGATCCAAGGCCAGTGCACAACACAAGCAAATGCACCCCAGTCTTCAACACAAATGTACTGGAGTAGCTCGACTAGCACGAACAGTGGACGAGTGCATATTTTAAATGTGAGTCGCATAGTACAGCAAGGTAGTATTTGTTTAATCTTGTCCTCATGTCAAAAAAGGAAAGTCATGTTTATTGTTAACCAATGCACACACTGTATGGGAGAGCTGGTACTGAGGTTTGTTATTCTAGCTGTATACACATGTGTGTGCAGTGCTGATGGTCAGAGTGCATGTACAATTTGCAACCAGTACGAGACGGGGGTTCCAATCCTTGCTTCCGTATCACTAAATACTTGTGATCCTGGGCACAGAACATTTTCTTTCAACTAATTGTACAGCAAAACTGAGAATGCATAGAACGGCAACTGCAAAGAAGTGCTACATGAGGGCAAAAATGAAAAAAGTGGGCAAATGTGTTATGCCTAGTGTTTACTTACTTGCAAAGTGATGAACTGGGATCAAATTTCTGCTTCCCCACTTGACCAAATCATGTGATACTCTTCACTTCCCTTGTTTGTACCAGCTGCTAAAATCAGAATCACCTCCTAGAAGTTTGTAGGTTTGGGCTAATGTGAAGTCTCCTGACTAAGTTGAAGGCCATGCTGTAGGGACTCTTAAAACACTGCCAGCTGGAACCATATTATTTGAGGCAGTGAATCACAGGTACGGTTGTGGAAGTCAAGCACGTGTGGAGCACTGCACTTTACTCTGTGCTCAGGCTAAAAGAAGGGCAGTAGCTGGTGGGGCAGTGTGCAGGGCTATAGCTCCAGTCCTCCTCAGTTTGTTTTTATGAACAAGTGGATTTCCTTTCTAAGAAAAGAGAAAAACCTATAAAAAAAAGAAACCTGGGGAGGGTGGAGCGGGTAGGCAGACTCCATGTGCAGTGCTGCATCTTTCATTTTACTTTGGCCTGGTCAAGGAGACTTGGGGACATGTAATAAATTAGCCCTCTTCGCTTTGGATGAGCCAGATCGACAGACATTCCATATGGACATAAGTCCAAGCCACATTTTAAATTCCTCCCCTCCAATCTGGAGTGGCGAGTTAGAGTTGTGTGTCCTGGAACACTAGATATCACAATCTAACCTAGGTCTAAAGCTGAAACCTGCTAAAGATCAAAATCAAGATAGCGTCCTCTGCAGCTGTTGGTTCTTCACCATATTTGAAGTACGCACCACAAAATCCCTAAGTTATTTCTGGACTCTAGATTTTGCCTTGACATTTATGCCAACAATGCGTTGACAGAAGCCCAATCCTAAATCAGCTTGTCTAGCAATGTAAAATCCATCATCTGAGAATCGGACCTAAAGTTAGCGCTGCATGCTTGTATACATTTCAGGTTGAAATATGGGAACGCCCTTCTGGTGAACTGTCTTGCGCAGCTTATTGTTGTACAATATGCTACTCCTGGTCTAATCTTGGACACTTTTTGTTCACCCTCATTCTAATGTCAATGCGCTGGATCCCAGAAGAAGCCAGACACATGATATAGATTGTTTGCCTGACATGTAAAGCTATCTTCCTAAAAATTCATAAATAATGTATAAACTTAATCTCTTCTTGGTCTGTCTAATGAGATTTTGGAACTCATTTCTTAGGTTTCCTACCATCATTTTCCATTGGCATCTAACTCTGAGGTCAAGTCCTTGAATCTGCCAAGTCCACCTAAACCAGTTTCTTATTGAAGGTTTAATGTAAAAGGGAGCCAGTACCCCTAACACAGCACAATTACTTACACCTGCTGAATCTGACCCTGGATGAGAACAATCTCACTGTTGAGAAACGGTTGTTCTCCACTCTTCCTTCAATGACTGTTTAAGGCCTCTCCGCCCACAATATAGTTGGAATCCCTGATTTCTTCTTAACCCTCATCTGTTCTACTCTACCCCACCTACAGCCAGTGTATATTTTGAAACTGCCTAATGCATCCCTATCAGCCATTGGCTAGTGGTAATTAACTCTTGGTACATAACACCCTGGACACCCTTGCCACAGTCATGAGGCTCTGTATGAAGCCTGCCTCCAAACTCACCAGCTGGTATGATTCCAACCTAGCCTGCCTGAAACGCAAGTGCAGAGTTGCTGAACGGAAGTGGCAGGCTTCAAACACACGCACTGACAAACTGGCCTATCGCCTGCTCCAAAGGCAATACCGTCTCTCCATCTGCTCCAAGAAGGGGTCCACATCTAAGCTCGCATCTCTGGGTCCACCCACAATAGGCCTAACTGTTCAGAATCTGTAAGGAACTTTCCAATCCTACTGCAGTTTCCACTTCCCCTCTTCCATCCCTGGCCCTCTGTACTGCACTGGCCTCCCAGTTCTGAACCAAAACACAGGACATTCTGTACTCTCCCCTTGTTATTCCCCACCTGCTCTCAGGCCTCCCCTGGCCCCTCTCTCACATTTCCCCCATACGCTCCTTCTCGCCCATAACACCAGATGAGGTCCCTAAAGCGGTCTGCTCTATGAAAGTCTCTTCCAAACAGGTAATTCCCTGCTCCTCCAGAACTATCAAGGACAACATTTCCTCTTACGCTCCTGCCTTGGCTGATTCCTGTAACCACTCCATTGCCACCGGCTCCGTCCCACTATCCCTCAAGCACTCCCTTGTGCCCCCTCCTAAAAAAGCCATTTGATGCCCCTCCTACCCAGCTAATTACCGCCCTGTCTCCACTACCCCCTTCATGGGCAAACTCTTGGAGAAGTTGGTCATTTCCCAACTGACCCACCACACTGAATCTGTTGGCTTTCTCCATATGATATGATAGTTTATTTATATAGCGCCTATACACAATGTGTTTCAAAGCGCTTCAAGGCAAGGGAGGGAACAAGGGAAAATACAATGACATTCTTACAGGCCATGAACAGTAAGGATGTGAAATTAACTATCGTACTCGGCCTGACAACATTTCAGATAGTGCAAGAGCTAAGACATAGATAAGGAAGGGAGTGGGAGGGTGGGAAGGAAATGGAAACAGACAGGCGACTACCGTACTAGGCCTGACGACATTTCTGGTAGAGCCGGAGAAAAACAAGAGGTGAGGGAGAGGGATGCAGAAAAGTAGGGGAGGAACAAAACAACCGACTATCATACTAGGCCTGACGACATTTCAGATAGTGCCGGAGGGGGCCAGGGGGGAACCAGTAAGGGGAGGGAGGAGGAGACAGATGAGGCTGCTATCATACTAGGTCCAGGGACAATTCTGATAGAGTAAGTGCATAGAAGAAAGTAAGGGGAGGAGATAGGAAAAGGGAGAAGGGAAAGGAGGAGAGAACAGAGAGTAAGCAGTCAAAAAGAGTGGAGAAGCAAGAGGGGAGAGTGAATACAATTGCAGATGTCGAGTCTGGCTTCAGAGCATCCAGAGGCATGGAAACTGCTCTCCTGAACACCCATGAAGACCTGCTCTCAAACCTTGGCTCCAACTCTTCTTCTGTTCTCATCCTCCTTGATTTGTCCTCTGCCTTTGACACAGTCAATCATGCCACCCTCATAAAGTGACTCCATGGCCCCTTCCCTGACTTGCCCGGTGGGTTGGGCTTCCCTCCTAAGTCTGGTCCTCCCGCCTTAGGGCAGAATGTGCAAGGAAGTGAGCAGGGCACAATAACCCTACGACAGATTGCCAAGAAACAGGATGCATGCTATATCCCGAAGACTGCACACAGGATCAAGGAAGTCTGGGAAGGTTAGTAGTCAATTAGGAAACGTAATCGTTCAGCTCACCTTTTGCAAAGGACATTTTTAGAAAAGATGTTCGCTAACAGGTGTGGAGCATTGCTCAGGGGCAACACGTTTGTCTTGGAAGCAAGACAACACATGGCAACACAGGTTCGAACCCCAGGATTGCGCTTAGAAACTGGTCCCCGGTATTAAGCAGAGAAGTCTTTATGGGAGGGCAAAAGGGGCGCTTGCCCCGGTGCCCCGCCTTGGAATGGGGCCCCACAAGTCTGCCGGAGCTAAAGAGGTCAGTTCCCATTGTTCACCAAACTTAAATGGCACACGTCAGGTTTTTTTTATGACATGCAGCTGTGTCTAAACCTGGTGTCCGGTCATTTGGTCGAAAATAAAAGATCGAATGACCATTTGATCGAATCAAAATGGTCGAAAAAAAAGGTCGGATTTTTTAAAATTAAAAAAATAAAAAAATAAAAAATTCGACCTTTTTTTTTTTTCGATTATTTTACTTCGATCAAATGGTCATTCCACCATTTGGTTTTCGACCAAATGACTGGTAACCTCTAAACCTATTGCATGTCTGTTGTTAAGTACATTCTGCTCTGATCAATTAATCCGGTAAAGCTTTGTGTTCACTGTGGCATACCTAGTTCGTGCATTCACTACGGTACAACTTCTGTAGCATTCTTACCTTTCTGTAGTGATTTATATTGATCATGTGCAATAGTCTAGGACGAACTGAATATTGATAAATTTGTGTGCTGGTTCAGAATATAGCTGGTTGTGTTAAGTGCTCATTGCAGAGATCTATTTTCATATGCAAGGTTACAATACCAAATTATAGCAAGACCAACTCGGACTTTCCTATGGTTTGCCTTCTCACGCACACAGCAAATGCAAATCGAATGTGTATGCCTGTTCTATTAACTGTTGAGAATGTGATTTTGATGTGGACAGTGCTGTGCATGTGGATGGATCCTTTCATCCAAGGTGTTCGTTTTGCAATGCTCATTTTTTATTTTTTCAATTGTATACTTGACTAGCCTTCTCAATGAAATTTCGAGCTCTATGCTGCTCACTGATGTTGAAAGGCGTATTATAGTTGATGTATTTATGTATTTGCTGAACTAGTCGTGAAAGGGGCCCCTAGGGGTCCCTCGCGATATGGAAACAAGGCAATAACCATACACGAAAAGATGCGCCAGACACGAGGTTCAAATTCCCAATGCTAGGGTTTATTGCAAGCAAAAATAGTCCCAATTGGCCAACTGTGGTCTCACGCCCCGCGACGTGAGTTTCCTAGACCTCGAGGGACGCAAGAGAGCGAATTATGTACATCAGTTACATATATACAAAATGCATATCATACAATCAGCTATGTCATGTTTAACACCCCCCTTTATTAAGTTTCTTTGAACTCCGGATGACGATGGACATTTCCGACGGGTATGACAATTATGACACTTTCGATGTCTATTCTAGTAACAATGTGCAATTAGAAAGTGCGGAGGCATCTTTTAGTTGTTGAACAGAACACGGTGGTTCTGTTCTTGGAAGCAAGCTGCACACGGGGGAAGAGCCACATTCCAAGCTTTGCTATCTATGAGGTACTATTTGTGTCCTGGGAGCCGACACGCTCTAAAGGGTTTTGCGAAGGGGGGCCGTAAGAAGAGCATAAGTCAAGCCTTTAGCTGCTTTATTCTAACATATTCTACCACAGTACGAGACTGGCTGGCAGCTGTGAAATGATTAAATGCCCTGCAGCTCTCCCTCAAGGCTACAGAGAGGGAGCGTGGGCATTCCTTTCTGGGCTACTCATGAGGAGTTTCAACAAACTCCTCAGTCCCGCGACCTTGCCCTTTCATATTCAGACAACACTGTTAACAGTTGAGCAGAGTAAACCGAATTTGCAAGAATTGCAAGCTGCAAAGCAGTTTTAGACAGAAAGCAATGAGCAATGGTTAACAAGCAAAATGGCGATTCTTGCTACGTTTAAAATGGCCGCTTGTTGGTCAAGCATAGCAGTCTGTATTTCTATAATTCGGTGCATAAGACGGTTGGCCTTCGGCCATCAAGTTACATCTGTCATTCAAATGAAGGGTATTCACTTTTCCAGATTGACAAACCCTCCTTTTGGCCGTATGCCAAACGTCTTATTCATTCATTGTATCCTCCTCCGATGAGGATAAGTCTGGGGTATCTATGTCTGAACCTCTCATGCTATCATGAGCGTCATCTTCATCATTAATGTCTATAGCCATGAATTGTTTTACTGTTTTTGTTTCATCAGTGTCTCTGTTATTTCGGCCATGCGTTTGTTTTCCTCTCGACACCATGTGCATACATCCCTTAGTACATCCCTCAGTTGTCTCAGTGCAAACTATTGGTAGGCATTGTATGCAACAGCAACATGTTATGAATAAACCAAGTACCACCATTAGTATCGAAATTAGCTTCCATCCCCAGGACCGCAATAGTCCCCACAACCAGGATCCTATCCCCCAACCCCCTTCAGTAGAGAGTGTGGAACTTAGGACATTTAATTTCCAGATTGCTTTAAATATCGTAGCGGAGTAATCATCTATATACACACAGCATGCAGTTTTTACGAGTTTGCAAACTCCTCCACGATCAACTAATATTATATCGAGAGCCATCCTGTTTTCTAGTGCCATTAGTCTTATTCCTTTTCTCTTCTAACGTCATATTCAATAAAATATCCGTTGTTGAATCTATTGTATTTTTTAATATTCTAGACAGTTTTCTTATATTATAGGAATTTTCTATTTGGGCCAAGAATGGTATAAACGATTTGGCTATATCTATTGCTATCATTCCATCTTCACTACTCCTTTGAGTTCTACCTTTTGTTCGTCTGGCTACTTCTGCTGTCTCCAAGAGGAACACTCCTGGAAACAGTAGACCTAGGTAGCATGTACCTCCCCAGTTCCTAGGTAACCATGGATATGCTTTTTCCCCACATATAAAGTAAACAGGGTCCCCTACGTACACGGGTTCTATTTCGTGATTTAAAACCACTGTGTTCAGGCAGCTGCTAAACATTCCTACTTTATAGGAACCTTTTTTCTGTAAACCTAGGGGAGCAGTTTCGGGGCTGTGATCCACTGTAGAGGCAGGGGGCACAGCATCTTTATTCCATTCATCCCTCATTCGAAATGTAATTACTGATGTTTCTTCTGCTGGCGGGGTCGGTCTATTCTGCCTATGTAATCTATCTAGTCTTGTTGTCTTTCGAGTATTCTTCCTCATGGGATCTGGTGAAAACACGCAAGCTTTGTGGAATATGGAACAACCCACAGGTCTCATGATCATTTCCTCAAATTCATTCATATTGGTCTCATCTAGCTGACCCGTATTACTCTTGTTCTATTTCCCAAAGAACATTGCACTCAACGATACTTCACATGAATAAACCAATGGTAACGGTTGTACATACCAGCCTATCCCTTTCCCATCGTGCTTTGGTAAATGGGCACAAACCCAGCAATCATTTCTTTAAAACCGCATGGGTCATGTTCATGATGAGCAACAATGTATTGTTGCCATATCCTTCTCTATGTATGTCTTCCATTGGGGACAAAGTACCAGTGATTACATGAACCGGGCTTTCAGTAGCTGCTTTTGGCAAAAGTGTTTCTAATGGGTGCGCGGACTGCAGGAACCATAGTGTAATAGCTGTTATTGTTGGTACTACCATACTTAAGAAACACAGGACCAATGTCCAAATCAGTACCTTATTCCTTTTACCATGCTTTTTCCCTAAATTTACAGTCTCTAAATCCATCATCTTTTCAGTAGGGGTGCAGGAGGAGGCTGAAACCAGTCTTGACTTGTTCTTCATCGTCCTTCTTCTTGCTGGCAAAGTTTGTCACAAATGTCTCTCTTTCTTGATGCCAGAAAAGTTTTACGAAAATGTCACAGTTCAATTCTGCCAGCCCTTTCACAGCCTAGATCACTTATCCACTCCGAGTAAGATTAGTTGTTCTTTCTCCCACTGCTCAGACGATTTCTGAACAGTTCTTCATTGATAGAGTACTATGTGCGTCC